>NC_054372.1:95568228-96268228 GCF_017654675.1 Xenopus laevis
CATGCTACTGTTTTTTCCCATTCATTGCTGTAACACCATTTTATATTATAAGAAATATTTAATCATCAACACCTGAGTTCAACTTAGTTCAATGTAAAAATGGGTCCACAAGTTTCTGCAGGTTAAAACATATTACCATGTAACATTTTGTGGTCTGCTGTTTGCTATGGGTTCATCGAACTGGGGAAACTTTCTGCCATTTATTACATTATTTTGTAATTTTTTAATACCTATATAAAATTGTAGACTGCTGTGCAACCACTTATACATCGATATCAAAATCTAATTCATTGATATTCTAAGCAAAGAACATTATAAATAAATGTAGGAGTAATGAATGCTCTTAATATAGTAACCCCCAGGGAAATTGCAACAAATCTTACATAGGAACTCAAATGACAGGCTCTTACATAAACTGCCCATGCATCCAATTTGAAATAAGCAAAATAATCATTTATAATAATAATTATTATTATATTTTTCCTACTATTGCAGCACTAGATTAGTTTTAGGAAAGTTTTGAAAACTCACCTGGGGAATAAAATGACAGGACCTGATGTTGTCATTGAAGCCCATCCATCTCTGAAAGTCTGGGTATTCTCCTCTCCACAGATAATACTGGTGTCCTCTGTAACTGGGGTGCTCATAGAGGATCCAGTTTCCACCCTCTACCCTGATGGAGTTACAGCGATTGAAGTATGAGGACAGGTCAGAACAGTCTGAGCCACACTCATAGTGACGACCTTGGAAATTACTTTCCTCATAAAAAAAGATCTAAAGAAAGACATTGTAGGTTAAAAGCTTATGTTTTATACATCTGGAACTGAAGAGCTTAATTATGATATTAGTTACACTTATCTATGCCAACATATTACACAATGCTGTACAACAGATTTGAAAATATATAAATGCACCTTTGAGAACAGTAAGATGATAAACCTTGTAAACAGACACTTTGAATGTGTTTTATGAATAAGCAGAATATCTAGTGTTTTTTGAAAAATAATTGGACAGAACAATGTTACTTTAAGAGAATTTAAATAAAACAACCACCGCTGATTCTTTTTAAATATGGGTATATATTCTGTTTAAATTGGATCTGGACCCCTAAATTTACAAAATGTAGTTTATTAGATGTGCTTTTTTACTGATACAGTAATTAGAAATGATCAGAATTATCAAGATATTTTCATGGTTCTGACTTACCTTTCCCATTGTGAATGGATAGCAGTTTCAGTACCACTGAAGTGAGAGAAGAGACAGCCTATATATATATGCCCTGTATTGCTGCTGTCTGCATCTGCTCAGTCTGGAACATATATTTTTGACAGGTAAGTAAAATGTACAGATCTTTTGTCTTGTATTGTTTCGTTTAATGTTGTGCTGTGACAGTTGTTTCTCTGTTCTTACTGCCACCTCTATTCCATGGCTTTACCTAAAGAGCTGCCCAGCATTTTTAACAATTTAGTCATTATCTCAGAAAGTAAATGGCTGTCATTGCTTCTATAAAGAACACATACTTCTCACAACACACACTCCATTTATAGTAAAACATTAATGGAAACTCTGAAGCATAATAATGAACTATGCATGGTCCTACTAGTTGTGTTATATCTTTATGTGATGCTTATATTAACTTGTTTGTAAATAAAATAAGTTTTCTTTTTATATATTGGTGGAATGGGTTTGGGTAGATGGAGCACCAGATGTTGCAAATTCCAATTTTTGCAGTGCAGTTAATTCTAAATGAAGCCCAGCTACTTTTTAAATAGAGCTTTTCGGAGGGATATTAAGGGAAAAATTATTATGACAAACTAAAAAGATTATGGGGTAAATTTGCCAAACGGCGAAAATTTGCCAGTGACAGCTTCACACTCATCACAACACTTCGTCCTGCCGACGGACGCAAGGGAATTTTCTCTAGCATTACTTTGGCAATGCGAGCAAATTAAAGCAAAGATGCATTAGTGTTCATTTCTGCCTAGCACAAATTTGCTAGAGGTCTTGCGCTCAGGCTAATTTGCATACGGCGGGAAATTTAAATTTAAATTAAGATGTTTCACTAGACCCTAGAAACAGTTCTAATTCAACTATTCTCCACTAAAAACCTGCCGAGTTCATGTAGAAGTCAATGGCTCTTGAAATATTTGAAGATGTTAATAATAGTGATGTGCCAACATTTTGCCAAGTTTCGCTGCAAAAATGACAGTCCATAGACTCCAATAGGAGTGTTGGCATCAAAAAAAATGTTGCACGTCAAAAAAATGTGACGCGCAAAAGTTGTTTTTTTTGGAGGAAAACAATTCGAATTTGATTTGAGTTTTCGGGACGGGATGTTCACATTTTTTCATGAATAACATACAATTCAAATTGTGAATAAAATCACATTTATTAGAGTTTAAAAAGTTTAAAGAAATCACATTACACTAAGGGCCTATTCACCTGAGGAAAAAAACGTAGATTTCTTAAAATAAATTTCAGTTGGTCTTTTTTTATTCAAATTTCGACCCTTGATGAATCTGCCCCTAAAATTTGACCTTTGATAAAAAAAACCCTAAGTGTTCATCTTTTTTTTTTTGTAACTTAGAGTTTATTGGATTTCGCAATAAACTTACATAGTTAACAGCATAAGTCTTTTGTCATTATTCAAAGCATTCCGTTCTGTTCCATTCAATATTTTCCAAATTTTGTTACAGACTGTGTTTTGAGTTTTACAATAGTAGTAAAATGTCACAACCATATTGGAAAAGAAATAAAAAGAAAGAGAAGTTGGGAAAGGAAGGGGAGGGACGAAATAAAAAACCAACACAAGAGATAGCATAAGAAGGGAAAGAGTCAGGCAATAGTTACATTTGGTAGTTCAAGCTTTGCAGTAATTATTAGGTGAATTAAGATCGGTCATCTCTAGTTGTTACATAATAATTCCAGTCGCTCCAAATATTGTTATGTAACTGTAATGAATTGTTAATACGGGCAGTCATTTCCTCAAATTACTTTCAAGCCTAAGGATTATTTCTTGAATGGATGGGATTGTGGAGGATTTCCATTTGGAAGTTATCGCCAATCTGGCTACTGTAGTTACCTGGTTGACCCATTTTTGGGCCACGTTTTTCAATCCCAAAATAGGGAGAGCTAACAGCAAATGATGCATGTTGATATTCAAAGGGGTTTTGAAGACCGTTATTATTAAATTGAAGTGTTCATCTTTTAACACGCTAGTTTGCGCAGGCACAGCCATCAAGCTTTCAATCATGCTAGTGAAAGTTATGCCCCATAGGCAGTGCTGTTCTTTTTAAATATATTAAAATGCTATAACCATTATTTTTTTTTTTTTATATTTAATTTATTTATTAAATTTTTTGTAAAGACAGAAAATATAAGACAGAACGAATAAATACAAAATAAAATAAGTATCTTCTTCTTGCATATTCATCACAACTTCATTAAATTCATTTTACTTTATACATAAATAAATAAATGCATAAAGAAGGAAGAGGGAAGAAGAGAAAGGAAAAAAAAAAAAAAAAATATATAACCATTATTTGTATATAAATGTTAATATCAAATTCAAAAGTTATTTTGTTGTCACAGCATTACGCATTCTTTAAGATTTTTTAATATACTTATATCTTTGAATTATCAAAAAGTTGTGCAAATGCTTAAAAAAATCACATTTACATATAATGTATATATTTATTTATATATTATAAAATTATAAATGAACTGAATAAATTGGATTTCTTTAATTTTAGGTGTGCTAAAGAGAGAGATTGGAAATCAAGATTGAGACATAGGAAATCTAGGTTTTAATGTGATTATTTGATTCATGCTTATATTTTATATATATATATATATATATATATATATATATATATATATATATATATATATATATATATATATATATATAACATTAGATTAGAAAGATATAAAGTCATCACGGTAATCATCTTATTGTTTGGATCTCATATATATAATCCTTTAGGCCCTGGGAATTGATCTCTTATGCCCTTCCCAGAAGTGGATGGAATAAGTTGTCTTACTCGTTCTTCAAGGTACCTATGAATCCTGGTGGAAAATCCTTTGTATCCTGTTTTCTGTGACAAACTATAATTGCTGAATAACTCCTATGATTTAAATAACATTACTGATGCTTGTACATTTATGCTGTGAAATCATCACCCATTATACTGAGAACCCCATTTAAATTAGTTATTGTTATATTTATGGTGATTTAGTAAATTAATACACTTAAACTGACTTACTATGGGCTACAACACATGGGCACATTTATCAAGGGTTGAATTTTCGAATTCATATGAGTTTTTTAAAACTCCCATGAACTCCCATGAAAATGTTTTATAAAAAATCTCATTTTTTAAACTCGGGTGAATAGGATTGACCCGAAAACTCAAATTGAATTTGAAACAAATTAGATTTGAATTTGAAAAACTCAAATGTCAGGAAGGCTGCAAACAACTCAGCCAGAGTATCATAAATCTCGAAAACTAAATTCGAAATTTTTGAAAAACTCAAAACAAATGTGAATAACTCCCTAGTCAAATTTGACAGTTTTGACCATAAAAAAACTGCAAAATCTGAATTTTCAATTTTCAATTCGACCCTTTATAAATCTTCCCACAGTGTATATTCTCCACAAGCTTTTTCAGTCCTAGAAAGAAGATCCTGACACTGATATTTCATATTCACTTTCACATGAATGGGAAGTCCAAGGCACTGCTAAAAAGTTTCAATTTACAACCCCCATCACAAAAACTCCAGCTCTCTGCCTTGCATTTCCCAATCAAGTGAAAGGAAGTCTGAACCAGAACTAAGGGTAGGCAGAAGAGGCACGTGTATGGGGCACAAACTTTGGGGGATGGCAGGCACGTATCTCTTAAGCAGCCTACCCCTAGTCCCCCACTGAAAAAGGTTAAGCGGGTGTAGCTTTCGGATGTCAAAGCGCACTGGTGCAGACCTGTCCGTGCTCATTTGCGCACATGCGTCCTCATTTGCATGACACGGCTGGGTTGCCTGGGGCGCCAGGCCGGCATTGCCCGGCACTGCTGAAGTAGCAGTTTCAGGGGCTTCCATACCAACTATTAAATAGTGGTGAAGGATTAGCAGCATATATATGTCAGACTGTTGAGAAGTACCTGTTCATGTCTATTTGGCCTGTTGTTCACTTTAACTAAAGTCACATGCAACATATCTTTTCTTTTCAAAATCCACTAACAGACTAATCACATTTAAATGAAAGGCCAAACAGCCATGATTGGGCACTTCTCTATTTGCTGGAAAATGCTGGTAGAGGATACACTCCTGTGCACAGGCCTGGACTGGGAGTCAAAATAGGCCCTGCCATTCCAAGTCCACAGAGGCCCAAACAGCCCCCTACCAGCCCAAACAGCCCCCTTCCAGCCCACTATATGGTAACTTTTTATGGAACCATACAGCAGCCCCTCTGGCATTTGCCAGAACCCACAGATTGCCAGTCCGGGCCTGCCTGTGCGCCATAGGGCCCTTACACATGGGCATTATTAAATACATTCCTGTGTTGCAGAGGTTTTGTGTCTTCAATTCACAAACTAACATAATTCAAATGATCCCAAACAGGAGTGCACTATAATACTGAACACATATTAACAGTTATTATCTGCATTCAATTCTGAGAGTACAGACTCATAGGGATTATTTACTAAACTCTGAATTTATCTCATATTTTATTAAAAAAAAGGGCCCAAACTCCTATGGCCGATTTAACCTTATTTATTAATGAAAAAAACTTAAATTAATTGTTTTGGGGAAAAACCCGATAAAATTGAGCAAAAACCTGAATCTCACGTTTTTTTTCTGTTTTTTGTCTGAAAACCCAGAATTTTGGGGTTTTATTGGGTTTATGGGCTAAACTCATCGCAAACCACAATATTTTCAAATTGAG
Source organism: Xenopus laevis (assembly GCF_017654675.1). NCBI lineage: Eukaryota > Metazoa > Chordata > Amphibia > Anura > Pipidae > Xenopus > Xenopus laevis. The sequence continues at coordinate 95,574,170 of NC_054372.1, forward strand.
ATCGGTGCCTTTCCCATTGACCTATACAGGATCTTGGCAGCTTTTTTTCCACTAAAAATTCCAGTTGTTGCCCCCAAAAGTCCAACCAGATACTGTAAATTTGAGGTTTAGTAAATACCCCCCTTAAAGGAAACTTAAAATTAAATAACAAACTATAAACTATATATTGTGCTCTTGGACAGACTCATTTAAGGGAATGTAATATGTATCGTTAGTACAAAAAACGTTTGCAGACACCTTTGCAAATGTTAGCGACCATATTGCGTCCTTTTGTACCGATTACAGACCTCAACGACTGCCTTGCAAACTTTGCAACCAAATGGCTGCTGCAAACATTCACAGTGTAATAAAATTTCACAATCACAAAGAGTTTTTTACAACAAAATATTTAATGAAACTCCAGAGCAGGTTTTAATGCTAACCTTTTCTTAGCAATAATGAGCAATGTAATATTCCCCAGTGAATGTTTTTTCAATGCGAGTAGTGCTAAACATTCACAAAAACGCCATTTCAAGTAACGCTTTTGATTTTAATTACATTCCTCCATAGTGGTAGTATATAGATTAAATTATCTTTTCTCTGTAGTGTGTAGTGTGATGCACCAGTCTGTGTTGGCAATTTTAGTGGATTAATTTATTGTGGAGTTTTCTTAATGTTGATCAGAATTTGATCTCTGTGTATTTTGAGGAAAGCATGGTTCCCTTTAACTAATCTCGCGCTTGGCCCTAAGCAGAGCATCAGTTTAAGCCATCTGTAAAATACAAAGACATAAATAAGGTATATATATATATATGTATTACAAGATGGCCAGATAATTAGCCTTTTCAGTCTGTTGGCACATAGACTGAGAACTTTAAGACCCCTAATGGGGGAATAGACTAGTTCTTGGACAAGCATAATATCCAAGGCTATTATGATACTAAAATCTACAATTAGTATAGATATTGGTATATATAGTTTAAGCGACTGTATGGAGGGTAGGTGTGAGTGTGTGTTTCATTTGGAGGGTTGGTATTTTTAACCCAACGTAACTATGTATTTACATTTTAGTCAGTCTGAGTTATCATATACTAAGCACAGTAACTAAAAGAGTTTGGGAGTGACTATAGCATCATTTACCAGTGCTAATTTCTGTTAGGAGTCATTTTACCTAACACCTGTATTATTTAGGTGTTTAGGTGAGAGGAAATCAACAGTATCATGGGGAGGACATACAAACTACTTGCAGATAGTGCTGTGGAATTGAACTGAGTATACCAAAGCTATAAGGCAGCAGCACTAGCCAATGTATTGTGCTCTGCACTGACTGCAGAATAAAATATCTGCTGCTCAGTGATGAGTGTCCTGCCACTGCTACTTTGCACTGCAGAATGATGCCACATTAGAATTCTTATTTGCAGTGATGTAACTAGAGGGGGGCGGGCCCTGGCGCGGGACGCGCTGCCAGGCCCCCCGTCCCCCTCCGTACACCCGGAACCGCCCGGGAATCATGGCGCGTGAGCTGCCGGGGGGGCCCTGAGGGGGTGCGGGCCCTGGCCCAATCGCACCCCCTGCTCCCCGGTGGTTACGCCACTACCAATTTGATTCAAAACACAGTCTGCGGTCCTCTGTGCTCTGAAATGGAGTGCAGCAGCAACGCTTTGAACTTTGCACACTGCATGGGGCACTATTATTCTTGTAATAATAAAAGAGCTTGTCTATTGGTTTCTTTTCCCTTCTTCCCTCCATCAGTAGATGGATACATGTGCTTTTTACTTTGGGTCATACTATTGGTAAGTGTTCATGTACTAATCCAAATCTTCCTCAGAATCTGCATTTGTGAAAACAGGGCTGGCCAGTGATACCTCTCACATAGATAGAGACACTGAGCTGCTCTTTTTCAAAGCAGCATTTTTTTATTTATTCTTTTGCTCATGGTTATTTTGCTAAGTGTTTTTTTTTTACTGGGTCCAGATTAATGTATTTATTATTTTTGAATTTCACAAATATTATCACAAAATGATGTTGTCTGTTGAAGTTTCACATGGCCCCTCCTTCAATATATAAATGGTTTTACTACAGTTAAAATTGTTAAGATCTCCTAGGAGCTATTTGGAATTCTGTAGTCTAAAATTATGTCTGTGACTTTAACATAAGAACAACAACGGACATGGAAATCTGACCAATATAATAGAGTGTAAAACTGGTCCACATATGGCAGAGCTTCCGGTGGAGACAAGGCAAAATAAAGGAGAAGGAGGGAGAAGGGTGACACATGAATTTCATGTCTTATGCGCACCCATGCTTACACCTCTTACATCTCTCTATTAACTTACAGAAATGTGTGGAGCCTTTCCCAAAATACTATCCCTCATACCACCAATCCAAAAAATAAGCTTTAACAACTGGCAGGAATTCTTTTTTGGTCAGCTACATTTAGAGGAAGGAATACTGGTGTAATAAATAACTCCGCTTACCCTGGTGGTCCAGGGGCTTCCTTCTGGGCATACGGGGCGCCCGCCATGTCTCCGGCGGGGTCGCCCACCGTATGCGTCTGTTCCCTTCTGGTGCTGGCTCACCTGTGGTGTATGTGATGACATCATCACGCATTTGCGCAAAATTCAAAAGTTTAAAAGGGGAATTCAGTTTGCTAAGCACTACCCGTTGTTAGGTTCAATTTGCAAAGTTCCTGGGTGTTTATTCCTCGTGAATCCTGATTGATCTACTGTGTTTGACCTTGCCTGTCTTCTTGATTCCTCTGATCTCTCTAAACCTGACCCTTGCCTGCCTGTCTGTTTAACTCTGAACTCTCTAATCTGACCTTTGCCTGTCCATCGACTATTCTATGCTCTCCAATCCTGATTCCGGCCTGTCTGACTATTCTACTCTGCTTGTGCTGGCCCGGCCTGCCTGTTCCATGCTGTGTTATCTGGCCTGCTCTCCTGAGGTGTTCTTCCATTCCAGTATCCTGGTGAGATGATCGTGCCCCTTTGCTCGTCCAGAACCATTCGTTTTGCTCCTCTCTCAAATAAGAACTGGCGCATTCAATTAGCCGAGGGCTCCTCCCGAGGTGAAAGGCGGCGGTTATAGGCGGAAGTGAGAGCCGAGACCAGGGAGCTTAGTTTGGGTTCTGGATTTAAGGTGCTGATTCGTGACAACTGGTGTTAGAATGAAAGGTGTTTACTTTTAATTACAAATAATATGTATTATTAAAAACTTTTTTTAGTGAGAAAAAAAATCAAATGCTGGTAATGTCCATAGACTAGAGGCACAAATTAATAGATCTAGTAACAGATATGAAGAAAACAGGGAAAGGGCTTGTATAGGAATGAACTCTATGGGGGAAATCAAATAAAATTCACAGCGAACTAAACTTTGCGAATAAAAATCCACCGGTCACAATGTAATACTCTTTCTTAGGCCTTAATTGCATTGCCAATCTTAATTGTGTATTGCGAACCTTTAACACCTGCTCCTGACCTTGCTAAATATTTTGTCGGGAAAAAAGTGGTTTGCGAAAATGTATTACATACACTGCGAACATTCGCAAAAGCAATTTGGTCGCAAACTCTGCAAGGAAGTCATTGAGGTTTTTAATCAGTCAAAAATGGCACAAACATGGTTGCTAATGTTCACAAAGGTTTTTGCGCTAATTCAACATATTACATGACTATGAAGATTTCCATTAAGACTGTAAGATATTGACTGCAGCAAGACCGAAGCAGCAGAACGAAGCTCAGTCCTAACCAAGTATGTTTGTTGCTAGGTTTGTGCCTTAACACCACAAACTTCAAGTACAAGGACCTTTTTTATAGACAGAAACATGGCTGTGCAATGGGTTCTCCAGTCTCTCCCATTGTAGCAAACTTGTACATGGAGGGAGTGGAAAGGAGGGCCTTACTTACATTCCAGGGAACTACACCGACTCACTGGTTCAGGTATGTGGATGACACTTGGGTTAAAATCAGATCCAATGAAGTGGCGGCCTTCACAGAGCACATTAACTCAGTGGACAATAACATCAAGTTCACAAGGGAAGATGTCCACGGGAACAAACTTGCCTTTTTGGACTGTTTGATATGCATCCAAGAGGGGGTAACTTGAAAACTGAGGTATACAGGAAACCCACTCATACGGATCATTATCTGTTGTTCGATTCCCACCATCCACTGGAACACAAACTGGGTGTCATTAGAACTCTGCACCGCAGGGTGGAATGTGTGGCAACTGATACAGAGTCCAAGGACAAGGAGCATAAACATCTCATAGGAGCTTTGAAAGCGTGTGACTACCCAGACTGGACCTTTGTCAAAACAGCAGCAACCAAGCCCAACAGGAGCACCTGTTCTATGCACACGGATCTATGTATGCATCAGAGCAAAAGAGAAAGGAAGGGGGAAGGCTCGAATATGAGATAGAGGTTTATATTTCGTTTTTCGTTTTTCTCCTCTTATCCCTTACACATCCTTTAATCAGTTCTTCACCTGTCCGCTCTCCCACCTCTATCTCATATTCGAGCCTTCCCCCTGCCTTTCTCTTTGCTCTGATGCATACATAGATCCGTGTCCGGACCCAGCTGTTTCTTTCGTTCGCTGCTTAGCCGTTTTTGTTTAACGACATACTATCCAGTTATGTTGCAATTTTAGACACAGTGTCCATTTCCTTCTGATACGTTGCTACACAGTGTCTGTCCAAGTAACTCTTATGAGCGCTTACTGAGGTTTGTTCGTTTCTGTATTCTATGGATGTTCATGTATGTATTTTTCAACTTAACGCTAGCTTTATGAGATTAAGCTTGACTTTTGATTTTATTTTACCACTCATCATTTACTGCATATTGGTTTGTTTGTGATTTTTTTTGTTTACCTTGATTTTCACCTTTAGTTTGTATTGCACCTTTTTGGTCATTTTACACGTATAAGTACCTTTGACACGTCATTTTCTCTGCCCCCGGTGTACTGAACGCTACCTTTTACGCTAGACTTCCTTCGCCACCTCAGACCAGGCGAAGCGCAATAGAGTAGATCGGGATTGCTTCAAAAAAAGTCAAACACGCTGGCGTGTTTTCTACATTATGGGTGATAGGCTGAAAAAGATCGAAAAATTTTTTGGGGCTCCCCTCCTTCGCCCCTACATTTCCTGACTCATGGCAACTTACCTAGACAGTGGGCACATGTGTAGGGCAAAATAACATTTTTATTTGATGTTTTGAAGGTTTTCTAGCCATTTGTAGTGCAGATACGTGTTCCTCCATTGAAATTTGAATTTGGCGCCGTATGCAAATTAGCCTTCGCTAGCGTAACTTCGCTTCACTAAGCGAATCAACGCTAGCGCAACTTCGCAATCTTACGCTACCCCTGTGCGCAACTTCGGATTTTAGCGAATTTGCGGAGCGCTGGCGAAACTACGCCTGGCGAAGTGCGGCGAAGTTGCGCCTGGCGAAACTACGAATGTTAGTGAATTTGCCCCATAGTAGGCAAAACATAGTCAATCCATATGTAGCTCAGGAGGGTTTTCAACAAACACCACGTCCCTTTGTTTTTCAAAAATAGCAACACACTGAGACAAAAACTGGTACCCCAAAGGATCCAACGCCTAAAGAAAAACAAAGCAATATGGTATACGCAGTCCAGTGTAGTGAGGAGTGCACAGATGTATACATTGGGGAGACAAAACAACTACTCACCAAGCTCAGCAAAGGAGGGCAAACTCTACAGGGCAGCTGTCTTTCTAACCTAAATGACAAGGGGCACTCCATTGTAGATAGTAATGTCCAAATCCAAAACACCTCTGTAAATTTCAGATGTCACCTCTCTGAAGAGTTACAATGTGCCGTTGTGATTTGATTAATGGAAGAGTCTATATGCTGAGAACTCCCACACTAGTCAGTTGAACTGAAGAAGCTGCTTGGATGAGTAGTGAAACGTCTTCAATAATTAATCAGCAAGTCCAGGTTTTTTTTTCAATTACTTGAAAAATATTAGATAAACATATTACATTGCCCCATTTTACTACAATGGGGGATGTGCCTATTATATTTTTCCCATCTTTAGGCAGGTATCTACAGTATTGGACATGCGGACATTACATTTTACAGATCTCTATGAGAATCTACAGTATTGAATATTTTGTAGAGAACACAGATGAGAAATATTGCCAAATGTCATAAATTAAGAATTAAGAATTCTATTGATTCATTATACATTATACATTTTACATGTTTAAAGGGTAAGGCATTTTTCAGTAGCAGTATGCACAAAATGTCTCTGTCTTAAATATATTGATAATGGGTTGAGTGCAGAGAGTATTTGAATATATATATATATATATATATATATATATATATATATATATATATATATATATATATATATATATATATACACACACACACACTGTTGGATCTTGATTAGCTTAGGGCCTAGCTTAGGGCCCACTCCACCCTTTTGAGGCCTATATAACCTTTGAACTAATGGTTCTGTCCTATGCAATTTTCCATGTCTTATAACAGTATATTTTGTGAGCAATTTATAAAATGCAGCTACGTGCAATATAACAGTTATAAAAGCGTAACCTTATTACCAACGCCTAGCTAGCCAGTTATTATGAAATTGCTTGTGGTCAGGTAAACAACTGTACCCAGTATACAGTTTATGCCCATATAATAATATTTTTGCTTAGCTTCATTACATAGATTCTGCAGTGGTATTTTAACCAATCATGTATAACATAATGTTTTGCTATGCTATGAAACCTAATAAATATGTGTGTACAGGTACAGATGGGACTATTTACAAAGTCTGGATTAACACTCTCTTTTCTTTTTACATGTTGAGAAATCTACTCATATACATTTATTTTAAGATAGCTAGAGCCAAATTCATTTAAGTTGTCAGGCTAAAATTTTTCTTGTTTTTATGTTGAGATGCAATCTAATTATATCCCTAATAAGTATCTCTTCTCCAGTGTATTTAAACTCAGCCTGGTCTGTCTATCTGTATAACTGATCTCCATAATAACTTGAAAACCCCTGTGTTTAGTTCCATTATTTTGGTGTATTGGAGACCAAAACTGTAGTACATGTACAAATGATGATTATATAAAAAAGTAATAAGGAATTTGTCAACTTTATTGGATCATAAATATATTTGGTGTACAATGTTTCATAATGATTTAAAACATGTGATGAACTCTTCTGAATGATCCAATTCTGGGGCTTGAGGCTCCCCAGTCACTGTATTTCTTGTATTGTCCAGGTCTCATGTAGTACTGACGTCCTCGGAAGTTGGGTTCCTCGAAGAACATCCAGTGTCCATCAAACACATTGCAGGAGTGAATGTCATGGAAACGGAATCGATCATAAGTATTGGGGCAGTCATCAAAGAACTCCATCATCTGCCCTTGGTAGTCTCCTCTTTCGTAGATTCTCATTTTGTATTGGCCATGGTGCTGTACACATATATTAATAAACATATGATTAAAAAAACAAGCAAGCCATGGATCTGGAAAATCTTTTCAATAGTCAGTCTACTAGCCCTACTAAATAATGATAAAAGCATGTACACATGGTTTTGTTTTATAATATTATGTTGTTCCTACCGCTCTCTTGCTGTTTCTCTTTAACTGAATTGCCGGTGCTGGTTCTCTGCCGACCCGGCAAGGTCCCTTAGCAACAACAGTAGATATACGGATCCGCACACACACTATTTTCTGCAGCAGGGGACTGTGCCCCTCTTTTTATTATTATATCACCACTTGATCCACATTTCGGGGGGTTTAACCTCCCTTCATCTTCTATAATAGTCCTTTAGTATGATATGCACATTTAAACAATTTACCCATATACCATGCTACTATTTTTTACCATTCAATGCTGTAATACCATTTTATATTATATTAAATATTTAGTTAAACTTTGTTCAATGTAAAAATGGGTCCACAAGTTTCTGCAGGTTAAAACATATTACCATTTGTTTGCTATGGGTTCATAGAACTGGGGAAACTTCCTGCCATTTATTATATTATTTTGTAAATTTTTATATATAAAATTGTAGACTGCTGTGCAACCCCTTATACATCAATATCAAAATCGAATTCATTGGTATTCTAAGCAAAGAACATTATAAATAAATGTAGGAGTAATGATTGCTCTAAATATAGTAACCCCAAAGGAAATTGCAACAAATCTTACATAGGAACTCAATTGACAGGTTCTTACTTAAACTGTCCATGCATCCAATTTGAAATAAGCAAATGAATAATTTATAATAATTATTGTTATATCTTTCCTACTATTGCAGCACTAGAGTAGTTTTAGGAAAGTTTTGAAAACTCACCTGGGGAATAAAGCGACAGGACCTGATGTTGTCATTGAAGCCCATCCATCTCTGAAAGTCTGGGTATTCTCCTCTCCACAGGTAATACTGGTGTCCCCTGTAACTGGGGTGCTCATAGAGGATCCAGTTTCCACCCTCTACCCTGATGGAGTTACAGCGATTGAAGTATGAGGACAGGTCAGAACAGTCTGAGTCGCACTCATAGTGACGACCTTGGAAATTCCTTTCCTCATAAAAAAATATCTAAAGAAAGACATTGTAGGTTAAAAGCTTATGTTTTTATACATCTGGAACTGAAGAGCTTAATTATGATATTAGTTACACTTATCTATTCCAACATATTACACAATGCTGTACAAAAGATTTGAAAACATAAATACAGCTTTGAGAACAGTAAGAGGATAAACCTTGTAAACAGACACTTTGAATGTGTTTTATGAATAAGCAGAATATCTAGTGTTTTTTAAAAAATAATTGTATAGAACAATGTCAATATAAGAGAATTTAAATAAAACAATCTCTGATTCTTTTTAAAATTGGGTATATATTCTGTTTAAGTTGCATCTGGACCCCTAACTTTACAAAATGTAGTTTATTAGATGTGCTTTTTTACTGATACAGTAATTAGAAACAATCAGAATTATCAAGATATTTTTATGGTTCTGACTTACCTTTCCCATTATGAATGGATAGCAGATTCAGTACCACTGAAGTGAGAGAAGAGACAGCCTATATATATATGCCCTGTATTGCTGCTGTCTGCATCTGCTCAGTCTGGAACATATATTTTTGACAGGTAAGTAAAATGTACAGATCTTTTGTCTTGTATTGTTTCTTTTGTTGTTGTACTGTGACAGTTGTTTCTCTGTTCTTACTGCCACCTATATTCCATGGCTTTACCTAAAGAGCTGCCCGGCATTTTTAACAATTTAGTCATTATCTCAGAAAGTAAATAGCTTTCATTGCTTCTATAAAGAACATACACTTCTCAAAACACACACTCCATTTATAGTAAAACATTAATGGAAACTGAAGCATAATAATGAACTATGCATGGTCCTACTAGTTGTGTTATATCTTTATGGGATGCTTATATTAAGTTGTTTGGAAATAAAATATGTTTTCTTATTATATATTGGTGGAATGGGTTTGGGTAGATGGAGCACCAGATGTTGCAAATTCCAATTTTTGCAGTGCAGTTATTCTCAAAGCCCAGCTACTTTTAAAATAGAGGCAGCTTCTCAACTAGATCAAGTTATTATTATGGGTGACTTTAAGTATCCAGACAGATGGGCCAGATTCGATTCAGTAAGAAAAAGGTTTATCACATGAAAACTCATAGACGAGATTACATTTGAGATGCAATTCAAAACAAAATATCTCACTGTTTATCCTGTAAAGTCTCTCTGAAGTCTATGGGGTAAAACTAGAACTAAAGAAGTCCATGACTTTTCACATGATAAACTATGAAATAACTTTTGCTCACTGAATTGAATCTGGTCCATTGACTGGAGTAATGGGGTTGTCAAGTCAAAAAAAACTAGCAGGTTTGTAACCTTTTTATATCAACTTGTTCAAGAACATACTAGGAATGTCTTTCTTTTGGACACTGTAGTACTAATACTTTCTAATATCTAGTACTATAGCTACTGATGCATGGTTCACACAAAAGGAAATACCATGGGGCAAATTCACTAACAGGCAAAAATTCGCCAGCGATGGCTTCGCGCACATCGCAACACTTCACCAGGCGTAAATTCGCCTGGACAACGCTAATTCACGAAGATCCGAAGTTGCGCATAGGGTACCGAATGCTGGCGAAATTACGCCAGCAAAATTACGCTCAGCAGTCCGAAGTTACGCTAGTGTTGGCTAATTAGCATACGGAGTGCAGTTAAAGTACAATGGCCGTATATGCTGCAGGGAACCTTAATAAAATTATATAAAAGTTGTTATAATGCCCTACAGTATAGTTTAGGTGCCATATGTTAGCAAGTGTAGGGGGGAAGGAGGATACCCGGAAAAAAAATGTACAATCTTTTTCAGTCTATCACCCTTTAAATAGGAAAAAACACCAGCGTTTTTTGGGACTTTTTTTTGAGGAACTCCTATCTACTCTATTGCACTTCGCCTGGTCTGAGGTGGCGAAGGTAAGTCTGGCGATAGTAGTAACGCTCTTTCGCCAGACCGTAAATTCGTCTGGCGTTAGAGTTCGAAGTTGCGCCAGAGTCTATCTCCTTGGCGAAATTACGCCAGCGAATTTACGCCAGCTACCGTTAGTAAATTGGCAAAGTGCCGAAATGACATCACGCTGGCGAATTTTCGCCAGCGTTAGCCACTTCACCCTTTAGTAAATTTGCCCCAAAGTGTCTAGGTAGAGCATGTTAAGATAAACAAAGATCCAGCACCGAATGGTATTCATCCCAGAGTACCACGTGTGCTTTGTTCTGTGATTGCCAAACCTCTTTACTTAATTTTTCAGGATTCATTGAGGTCTGAAATGGTGACGAGAGATTGTTAAATTGCTAATGTGGTGCCGCTATCCAAAAAGGGATTTCATTCCCAAACTCAAAACTATAGGCTGCTTAGTCTAATATCAGTGGTAGAAAATCTTTTTCGGAGGGATATTAAGGGGAAAATTATTATAATAAACTAAAAAGATTATGGGGTAAATTTACTAAGTGGCGAAAATTCGTCCTGCCGATGGACGCTAGCGAATTTTCTCTAACATTACTTAATGCGAACAAATCAAAGCAAAGATGCACTAGTGTTCATTTCTGCCTAGCGCAAATTCGCTAGAGGTCTTGTGCTCAGGCTAATTTGTATACGGCGGGAAATTTAAAGTTGAATGGACGTCTTTATGTTATATGTTGCAGCAAATACATTACATTTCCACTGTTAATTACACATGTCCAGGGAATAACATCACATTACTATATTAATATATCTGGAGACATAAGATGTGGCTTCTTAAACATTGGAATGACACTGATGAGATTTTTTGGTAAAACTTTGATGCTAGCTAACCATTGTTTGGTTAATTTGTGTGATTCAAAAGTGGCAAAGAATGACACCTAATGATCAGATGATGCCAAATTAAGGATTTACTAGTAACCACAATTCTTTAAACTGTTACAAAGTTTCTGGACCAGCAACTGAAGTGCACTGCAAATTACCACTAGAGGGCCATATCAGGGTCTTCGGGTCAACACTGCTAAGCAATGGACTGGAAAATTTGTGACATTGAGTTTATGGAATAACTGGGAATGCTGGATAGCTCTTTGGGTAAAGCTATGGAACAAAAGTACCAGCATAAACTAAGACATATGACTGTCACAGCACAACATCAAACACAATGTAAGACAAAGGTTCTTTGCTTTTGCCTTAATTGACAGAAAAATTAAGCTCTAGGTTCATCGCATGCAGACAGCAGCAATACATGACATATATAAAGGCTGGCTCTATCTCCCTTCCATTGAACTGAAACTTCCACTCAGTCAGAATGGGAAAGGTAAGCCAAAATCATCACCTAACCTTATTTATTAAATTAACATTATATTTTGTACTTCAGAATTCATACTCTATATGTTATTCACATATACACTAGACACTGTTATTTGTGTATTACATTTTACTGTACATTTTAAAAGTCACGCTTACACTTATGATTAGTCTATAGCTGGTAATATAACTAATGGTCTTAAGATTGCTGTTTGAAAACAAACATCTGATTGGATGCTATAGGTTACTGGTTGTTGCTAAATGTAAGACTTTTAATTGCATTATGCCTTAAATGTTATTACCACATGCAGACAAACTATTATTTGTGAATTACATTACATATTTTACAATTCATGTTTAGACTACAGTTTATAGTTAACATGTGCTGAAATGGAAAAAAAATATATAGAAGCAAACTTATAGAAATAACAATAATTCATATTGGCTGAACTAAAGTCTCAAAACCCTATAGACCACCTAGTACTTTATCTGTGCCTGTTCTCTGTGTAGCAGGATTCCAGTCAAATCTATTTTTCCAAATTGCCAGCAAAACACTGCTTTACAAAAGAACTATAAGCACCTTGCTAAATATCCTTTTATAGCATTGTGCACCTAAAATGCATCTGTCTATTTTGCAGCAAAATTATCTACATTGCTTTCCAAAAATAATTGCAAAGGTTATCAGTTACACCATTTTTCTGGATAAAAAAGTTATTTATAATATTTTCTTTCAGATCTTCTTCTACGAGGAAAGGAACTTCCAAGGTCGCCACTATGAGTGTGGCTCAGACTGTTCTGACCTGTCCTCATACTTCAATCGCTGTAACTCCATCAGGGTAGAGGGTGGAAACTGGATCCTCTATGAACACTCAAGTTATAAGGGAAACCAATATTATCTCTGGAAAGGAGAATACCCAGACTTTCAGAGATGGATGGGCTTCAATGACTCCATTAGATCCTGTCGCTTTCTTCCCAATGTAAGTGTTTGCAATTTTATGTTCAAAAGTGTGTTTGCATATAAAAATTTAAAAAAAAGTTTAAAAAAAGGAATTTCCAAGACAGAACAAGCAGTAAACAAAATCTAAAATTTATTTAAAATAGTTCAAGTTCTTGAAAAGTTATATTTTTCTTCCAAGTTTACCGGTTTCATTGAATAACCTAAACGTAGAAGCTAAACCACAGGTTTTAAAGAAAATCTGAACAGATGCCAGCAACAGACCAGTATTGCCATTGTTAAGGTTCAGCAGTGTAAAATGGGGTTTTCTGATGAACATATGCAAATCTAGGGATGTGGTTTCACAAAAGTGTAAGAAAAAATGTGAAAATTGTTATTAGAAAAAATTCTTCCTTCCCAGGATTCCTTCTCTTTCAGAGGTATATTTAACTCTTCCTTAGGTGCGGTATCGAAACAAAATGCCACTTTCATTTTTAAACATGTAGTTAATTAATATCATTAACCTACTGACAGTTTGATTTCATCTATTCTAAAAAGAAGTAGAATAGTGATTTATTTGTAAAAATAAAGCTTTCAGAACAGAAAATTAATATACAGATAAAACTTAGTACATATTCAATAGCCATCAAATGATATGCTTTCAGTTGTATCTATATTTAATTAAAGTTTAACTTGTTTTTAAGTACCAAGGACAATACAAAATGAGAATCTACGAAAGAGGAGACTACCAAGGGCAGATGATGGAGTTCTTTGATGACTGCCCCAATACTTATGATCGATTCCGTTTCCATGACATTCACTCCTGCAATGTGTTTGATGGCCACTGGATGTTCTACGAGGAACCCAACTACAGAGGACGTCAGTACTACCTGAGAAATGGAGAATACAGGAGATACAGTGATTGGGGAGCCTCAAGCCCTAGAATTGGCTCATTTAGAAGAGTTTATCACAGGTTTTAAATCAACTCAGAAATCTAAAACAAATATATACAAGTTTAATAAAAACAAATTGTTTTGAATTACTTGCTTGCATAATATTTACTGAATAAGGGTGTGCTTATGACTAGTTAATGTTTACAAATATTTCCAGCCATACCTGTTAGGGGTTAGATCAGGACTCAAGAGGCACCACAGTGCAACACCATTTTAAATAATAAATTTCATAAAGAAAGTAGTAATACATATTCTCATGCAACATAAAATCCCTTTAAATATGTCTACTACTTAAGATTCATTCTAATTTTTTTGGCATTTATTGAAGATTAACTCTTAAACAAAATTCTCCTTTAAACAACCATCAGGTGTTTTTGCATGCCAGGCTCCTTTAATCTTGCCACACAGCATTTTGCCGGTAAACACACTGCACAGTATACATCAAAGAGAAGATCAGGACTATAAAAAGAATCTATGGTGTCTGCACAATAATACTTTTATGTTGGCACCCTAAATTCTATACTGTTTGGCACAGAGAATTAAATCAATTAAGCACTTCAAGAAAAAGTTATGGACCATGGCAAAAATAGATCTGTCCTTTGTTAGTTCTCAAAAATTTTACATTAAGCTTGTGCTAAGCAATTAATTATTTTATATCTAATACTATGAGCATAGAATGCATTAAAAGTAAAGACTTTCGGTATTAATGTCAGCACCCGTAACCCTCCCCCCACAAAAATGTAATCAGCGAACAGTCTCTTTAAAATCTTTAGATAACTGCCACTCTGGTTATGAAAAGGTTAACAGCACATCTGGGGCATCCCCTTAATCACTTAGAAATACTTCTACTCCTCTAACCCACTCGGCCCCCCCACTCAGGAATTTGCTTTGGCTGTTGACTTATGAGCATGCTCAGTTCTTCTCAGCTCAGATTACTAAACACATCCTCCAGTCTAACAGCCAATGAAGAGATGGCATTACTGGTTCCCATAGAAACTCTGCTCTAGCTGTCTGAGCCTATTTGGTTCTCCCAACCACCTCTCCTTAGCCATTACAGTGCTCAACCCCCATCAGAACTTTTTATCAAAGTATAATATACCTATGTAAGTCGTACCTATGAACTTTACAGCATACATGTCCTGTTTGCAGATTTCAATGTTACTGATGATGTGTCAGAGGGAAAATGGCCCTCTGATGGCCCACCGGGTTAAAGCTGCTATTTGTTTTAGGAAAATCTGATGGCGCTGGCAAATGGACGAGGTATATGCAGTACAAATGATGTGGCTTGGGTGGGGAAGATATGCCCAATTTATATACATCGTAGGAAAATGTAGACTTTACATGTCCTTCAAGAGCTACCTGCAAAATAACTATTTTCTTTATAATATTACTTGATCAGCCACAGACATAATCAGGGGTGCAAGAAAGCCTTGTAAATGCTGGGACCCAGGAAGTATAGGAGGCTTAATGGAGCACTGACCGATAAGCAGTTTTAATACAAACAAAACTCTAGAGCTTGGGCCAGATTAAATTTAATGAGAAAAACACTGTAGATATTCTTAATACATATCCACTTCAACAAACCTCATTATGTGCACAGAAATCCTCTGTATATCATAACGGTTATTTGAAAAACAGAAGCAATCACAAACTCATAAACCTACTCAACCTCTGACATATTGGGGCAAATCCATTAACGGGCGAAGATTTGCCAGCGCTGGCTTCGTGCACATCGCAATACTTCGCCAGGTGTAAATTTGCCTGGACAACGCTAATTCACAAAGATCCGAAGTTGCACACAGGCGAAATTACGCCAGCGAAATTACGCTCAGCAGTTCGAAGTTACGCTAGCGCTGGCTAATTAGCAGACGGGGTGCAGTTAAACTACAATGGCTGTATATGCTGCAGCAAATACATTACACTACACAAGGCCAGGGAACCTTAATAAAATTATATAAAGTTATTATAATGCCCTACACATGTGCCCACAGTATAGTTTAGGTGCCATATGTTAGCAAATGTAGGGGGAAAGGAGGGTACCCAAAAAAAAACTTTACGATCTTTTTCAGTCTATCACCCTGAAAAAAGGAAAAGACGTCAGCGTTTTTTGGGACTTAGAAAAATGTTCAACTTTTTTTTTGAGGAACTCCTATCTACTCTATTGCACTTCGACTGGTCTGAGGTGGCGAAGGCAAGTCTGGTGATAGAGTGAAATCAAAAACGTAGTGAAATTGCGTAGTAACGCTCTTTTGCTAGACCGAAAATTCGCCTTTCGTTAGAGTGCGAAGTTGCGCCAGAGTCTATCTTCTTGGCGAATTTACGCCAGCTACCGTTAGTAAATCGGCGAATTGCCAAAATAACATCACGCTGGCGAATTTTCACCAGCGTTAGCCACTTCGCCCTTTAGTAAAATTCCCCCATTGTATCTGTTTGCTTTCTCCAAGTCACTCACATTTAGTAATTGAGAATGATCTGGGGATTTTTATAGATAACAAGTTGTCTAATGCCAGGCAGTGTCACTCTGTGGCATCTAAATCAAATAAAGTTCTGTCTTGCATAAAAAGGGCATTAACTCAAGAAATATAATTTTGTCTCTCTATAAGTCCCCTGGTAAGGCCTCACCTTGCGTATGCGGTGCAGTTTTAGGCTCCAGTCCATAAGAAAGATATAAATAAGCTGGAGAGAATGCAGAGTTGTCAACTAGCAGTGCTGGAATTGGGGAGGGATGCCATCCCTTCACTTTTTTATTTCTGTGAAATAGCATCCCCTCAGTGTGGATGCAAGTTTTTTGAATCCCGGAACTGTCTTTTGCTCCTCTTCACTTCTGCATGCAAATACAATGCAGAGGTAAAATATAATATAATTAAATATATAGGGGATTAAAGGAGAGAAAAAATTGCTGGGAGAGAAGAAGAAAAGATAGAGAAGTGTTAAACAGATAAAGAAGGTGGAGGCATCAGAGAGGGTTATAGAGAAAAGGAGAGAAGAAAAAATGAAGGTATTAAACAGCAGCAGGTTAAGGAATAGTGAGAAAATGCTTTATATGAAATAATCTTGGGTAATATAGAATATGATGGGGATGTGCTATGTTATGACACAATACACAGAAAAGGTGCTTTATTTGCAGTAGCTGAATTGGTAGCCAAGAAAAGTTATGAGCACAATTTTTATTTTGGGGTCCCTATAGGTCACATATGTAAATATGGTTATGGGAGGGATGCACCACACAGAGCATCCCTCCACTTTTTTTACTCCAATTCAAGCACTGGGAATGAGATATGCTTCATTAGCACCTAAACATTTGACAATGACCAATGTGAATGTTAGCGACCATATTTGCGTCCTTTTGTGACCAAATGGCATATGTGAACATTCCTAGGGGCAGATTTACTATGGGTCGAATATCGAGGGTTAATTAACCCTCGATATTCGACCAGGAACTAAAATCGTTCGACTTCGAATATCGAAGTCGAACGATTTAGCGCTAATACTTCGATCGAACGATCGAACGATTAAATCCTTCGAATCGAACGTTTCGAAGGATTTTAATCCAACGATCGAAGGAATATCCTTCGATCAAAAAAACATAGGCAAGCCTATGGGGACCTTCCCCATAGGCTAACATTGAGTTCGGTAGCTTTTAGCTGCCGAACTAGGGGGTCGAAGTTTTTCTTAAAGAGACAGTACTTCGATTATCGAATGGTCGAATAGTCGAACGATTTTTAGTTCGAATCGTTCGATTCGTAGTCGAAGTCGTAGTCGAAGGTCGAACTAGCCCATTCGATGGTCGAAGTAGCCAAAAAAACACTTCGAAATTCGAAGTTTTTTTTATTCGAATCCTTCACTCGAGCTTTGTAAATGTGCCCCCTAGTGTATGTAATAAAATTTTGCAACAAAATATTTAAAAACTCCAGAGCAGATGCTTAACTTAGTCATGTAATATTCGCCAGCAAATGAGTATACCTCTATTTTTAACATCACTTGTGATTTTTTTAGTAACATTCCCACCTTTAGTATTTCCAGATTGAAATTATCATACCCCCCCATTCTTTAATATAGGGAACATTGTACCAGCGGGTCTGGGATTATTTGTCCATATATTGCAATATATCCAAGCTGACCAACTGTCTCAAAGTCACCCCTGGTCTGGCCAATAAAACACAAACATTCTAGCAGAAAGTAAGTGTAGGATTGGTCAGACGAGGAGAGTTTTAGTATTTTTCATCATACATTTTTACAGGGACTAACTTTAAATTGCCACTTGCTTTCCAAGGTTAAAAATGGTTACCTTTTTATAGGACACCGCATGGATCACCTGAAAGCAGGTTGGGAGCTACAACATGGAACTAGCCACTGTTCCTTTATATGGTTATCACTACCCAATTTTAAATAATTAAACTGGAGTGTATTGATGGTGTGACCACAAAATTGATACAGATAAAGACATACTGTATATATTGCGTTATATGACACATACAGTAACACCACATTACTATTTTAAATTATATATTAAATAATATTAATATATCTGGGGACATAAAATGTGGCTTCTTAAACATTGGGGTGACACTGATGAGATTATTTGGTAAATGTTTGATGCTAGCTAACCATTGTTTGGTTCATTTGTGTGATTCAAAAGTGGCAAAGAATGACACCTAATGATCAGATGATGCCAAATTAAGGATTTACTAGTAACCACAATTCTTTAAACTGTTACAAAGTGTTTGGACCAGCAACTGAATTGCACTGTAAATTACCACATCAGGGTCTCCGGGGTCAACGCTGCTAAGCAATGGACTGGAAAATTTGTGACATTGAGTTTTTGGAATAACTGGGAATGCTGGATAGCTCTTTGGGTAAAGCTATGGAACAAAAGTACCAGCATAAACTAAGACATATGACTGTCACAGCACAACATCAAACACAATGCAAGACAAAGGTTCTCTGCTTTTGCCTTACTTGACAGAAAAAGTAAGCTCTAGGTTCATCGCATGCAGACAGCAGCAATACATGACATATATAAAGGCTGGCTGTTTTCTCCCTTCCATTGAACTGAAACTTCCACTCAGTCAGAATGGGAAAGGTAAGCCAAAATCATCACCTAACCTTATTTATTAAATTGACATTATATTTTATACTTCAGAACTCATACTCTATCTGTTATTCACATATACACTAGACACAGTTATTTGTGTGTATTACATTTTATGTACATTTTAAAAGTCACGCTAACACTTATGATTAGTCTATAGCTGGTAATATAACTAATGGTCTTAAGATTGCTGTTTGAAAACAAACATCTGATCGGATGCTATAGGTTACTGGATGTTGCCAAATGTAAGACTTGTTATTGCATTATGCCTTAAATGTTATTACCACATGCAGACAAACTATTATTTGTGAATTACATTACATATTTTACAATTCGTGTTTAGACTACAGTTTATAATTAACATGTGCTGAAATGGAAAAAAAATATATAGAAGCAAACTTATAGAAATAACAATAATTCATATTGGCTGAACTAAAGTCTCAAAACCCTATAGAGCAACTAGTACTTTATCTGCGCCTGTTCTCTGTGTAGCAGGATTCCAGTCAAATGTATTTTTCCAAATTGCCAACAAAACACTGCTTTACAAAAGAACTAAAAGCACCTTGTTAAATATCCTTTTACAGCATTGTGCACCTAAAATGTATCTGTCTATTTGGCAGCAAAATTATCTACATTGCTTTCCAAAAATAATTGAAAAGGTTATCAGTTAAACCATTTTTCTGGATAAAAAAGTTATTTATAATATTTTTTTTCAGATCTTCTTCTACGAGGAAAGGAACTTCCAAGGTCGCCACTATGAGTGTGGCTCAGACTGTTCCGACCTGTCCTCATACTTCAATCGCTGTAACTCCATCAGGGTAGAGGGTGGAAACTGGATCCTGTATGAACATCCCAGTTATAAGGGAAACCAGTATTATCTCTGGAAAGGAGAATACCCAGATTTTAAGAGATGGATGGGCTTCAATGACTCCATTAGATCCTGTCGCTTTCTTCCCAATGTAAGTGTGTTTGCAAATAAAAATGAAAAAAAAAGTTTTTAAAAAATGAAGTTCTAAGACAGAACAAGCAGTAAACCAAGTCTCAAATTTATGTAAAATAATTGAAGTTCTTGAAAAGTCATATTTTTCTTCCAAGTTTACCGGTTTCATTGAATAACCTATACGTAGAAGCTAAGCCACTGGTTTTGAAGAAAATCTGAACGGATGCCAGCAACAGACCAGTATTGCCATTGTTAAGGTTCAGCAGTGTAAAATGGGATTTTCTGATTAACATAAGCAAATCTAGGGATGTGGTTTCACAAAAGTGTAAAAAAAAACATGAACATTTTTATTAGAAAAAATTCTTCCTTCCCAGGATTCCTACTCTTTCAGAAGTATATTTAACTATTCCTTAGGTACGGTATAGAAACAAAATGCCACTTTCATTTTTAAACATGTAGTTAATTAATATCATTAACCTACTGACAGTTTGATTCCATCTATTCTAAAAAGAAGTAGAATAGTGATTTTTTTTATAACAAAAAAAGCTTTCAGAACAGAAAATGAATATAGAGATAAAACTTAGAACATATTCAATAGTCATCAAATGGTATGCTTTCAGTTATATCTATATTTAATTAAAGTTTAACTTGTTTTTAAGTTCCAAGGCCAATACAAAATGAGAATATACGAAAGAGGAGACTACCAAGGACAGATGATGGAGTTCTTTGATGACTGCCCCAATACTTATGAGCGATTCAATTTCCATGACATTCACTCCTGCAATGTGTTTGATGGACACTGGATGTTCTACGAGGAACCCAACTACAGAGGACGTCAGTACTACCTGAGAAATGGAGAATACAGGAGATACAATGATTGGGGAGCCTCAAGCCCTAGAATTGGCTCATTTAGAAGAGTTTATCACAAGTTTTAAATCAATTCAGAAATCTAAAACAAATATATACAAGTTTAATAAAAGCAAATTGTTTTAAATTACTTGCTTGCATAATATTTACTGAATAAGGGTGTGCTTATGACTAGTTAATGTTTACAAATATTTCCAGCCATACCTGTTAGGGGTTAAATCAGGACTCCACCACAGTGCAACACCATTTTAAATTCATAAAGAAAGGAGTAATACATATTCTCATGCAACATACAATCCCTTTAAAAATGTCTACTACTTAAGATTAATTTGGCATTTATTGAAGATTAACTCCTTTAACCCTTTCCCTGCCAGCTGTTTTGTCCTAGATGCGAACATCTACTGCCAAGCAGATTTTAGATATTTTGCACTCTTTCACTTTAAGGGCCTTTCCTGGGGTGGTCTTTTAGTTTACCCAGGAAAACAATATATTGTTTTTTTCAGGACAACCTGAACTTTCAAAATATGCAAGAATTTTGGTGTAATTCTACTTCTGTAAAAAAAATAGGCTTCTAAGTGTCTAATAAAATGGGAAAAAAAAATGTTTCACAAAGAACAATCACATATATCAGAAACATCATTTATTTTATGTACAAGAACACAGCCAATTTGGAAAGGTCTATGTCTCCTGAATACCAAACATATATAGTTTTATGGAGATTTCTCAGATCAAAATCTACAAGCAGTACACTACCAAATTTCCAAAACATCGCTCCCCAAACGGCACACTTCTGATTTCAAGGACAAGCATTCCACTAACAGTAGGTTTACCCTAGAAAACTACCCATTATTAGAAAGAACAGATTCTGGTGAATCAAAAATGGGTAAACATATCGTTGTACTCCAAACTACCAAGTTGCAATTCTTTCCTAAATGTATAATGTTTTATAGAAATTGGTGAATTTTTTGAAAAATTACCTCAAAGCTTCCTCTCTACAGCATACAGCATTGGGTATGCATGACTTTGTACTCCAAAGTACCAAGCCACAAACCATTCCTAAATTTGGTGATTTTGGTGACATTTCCAAAAATCACCTCAAAATTTCTACCCTGCAGCATCGTATTCAGGAGCGATCCTGGCCACTCTGCCACCTGAGCTGCTGCCCCCCCAACCCCAGAAATTCTCTCTTAAAGTACCAGGAGCAGCATTGTTGCTGCCCCTGGTACCTAGTGGGGCGCTGCTGCCTGAGGCGACCGCCTCAACTCGCCTCATTGGCGAAGCACCCCTGATCGTATTACCCACATTCTTTTAGGTATCAAGAGAAATCACCCCAAATATGAAAGCCTAGGGTCCACTGAACAGTTTGATGCCCAATATGTATAGGTGTACCCAAGCACGTGGCATATAGGGGCCCCAAAACGAAGACCCCCCATATGGTCTGTCATTTCAGGTACTGCAAAATCAACACATTTACATTGTTTTGGGGGGGCAAAGGTAGAAAATAGTAAGTTCACCCCAGAAAACCATATATTTTCAGAAAGTACACATTCCCACAAATCTAAATTGGGTATGCATGTCTTTGTACTCCAAAGTACCAAGCCAAAAACCATTCCTAAATTTGGTGATTTTGGTGACATTTCCAAAAATCACCTCAAAATTTATACCCTGCAGCATCGTATTACCCACATACTTTTAGGTATCAAGAGAAATCACCCCAAATATGAAAGCCTAGGGTCCGCTGAACAGTTTGATGCCCAATATGTATAAGTGTACCCAAACACGTGGCATTTATGGGCCCCAAAAGAAAGACCCCCATATGGTCTGTCATTTCAGGTACTGCAAAATCAACACATTTACATCATTTTTGGGGGGGAAAGGTAGAAAAAAGTAAGTTCACCCCAGAAAACCATATATTTTCAGAAAGAACACATTCCTACGAATCTAAATTGGGTATGCATGTCTTTGTACTTCAAAGTACCAAGCCGCAAACCATTCCTAAATTTGGTGATTTTGGTGACATTTCCAAAAATCACCTCAAAATGTATTCCCTGCAGCATCGTATTACCCACATACCTTTAGGTATCAAGAGAAATCACCCCAAATATGAAAGCCTAGGGTCCTCTGAACAGTTTGATGCCCAATATGTATAGGTGTACCCAAGCACGTGGCATATAGGGGCCCCAAAAGGAAGACCCCCATATGGTCTGTCATTTCAGGTACTGCAAAATCAACACATTTACATCGTTTTGGGGGGAGCAAAGGTAGAAAAAAGTAAATTCACAACAGAAAACCATATATTTTCGGAAAGTACACATTCCCACTAATCTAAATTGGGTATGCATGTCTTTGTACTCCAAAGTACCAAGCCGCAAACCATTCCTAAATTTGGTGATTTTGCTGACATTTCCAAAAATCACCTCAAAATTTATACCCTGCAGCATCGTATTACCCACATACCTTTAGGTATCAAGAGAAATCACCCCAAATATGAAAGCCTAGGGTCCTCTGAACAGTTTGATGCCCAATATGTATAGGTGTACCCAAGCACGTGGCATATAGGGGCCCCAAAAGGAAGACCCCCATATGGTCTGTCATTTCAGGTACTGCAAAATCAACACATTTACACCGTTTTGGGGGGGGGGAGGAAGAAAAAAGTAAGTTCACCCCAGAAAACCATATATTTTCGGAAAGTACACATTCCCACGAATCTAAGTTGGGTATGCATGTCTTTGTACTCCAAAGTACCAAGCCGCAAACCATTCCTAAATTTGGTGATTTTGGTGACATTTCCAAAAATCACCTCAAAATTTATACCCTGCAGCATCGTATTACCCACATACTTTTAGGTATCAAGAGAAATCACCCCAAATATGAAAGCCTAGGGTCCGCTGAACAGTTTGATGCCCAATATGTATAAGTGTACCCAAACACGTGGCATTTATGGGCCCCAAAAGAAAGACCCCCATATGGTCTGTCATTTCAGGTACTGCAAAATCAACACATTTACATCATTTTTGGGGGGGAAAGGTAGAAAAAAGTAAGTTCACCCCAGAAAACCATATATTTTCAGAAAGAACACATTCCTACGAATCTAAATTGGGTATGCATGTCTTTGTACTTCAAAGTACCAAGCCGCAAACCATTCCTAAATTTGGTGATTTTGGTGACATTTCCAAAAATCACCTCAAAATGTATTCCCTGCAGCATCGTATTACCCACATACCTTTAGGTATCAAGAGAAATCACCCCAAATATGAAAGCCTAGGGTCCTCTGAACAGTTTGATGCCCAATATGTATAGGTGTACCCAAGCACGTGGCATATAGGGGCCCCAAAAGGAAGACCCCCATATGGTCTGTCATTTCAGGTACTGCAAAATCAACACATTTACATCGTTTTGGGGGGAGCAAAGGTAGAAAAAAGTAAATTCACAACAGAAAACCATATATTTTCGGAAAGTACACATTCCCACTAATCTAAATTGGGTATGCATGTCTTTGTACTCCAAAGTACCAAGCCGCAAACCATTCCTAAATTTGGTGATTTTGCTGACATTTCCAAAAATCACCTCAAAATTTATACCCTGCAGCATCGTATTACCCACATACCTTTAGGTATCAAGAGAAATCACCCCAAATATGAAAGCCTAGGGTCCTCTGAACAGTTTGATGCCCAATATGTATAGGTGTACCCAAGCACGTGGCATATAGGGGCCCCAAAAGGAAGACCCCCATATGGTCTGTCATTTCAGGTACTGCAAAATCAACACATTTACACCGTTTTGGGGGGGGGGAGGAAGAAAAAAGTAAGTTCACCCCAGAAAACCATATATTTTCGGAAAGTACACATTCCCACGAATCTAAGTTGGGTATGCATGTCTTTGTACTCCAAAGTACCAAGCCGCAAACCATTCCTAAATTTGGTGATTTTGGTGACATTTCCAAAAATCACCTCAAAATTTCTACCCTGCAGCATCGTATTACCCACATTCTTTTAGGTATCAAAAGAAATCACCCCAAATATGAAAGCCTAGGATCCTCTGAACAGTTTGATTCCCAATATGTATAGGTGTACCCAAACATGTGGCATATTTGGGCCCAAAAAGGAAGACCCCCATATGGTCTGTCATTTCAGATACTGCAAAATCAACACATTTACATAGTTTTGGGGTGGATGCAAAAGTAGAAAAAATTAACTTCACACCAGAAAACCATATATTTTCAGAAAGTACACATTCCCACGAATCTAAATTGGGTATGCATGTCTTTGTACTCCAAAGTACCAAGCCGCAAACCATTCCTAAATTTGGTGATTTTGGTGACATTTCCAAAAATCACCTCAAAATTTCTACCCTGCAGCATCCTATTACCCACATATTTTTAGGTATCAAGAGAAATCACCCCAAATATGAAAGCCTAGGGTCCTCTGAACGGTTTGATGCCCAATATGTATAGGTGTACCCAAGCACGTGGCATATAGCAGCCCCAAAAGGAAGACCCCCCATATGCAAAAGCAACACATTTTCATCATTTTGAGGGGGGCAAAGTTAGAAAAGAGTAAGTTCACCCCAGAAAACCATATATATTCGGAATGTACACATGCTCCCGAATACAAATTGGGTATGTATGTCTTTCTACTCCAAAGCACCATACTGCAAAGCTACGCTAAATGCTGCGGTTTTTATGATAATTCTGAAAATCACCTAAAATTATTGGCCGCTTTTTACATACAATTGTAAAGCACCCTAAATATTGATGCCAAGGGTCTACTGAACAGTTTGATGCCCAATATGCATAGATATACCAAAGCAGCTGGCATGTGCGGACGCCAAATAAAGATAGTGCATATGAATTTTTTCTGCTGCCGATTTGCCTTCTGTGAACAAAGACCCCTACAGTGTATTATTTGCCACAAGACCCTCTAACAGCACAAAGACCCCCCAAAATCATATCTTTTTGTAAAGTACACATTCTGACAAATCCAAAATAAGCAATTGTGTCTTTCTACTCCAACATACTGAACTACAATTCTACCCTAAAATAAACGTACAACAATGCAAGCATAAAACCACAAAAATCAAACACAATTAGACAAATCAATGAAATAACAAAATAACTGATCCGACAGCGTGGTTAACAGTCAGAATACTTGATCCAATAGCCACACTGTAAAATCAACAGTTTTTAGTGGAAAAACAAGAGGCAATAAGATACATAAATAAATATATACGTGTGTGCTTGTGTAATAATATGTGTACAGCTCTAAAAAGTGTTTAAATGTGTTTTTATGTGCAAGTGAATGTAAATATGTGTAAATATGTGTAAATATATGCAAGAAATGTGAAAAATTTCAGAAAAAAATGGACTTTAGTAAATTGTGTAGTGTATGTGTGTATAATTGCTTGTATGATTGTGTAAAAGTGTGCAAATAAACAAAGAAAAAGCCACTTACCATTTGTATGTGCAAGAGGGACCTTGGCAGCATGGGAGGATAACGATCTCAGACCAGGAAGTGAGTGGGCGGGTGCTGAATCCAGGAGGCTGCATGATGTCATTGGCTGCTGCTTCTTCTGCATCATGGAGGTAAGAAAGTCGGTCCTGCGATGATCGCATCGCAGGACTGACAAATCACCCCCCATTGCTCGTTGCCTAGGGGGTAGGGGGCCTCTCTGACTCGCTGCACGGCGGCTAAAGCCGCCAGTGCAGTGAGGAAACTATTTTATTGAAAGCACATAGGTACTACGTGCTTGCATTTTTCAGCAAGAACGTAGTACCTACGTGCTTGGCAGGGAAAGGGTTAAACAGCCATCAGGTGTTTTTGCATGCCAGGCTCCTTTAATCTTGCCAAACAGTATTTTGCCGGTAAACACACTGCACAGTATACATCAAAGAGAACATCAGGACTATAAAAAGAATCTATGGTGTCTGCACAATATTACTTTTATGTTGGCACCCTAAATTCTATACTGTATGGCACAGAGAATTAAATAAATTAAGCACTTCAAGAAAAAGTTATGGACCGTGGCAAAAATAGATCTGTCCTTTGTTAGCTCTCAAAAGTTTTACATTAAGCTAGTGCTAAGCAATTAATTATTTTATATCTAATACTGTGGGCATAGAATACATTCAAAGTAAAGCCTTTCGGTATTACCGTCAGCACCCTTAAAGGTTATGTAAACCCCCCACACTAAAATGTAATCAGCGAACAGCCTCTTTGAAATCTTTAGATAACTGTCACTCTGGTTATTAAAAGGTTAACAGCACGTCTGGCACATCCCCTTAATCACTTAGAAATACTTCTACTTCTCTAACCCACTCGGCCCCCCCACTCAGGAATTTGCTTTGGATGTTAACTTATGAGCATGCTCAGTTCTTCTCAGCTCAGATTCCTAAACACATCCTCCAGTCTAACAGCCAATGAAGAGATGGCATTACTGGTTCCCATAGAAACTCTGCTCTAGCTGTCTGAGCCTATTTGGTTCTCCCAACCACCTCTACTGAGCTCAGCTTAACCATTACAGTGCTAAACCCCAGCAGAACTTTTTATCAAAGTATATTATACCTGTGTAAGTCTGCATTCTGCATTGTATGAACTTTACAGCATGCATATCCTGTTTGCAGATGTCAATGTTACTGATGATGTGTCAGAGGGAAAATGGCCACCGATAGGGATGTAGCGAACGTCGGAAAAAATGTTCGCGGACATGTTCGCGAACGTCCGGACAAAAATGCGAACGGTTCGCGAACGTCGCGAACCCCATAGACTTCAATGGGAAGGCGAATTTTAAAAGCTAGAAAAGACATTTCTTGCCAGAAAAATGATTTTAAAGTTGTTTAAAGGGTGCAACGACCTGGACAGTGGCATGCCAGAGGGGGATCAAGGGCAAAAATGTATCTGAAAAATCCATTGTTGACACAGCGCTGCATTTTGTGCTGTAAAGGGCAGAAATCACACTACGTCACTCAGGTGGTGTTTCTGGACACTGAATGTGAAAAAGCTCACACAGCTAGGTGGCACTTGGTTAAAGATTGGGCAAACAATGCCTGCAAGGTCAACGTATACAGTAGTGGATACGGAATATATTATTGCTGCTTGAAAAACGTCACTCAGGTGGTGTTTACGGACACGGAATTATTATTGTTATTATTTAGACAGAATGTGAACAAGCTCACACAGCTAGGTGGCATTACTAGCCAGCAAAGCTACCTAACCTAAAATGTCCCTCAAATCCCTGCAGACTTCTGTCCCTACAATACAGAGCAGTATCAAGTAGATTACTAGCCAGCAAAGTTACTATCAACTGTCCCTCAAATCACTAACAGCTCTCTCCCTACACTAGCTCTTCCAAGCACACACAGGCAGAATGAAAAAACGCTGCAGGGCTTCAGTTTATATATGGAAGGGGAGTGGTCCAGGGGGTGTGGGGGTGGTCCAGGAGGGAGAGCTTCCTGATTGGCTGCCATGTATCTGCTGGTCTGGGGGAGAAATGGCAAAAAAAAGCGCCAGCTAAGGCGAACCCAAATTGGCGAACGTTGCGCAACGTTCGCGAACATTCGGCGGACGCGAACGGTCGATGTTCGCGCAAATTAGTTCGCGGGCGAACAGTCCGCGACATCCCTAGCCACCGAGTGAAAGCTGCTGTTTATTTTAGGAAAATCTGATGGTGCTGGCAAATGGACGGGGTATATGCAGTACAAATGATGTGGCTTGGGTGGGGAAGATATGCCCAACTTATATACATGGTAGGAAAATGTAGATTTTACATGTCCTTCAAGGGCTACCTGCAAAATAACTCTTTCCCTTATAATATTACTTGATCAGCCACAGACATAATCAGGGGTACAAGAAAGCCTTGTAAATGCTGGGACCCAGGAAGTATAGGAGGTTTAGTGGAGCACTGACCGATAAGCAGTTTTAATACAACAAAACTCTAGAGCTTGGGCCAGATTCAATTTAATGAGAAAAACTGTAGATATTCTTCATACATATCCACTTCAACAAACCTCATTATGTGCACAGAAATCCTCTGTATTTTATAACGGTTATTTGAAAAACAGAAGCAGTCATAAACTCATATGCTTACTTAACCTACTCAACCTCTGACATATTGTATCTGTTTGCTTTCCCAAGTCACTCACATTCAGTAATTGAGAATGATCTGGGGATAGATAACAAGTTGTCTAGTGCCAGGAAGTGGCTTCTAAAGCAAATAAAGTTCTGTCTTGCATAAAAAAGGGCATTAACTCAAGAAATATAAATTTGTCTCTTTATAAGTCCCCAGGTAAGGCCTCACCTTGCGTATGCGGTGCAGTTTTAGGCTCCAGTCCATAAGAAAGATATAAATAAGATGGTGAGAATGCAGAGTTGTGCAACTAGCAGTGCTGGAATTGGGGAGGGATGCCATCCCCTCACTTTTTTATTTCTGTGAAATAGCATCCCGTCAGCGTGGATGCAAGTGTTTTGAATCCCAGAACTGTCTTTTGCTCCTCTCCACTTCTACATGCAAATACAATGAGGAGGTAACATTTAATATAGTTAAATATATAGGGGATTAAAGGAGAGAAAAAATTGCTGGGAGAGAAGAAGAAAAGATAGAAAAGTGTTAAACAGATAAAGAAGGTGGAGACATCAGAGAGGGTTATAGAAAAAAGGAGAGAAGAAGAAAATGAGAAAAAGAGAAAATGAAGGTATTAAACAGCAGCAGATTAAGGAATAGTGAGAGAATGCTTTATATGAAATAATCTTGGGTAATATAGAATATGATGGGGATATGCTATGTTATGACACAATAAACAGAAAAGGTGCTGTGTGTACAGTAGCTGAATTGGCAGCCAAGAAAAGTCATATGCACAATTTTTATTTTGGGGTCCCTATAGGTCACATACGTAAATCTATGCATACCGGGCATCAAACTGTGCATTAGATGGAAATACCAAAAAGGAAATAGCAAAATGGCTTTGCTTTAAAGCGGGTGAAACCAGAAAGTATTGGTGCGTGAGGCTTTTTAAAACAATGGGTGTGGC
Organism: Xenopus laevis; assembly: GCF_017654675.1. Lineage (NCBI taxonomy): Eukaryota > Metazoa > Chordata > Amphibia > Anura > Pipidae > Xenopus > Xenopus laevis. Next base: position 95,603,794 of record NC_054372.1, read on the forward strand.
TTATCATTATGGGAGGGGCTTGTTTTAGCACACTGTGCTACACTCACTACACAGAGCATCCCTCCACGTTTTTCACTCCAATTCAAGCACTGGTAATGAGATATGCTTCATTAGCACCTAAAACGTTTGACAATGACCAATGTAAATGTTAGCAACCGCATTTGCGTCCTTTTGCGACCAAATGGCATATGTGAACATTCCTAGTGTATGTAATAAAATTTCGCAATTGCAATGAGTATTTTGCAACAAAATATTTAACAAAACTCCAGAGCAGGTGCTTAACTTTGATGTAATATTCGCCAGCAAATGAGTTTACCTCTATTTTAAACATCACTTGTGATTCATCACTTGTGTAGGATTGGTCAGACGAGGAGAATTTTAGTGTTTTATCATACAATTTTGCAGGGACTTACTTTAAATTGCCACTTGCTTTCCAAGGTTAATAATGGTTACCTTTTTATAGGGCACCACAGGGATCACCTGAAAGAAGTTTGGGATGATGGGAGCTACAACATGGAAATGACCACTGTTCCTTTATATGGTTATTACTACCCAATATTAAATAATTAAACTGGAGTGTAATGATGGTGTTACCACAAAATTGATACAGATAAAGACATACTGTATATATTGCATTATATGACATATACAGTAACATCACATTACTATATTAATATATCTGGGGATATAAAATGTGGCTTCTTAAACATTGGAATGACACTGATGAGATTATTTGGTAAATCTTTGATGCTAGCTAACCATTGGTTAATCTGTGTGATTCAAAAGTCACAAAGAATGACAGCTAGGGCCAGATTTACATATGGTCGAATATCAAGGGTTAATTAACCCTCGAAATTCGACTGCCGAATGTAAATTTACCGCAAATAGTTTGATCGAAAGATCAAACCAAAAATCGTTCGACCGAACGAACGTTTAAAGCCTTCGAATCATTCGATACGAAGGATTTTAATCCATCGATCAAACTATTTTTCTTCGACCAATAAAATTGTTACAAAGCCTATGGGGACCTTCCCTAACATTGCACCTCGATAGGTTTTAGGTGGTGAAGTAGGGGGTCGAAGGTTTTTTTAAAAAGACAATACTTCAACTATCAAATGGTCAAATATTCAAACGATTTTTAGTTCGAATTGTTCGATTCAAAGTCATAGTGGAAGCTCAAAGTAGCCAATTCGATGGTCGAAATAGCCAAAAAAAAACAATTCAACTTTTTTTTATTCTATTCCTTCATTCAAACTAAGTAAATGTGCCCCCTAATGATCAGATGAAGCCAAATTAAGGATTTACTAGTAACCACAACTCTTTAAACTGTTACAAAGTGTCTGGAATAGCAAATGAAGTGAAATGTAAATTACCACTAGAGGGCCACATCAGGGTCTCCGGGGTCAACACTGCTAAGCAATGGACTGGAAAATTTGTGAAATTGAGTTTATGGAATAACTGGGAATGCTGGATAGCTCTTTGGGTAAAATATGGAACAAAAGTACCAGCATAAACTAAGAAATGACTGTCACAGCACAACATCAAACACAATGCAAGACAAAGGTTCTCTGCTTTTGCCTTACTTGACAGAAAAATTAAGCTCTAGGTTCATCGCATGCAGACAGCAGCAATACATGACATATATAAAGGCTGGCTCTATCTCCCTTCCATTGAACTGAAACTTCCACTCAGTCAGAATGGGAAAGGTAAGCCAAAATCATCACCTAAACTTATTTATTAAATCAACATTATATTTTGTACTTCAGAACTCATACTCTATATGTTATTCACATATACACTAGACACAGTTATTTGTGTATTACATTTTACTGTACATTTTAAAAGTCACACTTACACTTATGATTAGTCTATAGCTGGTAATGTAACTAATGGTCTTAAGATTGCTGTTTGAAAACAAACATCTGATTGGATGCTATAGGTTACTGGATGTTGCTAAATGTAAGACTTTTTATTGCATTATGCCTTAAATGTTATTACCACATGCAGACAAACTATTATTTGTGAATTACATTACATATTTTACAATTCATGTTTAGACTACAGTTTATAATTAACATGTGCTGAAATGGAAAAAAATACATAGAAGCAAACTTATAGAAATAACAATAATTCATATTGGCTGAACTTAAGTCTCAAAACCCTATAGAGCACCTAGTACTTTATCTGCGCCTGTTCTCTGTGTAGCAGGATTCCAGTCAAATGTATTTTTCCAAATTGCCAGCAAAACACTGCTTTTCAAAAGAACTATAAGCACCTTGCTAAATATCCTTTTACAGCATTGTGCACCTTAAATGTATCTGGCTATTTGGCAGCAAAATTATCTACATTGCTTTCCAAAAATAATTGCAAAGGTTATCAGTTAAACCATTTTTCTGGATAAAAAAGTTATTTATAATATTTTCTTTCAGATCTTCTTCTACGAGGAAAGGAACTTCCAAGGTCGCCACTATGAGTGTGGCTCAGACTGTTCTGACCTGTCCTCATACTTCAATCGCTGTAACTCCATCAGGGTAGAGGGTGGAAACTGGATCCTGTATGAACATCCCAGTTACAAGGGAAACCAGTATTATCTGTGGAAAGGAGAATACCCAGATTTTCAGAGATGGATGGGCTTCAATGACTCCATTAGATCCTGTCACTTTCTTCCCAATGTAAGTGTTTCCAATTTTATGTTCAAAAGTGTGTTTGCAAATAAAAATGAAAAAAAAAGTTTTTAAAAAATGAAGTTCTAAGACAGAACAAGCAGTAAACAAAGTCTCAAATTTATGTAAAATAATTGAAGTTCTTGAAAAGTCATATTTTTCTTCCAAGTTTACCGGTTTCATTGAATAACCTATACGTAGAAGCTAAACCACTGGTTTTGAAGAAAATCTAAACGGATGCCAGCAACAGACCAATATTGCCATTGTTAAGGTTCAGCAGTGTAAAATGGGATTTTCTGATTAACATAAGCAAATCTAGGGATGTAGTTTCACAAAAGTGTAAAAAAAAACATGAACATTTTTATTAGAAAAAATTCTTCCTTCCCAGGATTCCTACTCTTTCAGAAGTATATTTATCTATTCCTTAGGCGTGGTATAGAAACAAAATGACACTTTCATTTTTAAACATGTAGTTAATTAATATCATTAACCTACTGACAGTTTGATTTCATCTATTCTAAAAAGAAGTAGAATAGTGATTTTTTTATAACAAAAAAAGCTTTCAGAACAGAAAATGAATATAGAGATAAAACTTAGAACATATTCAATAGTCATCAAATGGTATGCTTTCAGTTATATCTATATTTAATTAAAGTTTAACTTGTTTTTAAGTTCCAAGGCCAATACAAAATGAGAATCTACGAAAGAGGAGACTACCAAGGACAGATGATGGAGTTCTTTGATGACTGCCCCAATACTTATGAGCGATTCAATTTCCATGACATTCACTCCTGCAATGTGTTTGATGGACACTGGATGTTCTACGAGGAACCCAACTACAGAGGACGTCAGTACTACCTGAGAAATAGAGAATACAGGAGATACAATGATTGGGGAGCCTCAAGCCCTAGAATTGGCTCATTTAGAAGAGTTTATCACAAGTTTTAAATCAATTCAGAAATCTAAAACAAATATATACAAGTTTAATAAAAGCAAATTGTTTTAAATTACTTGCTTGCATAATATTTACTGAATAAGGGTGTGCTTATGACTAGTTAATGTTTACAAATATTTCCAGCCATACCTGTTAGGGGTTAAATCAGGACTCCACCACAGTGCAACACCATTTTAAATTCATAAAGAAAGGAGTAATACATATCCTCATGCAACATACAATCCATTTAAATATGTCTACTACTTAAGATTAATTCTATTTTTTTTGGCATTTATTGAAGATTAACTCCTTTAACCCTTTCCCTGCCAGCTGTTTTGTCCTAGATGCGAACATCTACTGCCAAGCAGATTTTAGATATTTTGCACTCTTTCACTTTAAGGGCCTTTCCTGGGGCGGTCTTTTAGTTTACCCAGGAAAACAATATATTGTTTTTTTCAGGACATCCTGAACTTTCAAAATATGCAAGAATTTTGGTGTAATTCTACTTCTGTAAAAAAATATAGGCTTCTAAGTGTCTAATAAAATGGAAAAAAAATCATGTTTCACAAAGAACAATCACATATATCAGAAACATCATTTATTTTATGTACAAGAACACAGCCAATTTGGAAAGGTCTATGTCTCCTGAATACCAAACATATATAGTTTTATGGAGATTTCTCAGATCAAAATCTACAAGCAGTACACTACCAAATTTCCAAAGCATCGCTCCCCAAACAGCACACTTCTGATTTCAAGGACAAGCATTCCACTAACAGTAGGTTTACCCTAGAAAACTACCCATTATTAGAAAGAACAGATTCTGGTGAATCAAAAATGGGTAAACATATCGTTGTACTCCAAACTACCAAGTTGCAATTGTTTCCTAAATGTATAATGTTTTATAGAAATTGGTGAATTTTTTGAAAAATTACCTCAAAGCTTCCACTCTACAGCATACAGCATTGGGTATGCATGACTTTGTACTCCAAAGTACCAAGCCACAAACCATTCCTAAATTTGGTGATTTTGATGACATTTCCAAAAATCACCTCAAAATTTCTACCCTGCAGCATCGTATTCAGGAGCGATCCTGGCCCCTCTGCCGCCTGAGGCAGCAACAGTTGCTGCTGCCCCCCCCCAGAAATTCTCTCTTAAAGTACCAGGAGCAGCATTGTTGCTGCCCCTGGTACCTAGTGGGGCGCTGCTGCCTGAGGCGACCGCCTCAACTCGCCTCATTGGCGAAGCACCCCTGATCGTATTACCCACATTCTTTTAGGTATCAAGAGAAATCACCCCAAATATGAAAGCCTAGGGTCCTCTGAACAGTTTGATGCCCAATATGTATAGGTGTACCCAAGCACGTGGCATATAGATGGCCCCAAAAGGAAGACCCCCATATGGTCTGTCATTTCAGGTACTGCAAAAGCAACACATTTACATCATTTTGAGGGGGGCAAAGTTAGAAAAGAGTAAGTTCACCCCAGAAAACCATTTATTTTCGGAAAGTACACATTCCCCCGAATCCAAATTGGGTATGCATGTCTTTGTACTCCAAAGTACCAAGCCGCAAACCATTCCTAAATTTGGTGATTTTGGTGACATTTCCAAAAATCACCTCAAAATTTCTACCCCGCAGCATTGTATTACCCACATACTTTTAGGTATCAAGAGAAATCACCCCAAATATGAAAGCCTAGGGTCCTCTGAACAGTTTGATGCCCAATATGTATAGGTGTACCCAAGCACGTGGCATATAGAGGCCCCAAAAGGAAGACCCCCATATGGTCTGTCATTTCAGGTACTGCAAAAGCAACACATTTACATCATTTTGAGGGGGGCAAAGTTAGAAAAGAGTAAGTTCACCCCAGAAAAACATATATTTTCGGAAAGTACACATTCCCCAGAATCCAAACTGGGTATGCATGTCCTTCTACTCCAAAGCGCGAAGCCGCAAAACTTTCCTAAATTTGGCAATTTTGTTGACATTTCCAAAAATAACCTCAAAATTTCCACCCTGCAGCATCGTATTTCCACACATACTTTTAGGTATCAAGATAAATCACCCCAAATATGACAGCCTGGGGTCCTCTGAACATTTTTATGTCCAATACGTATAGGTGTACCCAAGCACGTGGCATATAGCAGCCCCAAAAGGAAGACCCCCCATATGCAAAAGCAACACATTTTCATCATTTTGAGGGGGGCAAAGTTAGAAAAGAGTAAGTTCACCCCAGAAAACCATATATATTCGGAATGTACACATGCTCCCGAATACAAATTGGGTATGTATGTCTTTCTACTCCAAAGCACCATACTGCAAAGCTACGCTAAATGCTGCGGTTTTTATGATAATTCTGAAAATCACCTAAAATTATTGGCTGCTTTTTACATACAATTGTAAAGCACCCTAAATATTGATGCCAAGGGTCTACTGAACAGTTTGATGCCCAATATGCATAGATATACCAAAGCAGCTGGCATGTGCGGACGCCAAATATAGATAGTGCATATGAATTTTTTCTGCTGCCGATTTGCCTTCTGTGAACAAAGACCCCTACAGTGTATTATTTGCCACAAGACCCTCTAACAGCACAAAGACCCCCCAAAATCATATCTTTTTAAAAAGTACACATTCTGACAAATCCAAAATAAGCAATTGTGTCTTTCTACTCCAACATACTGAACTACAATTCTACCCTAAAATAAACGTACAACAATGCAAGCATAAAACCACAATAAAACCACAAAAATCAAACACAATTAGACAAATCAAGGAAATAACAAAATAACTGATCCGACAGCGTGGTTAACAGTCAGAATACTTGATCCAATAGCCACACGGTAAAATCAACAGTTTTTAGTGGAAAAACATGAGGCAATAAGATACATAAATAAATAAATATATACGTGTGTGCTTGTATAATAATATGTGTACAGCTCTAAAAAGTGTATAAATGTGTTTTTTATGTGCAAGTGAATGTAAATATGTGTAAATATGTGCAAGAAATATGAAAAATGTCAGAAAAAAAATGGACTTTAGTAAATTGTGTAGTGTATGTGTGTATAATTGCTTGTATGATTGTGTAAAAGTGTGCAAATAAACAAAGAAAAAGCCACTTACCATTTGTATGTGCAAGAGGGACCTTGGCAACATGGGAGGATAACGATCTCAGACCAGGAAGTGAGTGGGCGGGTGCTGAATCCAGGAGGCTGCATGATGTCATTGGCTGCTGCTTCTTCTGCATCATGGAGGTAAGAAAGTCGGTCCTGCGATGATCGCATCGCAGGACGGACAAATCACCCCCCGTTGCTCGTTGCCTAGGGGGTAGGGGGCCTCTCTGACTCGCTGCACAGCGGCTAAAACCGCCAGTGCAGTGAGGAAACTATTTTATTGAAAGCACATAGGTACTACGTGCTTGGCTCTTAGAGCATTTTTCAGCAAGAACGTAGTACCTACGTGCTTGGCAGGGAAAGGGTTAAACAGCCATCAGGTGTTTTTGCATGCCAGACTCCTTTAATCTTGCCAAACAGTATTTTGCCGGTAAACACACTGCACAGTATACATCAAAGAGAACATCAGGACTATAAAAAGAATCTATGGTGTCTGCACAATATTACTTTTATGTTGGCACCCTAAATTCTATACTGTATGGCACAGAGAATTAAATAAATTAAGCACTTCAAGAAAAAGTTATGGACCGTGGCAAAAATATATCTGTCCTTTGTTAGCTCTCAAAAGTTTTACATTAAGCTAGTGCTAAGCAATTAATTATTTTATATCTAATACTGTGGGCATAGAATACATTCAAAGTAAAGCCTTTTGGTATTACCGTCAGCACCCTTAAAGGTCATGTAAACCCCCCACACTAAAATGTAATCAGCGAACAGCCTCTTTGAAATCTTTAGATAACTGTCACTCTGGTTATTAAAAGGTTAACAGCACGTCTGGCACATCCCCTTAATCACTTAGAAATACTTCTACTTCTCTAACCCACTCGGCCCCCCCACTCAGGAATTTGCTTTGGATGTTAACTTATGAGCATGCTCAGTTCTTCTCAGCTCAGATTCCTAAACACATCCTCCAGTCTAACAGCCAATGAAGAGATGGCATTACTGGTTCCCATAGAAACTCTGCTCTAGCTGTCTGAGCCTATTTGGTTCTCCCAACCACCTCTACTGAGCTCAGCTTAACCATTACAGTGCTCAACCCCAACAGAACTTTTTATCAAAGTATATTATACCTGTGTAAGTCTGCATTCTGCATTGTATGAACTTTACAGCATGCATGTCCTGTTTGCAGATGTCAATGTTACTGATGATGTGTCAGAGGGAAAATGGCCACCGAGTGAAAGCTGCTGTTTATTTTAGGAAAATCTGATGGTGCTGGCAAATGGACGGGGTATATGCAGTACAAATGATGTGGCTTGGGTGGGGAAGATATGCCCAACTTATATACATGGTAGGAAAATGTAGATTTTACATGTCCTTCAAGGGCTACCTGCAAAATAACTCTTTCCCTTATAATATTACTTGATCAGCCACAGACATAATCAGGGGTACAAGAAAGCCTTGTAAATGCTGGGACCCAGGAAGTATAGGAGGTTTAGTGGAGCACTGACCGATAAGCAGTTTTAATACAACAAAACTCTAGAGCTTGGGCCAGATTCAATTTAATGAGAAAAACTGTAGATATTCTTCATACATATCCACTTCAACAAACCTCATTATGTGCACAGAAATCCTCTGTATTTTATAACGGTTATTTGAAAAACAGAAGCAGTCATAAACTCATATGCTTACTTAACCTACTCAACCTCTGACATATTGTATCTGTTTGCTTTCCCAAGTCACTCACATTCAGTAATTGAGAATGATCTGGGGATAGATAACAAGTTGTCTAATGCCAGGCAGTGGCTTCTAAAGCAAATAAAGTATTGTCTTGCATAAAAAAGGGCATTAACTCAAGAAATATAAATTTGTCTCTTTATAAGTCCCCAGGTAAGGCCTCACCTTGCGTATGCGGTGCAGTTTTAGGCTCCAGTCCATAAGAAAGATATAAATAAGATGGTGAGAATGCAGAGTTGTGCAACTAGCAGTGCTGGAATTGGGGAGGGATGCCATCCCCTCACTTTTTTATTTCTGTGAAATAGCATCCCGTCAGCGTGGATGCAAGTGTTTTGAATCCCAGAACTGTCTTTTGCTCCTCTCCACTTCTACATGCAAATTCAATGCAGAGGTAACATTTAATATAGTTAAATATATAGGGGATTAAAGGAGAGAAAAAATTGCTGGGAGAGAAGAAGAAAAGATAGAGAAGTGTTAAACAGATAAAGAAGGTGGAGGCATCAGAGAGGGTTATAGAAAAAAGGAGAGAAGAAGAAAATGAGAAAAAGAGAAAATGAAGGTATTAAACAGCAGCAGATTAAGGAATAGTGAGAGAATGCTTTATATGAAATAATCTTGGGTAATATAGAATATGATGGGGATATGCTATGTTATGACACAATAAACAGAAAAGGTGCTGTGTGTACAGTAGCTGAATTGGCAGCCAAGAAAAGTCATATGCACAATTTTTATTTTGGGGTCCCTATAGGTCACATACGTAAATCTATGCATACCGGGCATCAAACTGTGCATTAGATGGAAATACCAAAAAGGAAATAGCGAAATGGCTTTGCTTTAAAGTGGGTGAAACCAGAAAGTATTGGTGCGTGAGGCTTTTTAAAACAATGGGTGTGGCTTATCATTATGGGAGGGGCTTGTTTTAGCACACTGTGCTACACTCACTACACAGAGCATCCCTCCACGTTTTTCACTCCAATTCAAGCACTGGTAATGAGATATGCTTCATTAGCACCTAAAACGTTTGACAATGACCAATGTAAATGTTAGCAACCGCATTTGCGTCCTTTTGCGACCAAATGGCATATGTGAACATTCCTAGTGTATGTAATAAAATTTTGCAATTGCAATGAGTATTTTGCAACAAAATATTTAACAAAACTCCAGAGCAGGTGCTTAACTTTGATGTAATATTCGCCAGCAAATGAGTTTACCTCTATTTTAAACATCACTTGTGATTCATCACTTGTGTAGGATTGGTCAGACGAGGAGAATTTTAGTGTTTCATCATACAATTTTACAGGGACTTACTTTAAATTGCCGCTTGCTTTCCAAGGTTAAAAATGGTTACCTTTTTATAGGACACCACAGGGATCACCTGAAAGAAGTTTGGGATGATGGGAGCTACAACATGGAAATGACCACTGTTTTTTATATGGTTATTACTACCCAATATTAAATAATTAAACTGGAGTATAATGATGGTGTTACCACAAAATTGATACAGATAAAGACATACTGTATATATTGCATTATATGACATATACAGTAACATCACATTACTATATTAATATATCTGGGGATATAAAATGTGGCTTCTTAAACATTGGAATGACACTGATGAGATTATTTGGTAAATCTTTGATGCTAGCTAACCATTGGTTAATCTGTGTGATTCAAAAGTCACAAAGAATGACAGCTAGGGGCAGATTTACATATGGTCGAATATCAAGGGTTAATTAACCCTCGAAATTAGACTGCCAGATGTAAATTTACCGCAAATAGTTTGATCGAAAGATCGAACGAAAAATCGTTCGATCGAACGGTTAAAGCATTTGAATCGTTCGATTCAAAGAATTTTAATCCATCGATCTAACTATTTTTCTTCGACCAAAAAATTGTTACAAAGCCTATGGGGACCTTCCCTAACATTGCACCTCGATAGGTTTTAGGTGGTGAAGTAGGGGGTCGAAGTTTATATTAAAGAGACAGTACTTTGACTATCGAATGGTCGAATATTCGAACGATTTTTAGTTCGAATCGTTCGATTCGAAGTCGTAGTCGAAGGAGCCAATATTTATGGTCAAAGTAGCCAAAAAAAACAATTCAAAGTTTTTTTTATTCTATTCCTTCAAAGAAAACTAAGTAAATGTGCCCCCTAATGATCAGATGATGCCAAATTAAGGATTTACTAGTAACCACAATTCTTTAAACTCTTCCAAAGTGTCTGGACCAGCAATTGCAGTGAAATGTAAATTACCACTAGAGGGCCACATCAGGGTCTCCAGGGTCAACACTGCTAAGCAATGGACTGGAAAATTTGTGAAATTGAGTTTATGGAATAACTGGGAATGCTGGATAGCTCTTTGGGTAAAGCTATGGAACAAAAGTACCAGCATAAACTAAGAAATGACTGTCACAGCACAACATCAAACACAATGCAAGACAAAGGTTCTCTGCTTTTGCCTTACCTGACAGAAAAATTAAGCTCTAGGTTCATCGCATGCAGACAGCAGCAATACATGACATATATAAAGGCTGGCTCTTTTCTCCCTTCCATTGAACTGAAACTTCCACTCAGTCAGAATGGGAAAGGTAAGCCAAAATCATCCCTAACCTTATTTATTGAATCAACATTTTATTTTGTACTTCAGAACTTATACTCTATATGTTATTCACATATACACTATATTACATTTGACTGCACATTTTAAAAGTCACGCTTACACTTATGATTAGTCTATAGCTGGTAATGTAACTAATGGTCTTAAGTTTGCTGTTTGAAAACAAACATCTGATTGGATGCTATAGGTTACTTGATGTTGCCAAATGTAAGACTTTTTATTGAATTATGCCTTAAATGTTATTACCACATGCAGACAAACTATTATTTGTGAATTACATTACATATTTTACAATTCATGTTTAGACTACAGTTTATAATTAACATGTGCTGAAATGGAAAAAAAATACATAGAAGCAAACTTATAGAAATAACAATAATTCATATTGGCTCAACTAAAGTCTCAAAACCCTATAGAGCACCTAGTACTTTATCTGTGCCTGTTCTCTGTGTAGCAGGATTCCAGTCAAATGTATTTTTCCAAATTGCCAACAAAACACTGCTTTACAAAATAACTTTAAGCACCTTGCTAAATATTCTTTTACAGCATTGTGCACCTAAAATGTATCTGTCTATTTGGCAGCAAAATTATCTAAATTGCTTTCCAAAAATAATTGAAAAGGTTATCAGTAAAACAATTTTTCTGGATAAAAAAGTTATTTATAATATTTTCTTTCAGATCTTCTTCTACGAGGAAAGGAACTTCCAAGGTCGCCACTATGAGTGTGGCTCAGACTGTTCCGACCTGTCCTCATACTTCAATCGCTGTAACTCCATCAGGGTAGAGGGTGGAAACTGGATCCTCTATGAACACCCCAGTTATAAGGGAAACCAATATTACCTCTGGAAAGGAGAATACCCAGATTTTCAGAGATGGATGGGCTTCAATGACTCCATTAGATCTTGTCGCTTTCTTCCCAATGTAAGTGTTTCCAATTTTATGTTCAAAAGTGTGTTTGCAAATAAAAATGAAAAAAAAAGTTTAAAAAAATGAAGTTCTAAGACAGAACAAGCAAACAAAGTCTCAAATTTATGTAAAATAGTTGAAGTTCTTGAAAAGTCATATTTTTCTTCCATGTTTACCAGTTTCATTGAATAACCTATACGTAGAAGCTTAACCACTGGTTTTGATGAAAATCTGAACAGATGCCAGCAACAGACCAGTATTGCCATTGTTAAGGTTCAGCAGTGTAAAATGGGATTTTCTTATGAACATAAGCAAATCTAGGGATGAAGGTTTCATAAAAGTGTAAAAAAAAACAAGAAAAAATTCTTCCTTCCCAGGATTCCTACTCTTTCAGAGGTATATTTAACTCTTCCTTAGGTGCGGTATAGAAACAAAATGCCACTTTCATTTTTAAACATGTAGTTAATTAATATGATTAACCTACTGACAGTTTGATTCCATCTATTCTAAAAAGAAGTAGAATAGTGATTTTTTTTTGTAAAAAAAAAAAAAGCTTTCAGAACAGAAAATTAATATAGAGATAAAATTAGTGGGTACATATTCAATAACCATCAAATGGTATGCTTTCAGTTGTATCTATATTTAATTAAAGTTTAACTTGTTTTTAAGCACCATGGCCAATACAAAATGAGAATCTACGAAAGAGGAGACTACCAAGGCCAGATGATGGAGTTCTTTGATGACTGCCCCAATACTTATGATCAATTCCGTTTCCATGACATTCACTCCTGCAATGTGTTTGATGGCCACTGGATGTTCTACGAGGAACCCAACTACAGAGGACGTCAGTACTACCTGAGAAATGGAGAATACAGGAGATACAATGATTGGGGAGCCTCAAGTCCTAGAATTGGCTCATTTAGAAGAGTTTATCACAAGTTTTAAATCAACTCAGAAATCTAAATCTAAAATAAATACATACAAGTTTAATAAAAGCAAATTGTTTTAAATTACTTGCTTGCATAATATTTACTGAATAAGGGTGTGCTCATGACTAGCTAATGTTTACAAACATTTCCAGCCATACCTGCTAGGAGTTAAAGGAATAGTTCAGTGTGAAAATAAAAACTGTGTAAATAGATAGGCTGTGCAAAATAAAAAATGTTTCTAATATAGTTAGTTAGCCAAAAGTGTAATATATAAAGGCTGGAGTGACTGGATGTCTAATAAAACAGCCAGAATCCAACTTCCTGCTTTTCAGCTCTATAACTCTGAGTCAGTCAGCGACTTGAAGGGGGGCCACATGGTACATTTCTGTTCAGTGAGTTTGTAATTGATCCTCAGCATTCAGCTCAGATTCAAAAGCAACAGAAATGACCCATGTGGCCCCCCCTCAAGTCTCTGATTGGTTACTGTCTGGTAGCCAGGGTAACCAGTCAGTGTAAACCAAGAGAGTTGAAAAGCAGGAAGTAGTGATCTGACTGACTTGTTATACATGAAATCACTCCAGCCTTTATACATTACATTTTTGGCTAACTAACTATATTAGAAATTTTTTTTATATTGCACAGCCTATCTATTTACCCAGTTTTTATTTTTACACTGAACAATTCCTTTAAATCAGGACTCAAGAGGCACCACAGTGCACCATCATTTTAAATTCATAAAGAAAGTAGTAATAGATATTCTCATGCAACACACAATCCCTGTAAATATGTCTGCTACTTAAGATTAATTCTATTTTTTTGGCTTTTATTGAAGATTAACTCAAACACTATTCTCCTATAAACAGCCATCAGGTGTTTTTGCATGCCAGGCTCCTTTAATCTTGCCACACAGCATTTTGCCGGTAAACACATTACACAGCATACATCAAAGAGAAGATCTGGACTATAAAAAGAATCTATGGTGTCTGACAATAATTCTCCTCCTCTAACCCACTCGGTCCCCTCACTCAGGAATTTGCTTTGGCTGTTGACTTATGAGCATGCTCAGTTCTTCTCAGCTCAGATTACTAAACATATCCTCCAGTCTAACAGCTAATGAAGAGATGGCATTTCTGGTTCCCATAGAAACTCTGCTCTAGCTGTCTGTCTAGATGTCAATGTTACTGATGATGTGTCAGAGGGAAAATGGCCACCGGGTGAAAGCTGCTATTTGTTTTAGGAAAAGCTGATGGTGCTGGCAAATGGACGGGGTATATGCAGTACAAATGATGTGGCTTGGGTGGGGAAGATATGCCCAACTTATATACATGGTAAAAATGTAGACTTACATGTACTTTAAGGGCTACCTGTTTTGCAAGATAAATTCATATGGTATTCACAAGGTAATGTAACCAGATCAGGAAAGGTCCATGAAAATCCAGCATAAAAAGGCTTGGTTGATTGCATTTAATTTAAATATAGTCCATCAACTTTTGTTGCATTTGTTAGATCTGATTTTTCAGATCACCTGGTAAATGTTTAAACTTTTCCAGCAAAAGTTCCAAAGAAGTCAAGAGTTGCAAAGATTTGCTTAATGTAGATGATTTTTATATATTTTCTGACAATTACCTCAAAGCTTTCATTTAACAGCATCTTATCTTCCAAATCAAAGTAAAATACTATTACACTATAGTGAGATTGGTGGTCAAAATTCTAGTTCCACTAGCATTGCTGCACAATAAGGGGTCTATTTATCATGATGTGTAAAAAAATTATTGGAGCTACATTTATATGCCATTGAGTGTAGTAATTATACCATGAGGCAGATTTATCAAAATGTGAGATCAAAGTTCATCGCATAACTACTCACACAGTCTCTATTCATTCCTATGGAATATTAAGAAGTCTATTTATCAAGTGATGAACTGTAACTTTCACCCATTGATACATACACTTCTAAAGATCCCACATGTGATGAACTCTAATTTCACATTTTGATAAATCTGCCCCCCTGTGTAAAATTATGAGTAAACATGCTGGGAAACAGCACAACATAGTAAAAAATACAGTAAAATGTGTCTGTATTTGTTGAATAGTGTGTATGTGAAAAAGCTCCCATCCCAAAAAAGTGTGTTAGTGTAAAATGTGTTGTCGGGTGAGTTTTAATTAATTTGGTGCAGGTAGGCATGCAGAAGAAACAAAGAATACATGAAAACAGCAAAGCCAACATGGCATTACAGATAACAGAGGGTTGCACTGGAAGATCCAGGTGGAAGGACAATAGCAGGCTTGTGCTTCACAATTTTCTTCTGTTGTCTAGGGCCTCTGGAGCTGGCTTACAATACAGGTATGGGATCTGTTATCTGGAAACCAGTTATCCAGAAAGCTCTGAATTATGGACTACGTTTCATCCAAATAATCCAAAAATTTTAAAATGATTTCCCTTTTGTCTGAAATAATTAAACAATACCTTGTATTTGATCCAAATTAAGATAGAATTCATCATTATTGGAAGCAGAACCAGCCCATTGGATTTATATAATGTTTCCATTATTTTCCAGTAGACTTAAGGTATGAAGATCCAAATTATGGAAAGATACGTTATCCGGAAAGCTCCAGGTCCCGAGAATTCTGGTCCCATGCCTGTATATCTGCTTCAACTCACATTAGTAGCTATTTAATCTTTTTACTAGAATATCCATTAAAATATTTAATTCATAATGCTTACAATTAGAAATACTGCAAGGAAATACACTGTATTACAATTCATACTATGGGAAGATTTATCAACATTTGCTTGTCCAGGTTCTGGCAAACACTTACAGAAATGACAAGTGAGTCCCTGAACTTATTTGTGTTTTTGGCAAATGTTTTATTTTGGATTGCTAAAGGAAGGTTTCAGTGTTTTGTTTCTTTGGAAAAATCCATTTAAAAATCTATATGGCACTAAGCCAAAGTAAGTGATTGTAGTAAATGAGTCAGTTCAGGAACTGACTTTAAGTTTTTGCAAGAATTTTCCTCAACCCGGATAGATAAAGCTGCCTCTTGGATATTTATTTTTACATTGCATTTTTGAAACAGTATCTTTTTTATCTGTTTTAGTATTCCATCACCCCCAAAAACACTTTTAAGTATATTATACTCTTATACAGTGATGCCCAACCAGTAGCTTGTGAGCAACATGTTGCTTTCCAACCCCTTGGATGTTAGTGGCCACAAAGCAGGTGCTTATTTTTGAATAAATAAGTGGATGCTCTGACGTTGTGCTCTGGCGCCAAAATTCTAAAAAAAACACTGTTTTGCTGCAGATCATTGCCCAAGCTGGTACCTCAGTATTTCTGACATCGCTAAAGCCCTATACTGTTTATTCTATTTTTGCCTGTTTATGACACTGAAGACTGCGTCTGCCTTTTGACCTTGCCTGTTACCGTTCTGAAGCTTGCCATCTGCCATTGAATCCTGCCGCTTGCCTTTTGACCTTGCCTATAACCGTAGTTTTTCAGTTAAAATCATGGAACAAAGGCATGAGTAAATTCTGAGAAATACCTGTCACAGCAGGAAAAACAAAAGATCTATACATTTACCTTATTAAACAGAAAAATAAAAGGGGTGATTCACCTTTAAATTAACTTTTAGAATGTTATAGAATGACCAATTCTAAGCAACTTTTCAATTGGACTTCATTATTTATTTTATCATAGTTTTTGAATTATTTTTCTGCTATCGAATGGGCATTGCTGACCCCAATCTAAAAAGCAAATGCTCTGTAAGGCTACAAATGTATAGTTATTGCTAATTTTTCTTACTCGTCTTTCTAGTAAGGTCCTCTCCTATTCATATTCCAGTCGTTTATTTAAATAAATGCATGGTTACTAGGGCAACCAGATTGTTTATAATGCAAATTGAAAAGCTGCTGAATAAAAAGCTAAATAACTTTAAAAATAAAATAACCATAAAATAATAAATGAAAACCAATTGCAAATTGCCTCAGAATATCACTCTCTACATCATACTGAAAGTTAATTCAAAGGTGAACAACCCCTTTAAGCTCTAGGCATAAACAAACAGCAGCAATACAGGAAATATATAAAGGCTGCCTCTTCTAACCCTTCAGTTGCATTAATACTTATATTCAGCCAAAATGGGAAAGGTAAGTCAAAATCATGAACTACTCTAAATTGAGGCAATTGTTTATATTTGAAATCGATTAAATTAAAACATCTTTATTGCAGCAAAATAATAGCATCACATCTCCGTAACAGACCACAAAGTTAAAGGGGTCCCCTACCCAAAAACGTTTCTTATAAAACCAATATACAGTATGTATAAATGTTGTTATTCTCTGCATTTCTGGACCAATTAGATAATGATTTAAGCCAGCTGATTTAAAAAATAGAGGAGTATTAACTCATATTACATTGTTTTAAATAAAAACTGCTTTAAA
Source organism: Xenopus laevis (assembly GCF_017654675.1). NCBI lineage: Eukaryota > Metazoa > Chordata > Amphibia > Anura > Pipidae > Xenopus > Xenopus laevis. Next base: position 95,621,136 of record NC_054372.1, read on the forward strand.
TAACAAATACAAATCATTTTTAAAATTTGCACTGATCTTATTGGACCGGTCAATTCGGATTTTTAGAGGCATTCTGAATTTTTTGCTAGGATTTATCCGAAGAACGCAAATATTTAGATGTTTTTAAAGTATTTGGATTCTTTACTGCATCCTTCAGCTTTTTTTTTTCAATCATTCAAATTCCATGACATTTGTGGATTTATAGAACATGAGTTTTAAAATGTGGTTTTAAAATCCTCTAAAACCAATAAAATGAGAATGTTGATTAAACGTCTCCACCACAGTGGCCTTTAAGTGATTTAGATAAGCTTGTGCTGCAGTTTGAGTAGAGGGGGAAATTATAGTTTAACATAAAATGGAATATAAATTGAGATATTATGTCTTTTGGGATCTGATGTGTAGAGATTATTTTATAACATTTTTATGCTATTTAATCCATGCTGGTTGGTACGAGTCACTCTAACAAGCTGCACCCTGCAGATTTAATAATCTATGATGTTTGGAAAGAAATCGTATTACCACATTCTTCCAAATCAAGGAACAATTAGGTGAGTCTTACAGAAAGGCCTACAGAAAATACAAAAATTAACTGATTTATTATACAAGATATGCCTGTGTTTTACCTTATTAGCTCACTGAAATAAAGGGTCCATTCATTATGGAACAAAGGCACTTGTAAACACTGAGAAACAACTGTCACAGCACAACATTAAAAACAAAGCAAGACAAAAGATCTTTACATTTACCTTACTAGACAGAAAACATGAGCACTAGGCTCAGCATATGCAGACAGCAGCAATATAAGGCATATATAAAGGCTGCCTCTTCTCAACCTTCAACAGCACTAAAACTTCCATTCATTCAAAATGGGAAAGGTAAGTCAGAATCAAGATCTATACAGCTTTTTTTTTAATAACATCAAAATTATTTGTATTAGAACTTGTGTTTATACTTTTGTTTGTAATCTTTGTATAACTCATTCTTTAACTTATTCATGCTTAAATTAGAATTAATTTATTAGAACTTACCTAAAATAGAACTATATTTGAGCAAAAAAATGCTTATGACATATGTGGGATTTTGCCACTAAAACTTATATTTGCCATTGATTAAAAATAATAAAGATTTAGATTAAATTTTTTTTTTTGTAAGTAATTTGTATCTTCTTTCATTCAGATCTTCTTCTACGAGGAAAGGAACTTCCAAGGGCGCCACTATGAGTGTAGCTCAGACTGTTCTGACCTGTCCTCATACTTCAATCGCTGCAACTCCATCAGGGTAGAGGGTGGAAACTGGATCCTCTATGAGCACCCCAGTTACAGGGGACACCAGTATTATCTCTGGAAAGGAGAATACCCAGACTTTCAGAAATGGATGGGCTTCAATGACTCCATCAGGTCCTGCCGCTTTCTCTCCAATGTAAGTGTTTATAAAGTTAGGTTTACACAAAATACCATAACAAGTAGGACAAACATCCAAAACCCACCTCAACTGTAAATACAGTAGTAGTTCTTAAAAAGAACTTACACCCTATAATTAGAAGCTTAATCACTGGTTTTACAGAAAAATGTTACTGTTTATTGAACATATCACAGAAACAGGCTAGTTACCCTTTAACTATATGCAAACTTTAGGTCAAGGAATGAAATTAGATCACTTTATTCCATATGTACAGTATTTTTAAAAGAGTTATGTTCTACTCTAAACAATTGTATCCATGATTGTAGATAAGTTTTACATGGAAAGTTTTTTAATGTTTTACGCATATTACTTATTTTTTTTATTTTATGTTCTACTCTAAACAATTGTATCCATGATTGTAGATAAGTTTTACATGGAAAGTTTTTTAATGTTTCACGCATATTACTTATTTTTTATTTTAATATTTTCTATCAGATTTACACTCTACCTTTAACATTAAAAGACATATTAAAGAGTAATAGAAAACAGTTTCCTATCATTTGTGGAATGTTATATATTATTTAGAGTTTCTCTGTATTTATTCATTTTGTTTTTCATTAAAAGCACCAAGGTCAATACAAAATGAGAATCTATGAAAGAGGAGACTTCCAAGGACAGATGATGGAGTTCTTTGATGACTGCCCCAATACTTATGACCGATTCCGTTTCAATGACATTCACTCCTGCAATGTGTTTGATGGAAACTGGATGTTCTACGAGGAACCCAACTACAGGGGGCGTCAGTACTACCTGAGATCAGGAGAATACAGGAAATACAATGACTGGGGAGCCTCAAGTCCCAGAATTGGATCCTTCAGAAGAGTTCATCACATGTTTTAAATCACCTGGAAACACTCAATGAAAACATAGTTCAATAAATATATTCATCAGAAGTTACATTTTGTGATTTGTTGCATTATTGTCTTAGAACATCTTGATGATGTTGGTAAAGAGCACATAAATCTGACTTTAACACCAAAGGTGTCTGATTTTGGATAACAAATTCTTATATATATCTATATATATATATATATATATATATATATATATATATATATATATATATATATATATATATATATATATATATATCATGTCACACCAAGCTAAAACTGCAGCTGCTATCCTAAACAAACAGAGAGCTTCTAGAGCTTTTTACTCAGGTATGGTAAAACCTTCTACTGAATAAGTATAAAATTCTAGCTTGCACTATTGCAGCTAATCTATTAGCAATAAAATGCCCCTGTAGCTTTCCTTCTCCTTTAACAGAGAGCTGTAAATTTCCCTTTTGGGAACTATGACATGTTCTATTCTCAGACTTTAATAATTATACCCTGAAACAATGTTTAACTAAAATACCCCAAAAGAGCAGAATGGTAGACAGAGGGAAATGTATGTACCCTTTAAACAAAACAGGGATTGTTTGTCCATATATTGCAATATATTTAAGCTGGCCAACTACGTCAAAGTCATCCCATATCTGGCCAGTCCTACACTTAGGGGCAGATTTACTAAGGGTCGAATATCGAGGGTTAATTAACCCTCGATATTCGACTAGGAACTAAAATCGTTCGACTTCGAATATCGAAGTCGAACGATTTAGCGCAAATCCTGCGATCGAACGATTATTCCTTCGATCGAACGATTAAATCCTTCGAATCGAACGATTCGAAGGATTTTAATCCAACGATCGAAGGAATATCCTTCGATCAAAAAAAGTTAGCCAAGCCTATGGGGACCTTCCCCATAGGCTAACATTGACTTCGGTAGCTTTTAGCTGCCGAAGTAGGGGGTCGAAGTTTTTCTTAAAGAGACAGTACTTCGATTATCGAATGGTCGAATAGATTTTTAGTTCGAATCGTTCGATTCGAAGTCGAAGTAGTAGTCGAAGGTCGAAGAAGCCCATTCGATGGTCGAAGTAGCCAAAAAAACACTTCGAAATTCGAAGTTTTTTTAATTCGAATCCTTCACTCGAGCTTTGTAAATGTGCCCCCTAATTTTCATCTGATTCATCAAGAATTCAATTGCTTAATTATACATTTTACAAAGGGACTGTTTTACCTGCAACTTACTAGCTGCTTTCAAAGTAAAACTCCCAAACGTGGCTGCCCTTTTATTAGACACCAGTGGGATCACCTGACTATAGCTGGGAAGGGTGGGAGCTACAACATGGAGCTGGTCACTGCACCTGTATAACTATAACAAACAAGGGAAAGTTGTGCTCATTATACATTTTACAAAGGGACTAAGTGGTGAGCACAACTTTCCCTTGTTTGTTATAGTTATACAGGAGCAGTGACCAGCTCCATGTTGTAGCTCCCACCCTTCCCAGCTATAGTCAGGTGATCCCACTGGTGTCTAATAAAAGGGCAGCCAAGTATGGAAGTTTTACTTTGAAAGCAGCTAGTACCGTAAGTTGCAGGTAAAACTAAGTCCCTTTGTAAAATGTATAATTAAGCAATTGAATTCTTAATGAATCAGATGAAAATTGAGCATAGGACTGGCCAGATATGGGATGACTTTGATGTTGTTGGCCAGCTTAAATGTATTGCAATATATGGACAAACAATCCCTGTTTTGTTTAAAGGGTAAGGCATTTTTCAGTAGCAGTATGCACAAAATGTCTCTGTCTTAAATATATTGATAATGGGTTGAGTGCAGAGGACTCTTGTATTTGTCTATATGTATTTTGTGGTCACACCCTCATTGCACCCCCGCCTAATGGTTTTAAAAATTAGTGGTGAGCACTATTTTCCCTTGTTTGTTTTATATATATATATATATATATATATATATATATATATATATATATATATATATATATATATATATATATATATATATATATATATATATATATATATATATATATATATATATATATATATAAAACAATACAAGTGATACCCGCACACTGTCACCTGATCCGCTTCTTAGGTGCTTGGTCAAAATGATATGTAAATGAGTTTTGCGAAGGACCAGCACACTGTTTTCTCAAATATCCAAAGTGCTTTTATTTTTCACATCACAATGCCTCCAACGTTTCGGCCGACGTTTTAGTTGGAGGCATTGTGATGTGAAAAATAAAAGCACTTTGGATATTTGAGAAAACAGTGTGCTGGTACTTCGCAAACTCATTTATATATATATAGAGATATATATATATATATATATATATATATATATATATATATATATATATATACACACACACATACATACATATAGTTTTTAGGGGCACATTTATCTATATTTTCACTGTTTCATAAATATGGACACCCCTTTAGTTCTTTATTGAGAGTGGTGTGCTAAAGGAAAGTTAGTTTAAAGTACACCGTATGGCCAAAAATATTTGGATATATTTTTGGACAAAAGTATCTGGACACGTTCCAAACTGTTTCTGGATGCAATGTCGGAATAAAAACTATTTATCAGGCAAATGTTCTACCCACAAGATTAAAACAACATTGTGTAAAATGTAGAGAGAAGGAAGGAGCATTATAAAGCTTGCAGAAGATGATTTCTCTAAAGTTGAGAATCACCTCAGTCAAGTCAGACAAGTCTAGATTTCACAGATGCCCAGAGAACATTGCCAATCAGCATGTGTCATGACAACTTGAACATTTGGTGGAGAAGGAATAATTATCTGGGTCTGGGATCTGTAGTTTGGGCTAGGGTCCATGGTTCCAGTAACAGCAAACCTTAAGGGCTAGTCCACACGGGGAGATAGCGACGCGTTTGCGGTCGCGGCGACAAAGCGACGCGACAGTCGCCGCGACCGGCGCAGGCGACAGTTTTGTATGGGCGCCTATGTAAAAACGCCTGTGCTAACCACACGAGGCGATGCGCTTTTCAACAGTCGCCTGAAAATGCCTCGCCAGGCTTTTTCAGACGACTGTTGAAAAGCGCATCGCCTCGTGTGGTTAATTAGCACAGGCGTTTTTACATAGGCGCCCATACAAAACTGTCGCCTGCGCCGGTCGCGGCGACTGTCGCGGCGCTTTGTCGCCGCGACCGCAAACGCGTCGCTATCTCCCCGTGTGGACTAGCCCTAACACTTGGGTGAAAAATTACATTCTTGATTATTCTGTGTTTCCTACTTTCTACCAACTGTTTGGAGAAAGCCCTTTCCTGTTCTAGCACCATAATGCCTCTATTCACAAATAAGAATTATAAAGAATGTGTTTGCTGAGATGGGAGTGTAAAACAGACTAGTCTAGATGTAATAATACTATCATCGGGAAAGCTTAGAATTTTTACTTACTCGATTAGCCAATAAAAGTATAACCTAACCTTATACTTTTGTCATATTTTCAATGGCTGACATGGTACAGCACCTTACAATGTCTGCTGAAAGCATTCAGCTGCTTGAACTGTTAGGAGCTCCATGGGCTAATAGCACTAATGCAAGGGGGTGAACAGGCAAAACTACCTATACTGCCTCCCAATAATTTAGGGTGTTTTTTCTGCCAGCTAGAATACACTGTGGAAAATCTGCCCTATGTGCTAGTAGCCTCAATTAACATGTACAGTAAATGATATATAGATATACTCATAGTATGCACTTGTAATAATAGCACATTGGTTTCTTTGAACAATAACTCCAAATCCTATATACAGTGAGGGGGCAAATATATTATACAGTGAGGGGGCAAAAGTAGTTGCACCCATACTAAATTAAGTACAGTGAGAGGCAGTGGGAACTTCTTTCCCAAATACATTAAATATAATGTGAACTTTAGTCCGAAATATATTTAATATAATGAGAGACAATGATTTCTGACAATCCATACCCCCTTACCCTTACAAAAACTTGGCTTTCTGAAGGCTGGAGAAGATTTAAAGTAACACCAAATAATGAAAGTGTTTTAAAGTAATGAAAATACCATGTACTGTTGCCCTGCATTGTAAAACTGATCTGTTTGCTTCAGAAACACCTACTATAGTTCATATAAACAAGCTGCTGAATAGCAATGGTGGAAATTGAAAAGTATGGCACAGGATAAATAGTGGATAACAGATAACATTATGTTCTGCAGAGCTTATCTGCTATCTGCTGTGTAACTTGAGCCTTTTCTCTTTTGAATCGCTGCCCCCATGGCTACACAGCAGCTTATTTATATAAATAATAGTAATGTTTCTAAAGCAAACACATCAGTTTTACCAGTGCAGGGCAACACTGCATTATATTTGTATTACTTTAAAACAATTTCATTTTATGTTCAGTTAAGTTACAATACTTTTTTTAGGCCTTGGCTTCTCAATGTTATAGAAGTTATGGCTTCCCTAGAAATACCAATGGTCTCACTAGATATACCCAGAGGTATTATCAGGCTTACCGGAGTCTGGAAACAATTAGCTGATGGAAGGCCGCTCTTACAGTACCCCACGAGGTGTATCCTCAATATGCACAGAGGAGAAACTTGTAGGGGAAGGTATGAGAGCCGAAATAATGATGAAAAATGAAGGACGACTCTCTCACCGTAGAGAAGAAGTAGAATGGTCAGGCAGGCCAAATCAGGGATGTTAGAAATCAGCGTAGTCGGGGACAGGCAAGGTCAAAACCAGAATGTAGCAGAGTTCCAGGCGTCAAAGCAGGAAGGAGGTTCAATAGACGTGGTCAGGAAGTTCTGGAGTCAAACACAATCAGGATTTTCCAAAAAGCTTTAGGTATTAGCCAAGACGATGTCTGAGAAAAGTCCTGAACTTGAAGGCAGGTTTAAATAGGCCTCAGCGTCCAATGGCAACACCATGCGTCAACGTCACGATGCCGGCGTCGAATGCGGACGCGATGCATCACGCTGCTGTGTCACGCCGTTAAGTCGGATCTGGACGCGCTGCACCACGACGTGGATTCTGCCGTCTGCACCCAGTAGCGCCAGCACCCTTGGAATCCTGACAGGTATATTGCTATCGCACAAGTAGGTAGTACTTTTAGTTGCATTTTTGGTGTGCATTATAATACTATAACAAAAGTTTTGATTCTTTCACATCTAGAATTAAAAATTCCCATGAAAGTAACTTAATGTATTTAGACACATGTACTCAGTCATACGTCTTATATTCTATTAAATGCCTTGTGGACTTAACTATGTTGGAGACCACTCAGAAAATGAATGATCAAATTAAACATGATACTTAAAATATCAAATGTGGATATACACAATTACTTTTTCCTGCACATGGCACATTAATTTTCCTTGTTCTGATGAGTGGTGTGTCTTTAGGGACCAAATCTAAAAAAATTGATATATATCTTCCATTTTCTAATCGTGTGTGTTACAACAAATTGGACAATGTAAGATGTACTCAACTGTGATCTTGTAGAAGGACCATGTAATTGCACCACTGATGTAGAATGTAGAATCCCAGGTGAAACTAATACTTCTGGAAGCCAAACCTTCATAGATCCTTAAAGCTTGAGGAACCATACACCGAAAATAACAAATACAATTTTCATGACACAGATACTTTGCATGCTTAGAGTCTTCAAAAAATGTTAACTACCCTGTGCGACAGAAATCAAACAAAGTAAACAAACACTTTAGTTAGGCATGTGAGAGTTCACACAGGTAAAAAACTATGTTCCTGCAAGTCTTGTCCATCAAAGAACACACACTGGAGAGAGACAATTTGTGTGTATTAAATGTGGCAAGGGTTTTACTGACAGCTCATCTCCTGCCAAACACAGAAGAACCCATGAGGCAAAAAAGCTCTACATATGTTCTGAATGTGGAAAAAGCTTTATTGACTACCAGTCACTTGTTAAACATCTGAACTCTGAGAAGATCTACGGGCACATTTACTAATGGTCGAATATGGAGGGTTAATTAACCCTCGATATTCGACCCTCGAAGTTAAATCCTTCGACTTCGAATATCGAAGTCGAAGGATTTGAAGGGTTTTAATCCATCGATCAAGCGAAATTCCTTCGATCAGAAATTGGCTAGAAAGCCTATGGGGACCTTCCCCAAAAGGCTAACATTGATGCTCGGTATTTAGGTGGCGAAGTAGGAGGTCGACGTTTTTTTTAAAGAGACAGTACTTCGACTATCGAATAGTCTAACGATTTTTAGTTCGAATTGTTCGATTCGAAGTCGTAGTTGAAGGTCGAAGTAGAAAATTGGATGGTCGAAGTAGCCAAAAAACACTTAGAAATTTGAAGTATTTTTTATTCTATTCCTTCACTCGAGCTAAGTAAATGTGCCCCCTAATGTACGGTAGTGCAATATGGAATACCTAAAACTTTATGAATAAACCATATTTGCCTGGCTTTAATTGCTTTATAAAAAATGTATTTTGAAAATGCAAAAAACCCCCACAATCCCTGAGATGCAAAAATGAGGTTTAAAATGCAAACACTGCCTATTTTATAAGCCAGGCATTTTTTCGGTAACAAGTACAAGTGCAAGCACAGAAACTGTAATATTGCTTGCTTCAGATGAGGCATCATGCATACAGGTTAACAAAACACAATATACTTGTCAAAGTCCCGTGTCAAAGACTGCTGTGTTTGCTTATACAGATGTCACTATAGGCACTTGACCACAGAATGCTGAAGGCACAGATGTTTCTTGCTTACAATTTCAATTTTCCTATGCAGAAAAACATAGGAAAATATCATTTTAAGATGAGCTACCTGTATTAGACAGTGCCACACTGGGTTATTTATAATAAATTAATAGGTCCTACATGCAGCCAAACTGAAAATTGGTTCATTATCCTTTATGAGTACATAATGTAAAACTTGCCCTGTGCAAAACAATAACATCTATTTATGGCCAGCATTGTGGTGGTGACTAATCCCAATGTCTATGGGAAAAAATTGAATGATGTATACTGTAGGTTCAAAATGTACACTTGCTATTGAATACACAATTATCATTACTAGCAGGTAAATACTCTGGCATTTTGCAAGCTCTTGCACCAAATGCATGAGGAGAAGGCAATTCATCCCTTTACATAGCACTAGTAAGATCCAATCTAGAACACTGCAGTTTAAGTCTCCAGTACTCCAGTAAATCTATCCAGAAGGCACAAAGACATTCCTTGAGATTAGTGGAAAATATGATTCCATATTAAAGCGGCTGATAACCTTTGTGTTAAAGGAGAAGGAAACACTTGGTGCACTTGGGGGTGCCAAATGTTAGGCACCCCAAGTGATTGTACTGACTTACCTGAAACCCCGGGCCAGTGCACCCGGGGAAAACTGCACTGGCAAGGGGTTATACCAGTTAGCACCATGGAGTGATCCACTTCCATCTTCTTCTTTCTTCAAATTTCCCAGGGCAAACGCATGCGCAGTTAAACAAAATTTCCTTCTCCTTTAACTTTTAGTGTGATAAATAGTTATGTACTGAGATAATTGGAAAATGGTTTTAATTTTTTATAACGTGTGCTTTTTGAGTTATTTAGCTTTGTTAGTCAGTTGCTTAGAACTGGCCATTCTATAACATTCTAAAAGATAACTTAATGGTGAACCACCCCCTTTAAAGTTATAAAAGAGCTTTTTATGATAGCTGTGAAGTTGTAAAATTCTGTTCCTGCAACAATTTTTTTTACGGACAGGGCAACTCCCAAAAAATTTACTGTTTGGTGGAGAAATATATAGTGAATAAAGTACCCCCTCTTATAAAATATAAGGATATTATAAGTTACCGAGGAGTTTCATGACCATATAAAAACACGAGGCCGAAGGCCGAGTGTTTTTATACAGGTCATGGAACTCCGAGGTAACTTCTAATATCCTCATATTTTACAACTGGGGGTACTTTATTTATTATAATACACAAATTTCAGTGAGTCATGTCAGAACTCACCGTTTATAACTGATGACATCAGAACTCACCGATTATAAGGATATAATTTACAGGATATTCATGGCTTTTGTGTATTATATATATATATAGTGGTCTATGTGTAAAATATAAAAACAGCATTGCACTTATAGGGAAGGAACACTATCAGAAACGCTCTTGAGGGCCACCGGATCTGTCACAAGGATCGTTTGTTAAAATCCACGTTTATTGGGTCTTGTTTAAAAACATATAACATGCCAAAAAATTTAGAGATAGGGCAGGGGAATGCACTTATAGGGAAGACAAGCTAGCAGCAAATGTATCTCCTAAAGCTCCCATCTTCATGATGTTTCAAGCCCTCTAATACTTCCTTAGGAGAATGGGAGCTGCTACAAGCTGTAGCCTTCAATGCAAACTATGGGACAAATTGACTTACCTCCAAAAATCCACCAGAGTTGGGTCCGCACACATCACAACACTTCCCCAGGCGTAAATTCACCTGGACAACGCTAATTCACGAAGATCAGAAGTTGTGCACAGGTTACTGGAGGCTGGCGAAGTTGCGCGAGCAAAATTACGATCATCAGTTCGAAGTTATGCTAGCGTTCGGTAATTTGCATACGGCATGCAGTTAAAGTACAATGGCCGTACATGCTGCAGCAAATACATTACCCTACACAAGGCCAGGGAACCTTAATAAAATTATATAATGCCCTACACATGTGCCCACAGTATAGTTTAGGTGCCATATGTTATCAAATGTAGGGGGGAAGGAGGGTACCCCCAAAAAAATGTTTGCTCTTTTTCAGCCTATCACCCTGTAAAAAAGAAAAGACGCAAGTGTTTTTTTGGGAACTTTTTTTTGACATACTCATATCTACTCTATTGCACTTCGCCTGGTCTGAGGTGGCGAAGGCAAGTCTGGCACAAGAGGTAACATTCAGGAAAATCCGCATCTTAGTGAATTAGTGTAGTTACGTCCATGCGCCAGTGCGAAAATTCACCTGGCATTAGAGTGCGAAGTTGCGCCAGAGTCTATCTCCTTCGCTAGTGAATTTACGCCAGGGCCCGTTAGTAAATTCGCCCTTAAGTAAATTTGCCCCTATGACTATAATGAACCAATAAACATAACTTTTGCTATTTATTTATTTACTTATGAAATTAAGGTCATTTTATTTGATATTCATAGATCCAAAACTGCAGAATCCTAAAATTACCATCCCTTTTTAAATAAGACATTGGCCACAACCTCTCTACCTCTAAGGGTATATAAGTATATGTCTCAACGTTGTTCATCTGCCAATAATTTAGGAATATTTATAATCTCATATATATTTAAAAGTATCCTGCTCTGAAACTAAAATTGCTTAATTTAATGGATAAACATACTGTGTACCTTGTAAAAAGGTAGAAAATGTAAAGTTTGGTGATACCTTTTATTGGCTAACTGAATAAGTAACAATTTTAAGCTTTCAGAACACACAGGCCCCTTCGTCAGGCAAAATACAAATGAAAGGCTGGAAAGGCACATCATATTTACTGTTAGATCATTGAAAAAGGGTTTATGTGCAATAAATTAGAAAGTTACAGATAGACAGAATTAACTTGTAGAGATAATAAAAGTAATTAAGGTGGGTTGTAAATAGCCCAGGGGTCTGGATTCAGTCAGGTCACATAGTTTGAACTAGACAAGGCAGAATAGGGTAAGGTTAACACAACAGTGCAAATTAAGAATTAGACAAGAAAAAAGAAAAGATACACGTAAGGGTTCCACTGAGTGGGATAACATATGGAACCAGAACTTATCCACTTCACACGTCCATGCCAGATTGTAACAAATAAACTATAAATAGGAATTGTGACCAGTAAGGATAAGACAATACGTCAGCCCAGATATTGATAAGCCCCCAAGCGTGAGCACATTATCTTTAGTCAAGGAAGCAAACACTAGTACAGTCAGCACCTTATTGTGAGGTGAAGTCAATTTAAGGAAAGTGTCTTTTAACATGTAGATTGTCTTTAGCTGTGTTTTTTCTAGGTGTCATATCACTTAGTTAAAGTCATATCTGGACATAAAACTCCTGTCTCTGTTCAGGCCACATTCTAGGGTGTTCTGTGGGAATTCTGTGACCCGGGTCATGGTTTTAAAGGGTAACTTCAAGACACAACAGGAGCCCATAACCCCTATTTCAATGATCTAACAGTATATATGATGTGCCTTTCCAGCCTTTAATTTGTATTTTGCCTGACAAAGGGGCCTGCAATTGTTACTTATTCAGTTAGCCAATAAAAGGTATTACCAAACTTTAAATTTTCTGCATTTTTTCAATGGCTAACACGGTACAACATCTTAGACCTTGTAAAAACGTGTTATACTCCCTTCCCTTTCTACTGTTCTTTGCCACTGTGGGGACTGATCTCAACAGACCTTTCCCTCTCTCACCATAGCAAAGAGAATTTTAAGAGGGATAATTCAATATCCAATAGTTAGATATCTTCTAAACAGTATTGCATTAATATTGTCATGTAATTACTTTGTTCATGACATTTAATTTTGAAATTGGCACAGCTATGGGCTATTATGGGCTCCTATCTTGTCAAATCTTTATACATACCTATGGATGTATAGTTTCTTTTATTTTTAATAATGAGTGGGGAGGTCCCCAGTGATTTATTAATTTATACATGTCATTTGTGATCTGATACTGGAGCCATGTGTGTTTAGTTTGGTAAAAGGCTGTGACCAGTGGAGTTAATGAGCACAATAAAGCAATTTTATAACATTAGAAATATGTGATCAGAGTGTCTGTAGAAATCCCCTTTGATTTTGATTTTTCTGGATAACTGGTTCCATACCTATACACTAATTAAAGGTAAACTATACCGAACAATGTAGGTCATATGTAAAAACCCTGCTTCATATATCATTTTCATAATAAGGTACTTTTTAGCAATAGGTGCCATTGGGTATTAATAAATAGAAAATTGCCACCCTGGGATCCTACGATTCACAGTCCACACAAACAAACCATATATTTTAGGTCACGTGAACTAATTAATGACAACCAATTTGTCTTTTGTTTCCACAATTCTTCCTGTTACAGTTAGCGGTGCAGTATTTCTGGTCAAGTGATCTCTGACAGAGCACGGAGATTATCATAAAATGGTGGGTCAAGGGAAAAGATGTAAAAAGGAATATGTACTTAAATATATATTTTCCACATTGGCAAGAGTCTTTAATATGACACTTAATTTGATATAACCCATACCTCCCAACTGTCCCGTTTTCAGCGGGACCAGCGCCGATTCTGACTCAGGAGCCGCCTGAGGCTGCAATGCCGTCCCCCCTCACCAATTTACGTGTCGGTAGGGGAGGCAGAGACACTATTGCGGAGAGCGCAATTGCACTCTCTCGCATTAGTGCAGCCGAATTTCCGGTTCAAAAACCGGAAATTCGGCTCTTAAAGGTGCAGGAGCGGCTTTTTGCCGCACCTGGAATCCTTTCAGGCGCTGCCGCCTGAGACGAGCGGCTCTGCTCACCTCATTGGCGGCGCGCCCCTAAGCGGGACAGTCCCGTTTTTGACAGCTCAACTCGCAGTCACGGGTACAGCTAGAAAAACAAAGATACAATGTTTCTAACTTAATTGGATTTTGTCAGAGAGCCCAGAACAGCCACAGCTGCAGATAAGATACCTTTGTAACAATTCTGAGATAAGCATAACAGGTCCCTTGGGAGAAGTTAGACTCGCAGCTTAAAGGGCAATTCACCTTCATTAGCAAAACTGTAATAACTGGAAAAAAAAAACAGAAATATGTTCAAACTTTCATAACCTGCCAAATTTTGTAAAATGAACATGGTAATTAGGGGGTCTGGCCAACAATGGGCGTGGTCGCATTTTTTTGTTCCTCTTTTAATTTCCAAAATGTTGGGGGGGTATGATAACCTACAGTAACGTAACTAATATCCTCCTTGCCCGGGTGCAGGATGTGCACCCAGCAACCCCCCCACCCCGAACTCCGGTGGGCCCCGAGGGGAAGCGGACCCTGGTGCAATTGCACCCCCGGTAGTTACACCACAGATAATCTGCTGGTTAAGATTTTATTTTGGGAGTATAGTTTGCTTTTAATGGCTGACATACCACTATATCCCATTCATTCATAAGTGTAATGCAAAACCAGGAGATTTTAATAATCTCCTGTCCAGTAGTGGCCTCCACATGTAGTAGGTGTATTCATTTCACAGCAAATTTATCTTAGTGTGATTGAACTCGAAATAGCAGTCAATAACATTATTAGCATCAGTGTAACTGCTTATACAAAGTTCGTGCATCCATATGGCTGCAAACCAATATGTGCTGCGATCCTTTGTGACTGCCCCCTCTCTATGTGCTGCAACACCCCTCCTCCCCGCCAACAGCACAAGCTCAGCCAGCGCTCAGTTTAGTTCACGCAGGATCGCAGAGACAGCAGAAGAGAACTGCTCCTCCCCCTTCCCTCTCCCCGCAGTGGCAAAAGAAGCCCCTTTAATTACTCACAAGGTAGCTATCGTACTGTAAGTAAATAATGCAGGGAACAAACTTCCGGTTTGAACCGGAAGCAGCCAGGAAAGGATGCACGGAGGGATCTGCAGGCTGATGGGTGCCCGGTTGCTTTTTTTTTGTTTTGCCCTATTAATCCCTGGTAATGTTATTTGTTAAAAAAAAGCACTTGCCATATTAACATTTCTGCATGAGAGAGATTTGTTTAAATGTAAAATATGTTACTGGTCCTTTAATCTGATTTTATTCAAGCAATCCCTTTGACTTGTTTTAGTTACATGATCCTTTTTTTTCATACTATGATTTTTGACATATGTATTTCTTTTATTGGGATTATCATTCTTCTTATGTGAATGAAGGAATGAAGAACAATTCATTTTAACATGTAAACAATGAAATAAGCCTTGTTATGGTTTCCTTTTTCTAAGGTTTCAGCACCTCCCAGTAAGAAACACAGCTGTTATACAGCAGACTCGATCCATTTTTCCTCTTTAAGAATTCTAAAAGATGGAGGAGATTACTTTGATGAAATTCTGTACCCAGAACGAAGATGACATGAAAAACGAAATGCTAGCTCTCGAGGTATCTATCTATTTTTCTGTCTAATAACAAATACACAAAATGATTCAGAAGCTTGAAAAAAAAATACAAAATATAATTTCTATTAATAAATTTCCAAACCAGGATGCAAATGATTTGGCTGCATATTTATAGTCTCAGGGCTGTTGTTTACAAATCTGTACTCCTGTTTTTTTGAAGAAGAATTTAATTTCATTCTGACTGAAACCCCTAAAATAAACTGCAAAAAGCTTGTGAAATCTTCATTTAATTTTCTAATTTTTCCTGGACTACTAAAAAAAATACTGGCAGACAAGCTGGGTGAGCAAGGTATTCTGTGTACTCTAGTACCTTAATATTTTGTTTGTTTTATTGTTAGGATTCTGCTTCAGAAGAGCTACCTCAAAAAAGACCAAAAGGAAGACCAAAAGGAAGAAAAAATAGAGGTTCCCACAGAAAGGTACATTCCAGTAGAAAAAAAATTCAATATGTATATAATCAATATATATTTCAACTTATAATGCTATGGATTATTTTTATTACATTTGTAGATATGTTTAGTTTATGAGGAAACCAAGGTTTTGGGGCTGCTTTATAATCCTTAGGGTCATATAAGCACGTGGGGTGGAAATGTGGCTCATAAAGGAAAGCTTATAAATGTGTTGGTCTGTCGTCATCATCAAGGACATATTTACTAGAGGGTGAAGGCTTAAATTTCACTAAAAGTAAACATTCACTACAATATTGCCAATATACTTAAAGGGCAGTACCATACCTTCCAACTGTCCCATTTTCTGCTGAAGTGTCCTGAGTTTCTCTTTCATCTCCTGCACTAACACAAGAAAAAGATACAAAGTTTCTGAAACTTAATTAAAATAAGAGACTTTTTTGCAGAGCCCAGAACACCGAATAGCTACTCTTCGATACACTTGTAACAATTTAAGACAGCAAAGACACAAATGTAACTATTTAAGATAAGCAGGTTTCTTGGGAAAACTGTAACTTATAACTTTGTTTTGGCAAACATGCATATGTTATCATCAGGAGAAAATTTTTAACTACCATAATATAAAGAGAGCACTTTTTTGCTTCTCATTAACTAAGCCATCTCCCCGTGCTAATACACATATATGTCATTTCTTTGTGGGTTAATCTTCGCCATTGTTATTGAATGGGGAAAATACACTGATTTTCACAGAGAATTTACAAAAATCAAATTTCTATCATTTCTCTCACAAGAAGCTTATGCCAGTTGTGCCAAATGCCAGAGGGGCAGCTGTAAGATACAGACCACTATTTATTGGGCTGCTGGGACCTCTGTGTACTTGAAATCCCAGTCTGGACCCACTTCCCACTATCAAATGCCTCCCCCTCTGCAATTTCATAAATAAACTGTAGGGCCAGATTGCACAGCTGCAGGGATTGACTAAAGCCCTGTAATAACTGCCTATTTAAAGGCAGACAGTACAAATATGATTCTTAAATTGAAATATTAGAACGAAAGAAACCAAAGATCCAACTAGCAGGACTCGGTACCATAAATTGACAACCTTCAGGATTTTTAAATTTACTATGGTGATCTATGGTGCACTAGATCATGCAAACACAACCTTAATTCATTTTTTAAAACCATATTTATGAATACATGAATACATAATAATATAAAAACACCATGTGTGATCAATGCTAGATCTGCAGGATAGCCACCCAATGCTTCCCATTATAGTTCACTTGGGAATTATAGTTCACTATAGTTCACAAGTATATAAATATATATATATATATATTTTTTTTTTTTTTTAATAAACCTTGGATAATGAGAAAATCTTGTTTCAATGCACAGACCTGATACTCTTCATATCCCTGAATTTACTGGCTTTTATGTGGCAATATTATTGAGTTAGATATATTTGTCAAAAGCTCCTTTCCCTTGATACCGTCTCATGATGCTGCCCTTCAGGCTCTACTAAATATACATGCCTTTCAGGTTAGTCGTTAACAAGATGTTATGGAAAAATATATACTTTGTTTTGGAAAAATAATTATCACAGGTTAACTATATAGCATCTATAACAATACATTGTGTATGTTCCCACCATTTGTACTATAACTGTGTAGAAGTGCTGTGGATACGTTACCTCTGTAAAGATATACATAAATATGAATCGTGAATGAAAGTGTTCATAAAACAATAGACACTATCTGAATTTTTAGGAAATAAATTATTTCATCCAGAGAAAACCCCAACCTTGACAGTCTACCCTCATAATTTAAGTCTTCCAACTAACAGTTTATTTGCACGTCTCTGCACTCCAGCTTATTTATAACCCTATTAAGGTCTGAAGCTCAAAACTGCACTGCAAACTCCAGGTGAGGCCTTACCAGGGACCTATAAAGAGGCAAAATTTCTAAAACAGTTTCATAAAAATATTTTAGAACTATTGTTATCGAAATAGATTGATACACAATTGAATAATGAGCAAATTAAATATATAATTATTTATTTCTATTGTGCTAACATATTCCACCGCATTTTATAGATATTATGCATCATTAAAATCAGCCTCTGCCTCAATTAAGTCTATACAGTACTGGATGTTTTGATCAATGTGTCCTCTTATTGTTGAAGTGCGGCAGTAAAAATAATGTGCTGCCTTTTTAGACACAGGCTTTGTAAGATGAGGATGACAACTGCAATCCATATGTGTTTGTGTACTTTTTGTGTTTTTTGAACTTCAACTGTTTTTTAAATAAGAACTAACCCCTGAAAATGAATATGGCTAAAAATGCTATATTTTATGTATTGAACTTTTTGTACCAACCTAAAGTTTCAGCTTTTCAATAGCAGCAATGATCCAGGACTTCAAACCTGTCACATGGGGTCACCATTTTGGAAAGCATCTGCGACACTCACATGCTCAGTGGGCTCTGAGCAGCTGTTGAAAAGCTAAGCTTAGGAATTGTCGTGAATTATCAAGTAGAAAATGAATCCTGGAGGCAATAGTTTAAAAAATACATTTTTTAATTTTACATTATGATTAAAAAATAACCACCTTATGCGTTTCCTACTTTAAGGAACACGTACTAAACATTGCCAATGAAAACATCAGTAGCCAAATGCTTTGCCAAGTGTAACAATAGAACAGTAGAGGAGAAAACATAATATCTGAGTTTTTAAGAGAAGAAGAGAGATGGATCTTTAACTTGGGTACCAGACAGCCTCGTTATATACAATATAGTTTTGTCTATGTGTGTTGAATGTAAGTTAGCCTATGATTAAGTGTCCCTTGGTGACACAAAACACTTAATGCAGCTGTTTAATCATAATATAAAATAAAAATAGTATTTCTAAACTATTGGCTCCTGGATTCAGCAGTGAGGTTCTGGATTGGTCTGTCATTTCATTATCCAAATGAGATTGGCCTGATATACTGTATAACCTGATGCTACAGGGCTGATTATTAAATTGTAATGCTAGTTGCACTGGTTTCTGTGCTGCCATGCAGTAATTAGCTCAGTAAGTGACAGCAGCAAAGAGCATGTGCAGTGAATCAGCAGAAAAGAAGATGGGGCGCTTCTGGGGCACATTTGGAGATACAGATCTTTGCCGCTAAAGGGCTGTGGTTGCCTTGGGCTGGTACAGAAGCCCAAAACATAATGTACAACATTTCTAGCCTACTTCTTTAGTTAATCTTTAATTCTCCTTTAACATGTACATGTTATTGAGTTTTCAATTACAAAACAAAACATACAAAAGAAAGGGGGCAAAAACAACAGACATTGGGGGGAAAAGCAGTTACAGTATATTAGTTGATGCATATAGTATGTCAATGTCTAAAGGAGAAGAAAAGTCATCCTGCACTTGGGGTGGCAAATGTTAGGCACCCCCAAGTGATTGTATTTACTTACCTGAAACCCCAGGCCGTTGCTTCTATCAGCAGAAAACTGCACTGGCCTGGGGTATTACGAGCAAGCACCACGGAGCGATCCTCTTCCGGCTTCTTCTTGCTTCAAATTTCCCGGGGCAAATGCATGCGCAGTTGAACGAAATAGCCAACTTTGTCGTTAAAGTTCGGCTTTTCGCTCTACTGCGCATGCGCAGCCGCGCGAAGAGAGAGGAAGACGGCAGATGATCTCACCGTGGTGCTCACTGGAATTACCCTGGGCCTGTGCAGTTTTCTGCTGATAGAAGCACCGGCCCGGGGTTTCAGGTAATACATTCACTTGGGGGTGCCTAACATTTGGCACCACTAAATGCAGGGTGACTTTCCTTTTCCTTTCAAGTAATTTAGATTTTCATATTTTTGTGCTACAGGTATCCATAAAGTTTGAAGATGTGGCAGTTTATTTCAGTGAGGATGAGTGGAATTACTTGGAAGATGGACAAAAGAACCTTTACAAAAATGTAATGATGGAAAATTATTATGCGGTCAGCTCAGTTGGTAAGAGAAATTTCAGAGCTAATCTACACAACCATGATATCTTTCTGTCTGCATTGTCAAAGGATAAGATTGAATTTCTTTCCCATAATGCTTATTTTGTATAGCTGTTACTTTATTTTACAGCAAATTTATATTTGTATTAATTAAAGGGCAGCTAAATACCACAAGTTATTTTTATTGGTGTTGAGGCATGTATTTTCTGTTTTTCCTTCTTACAGACTACAGCCCTGTGTAGCTTAAGTTACATTATCTCACCTTTCTAATGACCTTGCGTTTATTGGTGTGCCCTGCCTCCTACTGAACTGTGCAGTGTTTTGACTAGAAATGCAGGGTCTGAATGTGCCAGCACCACTCTGTCATTTTAGTTCATGAAGTACAGTGCTTTCCTACCTTTTAGAGATGGTGGGACATATTGCCTTCTCTATAGCCCTTTAATGCCAAAATATTAGTAAAATATCATGTCATACATATATACATAATCATCCTAATATGAAATACGTATTGATGAACTGTTTTCCATATTGCTTTACAGGTTGTGCAAATAAAAAGCCAAATATTATTGTTAACATTGAGCAAGGAGAGAAAACCTATTTAGGCTATACACCTCCTGACAGAAGTAAGTACTTGTCTTTGTTCTTATACTATTATACTATTATTACTATTATACTATTTTTGCAATGTAAACATTCAGAGCCAACAACACACTATGCAGCTGTCTAGACAAAAAGATAACACAAGTTGAAACTAAGATCAGTATTGGAGATAGACTGTTAGTGGGTCTGCTGACATGTGTAGTAGATCTGGATGAATGGAATATGAGGATTATCATAGTATGAGGATTATCATAGCAAAAGTTTTTTTGGACTTGTTAAAAGTCAGGTTGTAGTTGTGAGCTGGCATATGAGCAAAACTGGATTAATGCTTTTGTTGCTTTTTAACTTAAAACTGCCAGTGTTACATAGACTGAAGTCCTTAGAAATGCAAATATGAACTTTTTTAACTGTAAGGTTAAGTCAGTGGAAACCCAAACTAAGAGTAATATCAGGCTGGAAAATGAACCGTAATCTTGCACAGCATTGGAGTAGGCAGATGTAGAGATTAAGGTGTCAGAGTTACATTATTATTATTATTATTATTAGTAGTAGACCTTCAGGTTCATGCATAGAATATATAGAGTAGGAAATTCCTTTTATTAGCTAAGTAAGGTGCAAGCTTTTGGGACTACTTAGGTCCCTGCTTCAGATAGCATGCCTTTAGCAGTAGTTCTAAAAGCTTGCATTATATAATCTACTTAGTTATCCAATAAAAAAAGTATCACTTACTCTATATTAACTGGTTTTGATCTAGTACTAACACGGTACAACCTGCAACTATAGGTTCATGCATGTTGATGTAAGAAAACGCAAGAGTGGCAACATAATATACATGCAAGTTACACACAATGGCAGTGTGTTGGGAGTTTCCTTAACTGAAAAAGATCTAGGGGTTTTTGCAGAACAAATTGTCTAATTCCGAGCAGTGTCATTCTGTGGCCACTAAAGCAAATAAAGTACAGCCTCTTTATAGGTCCCTAGTAAGGCCTCATCTGGAGTATGCAGTGCAGTTTTGGGCTCTTGTCCTTAAGAGGGATATAAATGAGCTGGAGAGAGTGCAGAGATTTGCAGCTAAATTGGTTAGAGGGATGAAAGATTTAAATTATGAGTTTAGACTGGTAAGGTTGGGGTTGTTTTCTCTGGAAAAAAAGGCACCTGTGAGGGGACATGATTACATTTTACAAGTTCATTAGAGGACATTATAGACAAATAGTAGGGGGCCTTTTTACCACACCAGAGGCCACCCATCTAGACTAGAAGAAAAGAACTTTCATTTGAAGCAACGTAGGGGGTTCTTCACAGTTAGGACAGTGAGGTTGTGGAATGCACTGCCGGGTGATGTTGTGATGGCCGATTCAGTTAATGCCTTTAAGAATGGCTTGGATAATTTTTTGGACAGACATAATATCCAAGGTTATTGTGACACTAAATTCTATAGTTAGTATAGATATGGGTATATAGAATTTATGTGAAGGTATGGAGGGGTGTGTGTATAGATGTTGGGTTTCATTTGGAGGGGTCGAAATTGATGGACTTCGGTCTTTTTTCAACCTAATTTTACTATGTTACTATCTTAATTGTGCTTGTTTTTTTGCATTAACTACTTTTTTGCTTGCTTTTAAGAGGAAAGCTTTTTATTTTTTGAAAAAAAGACTGTAGACTACAAATACAGGGAGTAAAAAAAACAAAATAAAACACAAACAAGATAATGATCACTCTCAAATTTTCTTACAATGACATGCATGAACCTGAAGTTGAACTAACAATAAATATTCCTGTAAACTTCAGTATTGTTTGTGTAAAGATTAGTAAGATAATAGATTTCACTAGACTGGCATCATGTGCTTGAGCAGAAAAGGATCAGTATTTTCTTTTCACTCAAAGATTTTTTGGCTGCCAGTTGTAAAAAATATATTTCCTAATGCACAAAGAGATGGGTAAATTGGCCCTTTCTGACAAAGGGTTAACATTGACCCATTAAACCAAATATTTAAATCCTCCCTCAGTTCATTCATATCAGTTGACCTCATGAAATGTTACTGTGTGTATGCATATGTTCTTTGGTTCCTAAATAACCTTTACTACTAACTCTGTACATTTTGCTTTCAGCAAAGTATGTTTCCATGCTGCGCAATGCTAGAAGAGATCATCCTTTAGAAATCCAGTCCTCAAGCCAGGGTTTGGAAAATATGAAAATGCACAAATATTTCCCAAAAGAAGAACAATACAACAGAAGGGAGAAAAGGGTAAATGTTCTGAAAAAGTTACCTCAGGAATGTGAACCTTCTCACCCTCCTCAAGTGACAGAAACCAAATCAAAACAACACAAAAGTACTGTGGAACAATTGAATAGTGACAGGAAAGAGTTGAATACAATAAATCCACAAAACAACAAAAATACTCAAGACAATGAAGACAATTGTTTTTTCAAAGAGGATGATGATGATGAGAAGGAGGAAAATAACGATGATGACGACGATGATGATGATGATGAAGATTATGTGATTAACACAAGTGCCAAAAGAAAAAGGCATTATATATGTAATCAGTGTGGGAAAAGCTTTGGTCGCAGCTCAGTCCTTCGGAGACATCAAAAAACTCACTCTGGTGTAAAACCATACCTCTGCTCGGAATGTGGAAGAAACTTTATTCAAAAATCCCAGCTCATTGAACACCAACGAACTCATACAGGAGAAAAACCATATGCATGTTCTGAATGTGACAGAACATTTAGCCTCAGTTCACATCTTGTCCAACACAGAAGAATTCACACAGGAGAAAGGCCTTACATTTGCTCAGAATGTGGAAAAAGTTTTATTCGGGGTTCGGATCTTGTCCAGCACCGGAGGACTCACACAGGCGAAAGGCTGTTTGCTTGTACAGAATGTGAAAAAAGGTTTACCTGTAAATCAGCCCTGCGCCAGCACCGCAGAATTCACTCTGGGGAGAGGCCATATTGCTGTGATAAATGTGAGAAAACCTTTAATCACAGCTCCCACTTAGTAAGACATATACGGACTCACACTGGAGAGAAGCCTTACAAATGCACGGAATGTGGGAAAACTTTCACTGACAGTTCACATCTGGTTAATCACCAGAGAACACATACTGGTGAGAAACCTTATGTTTGCAATGAATGCGGAAAAAGCTTTACTTACAACGCAGGTCTTATACTACATAGAAGAACCCATACAGGAGAGAGACCATATATCTGTAACAACTGTGGGAAAAGCTTTAAGGGGAGCACACACCTTTTAAGGCATATGAGAATTCACACAGGAGAAAGGCCATACACATGTTCTGAGTGTGGGAAAGCATACACTGACAGTTCTCATTTGGTCAGTCATAAGAGAAAACACACAGGAGAAAAACCTTACCCCTGTTCCAAATGTGGAAAGTGTTTTGCCATGAAAGCACACCTTATACAACACCAAATTACTCACACGGGAAAGAAACCCTATGAATGTACTGAGTGTGGAAAAAACTTTACTCGGTACACTGCATTAATCCACCATCAGCTAATTCATGTCGGAGAGAGGCCATATGAATGCAGTGAATGAGGAAAGGGATTTGCACAGAAATCAACTCTTTCTGTTCATAAAAGGAGCCTTGGGGGACAGTTGCCAATTTTGTGCAATATACAGTATAATATAAATGTGTAATATAGATAGTGTCTTAGGTAAGATAAGTTGTCACAAAACTGTATTTTTTAAACCAGTCATGACACAACCACCGGTAAACTAAACTTCCACGTTCTTTGTATGAACACAAGTAAAATAAGATTTTATAGAATGCTACATACAAATATTTGTCATGCAAATAAATTGATTTTACATGTTCCTGTGGCTTTCATTTTTAACTTTGTAACATCGAGCCATAAATGGTCCATGTAGCCATTCAAGCATTTAAATATATACATATAGGGAAAGTATACAAAGATTAAAAGTAGAGATTCATTATTTATTGACTTAATTATATGTGCAGTAAATTCCCTTTTCTGTTATTTCTGTTTGATTTTACACTAAAATATTCAATAAGTAAAGTCCTTAATTTTTCCTGTGCCTTAGGGGGAACACCCAAATATTGTGGGCAAGACGTAGAGACGCGATGTTTTCGCATACTCAATAGACGTACTGATGTGCCAGTACAGTAAACTAAAGAAGTATGTCGTCTCTACGTGCCAGTATGTGTCTATTGCTAACAGCTTCAGCACACAGGCAGCAGTATAGACCGAGTGGCAGATCATTTCACTAATGTGGCCAAATATTACTGCTACGATTACTCGATTCCTGTAATTTAATCTTAATGGTTCAAAGAATGTCGGGCTGAATGGTCGGCCCCAACAAATTTTCACCGCACCAAATCTGGCCCTCGTTGCAAAAAGTTTGGACACCCCTGAAATTGGATTTTGAATAATGTTTTTGGGTGATGGGTTCCCTTTTAACTTGTGTGTGGGGGGAGTCAGTCACCAATGTTTTTTATTTAGCTTGTGGACGGGGGGCCTGGCCACCAGTGGTTTTTAAACTTGTAGGGGGCTGGCCACTACGGTTGCCACCTGGCCGGTAAAAATGTTGCTTAATGCCAATGTTATTTATAGGGGAAAACCATTAAAATATAGGAAGGCCGGTATTTTTTCCCAGAAAAGGTGGCAATCCTACTGGCCACCAATTAATTTTTGTAACTTGTAGGGAGGCACTGACCACCAATGTTTTAGCTCTAATGAATGTGTGGCCTTCCATACCTCCCAACTGTCCCTTTTTTAGAGGGACATTCCCCCTTTTGACAGCTCAACCTGCAGTCCCTCGTTTGTACTGGAAAGTCCCGTTTTTCTCTGCACTGAACAGCCAGAAAAAGAAACAATGTTTCTAACTTAATTGGCTTTTGGTGGAGAGCCCAGGTGCACTTGGAAACTTTTGTAACAATTTCAGTTAAGTAAATAAGTAATTGTAACAATATAAGGTAACAGGTCTCTTGGGAAAACTGAGACTTGCAGCTTAAAGAGCAATTCACCTTTATTACCAAAACTGTAATAACTGGAAAAAAACCAGAAATGTGTTCAAACTTTCATAACCTGCCAAATTTTGTAAAATGAACATGGTAATTAGGGGGTGTGGCCACAAAATGGGTGTGGCAAGTTATTTGTCTCTCTTTTTATTTCCAAAATGTTGGGAGGTGTGTTTTTACTGTGGGGTGGGCATAAAATGTTGTCATACACAGAGCCCTGTGATTTCTGATGGGCATACCTCCCACCTGTCCTGTTTTGAGCGGGACAGTCCCGCTTTTGACAGCTCAACCCACTGTCCCGCTATTGTACTTAAATGTCCCGACAAGTTTCTCACAGCCAGGGGGAAAAAAAGTTTCTAACCACGGCGTCATTGGGGGGTGGAACCTAGTCACTCTGTGCTCTGTGTGTATATATATATGTGCGTGTTACTTTGTGTGTGTGTTACTGTATGTGTGTCACTGTGTGTGTCACTGTGTGTGTGTGTTACTTATTTACCATTTGTAAAATGAAAATGGTAATCAGGAGGTGTGGCAAAATAAATTCCCATTTTTTTTGTCCCTCTTTTTATTTCCAAAATGTTGGGAGGTATGGATGGGGGCCCTGATCATGGCATATTGGGTTTATGAGCATATTTATAATTCTGGCACAGATTAATGGTTCACTTAAACATTTTCTCTGCTTGCGTTGCACGCCATGTGCTTTATATTTATATATCATGTGACATAAATCAAGTCAAACATATTGCATTTCCATTCACCTGGCCCTAGTCTGTACAAGAACTTGTTTTGATCAAATTGGAAGAAAATGATCTGAGGTTAAGTCGGAGCTCTGACCAGAGTCAAAAAAAACCTAACTTTTGGTTAAATATTAGGACTAGGGAGCAGAAGCTCTGCTGTTGGTGGTATTAGAGTATTGAGACACCTCTTGCAATAACCAGAGGAAAAAATGAACTCGTTTTGGCCAACTATTGAAGTTCATGTGTTTTTTTTGTTGTTGTTTTTGATTCCTGAGCTGCGAATGGACGAAAAAAATGTGAGCAGACACCCACTTCCACCAATGCACTAAAGATGCGTTCCCAAAAGCTTGTTAGACGCTACATCTACGTAGCTCATGTCTCTCTCATAACACGGTTACGTACCGCGTCACTGTGTTGAAATCGTGACCTCACAGTCTCGCGAGATGAACCTTGTGACGTCGGGATTAGCTGTCAGTCAGGACAGAAGGAGCTATTGCTGGACGTTTATAAGCAGCGGTCTGGGACTGTGTGTTAAGAAAATGATACGAAGAGAGGGGCTGTTGGGCGGTATGTAGTTATAGGCTGGCATATATGTGGCGTTTCTTATACTTGTTATAGTGGACTAAATACATTTAGTATGGTTACAAGCAGGGTAAAGGTTCATTTGGTGTAGTTACAGGCAGATGGAAGGGGATTTGAAGGTAGCTGTTGTCATGTGCATTAGAATTGGCACTGCACTGCTAATAAAGCATGGAGTTAGCCGTCTATTTACTGGGCAGGAGTGAGCAACTAGCCATGGCTTCATAGTAAGTAAATGGCCCAAAATATTCGTATTGGTTCCAGAAGACAAAAGGTCATTGGTCAGGAGCATCTTCTATTCAAAAGGTAGCAGGGTAAAGTGTAAGAGATTTTCAGTAAGACTCCCTTTGTGCTACATAGGAGAACCAGTATTCCCAGTGACTGTTACATAACTCAATAAAATGTTAAAAATAATTTAATTAACCCATCAATAAAAAAACTAGAAAAAACACTAGCTCCATCTTGGGTTTGGATAAATATCTAACCCTTAAAGGGATTCTGTTGTGATTTTTATGATGTCGTTTTTATTTCTAAATGACACTTTACAATGCAAATAATTCACGCTACCATATAAAATTTAATTCCTGAACCAGGAATTTCTGTATATTCCTTTATTTTAGTTGTAATATTGGTGTGTAGGCAGCCATCTCAGGTCATTTTACTGGTCATGTGCTTTCAGAAAGAGCCAGTGCTGCACTATGCACTATGCTTTCTGGCAGGCTGTTGTTTCTCCTTCTCAATGTAATTGAATGTCACAGTGGGACCTGGATTTTACTATTGAGTGCTGCTCTTAGATCTACCAGGCAGCTGTTATCTTGTGTTAGGGAGCTGCTATCTGATTACATTGTTCTGTTGTTAGGATGCTAGGGGGGAGGTGGCGATATCACTCCAATTTGCAGTACAGCAGTAAAGAGCAAAAGTCACATGACTGGGGGCAGCTGGGAAACTGACTGTCTAGCCCCATGTCAGATTTCAAAATTAAATATAAAAAAATCTGTTTGTTCTTTTGAGAAACGGATTTCAGTGCAGAACTTGTGAAAACTTCTGAAACAGTTTAGGGAAACATAAAACTCTTTATCTGCATTGCTACATAGCTGTGACCAGCTAGTGCTAAGTTTTATACAATATAAGCCGAGTTTTTCAGCACCCAAAATGTGCTGAAAAAAGTCTACCTCGGCTTATACTCGAGTCAGTATGAACTGATCGACGAAAATGGCTGCGCTACTGACCGGAGTCCCATGCCCCTGCACCTCTGATGGGGCCCCCAACTTTGCTCGTAATTGCTCCCCGAGAAGACTCAGAAGAGAGAGTAGAGGGAACCGGGCCCATACGAACATCTTCCTGGTTGTGCGCAATTATGTCATCATGCGCCACGCTTGTGCACACTGCACGCTGCTGTGCTGTTCGCGCCTGTGAGAGTGGACGTGGACTGAGAGAGCAACACGACACACAGATCATTTTGTCAGTTTGCCTGCTCCTGGTGGCTGCTGCCTGGCTACAATTTAAAAGCACAGCCAGCCATAGCAGGCAGGATTATTGTATTTTTTCTTTTATTGCAAATCTTCCACTCACTTGGTAAGTTAAATAATGAATTATATTAATAATAATCTGTCTGCTGACTAAAATAAATAATATGAGCCAATTCAGTCAAACAGACTATAGCAAATGCTACAGCCTGCAGAGATTTTCTTTAAAAAGGGTTTTTTGATTATTGAAACTTACCAGTAGCTACTGCATTTCACACCCTAGGCTTATACTCGAGTCAATACGTTTTCCCAGTTTTCGTAGGTAAAATTAGGTACCTCGGCTTATACTGGGGTCGGTTTTGATGCAGCCTTCCTGGAATGTCAGCAATGGTTCTCCTGACAGCATATCATCTGCCACCAATGTAGCACTAGTGTAGCTTTCTCTTCAGAGCTATCTACATCAGATAAAACCATGCTCTCTCCATACTTTGTTCAGCTGCAAGGAATACCTAGGGTTGCCACCTGGCATTTTACCGGGCTAGCCAGTAAAACACCTGCCAAGGCCGGGGGCCGGTATTACAAATTTACCGGCAATTTAACTGCCAGTAAATTTGTAATAACCTTAAAAAGACCCCCTTGGCCCGCCCCCAATCCCCTGTAAACGTAGCTTTTGTCCTCTGTCTTCATAGCTCCGCGTTCCACCCTTTTGACGCCATGGCCCCGCCCCTTTTGACGTCACACCCACCACTTTTTGTTCCCGCCCCCCACCAGCCGCTAAAAAAATTAGGAAAAGGTGTCTACCCATGGGATACCTTAAGCAGGTGTAGCTCTATAATAATTGCTGGTTCAAGGCAATGCTGACACATTCCTGTGAAATCCTTTGGAATGTTTATGTATTACTCAAAAGAATGAGGGTTATGTATATTTTTTCCAATAGTACCCCCCCCCCCCAAAACACCGCTAGCCTATGTGTACTTTCTGCAGCCAACACTGAACTGCTTAATGTCCATCGTAGCAGAGAGCTAGTCGTGCTGGAAGGAGGCACTGTAATCCTTCAATAGAGTACGGTTTCATTGTATGCCAGCCTATGGTAGGATTCCCCTGTACGCAGGCTATTTTATAGCAGTGCTGACATATTCCTATGGATTTTCATACAAATGTGGTGGTATTGCTTTAAGACCAAAGCAGAACAGCATTTTATGGATCATTTACTACTCTGGAAACTGAACACCAATTTATTAATTAGTACCACTTTTGTGAATTATATATTCTGCATAGAGTTGATGTCTCATCAAAGGGTGACTACTATGCCTAAAAATTAACTTGTTGCCATATATTTGTTTACAGGGTACTCTTTGGTTGCTGTTCACTAAAAGTGAAAATTGGTGCCACTTTACTTGATCTGTCAAGCCTAGAAATGGAGGAAAACCATAGTGATGAAGATAATTCTACAGCTGCTTCAGAAACCAGCAATGAACAGCCAGTCTCCTGTAGAAATTCTAGTGAAGCATCAAATTCACCAGCAGAATTCGCTTCTCAAGAAGAAGGAAATCTTCCAGGGCAGAGTGAAAACACAGACAGTGAACTCCTGGAAACACCAGATTTGTATGATGATGCTGCTGGTGATGACGATGATGATGATGAGGAAACAGAAAAGAATGATATGTGCAAGAAAGTGCTGGCAAAATATATGTGTATGGTTTGTGGCAAAATGTTTTATAGGAAACCAGATTATACAGTGCATCAAAGAACACACACTGGAGAGAGACCATATTCATGTACTGTTTGTGGGAAAAGGTTTACGCAAAGCTCCAGCTTAGCTCGGCATCTTCGAGTTCACTCAGAAGTAAAACCTTTCATGTGCACTGACTGTGGCAAAAGCTTCAGCCAGAATTCTCATCTTGTTACACATCAGAGAATTCACACAGGTGAAAGGCCCTATAGTTGCAATGAATGCGGAAAATCCTTTAGCGGAAGCTCAAATTTGGTGAAGCACAAAAAGGTTCATGCTGGAGACAAATCTTGGCACTGCCCAGGGTGTGGAAAAAGCTTTACTTGTAGCTCACAACTTCGTACACATCTTCGGGTGCACACAAATGAAAAACCATATGCATGTGAAATATGTGGAAAATGTTTCAGCAGTAGTTCTAATTTAGTAACTCATCAGAGAGTTCATACTGGAGAGAGACCTTATAGTTGCACAGAATGTGGAAAGAGATTTACTCAGAGCTCAAGCCTTGTCGTGCACTGGAGAGTCCATACTGTAGAGAAGCTGTTTACATGTTCAGACTGTGGAAAAAGCTTTAGTCATAACTCTCTTCTCATCAAACACCAGAAAACTCACACTGAAGAGAGACCTTTCGTTTGCATGGAGTGTGGGAAGGGTTTTACTGGCAGCTCAGCTCTTGTTAGACACCAGAGAGTCCATACAGAGGAGAGGCCTTATACATGCAGTGAATGTGGTAAGAGATTTAAGGACAAGTCAAGTCTTGTAAGACATAGTAGAGTGCATAGTGAAGACAAGTCTTTCACATGTGCTATCTGTGGGGAAACTTTCAATGATGGCTCTAATCTTTTAGAACATCTAAGGACCCATACAGATGATGAGACTGTAACAAATTAATGCTTTGATTTGGGCATTTCTCCTAATCCCTTTTATTCAGTTATTAAAAACACAAGAACATAATTGCACAGTCGACCGTTTTTTTGATATGTGGACACAATTGCACAGTAAATTAAAAAGCAAAGTAGAATTGAAAGACAAATATCCTCTCTAAATCCCCCTTTTGTCTACTTGGTTTTAATGAACTTGGAAATATAAATCAATCTCTCCTTTTTTCCATTTTAAATTGCACTCTTTATTTTTAAATGTAAGCTCAACACTGTATTGGTGTGATCTGTTCCATATGGTAGATCTGTGTTGGTACCAATGAAAATGTATGTTGGTAATCACAAATGCTAAACTTGTAGCTGCTTCAATGACATCAATGTACCTCTGGTAATTAGATAATTACATATGATCAACTGCTCCTAATTTAAAAAATAAAATTTAAAACATATTTATTTGAAATCAGCCCATGAAATTGACATCTAGTTGTATTTACATGATTAAGATATTTCAGATATAAATATTGAAAGCATCTCCATAATGGATGTAGTTCAATGCCCACAGGTTTGTGAGTCTTTATTGAACAGTTAAATGTGGCTGACCCAAGTTTAGTGCTTAAAATCCTTTAAATATATAGAAAGCAAAAGCAACTGCTTTACAACATTTAACTAAACATCCATCTTCAAGAAATGATGATCGTATTATTCAGTACTTTTAGATATTATTTCTAATGATTCTAACGATACAGCATACGTGCACACTTATTTTGAAACCAGTTAGGTTTGATCTACTAATTAAATTTATAATCACCATTAGAAATCTCTCTATATATTGCTGTCCTGTGAGCACCAGACTGGGGGAATTTCTTTGATGCGCCTGTTGGGTAGAAATCCTATAGCACTGTTATTTATTTTTTTATAATGTTTAAATCAGGTGATCGTTTCCCACTCATTTAATGTGAAAAATAGGTAGTTCTTTTTCTGCAATAATTATAGTATATTTTGTTTTGTGTTTCTGCGCTGATCTATGGAGACACAAATTACATGGATTTTTTCCAAAAGAGATAAAGGGTTGCAAATCCCAAGTAATGGTTTTCCAATCACTGCTAAATAAGGAATATATGATATAGTTCAGATATTTGTCAGAATATATATATATATATATATATATATATATATATATATATATATATATATATATATATATATATATATATATATATATTATATAATGTTTTAATAAATCTTCTTAAGATGTAATTTTTTTTGCTTTGACAGTGTTTTATTATTTTGCATCATCAAACTAGTAATGTACTCATTATGTGAAAAAATGGCAGAAGCAAGGGGTGATTCTAAGCAGGAGCCACCTGAGGCAGCTAATGCAGTGCTGCCTCCAAGCGTTTACCTATTTCTGGGATGGGGGGCTGCATCGCTAGTGCTGAGAGCACATTTGGTGATTGTTTTGCCTGTGGTGACTTTTTCAAGTTGCCTCATTGGTTCACCACCCCTGGCAGAAACACATAGGACAGCTGCCAGTCTCATGGCAGAGGGGATCAGTTGAGGTGGAGTCACAGGTCTTACAAGTTAAACTTCATTTTAGTAAAGTATGGGCACTCCTATGTTAGTGAGTCAAAAACATTCTTGAACATGCATCTATGGTAAAAAATCCATTTATTACTACATATTAAAAATCCATTAGGCCCCACAATAAAGCCTAACACATTTCATGCTTACCCAGCATAGGCATCCCTTCATAGATGCATGTTCAAGAAAGTTTTTGGTTCAATAATTACCTCTTTTGGCCACTAGAGGTCTCTCATGCATTGACATATTATCCGAGGAAAGTACTTAGCAGCCAATTTCACTGCTATGTTAGGGCTTTTGCAAGCATTTTTTCTGGGTTTTTGTAAAGGCATGCTGCATGTAAAAAAGCGCATATATTACATTTACTGTTTTTTTTTTAAACTAAGTGCATGTTTTTCCATTCCAAACGCAACTCTCTGTTCTATTGATAGCAAAACGTGCACAATCGCAAGAGAATGCAACATGCTGTCTAACAAACGCCCTGAAATGCAAATGGAGTAAAACACAACTTATAATGCTCATGAATACAACTAGGCACAACATAATGTGATTGTGTTTATTTGCTCTTAAACCTGCGTTTAAACTTGCGTTAAAACACACACAAAAACACCCTTAGTGTATAAGAGCCCTTAGGGTGCTTAGTTCCCCTTTAAATGCACAATGCAGCCTATCAAGCTAGATTTTATAGAAGTCTCACAATTTTTTTAAATCTGTTTGTAACCTTACCCTGACAGGTACAACTGTCCAGTAAATGTTGGTTGCAAATTCAATTTGACCACCATGTATAAAACCCACATAAGCTGTATATAATCCACTTACCAAGGGGTATGTTCAGTGTAAGCAATGTCTTGCCTGTATGTATTAAACAGAAATTGTCACCCAAGCCTCAACAACTTATTGTCTGTATCACCCACACATTTATAGCCCATTTTTAACTCATCTGCTTTGAGGGTGTGTATGTATGCTTATTGTACAGTCCTGCGCGGAACCAATTTGGTAAACCCGGACCCACATACTTGCCCACTACCCGACCTGAAGCGACATCATTGGAAGTAGGCGTGATCAGAAAAAAGGAGTAAAACTCGCTACTGAGCAGACCCGTGACCCGAACTACCCACAAACCCGGAGAACCACTGACCTGCATCTATTCCTGCTCCCGAAACTTCTACCTGCAACTTCTATCTGCATCTAAAGCACAAAGTATCCATTGATTGGACAATAAAGATAGCAATGAAAATGGAATATGCTACTCTACTGTGTGCAATATAGTAGGCTGTGATCCCAAAAACTATTTTACTCTTTCCTTAACTTGCATTGTATATCAACCTCTCTCAGCCAAATTTTGTTCTCATCAGCCAAAATGAACCCGCATTATAAAGGGATGATTGAATGAATGAATTTCCATTCATTATGTTTCATTTATATTCCATAAATGAATTCTGAAATGTATGCACCCAGCATTTGGGTATTAATGAGCCATAGCAGTGCATTATTTAATCACATAAAAAATTCATAGCTCAATTTGAAAGTCACTCAATGCAATATTGAAAATTTAGGGTAATTTATATGTATTTAAATGTATAAGTAAACTGAACAAAACTGCTACCCTACTGAATTAACCTTGTCAAACAAAATATTAACATGCAATCTACCCGATATTGGTTTAAAAAAAGGATTACACAGGCAGTGATTGTGATCTGGTTTGGTTATTTCAACTGCTGTAGTAAGCACAGGATTTCTTTATCATCCACTGACATTCTCCATCCCTACATATACAGTAAATAGAGGATCCCAACTAAAATAAATTGTTCCTCTAATAACAAACATCAATAACCAGACCGCTGTGAGTTTTAGTAGGATATTTGCTGGGCCAGCCCAACCCTTGCAGTACTATTGTTACAACTGTAGAAGCCAACCCAACCCACACAGTCATAATATTACAACTATGATTAATAGCCCAACCCCTGCAGTACCATTATTAAAACTTTGGGGGCAAGCCCAACACCTGCAGTACTATTATTACAACTTTTCGGAGGCAGTCCAACCCCGCACAGTACCATTATTAAAACTTTGTAGCCAGCCCAACTCCCGCAGTACTATTATTACAACTTTAGGAGGCAGTCTAACCCCCCCACAGTACCATTATTACAACTTTGTAGCCAGCCCAACTCCTGCAGTACCATTATTAAAACTTCAGGGGCCAGCCCAACCCCCCCCCCCCCCACAGTACAATTATTAAAACTTTTATTAGGAGTCAGTCCAATCTCCTGCAGTACCATTATTACAACTTTAGAAGCCAGCCCAACTCCTGCAGTACCATTATTAAAACTCTAGGGGACAGCCCAACCCCACCCACAGTACCAGTATTAAAACTTTAGGAGTCAGCCCAACCCCATGTAGTACCATTATTACAACTTTGTAGCCAGCTCAACCTCTGAAGTATGATTATTACAACTTTGAGAGTCAGCCCAACCTCTGCAGTCACATTACTACAACTTTGGGAAACAACCCAACCCCTGCAGTAATATTGCAACTTTAGAAGCCAGCCCAACCTGAGCAGTCACATTATTACAACTTTTAGGAACCAGCTCAACTCCTGCAGTAACACTGTAACAACTTTAAGGTGTACAACAGGAATGTGGAAGGTGATAAGGAACAAGAAACCAGCAGATAAATATTCCCAGGCAATCCACTTGTCTACCTTCAGTTTAACAGAATGAAACTGTTTAGAGTTCTACCTACTACTACCATTAATCCTTCTGTTCTAACAAGATAATTATACCCTGCTGATAAAACGCAGCCCCATAGTGTGGTGCTACCACCATATTTCACTATGGCAATTTTAAAGTGTGTTAAATGTTAGATTGTGCCACACATTATATGGCCAGTCTATGTTATAATCCAAATCCTTTTCCCATATTTTATCTGGATCAATCGTGTTTAAAGGAAAAGGAAAGGTTTAAAACTAAACAAGCCTCATCAGAAAGATCCACCTAAATATACCAGTAAACCCTCAAAGTAGTGCTGCTCCGACTCCCCTGTCAAAATAAACACTTTATTTCCTCCTTCTATTGTGTACACATGGGCTTCAGTATTAGACTTCCTGCCTTCAGCTTAAACCACCTTGCCCCGGGTGTGAGCATGCTCAGTTTGCTCCTCTTCCCCCCCCCCCTTCTCTGCTGTAATCTGAGCCCAGAGCTATAAGTGAGCAGGGAGAGACGCAGGCAGGAAATTATGTGACACAAAGCTAATACTGCAGCTGCTATCCTAAACAAACAGAGAGCTTCTAGAGCTTTTTACTCAGGTATGGTAAAGTATTCAACAGAATAAATATAGCATTCTATCTTGCACTATTGCAGCTAATCTATTGAATCTAAATATATAAAATGCCTCCATAGCTTTCCTTCTCCTTGGTAAACATCAGATATGCTTTCATGGAATGTTATTTTGATAGAATGTATTTTTTATAGCTAGAAATACTGTATTAATATACATATTAGCTATACAATAGTAATAATCCATGCCTTCAAATTCATACAAAGAAGAGCCCCCCCCCCTTATCAGATCCTTTTAAACCATATTTTGAATGTTTTCATAAGCTGAGTTTAGGAGTCCTCAGAACAACACATAAGCGGAAAGCAAACTGATGCTACTGATGCATAGTGCTATTGGTTTCTGTATTGCCAGCAAATGTGAATATCGGTTAATCACTAATCAGATTTATGTAATACATTTTAGATTTATGTATAATAATCTCATGTAATGAACAGAAGCACATATCTTCATTGCTAAAGGGCTGTAGTGGATTTAGGTTTGTAAAAAAGACATGACATGCAGAACTTTAAGCCTAATTTTTTATTGAGCTTTAGTTCTCCTTTGATATGCAGCATGCTCTTTTAATGCATGTCATTTTAGAAGAGCAATTTGAGAACATTATTGTTCAGAGGTGTCATATCCTCTATAATCTGGATTGCAAATTTAGATGACATTGGAGACCTTTGCTTCCTGGACTGATTACTAATTTGTTTTAATTAATACTGGAGACTAAATAAAGGAGAAACAAACCCGTAACATAAAAAACCTTTTTCCCCAGCTTAGGTGGTACCCGGGGCAAATGCCCCTTTTTACTTAGATTCAGATTCAGATACAGATTCTGTCGCCTGCAGTTCACGGCAGCCATCTTCTTTTCTTCGTTAAACTTCGGAAGCAGACCTTCGTTTTCAGCGCATGCGCAGTGTAGTAATTTTGTGGTCCTGAACAACTGCGCATTCGCCAAAAGTCGCGAAAATTAAATTTTCGGAAATTTTTGTGACTTTCGGTGCATGCGCCGGAAACAAAGGTCTGCTTCCAAAGTGTATCGAAGAAAAGAAGATGGCTGCCGTGAAATGCAGGGTACAGAATCTGCACCGAGGGGTAAGTAAAAAGTTAGGGGCATTTGCCCCGGGTACCACCTAGTCTGGGGGATGGGGGGGTCTACAAGGGGTAGGGTTTTTTTATGTTACGGGTTTGTTTCTCCTTTAAAGGAGAACAAAACCCTAAAAATAAATATGGCAAAAATGCCATATTTTATATACTGAATTTATTGCATCAGCCTAAAGTTTCAGCTTCTCAATAGCAGCAATGATCCAGGACTTCAAACTTGTCACAGGGGGTCACCATCTTGGAAAGTGTCTGCAACATTCACATGCTCAGTGGGCTCTGAGCAGCTGTTGAGAAGCTAAACTTAGGGGTTGTCACAAATTATAGAGCACAAAATGAGGTTGGTCTGTAGAATAAACTGATGCTACAAGGCTGATGATTAGATGCTGATGCTAGCTGCATTGGTTTCTGTGCTGCCATTTAGTAACTGTCTATATTAAGTATTAATCAGTCCTATATTCTGACATTTGTATTCCCTCCCCTAAACTCAGTAAGTGACAGCAGCAGAGAGCCTGTGCAGTGAATCAGCAGAAAAGATGATGGGGAGCTACTGGGGTATCTTTGGAGATACATATCTTCACTGCTAAATGACTGTGGTTGCCTTGGGCTGGTACCCAAAACATAATGTATGACAATTCTAGCCTACTTCTTTAGTTAAAGGGTATGTAAATTCAAAATTAATACTGCATATACACCTTCTCCATCATCTTTGCAATATACATTATTTAGAAATCCAATATACATTATTTAGAAATCCATCTCCTCTCCTTCTCAATGCTGCACACTTAAATCCTTTGAAGCTTGGATTGCCTGGGTAATTCGAAACGATCAGATAGAAGGGCAAGGAAGGGGGTATCTTTCTTACTGAGGTTAGCCTTAAAGGAACAGTTCAGTGTGAAAATAAAAACTGGGTAAATAGATAGGCTGTGCAAAATAAAAAATGTTTCTAATATAGTTAGTTAGCCAAAAATTTAATGTATAAAGGCTGGAGTGAACAGATGTCTAATAAAACAGCCAGAATCCAACTTCCTGCTTTTCTGCTCTATAACTCTGAGTTAGTCAGCGACTTGAAGGGGGGCCACATGGTACATTTCTGTTCAGTGAGTTTGTAATTGACCCTCAGCATTCAGCTCAGATTCAAAAGCAACAGATATGACCTATGTGGCCTCCCCTCAAATCTCTGATTGGTTACTGCCTGGTAACCACGGTTACCAGTCAGTGTAAACCAAGAGAGCTGAAAAGCAGGAAGTAGAGTCCTGACTGACTTGTTATACATCAAATTACTCCAGCCTTTATACATTACATTTTTGGCTAACTAACTATATTAGAAACATTTTTTATTTTGCACAGCCTATCTATTTACCCAGTTTTTATTTTTACACTGAACAATTCCTTTAACAAAAATAAACACATACTGTAGATAACAACCCTGATCGGCTTCTCTGCCCAATAAGAAGTGGGTAGCTGAATTAATATAACTTTTGTTCTAGAAATGTTTTATTCCTATTCCAGACGGGTGAAAGCATTTTCCAGGCCCCCAAATTTTCTGATTCTAGTATTCTGCATGAGCATTTGCAAGGACTGGGGTAAAAGTTATTACCCAGATTAGAGCTTTATATGTTTGATATGATGGCACTTTATAAATATATAATTAGACTAATAGGGTGATAGTAAATATAAGCATGACATTTTAGTATTAATTGTCACTCTATGTGCCAATTTGTTATTGGCATGCATTTAAAGTGGAGTGTACTATGAATAAACTAAGACACCTAGAATCTAGTAGTGTTTCTTGTCCTTTAGATGTAGAGAGATTGTTGGGTCTTGTCCTGAACAGCTAGTCCTTCTATGTTGGGCCATTCACTATTTATTTTTCTTCAGTTGTTTGGTCTCCCCAGCTTATAGATCTGTCATATACCACATTACTTTTCTGAGTCTTTGGGGTGCACCAGGTATTGTCTCAGGGTGTTGCTTGGTTTAAAATACACAAATGCAATTATTAGTTTAATATTTAGAAATTCAGCATTGGTTGTTGAAGTTTCAGCCCAGTGATGTATAGTTCTGATTTCCCTCAGTATATTTTCCAGAGCATGGTGTGGCTCAAACAGCAAATGTCAGTATGAGTTGGTTTGCTGTATAGTTAACTAGCAGTTAGGAAGGTTAAAATAGAGTTAAATGCTTGAAATTGATGGACATGTGTCTTTTTTCAACCTAACTTTCTATGTTACTCTTATTTCCCTTTGACTATGCTAATTTGCGGCCTTTCACATATTCCTTTAACTTGTGCACTGAATTTATGTGTTCAGTGAAGGCTGGAACCATGTTTATTTTCATTTTGACGCAGGTGTCTCCAACATACCTGAACCAAAGACTTAAGAGCACTTATGAACCGGGGGGGGTGACCCCGAAACTTTGTGTAGAGATCTCAATAAAGCTGAATGTAGTAGCACAATTGCAGGTTTTGAGTGCCATTTGATTTCTTTTTTTATTTCATATTGATTTTCTAAGCAACAGAGCACCACCATCATAATCAAGAATAGGCAGAGAGTTTGGAATTTATTTTAAGACATCACTTTAAGGATCTTGACTACAGACACCCGTTTGAATTCTGTACAAATGTTTAATTTCAAAATTATGTAAAAATTTAAATATATATAAAACATGACCTATGTTTTGGCAACCAACTCTTGTACACAGAGACAAAGAAATACAAAGATTTGTGCTCTTGAATGCACAGCAGTAAAGAAGTTTAGAAGTAACAAATGATATCAATACAACCTAGAAATACAGGCTAGTATTTTACCCAAAAATACATCAGAAAATGTCACTGAAAAAGTCTAAAATACTTTAATCAAAACTTTGGAAAATAATTTAACCAACCACAAAAATAAATGCATCCTATTCTATTGCTGGCAAAGAGCATACAAAAAGTTTTTAGGCATTCTCCACATGATGAAATCTCAGGGAATAGCCTAATTTGTGATTCAGACCTACAATTCCTAAATGCTCCAAAGAAATCTATTTACTGTGATCTGTAGCAAAACACTCTGGCACACAATGGCTAAACAGTGACAAACTAATTTGTCACTGTACAACAAATTTTCAAGTGTTTTCTCACCCAGTGGCTAAATACTAGTAAAGTTCACCCTGAGGAAAATAGTTTGGATTTGATCATAGTGGAGTGCAACAGGCACCTGTGGGAGAGAGAAGGCTCTCTAATGAAATGTATTAGGAAAATAAAACCGCTTTGTTCCTGCTGAGAATGACCAGTATCCGTGACTTGAGTCTTTATCTCACTTCTCCAGAAAACTGAATAGAAAACACGTATTAGGGAGGAAGGGAGGCAGTACAAAGAAGAGAGGGTGTTGAGAGAAAGTCAGATAGTGCTATTTCTGCGATAGAGAAAGTTGATAATGGTGGATCCTGAGCCTTTAAACCAGGCAACAGGGGTAAAGTTTGCTGAGAAAAGTTGAGGCTGATGAGGTCACCAGTGATTGGAGGGGTTTCTTGATAGTCACTGGAATTAACACCAGATTGTCTTCTCATTTCACATGAACACTGGTCTTTGTTGCAGCTGCAGGTAGTATAGTTTACAGAATGTCTTTGTGTAACAGCTGCTTAAAAAAAACAATAGAAACAATAGCAATATAAATAAGAAGAAAATAAACATGTAATAACAAGTATTCTAATTAGCATCACAGAAAAGATGTCAACGTGAGATGATTTAGTTAAAGGGGAACTATCACGAAAATGAAACTTTAAGATAAGCTTAAGCATGCTGAAATAAGAGTTTTTTAAATACAGTTGTAGCGAGATATTAAATTGAGGGGCACCCTCTATACTAAAAGCCTACGGACTATGCTCCGGATGAGATCTTTCTCTCACGGGTAAATCCCTCACAGCGATGTAGAGGCAGGATGTAGTGGAACTGTAACAAAGTGGTATGCACAATAACTCGGCGCCAGTGGCTCTTTTTGCTTAACCAGAGAACTTAGTTTATTCAACAGAATAATCCACATAGGAATTCATAAAAATCAACAGGAACATGTAGCAACAGAGAGTAGCATATACAAAAAGCAATGAACAGTTCAATCCCTGCAGGCAAGGGAACATATACAGCAGCAAGGGGAGCAGCAATTCAAGGTACACCCAGCTTTCAGCCTTTTCCCTAAGTGGAACCCAGGGGAATATCTAAATCCCTAAATCTACACACTCAGCCCCTAGCTCTGGGCAATTGGTACCCAGCTTCTTATTTGCCTGTCAACATTTATTAGGGTGGCTAATTTACCAGGTCCCTACACAATCAATTAAAAATTCTGTATCGTTTCTATGTTCGCTATTCCTCTCTCAGCATCTCTTCATTATCTCTTCATGCAGGAGTTGGGTGTCAGATATTCATTGACAGTTGCATTCAATATATCTTATTATATATACAGTATATTCGCCTTTTGCCTAGAAGATGTATTAGAGCTCACTCTATTAAAATCACCAGACATCATGTCTCTCTACGTGCAGGATTTGTGCAAAAGGCAGTTATTTTGTTAGATTTTGTTTGTACTTGAATCAGTTATTTGAGTGAACTCTAATACATCTGCTAGGAAAGGAAGCCCCCTATAAGATATAGTGTATCTAACTGTCAATGAATATCTAATACCCAACTGCTGCATGAAGACTGAATGAAGAGAAACAGATGCTGAGAGAGGGATACTGAAGATAAACATGATTATTTCAGAAACGATGCAGAATATTTTATTAATTATGTTTAGAAAAATTCTTATTTCAGTATGATGCTTATATTACATTTTCATTTTCGCAATAGTTCCAATTTAAGAGTCATAAAGGGAGATAGTAACAAGGTAGATGCTGGAATTATAGACAGTTATAAGTAGTATAAGTTATAAGTTAAGTAGCAGCAGTGTATTCAGGCAATGCATTTAACATGTGTGTGAAAAAAATCCTCTACCTGTTTGTCCTAAAAGTTCTCCTCTGAATACAGATTTGTGCAACTTTGTTGGACATGCTGCCTCTGGTAGGTCAAATTCATTCTCCCTATAGGAGGCATTACAACATTTCATTAAATAACACAAACATGGTACATTAAGAACTGCAGTTTATACTTATTCTAAGTATCATTGTAACTTACACAGATGGTGGGTTCCCAAACTTCCTCTTCCCCAGACGAGACTGTCTAAAAAACTCATATCGTTCAGACTTCTTCCACATGTAATAGTACTGAACACACTCACCTACTGATCTTGTTCGAACCTAAAATATTAATAAATGAATGAATATAGGTTGGTTTTAAAAAAGCATAACCAGTGTGGATTTTGTACTAGGAAATGACAAGTTTGCTGAGAGAAAAACAAAAACTAAAGTTAAAATCACTGGGGGTTTCAAAAGTTAGACCCCCCAGTGATTATCATCACTTACCTGATACCCCGGGTCCTCCTGTTGGCAGAAAACTGTACCAGCCTGGCATATTTCTGTAAAAGCTCATTTCGCACATCCTTTCTTTTCTGTCTTCTTTTCTCCAGGCCAGGCAGGCGCACGCATAGTAATATAAAAAAAGTCACCTCTTGAAATCTAAGTCCGGCTTACACTTTACTGCGCATGCGCATGCCTGGACTTGAAGGAAGAAGTGGAAGATCAGGTAAAACATTATAATCAGCTATTTCCTACTTGTTTACTTAAAGTGGACCGGTCACCCAGACATAAAAAGCTGTATAATAAAAGTCCTTTTCAAAATAAAAATGAAAATTGAATTCTTTTTTTTCATTAAAGCTTTCATAGCTGTTTAAAAATGCATTTAAAAATCTCAGCTGTCAATCAAATATTGCCTGCCCTTCCTCTATGCCTTAGGCATAGAGATGGGGCAAGCAATTACTTTAACTTTCCATTCAGCACTTCCTAGATGTCCTACATTCCACACATTCCCCTTTCTCTTAACCATTTATTTGTGTAACCAGTGCATGGGGATGGACATCAGGTCCCCCATTCTGGTGCACAAACAAGATTTTGAGATGATGCAAGGTTTGCCTTAATAACAGTGTCCACAAAATGGCTCCTGCCTGCTTGCTATAATTATGAATTCCCAGAGTGAAGGAAACAAGATTCCAATAATTTATACAGTGTAATTAAAGTTCATTTTGCTTGATTAACCTCAGGCATGGATTTCTGGCGAGGCCACTTAGGCCCGGGCCAGCAAAAAATTAGGGGCGGCATGCCGCCCAGCCGCATCAT
This sequence comes from Xenopus laevis, assembly GCF_017654675.1. NCBI lineage: Eukaryota > Metazoa > Chordata > Amphibia > Anura > Pipidae > Xenopus > Xenopus laevis. Next base: position 95,664,162 of record NC_054372.1, read on the forward strand.
GGGGACCTGTGCGTCCCCATTCAATAGCGCCGTTTGCCATCGCTTACCAGCAGGCGCGCGTGCGCTCGCGGCGGGAGTGTGGGCGGGCGCTAGGGGCATCCACCCATGAAATCCGGGCTTAATTAACCTGATAAAATAGGATTTGGAATAATTTTTTTGGATGACAGGTCCCCTTTAAGTCATTAAGGACTTGACTAAATAGGGTAGATATAGCTGCACTCTCATTTTACTTTTTAATTATTCAAAATTACCCATTTTATGACAGGCTTACTGTTGAATCAGTTTTGTATATTATGTAATCAATAGCCTGATTAAGTTACAAAATTATGTACAAGTATGGGACCTGTTATCCAGAATGCTCGGGAATCTGTTATTCTATCTTTAGCCTCTTTGCTCTCATTGAAATAGGGAATGGGCATGAATTAGGCCAAATGTTTAGGAGCATGAGGGCCCACTGACACCTGGGCCCACCGTTTTCCTGCTATCCCGGTGACACGGAGTCTGAACATGAATACTAGCTTGAGAAATTGCTGAAGCCCTTTTGGTCTTGGCTGCAAGCCCAATAACCAGGTCTATAATAAGTGACACACTGGGTGTACCCTAATAAATCACAGTTTGGAAAGCATGTTTGTTAGAAGCTTTAGTGCAAAAAACATACACTTAACAACAAGCTGTTTTTTAATAAAGACATCCCACCTCTCTTACTTGCCATCAAGTTATTCTAAACACTTCTCATCTCACCTTGTTAGCCTGAATAAGGTGGAAATTCTTGCCGTGAACACGGAACCCTTGCTCAAAATTTCTGCGCTCATCCTCACTCCAGGCACTGAGTCCACCTAAAGTGAAAAACAGAAGAGGTAAAAGAAAACAAGAAAATATACTGTAGTATATTTCACCATGTAACAAGTGTGTAGTTCTAATTATCTCTTACAGATACAGACAGTGCAACATATGTCTTTTTCAGATTTACCACTAAGTTATCTTGTTTATTTAATTCACTGATTTCTGCCAAGTTACTGCGCCTCCCTCACCTTGTACAACCTTCACATTAAAATGCAACCGTCGAAGAGCTTCCTCTGAGTTAAATTCACACTTGACCAACTCATAGAGTGCCTGAAAAAAAAGAACCTTATATAAGAGGTGGAAGAGAGGTGAGAGTAGCCAAATGATTATCTCTTTTAACCAAGCAGAAAAGTTAAAAGAGAAAACAAAGAACAGTCACGAAAATAAGAGTGAAAAGCAACACATCATTTGGGTAATCAAAGAATGTATAGACTGTTTACCTGCTCATTATCCCTTATATGCTCTGCATCATACACATATGTGCCGCCTGCTCTGTGCTGATGCTCAGAGACACGAATCAGATATTCCTCCACCTCTTGTTCAGGGAGGACATCAGGATCCCATAATAGCTGGTCTTTTTCATCAAAATCTATAACATGCCAAGATGTAGTTACATAATATCGGTCATCTATACAGTACTATAAGTACTATAAGACTTGTGAGTTAATTTTAATTGTAAAATGAGAGAGAGACAGTATACCAGTATAGTAAATATTTATGAACATATCCTACTAGAATCTTACTATATACATAGAGCACAGAGCTCCCTCAGTATATCCTGAGCACTGATCATTATTACTAGGTATCAGGCACAGTATGCGCAGAGCTGCAAAATGATCCAGAATACTTAAGAATAATTATGCCAATGTACTTTATAATGACAGAGTAACTCTGTGTATTTTCTGAATATTGCTGTACAAAAGATGTATACACTAGAATAGAATTGACTCACACACAGTTGGGAGTTTCCTTAAATGAGAAGGATTGAGGGCAATGTCATTCTGTGGCTACTAAAGCAAATAAAGTTCTGTCTTGCATAAAAAAAGGGCATTAACTCAAGGGATGAAAACATAATTATGCCTCTTTATAGGTCCCTGGTAAGGCCTCATCTGGAGTATGCAGTGCAGTTTTGGACTCCAATCCTTGAGAGGGATATAAATGAGCTGGAGAGAGTGCAGAGATGTGCAACTAAACTGGTTAGAGGTGTGGAAGACTTAAATTATGAGGGTAGACCGCCAAGGTTGGGGTTGTTTTCTCCGGAAAAAAGGCGCTTTCGAGGGGACATGATTACACTTTACAAGTACATTAGAGGACATTATAGACAAATAGCAGGGGACCTTTTTACCCATAAAGTTGATCACAGCACCAGATGCCACCCCTTTAGACTAGAAGAAAAGAACTTTCATTTGAAGCAACGTAGAACAGAACAGTCAGAACAGTGAGGTTGTGATGGCTGATTCAGTTAATGCCTTTAAGAATGGCTTGGATGATTTTTTGGACAGACAGAATATCAAAGGCTATTGTGATACTAAACTCTATAGTTAATATAGGTATGGGTATATATTATTTGTGTGAAAGTAGGGAGGGGTGTATGTATGGATGCTGGGTTTTCATTTGGAGGGGTTGAACTTGATGGACTTTGTCTTTTTTCAACCCGATTTAACTATGTAACTGACAAATAGTAGAGTTCCTCACCTCTCTCAGCAGGTGGAATATAAGGCATATTTGGAAGCTGGGCCTGACAACTGAGCATTGTCTCCTGAAACAAAGAACACACTGCCATTGACCTATATTGTCACACAGGGCATTTGACTATTGCAGTGCTTGCATTAAAATTACATTACTCAAAGCACTTAACCCCTCCAGTACCAACTTCACACCAATGGGGAATGTGCTTCCAATTGCAGATACTGGCACTTTCATGTGAGGGTTACTACAGAATGCTCAAAGAGTGGTGGCCAAAACACTCAATGTGTCAATGACCACAGCCAGTTTGATCCCTTGAAGCATTAATTCAAGGATGTTGATAATTAATGTATACCAAGGGCTAGTTATTTTAACCCTTTATGTAACAGCACATGGGTGTGTAGTTGACTTCACTCACAATTATGCCATTATTTTATAACACTGAAGAACGGGTATAATCTAGTGTAGTTAATGAAACTAACTAAGTGACAAAGACTTGGCATGTCTAGAGGCTGTGATAGTCATCTTGTCAGTGAATCCTATTAACTTAGCAACAATTCAGTAAATTAAAGCAAGTTCCAAAAACAAGTGATAACGAATACCATTTTTCTACTAAAGATTGCAGGGCAGTATTTAAAAGAAATATGAATTGGGGGATTAAAGATTAGTGCAGAATTGACCAGTAATATAATTGTTGAGTACCTGGATAAAAATTTCATACATCATAGTTAATCACTTACTTTTTCAACCCTAGATGGTTCCAGAGTCCAGTCCTCATGAGCTGCAGGAATAAAATAAAAATAATAATTTAAACTAGGACTGAATACTCCACAAATTCAACCCTAATTTCAATATTCAGATTTGAGATAAATCAAAAAGATTGCTTCATTAGTAAACAAAAAATATTTTCAAATGTTCACAGTGCTAAAGTCACATGAATAATGGGCTTATCAAAAATTTAATTTGTGAGGTGTGAGGTTTTTTTCTACTTCAAATAAACTTTAAACTTGAGCTTTTTCAAGCTTATAGGCTTAAAAAACTAAAATGTGAGTTTACAAACTTGAAAACTCGAATTTAAAAAATGTCTTATTCCCATTGGCTTCTACGCAAACACGCCAGCTTTTAGATGCCGATTTTTTTACATTCGAGTTTTTGATTTTGTTGCTCAATAAATACCAGAGTTTTTGAAAATATAATTTCAATTTGTGAATTTTTGTGCAAAAACATTCGAATGGTGGCAAAAATTACAATTTGAACCTTGATAAATCAACCCCTAAGGTGTTCTGCCAAACCAAATACAAACACTATGAATTCGACTGAATACTGAAAAAAGTGCTGAGATACATCCAAATTGAGAATTGAAGTCTGCATCCATTACATCATTAAAACCAGTTTTAAAACTCATCCGCAACAGCATCATTTCATTGGTGAGAAGCATTACACATACACACCTCAAACTGTTTTTAAACAAACCTTTCACTTTTTCTGGTCGCTGGTGGTGCTGTAATCATGGCACATTTTATTATTTTACTATTTATTATAGGGATGTACCGAATGCACTTTTTTGGATTCGGCCGAACCCCCGAATCCTTTGCGAAAGATTCGGACGAATACCGAACCGAATCCGAACACTAATTTGCATATGCAAATTAGGGGTGGGAAGGGGAAAACATTTTTTACTTCCTTGTTTTGTGACAAAAAGTGATGTGATTTCCCTCCCCGCCCATAATTTACATATGCAAATTAGGATTCGGTTCCGCCAGGCAGAAGGATTCGGCCGAATCCTGCTTACAAAGGCAGAATCCTGGATTCGGTGCATCCCTAATTTATTATGCAATCTCTGTCTGTCACTTTTACCTTTTTAATTCACCTTTTGGAATTTGAGGGTGCAAGTTGCCCATTAGGATATTGCCCCACAGACCTAGGGGAGGAGCGTGTGGCTATTAGGTTCCGGTCCTCCCTGAACAGATAAGACTTCAGCCTTGGAGAAACCCTTGTGGATGCTTTGACCAATCCTGGGGGAAAAGAGGCTCTCCCTAGCCATGCCTAACAGGTAAGTTTGACAAGCTCTGCTATTATGGATTGAACACAAACAAAAACTATACCCCCAGACAATATAGGTCTCTATAAAATAATAAAAAAAAATCACATAAAACAGCTGGTATGTATTTTCATCATACAAATATGCTTTTCTAGTAGTACTGGAGAACCCTAAATAGAAAATGAGGAAAAATTTAATTTATAGGTTGACATCCCCTTTTAACAAGAACTAAACATCTATTAAAAAGTAAACTTACTACCAGGAGACCAGGATGAGAATTTGAGTGAATCCATAGGAGACAAAGAGGGGGGCATATGTTCAGCTTCAAGGGGCACATCATCTACTGGTTCCTAGGAGTAAACAAAAATAAAGAAAACACAGGCCCGGGTTAATACAATGGAATATAATTCCTAGTTATGACAAATGACATGGTACTAATAAAAAAGTGCCCTTTGTTTGGGATAGTTAATCGTACCGATTCCTGGCTACTCTGGTGCAGTTCAGAATCAGATCCTTTGATTTCACCCTCTTGGTCAGAAAGAGGATCCGAAGCTTCGTAACCATAGAAGTCCAGTAATTCCTGGAATGCCAGATCATCCACCTAAAACCCAAATGCAGTGTTTAATTGCAGTATTGTACCAACACTTTCAGGTCTGGACTGAGAATCAAAATAGGCCCTGGCATTTCAGGTACCCAGAGGCCCCAACAGGCCACACAGAGGCCCAAACAGCCCCTCACCAGCCCACTAAATGAGTGTCTATGGCATCTTACAGCAGCTCCTCTGGCATTTGCCAGAACCCACAGATTGCCAGTCCGGGCCTGAACACCTTGCCTTATTAAGGGCATCCATTATCCCTATATACCCTGTCTCCTACCTGTGTGTCCCCATTGCCCCAGGATGCCTCCTGCCTCTCCAGCTGGTCCAGGATCCCTGCGAGCTTTAACTCTTCACTGGCTGTGACCTGATTGTCTCAGGACCAGGGCTGCGCAATGCTGCAAATTGGCACCAGGTGTCTCCAGTGTTACACAGTGGTTTGACAGGTAAGATAGATTCCTAAAAGTAGCAGATGGTTTCTTGATGGTTTCAAAGAGAATAATCACATACAGCCATAATTGTTCAGTGTTACAGGTGTCTGGCTATTCCATCCTGACAAATCTCTTTGAATCTCTTAAGCGCATTCGTGGGGTGCAAGTTGTGAACCCAGATCAAAGGCACAGGTTATAGAACTATCTGCCCTCCATAAAGTACAAACACTTGCCCTCCCTTCGCATCTCACTAACTTATCATCAGAGTATGGACATTTATTAACCCTTTAACCCCAGCGCTCACGTCAAACCACGTGTATGTTCGCCTGTCAAAATAGTTTCTATGAAGACAGCGTCATTATGGGCGGAACTATTTATGCATAGCGATACACACCGGCTTTATTGCATAGTGGCTCTTTCCTTTAATGCCCGTGACAAGCCATTAGAACTCAAGCAATACCCACACGTGCAGAGCAAATACAGACAACCTCCGTTGTCCGAGCGAAACAATAAGTCAGTCACCGCTTCTCCACAGCCAAAACACCGGTTTTCTCCAACACTCGAGCAGCGGACTAGGAGGAGCAACGTCGCCCGGATGTGTGAGAGGAAGCTGGTTGATTGCTGTAATGAATGAGAGGGCGTGTCGCAGGTAAAGGAAGTCGCGCGAGGCGTTTCGGAAGGAGAGTGTAAGAATTCAAGAGTAGGTACTGGAGAACTTACATTCGGCTAATATCCACATAGCAATGTCCAAGAGTATCAGGGTAGTCGGAAAAGCGCCTTTTAATTGATAAGTACCATCTTCGTAAGCTGCTTCTGCTTGAAATGTATATGGTGCAGACTATTATTACTTTACATTGCGTCCAGCTATCTGCGTTATTACCTACTCTCAGCTCAGCCTGTACAGCGATTGGATAAAATTTGCACCTCCCATTACCCTATCCAATGGCCGTGAGCCTGGTGCGCTCCAGACAGCGACAAGGACTAGTACCTGGAACAGTACCCGCAGTAGTATATGAAGTGCGTCGTGTGATGTTTATGAAGAATGGTGCTATATCCATGCTCTGGTGATATATAATAAACAGGCTCTGAGGTTCCTTTTGTGCATTTCTGCCTGCTAATGGCTACTTCTTGTTTAAAGGTCCAGAACACCAAACCTTGATTTTGCATTAATATACTAGAGTGGGTGAGGCCGCCATATTAAGAAGGGGGTGGGGTTGTGGTGGAAGGGTTGCCACCTCACCCCTTTAAAGGAGAAACAAACCCTTAATAAAACCCTACATAGACCCCTATTCCCCCTCCCCCTGGGCAAATGCCCCTAACTCTTTACTTACCCCAACGTGCAGATTCTGTCCAGCGGGTGCCATCTTCTTTTGTAAACATTCGGAACGAGACAGGCGAAGCAGTGCATGTGCAGTTGGAGCAATTTTCTGTTTAGAGACAACTGCGCGTGGGCCAAAATTCACGAAAACTGCCGAAGCGCCGGTCTCATTCTGAAGATTACCGGCAGGCCCGGATTTTGGGAAAGGCCACCAAGGCCTGGGCCTTGGCAGCAGGATTTTAGGGGGCAGCATGCTGCTCATCCACACCTAGGGTTGCCACCCGGCCAGTATTTTACGGGCCTAGCCGGTAAAACACCTGCCAGGGCGATGGCCGGTATTAGGAGATACAAAAATTTTTATAATTTCCCATGCGCCATTCCCCGTTGCTCCGGTCCCAATGATGAAAATTTGCATGAATAAAGAGGAGGGGACAGGGGCAACAAACAAAGAAGTGCCTAGGGGCACCCACTATGTAAATCCGGCCTTAATTACAGAAGCGGCTGAAGATGGTGCCAGTGAACTCCGCTGGACAGAATCTGCAAGGAGGGGTTAGTAAAGAATTAGGGGCATTTGCCCAGGGGGGTAGCTAGGCTGGGGGGGAGGGGGGTCTATGTAGGGTAGGGGTTTTTTTTTATTAAGGGTTTGTTTCTCCTTTAACAATGGTTAATCCACTGTCTAGGGTTGTACCTTCACCCCCTTTAAAACCAAACACATGGAATCCACAGCCTGCATGGCTAATTAGCAATTAATTTTGATGCATGGCTGCACATAAATAAATTCAGTCTGCAGCATGCATCTAAATGAATAGCTAATTAGCCAGGCAGGCTGTGGGTTCCATACGTGTTCAGTTTTAAAGGGGTGAAGGTGCAACCCTAGACGGTGGATTAACCATTGTTACAGTACTTCATCCCTCCATAGAGATATTTAGAAACACAAATGTCAATAAACTTGTGTTGGTAAACCCAAAGTATACATTTTTAACTTATACATTGATATAGTTTATAGCAAAACCAGGGCAGATTGGGTTACTCCTCACTGGTAAACTGTATATCTGCATCTATAGTTTTTATACTGAACTGCTATGTAGCCAAGCCCTACTGGAACTGGATAACAAATCTGTCATCAGCCTCCTGTATTTATATCCCCAGCCATGGTGTGTCAGGTTGTGTAGCACTTTGGGGTGCACCAAATCCAAAATTAGTTTTGGGATTCAACCTTATTCAGCAGGTTTCAACCAAATCCAAGTGCCTGGCAGAACTGAATCCAAATCCGTAAAATCATGTGACTTTTCAACAAACAAACAAGGAATTAAAAAATTTTATCGTACAATTCATATGCATATGCAAATTAGGGCTTGGATTTGGTTCAGGATTCAGCCAAATCCCAATAGTGGATTGGTGCATCCCTAGTAAAATGGCATGGGCATAGCCAAAACCTAGAAACTGGTCCAGGGCAAGCCCCCTGCCCTCAATTACTAGATAGTGAAGTGATGATAGGGGATTTTATATGGTGACAAGCTGGGGGTGGCAACCAACCGGAACAGTGATGCAAGATGATGAAAAGCAGGGACCCTCTCCTCATCACCATCTCGCATTTTCACTTGCCCAGCAGCTTTAGAAAGTGGTATGTGCCTTTTCTGCCTACCCCTAATTTTGACCTTGCCAGGGTGGGTGTTATATTTACATGTCACCAGTGGTGCACTGTGTAGTTGGCCATTTTCAAGCCAAAATCCACCCCTGGCCAGTGGTTACATGTGTTTTATATTAATAATAATGATGGCTCCTCTGCCATGTTGGGGGCATTTTTGCCCCCCTGACAAACACTGGCAGAAAATTCACCCTGTGTGCCATAAGCCTACATTTTAAATGTAAGCAAAAGGCAAGGCTAAGAGCAGAGAAGAAAGGCGATTTGTAACACTGAAAAGAAGACAAAAAAGATGCAAGAAAACATAGGACTATTGCATAAAAGAGACATGGAAGAGTCTTGGGAAGGGGGTTATGGAAAATGGATATATATGACACTACAGCTCTCAGCCTCTAAGTATTGTCTGATGTGTGCGTTTTAGTTCAAGCAGACATTTAGATAAGGGGTCCCCAACCTTTTTTTTAACAGTGAGCCACATTCAAATGTAAAAACCATATAAATCTTGTTTGCATTACTGTGGGCTCATAGAGCCACTCCCCACAAGGAAGCCTCTTGTAAGGAGGTCATATTGGGACACACACATGAGTATAACAAGCGAGTGCCTCACCTCACTCATTATGTGCATGTGTGTGATCAGTGTTCATGTGTAGGATCAGTCAATACAACCCACAAACCTGTCACATACTTTCACCCAAGATAGCATCCTGCACCTGAAGCTCCCTCCAGGTATGGGGGAGAATAGAAGAAGTTTTTCTCCTTTCCAAATTCTATCTCTCTAATCTTTAAATCATACTTTTGTCATCCATTTGTGTTGTTATGAATTAAGGAGGAACTCCACGATGAGTTTGGTGCCGAAACGTCACTTCCTGTTTCTTCACAACATCTGCCACGTCGCATGCGTTTCGTCGCATGGCAACGTGTCGGCACCAAACGCATCGTGGAGTTCCTCCCTTAAAGCTTACTTTCATAAAATTGACAGAGCCAGCAGATAGAAAGCCACCCTGCTGAGAGCAGGTCAGAGAAGAGTAACTATTTCAGAAACAGTTCAACATTTATTAATTTATTATTTATAGAAAATTGTATGTGAGACAAAGATTTTATTTTTAGCTTTTCATGATCTTTAACAACACTTTGATGTTTTATAATTAGAGGCTATTCATTTTTAATTAGAATGGAATTGTTAATCGATTTATTTATTTATCTTGAGCAGATTATCTTTGGCCAACATGCCATGGATAGCTGTAATAAATAACTCAAATTATTACAATATCTACTGTGGTATATTGCCTGCTTTACGTTATCTGAGGCAATTTTGTTTTACCTTTAGTATCTGTGCAGGGATAAAAATGCTCTACCCATTGTATAGGCAGAGGCTAGGGCCTACACTCCTGAACACTGCAGGTTTATATAAAACTATATCAGATAAAACAGGCAAGCCTCTGTCTTGAAAGTTATCACACAAACCAAGGGCACACATACATCCTATATTACATGATCAGCGAGTTAGCGCACAGAACATGACAATATGGTAACTTAAGGTGAAAACAAGTAAGAAAAGTGTTGTTTTTGGAGCACAGAGACCTGAAACATGTTCTGTGCTGGATAAGGCTTGGAAATAGATTTTCAAGGCAGGGTATTATTGTAAGGTGTTGCCATAACCATAGTAAAAACCCTTGAAAGGACCTTGAAATGAAAATGTTGTAAGTAAAAGAAGTATAGAGAAGCATAGGACATTTCTGGTGTATATCCCCCAAAACTCTTTACTTCATTTGATGAGTTGTGCAATGTAATCTGTGACTACCTTCTTACCTTTGCTATTGCCAACTTTTTTTTACAGTAAACAATGGTTTAATTTCCTATGGCAAGAGAGGATTTTACAGAAGGTATAGTACATCTGTTGCAGCTTCTCAAAAATTTTAGACTAGTATTCACAGATTACAAATTCATCATTTATCTGTCAAATGTTTTTACAAATAACATAGCACAACAAAATTAGCAAGCTTAACAACAGTGCTGTAAATAATTATGCTGGAAGTGCATTTAACAAATAATTTCTAGGGAGTCAAGTAGACAATGTAGTATGCTTTTAATGGAAGTAGGTAAAGATGTATAATAATTCACATCTTCTTTGCGCGCTGTCTACGGGCTGGAGGGGTACAAAGCTCCTGGATGCGGGGTGAAGCCTCTGCATGTTTGGCAGCAGGTGAGATTCTATATGGGTCATGCACATCAGAGACTATCTTACGAGGACTGGGCTTAGCAAGCTGGCAAACTCGATCTGTTGCCTGTGTGTGAAGGGCAGATGATGGTACTGGTCTCACAACAGATAAATCATGCTGGTACTCAGGATGCTCTACCTTAGGAACTAGGAAAGAAAAAGTCACATCTTTTAAGCAAACAGGTAATGTTGAATGTTCAGCATTTTTAATTTGTACCACCATTCTGTGAGATATTTTGTCAAATAGAAAAGCAAACACAAGATAAAGAAATAGCTTCTGCACCTTTTTTAGAGGTTTGAGCTCTCTGACCTTGTGAGGACTTTTGGTTGAAGCAGGCAGCCCAGAAGAGTGCATGCTCACCAAGCAACACAATAGGGTTAGAAATTTACAGACAAAGTAAATGTTATACATTTTTTTATTGGCCTCAAAAAGACAGACTTGGACTTGCTATGATTTTTTTTATTTTAACTTTGATTTGTATTAGTTTTTAATTATTGTATTGTTATGAGTCCTACCCACTGAAATTTAAGGAAAGGAGGGACTGCTTTTATTTACTATCTAAAGGTGTGCACGGCTTAAAGGAAAACTATACCCCCAAAACAGATAGTTTATATCAAATTGAATGACATATTAAAGAATCTTACCAAGCTGGAATATATATTTACATAAATACTGCCCTTTTACATCTCTTGCCTTGAACCACCATTTCGTGACTCTATCTGTGCTGCCTCAGAGATCACCTGACCAGAAATACTACAACACGTAACTGTAACAGGAAGAAGTGTCTGTTAATTGGCTCATGTGACCTTACATGTGGTTTGTATGTGTGCACAGTGAATCTTACGATCTCAGGGGGTGGCCCTTATTTTTTAAAATGGAAATTTTCTATTTATGATTACCCAATGGCACATACTACTAAAAAAGTATATTATTATGATAATGGTTCATTTACATGAAGCAGGGTTTTGCACATGAGCTGTTTTACTCAGTATCTTTTAATAGAGACCTACATTGTTTGGGGGGTATAGTTTTCCTTTAAGCTCCCCATAGACGCGACGATTCTTCTTGCCGAACGACCGATTTTAGCGAAGTCCGACCAATCCTTCGAAATTATGGTGCGGTTAGTGGGATTCGAACGATCGTACATCTTACGATTTTTCGGCCGACATCTGTCAGGAAATTGATCAGCCAGGTTAAAAAATCTTTGTCAGTCCAAGTGCAATCTATCTATGTTTGCAGGGCCAAGCAGGCAGCTCCCCTTTGTTTTCCTGGCAAATTGGTCTTTTTAGTTGATGTGCAATTCGTATGATCGTTCCGGGAAAATCGTGGTCTCACGATGAGGATCGGATCTTTTAAAAATCTCAACATCTATGGCCAACTTTGAGGGAAGATTGCTGTTGTCCCCACAGTGACTTGTTAAGGGAAAGGCACTAGGATCTTTATGCATTTTCTCAACTTGGTATCCTATAGATATGACATGGACAGCCCACACAACTTAGATTGCCCAGATAAATAGATAAGCAACTGCTTCAGAATATGATACAGGGATCTTTCTGTAATTTGGATCATTATTCTTTAAGGCTACTAAAAAACTATTAAATATGAAAAAAATCCAACAATCCTGATGCTCCCTAAATCCGAATTACAGGCAAGTTAGAGAGCAGGTGGGGTGTTGTCAACCCTCTTGGATCGAGCTCTGGCTAACACAAGTATTGCTCGATCCAGGGGGCATGCCGCAGGTCTCTGTGCTCCAAAAAATATCTGTGTGTGGAAGAAGAAGATTGTCCAGGCAGGGTTTTATTGTAAGGTGCTGTAATCTCAGGTAAGCTACCAGACCTATAACATTGGTGAAAAATTCTGGTGTTGAAGGTGTATGGGGACATGTAAATAAGCATCCCTGAGGTTGATTGATGTGAAGATATTGCATTGTTTCACAATGTTTGTGAGTGCAGTTATTCTATTTTGAAGGTCTGAATGTGTAAGAATATATTTAATATTTTAGTATTTTAGTCCAGTACTGGGAACTTGACTCCTATATACAGGTTACTAGGTTGTGAGCCACTTATCTGTGTTGTGAGAAAGCCAGAGCTCATTGTGGTAAGGAGTTGACTCTGGTCTTAAAGGAACAGTAACATGAGATTTTTTTAATAAAAAATTAGTTTGCTCTTAACGAAAAAAAAAACACCAACACACATTTAACTTTACATTCGCAAAGACTTTATTAAGAAATATGTTACAGATACTCCGCTTGCGCTCCTCTTCTGAAAAGGCAACATGGCGACGATCCATCAGGCGGCGCTCGATTTCTCCTCCCTGCCTTCTATAGGAGATAGCCAGGGAGGAGAAATCGAGCGCCGCCCAATGGATCGTTGCATCATTTCCTGCACTGAGAATTTTCAGCAGGTGAGAAGACATATAGGATATAGCTATGAACTACCGCCCTTCTAGGAAGCAGGATGGTAAAAAACTGAAGAAGGACAATATAAAAGAAGCAGGATGACGAAAAACTGAACAGGAACCGCTAATATATTCCTTTGGTATCTGTGCTGCTAATGCATGCTTCGAGAAAAACTGTTCTTGAATCAGCTGTCAGAACATGATTTTTGTTAACTGAAATCAATTTATGAATGATTAAGGCCATCCTTCTACTTGAAAAAATGCAGTGGAGAAAATGAATGTCAGAACCTTTATCTGTTTATTTCATTCTGCTCAGAGAAGATATAGATTTTTTTTTAATCCAATGAATTCTATCTTCAGGGATATAAGAACAATATTTATCTGTGATGGTAAAATGTACTTGTGAAATGCAATGATATATGCCTTCTGTATAAAAGGCAAAACCTGTGCACGTGGAATTGTAATAACACTTGCATAACGTACTGTATATATCAATGAAAAGGATTTAATATGACGTAAGAAGGGTTTGAAAATATTCCTTATTTTAAGTAGGGGTAATGTGATACTGGCACAGTTTTGAACGCACATTTTGAATTTATGATGGGTTGTTTGCAAGACCTGATAACCTTAGGTTGGCACTTTGTTTCATTATAATTGCAATATATTGCAGGCCACTGGACTGTAGTGCAGACATTTTCTAGCTCTTGTTTGTGGGATCCTGTGGGAGCCAAACAGTGTTATTCTCACTTTAACTGTTTGTTTTCCTTTATTTTTTTATTGTGTGACATCTGATTTATTAGTCTTTTATTTTCTGCAGCCCCCTGTTTGGTATTCAAATGACAATTAAATCCCAAATACACTGGGGCACAATGCTTTGACTGTAGTCGCTGTATTGCTTCTCTAAATCCAGGTTACATTCTGCACAGTTTGCTATTTTATTGCAACTTTTCATGGGATATGGCCAGTGCGCAATAGTTAGGACCACCACATGCCTTGATGTGGTGTAGTGGCTTAGCAACTTCATATCATACAATTAGTGAAAACAAAAAAAAAACGTTTAAAAATTAATTAGTAATTTTTAGACTGTGTTTTGATCAATCACTCTTTTATAGATTAGGTGAGTTAAGATGTCCAAAACTGAAGCAAAATATGTATTTTAATGGATCCATAATCATAATACTTGTATTTCTTATAAATTTGTCTCCCTTGCAGCCTGCTGATGAATTTATTTTACACATTTAGGTAGACTCAATATATACACCCATGACCATGTCATAGAACCAATTAGTATATAGAATTTTCAGATATTACAGGTTACATCTTTGGTGACAAACGACACATTCCAATGGCATACCTTAGTGGGAACAGGCCCCACTGCAATTGTTTTTCGGGCCCTTTGTTCACCCACATAAAATGTGTTTCCTGTAACGCTCTTATTTTGACTTATCTGCAATTTTAGCTGCGGAACAGGTGAGCTCAAAACCTAGGGTCATCCGCAACCCTTAATTGCATGCCCCTGTTTAGAGGAAGCAGACCCGGGCCCCACCTCTTGGAATTCAGACCACATTATGTGAAAAATTAAACAACACTGTTCTAAGGTGTTTACAATTCAAAAGGGGCTGTCCAATAACTTTTACATTGTAAGCGCTTGAAGCCTGTGACCTCTTGTTTTCATTGTTTTTTTGTAATTAATTTGTATATTTAATGTACACATCCATTTTATTACTATTCCATGGGAATCACTGTGCAATATTATAACAGACTAAACTGCTGTTCTATTCAAGTCATTTTGCTGAATGCCACTCCATTGTTTATAAACATGCCAAGCAGAGAGTAAAAATATAGGCATCATCCTATTGTGCAAGTGTTCTTACCTGCTAAAGCTTCGGTCCTTGCTGTGGGAGCTGATTTTATGGATCTGGCAGATTCCTTCCCACTTTCTTGGTGGCTGTTTGGTGTCCCTGGCAGGGAGCAGGTAGCCCTGTGCTTTGGCTTTGCTAGCTGTGTAGTACGTGGGCTAGCTGAAGCTTTTTTAGCTCCTTCAGAAACCTAGTAGACGAGACATAAAGATTTAATATGTAAATTAAATGTAATACATAGAAATGGCAAACTATGCTGGTTCACTTCACTGACTGTGCTGTAGGCAGGTCTATCTTCCTTCCATTCCTGACTAGTTTTCTTTGGTTGTGCGAGGTTCTGCACACGGCCTGAAGGAACAGCAGAAAGGGCGCTGGAACTAACTGGCCAAATAGGTGATGGCCTGTGGAAAGAAAGATTAAGCAATTCTTAGCCATAAAGTGGGCATAGAAGCACCAAATCATTAAAACATATTTTCATTCTGCACAAATAAATATATGAACACTTACAGGCCCAGATATTACCCTTTACATCAAACTACTCCTTTTATAGCGTCACATGCATGTCATCTAAGCATTTTTAAAAACATGACACAGTGAAGGCAAGCAACTTAAATGGAACAGTTACCCCAAAAAATTAGTGTCCTAAAATAATGAAAATATATTGTACTGTTGTGCTGCACTGATAAAATTGGTGTGTTTGTTTCAGAAACACAACTATAGTTTATTTAAACAAGCTGCTGTGTAGTAATTATCTGTATTTAATGTATTACTAATCAGCCCTATATTGTGACATTTATGTGTACTGTATATTTTGAGTCTGCTCGTAAGCTCAGTAACTGACAGCAGCACAGAGCATGTGCAGTGAATCAGCAGAAAAAAGATGGGGAGCTACTGGGGCATCTTTGGAGGCACAGATCTTCCTTGCTACTGGGCTGGTACAGAACATTGTACATAATGTACAATATTTCTGTCCTACTTCTTTAGTTAAGCTTTAGTTCTCCTTTAATGAAACTTTTGACTCAGCAACTAAATGTATCAATGTAGAATAGTTACACAGTCGGCAACCCCCTCTCCCAGAGATACTATAGAAAGACAGAAGAAGGTGAAATATTAAACTATACTTCAATCTTAGCAAAACAGTCACAAATACAAAATATAAAGGAATTGGAAAAAGTATTTATGGTGAACTGTCTGAAAACAACTGAACTGAAAAAAATTGTTGGAAGTTGAACAACCCCTTTAAGCTAACTTTTATTATGTTATAGAATGTCTTTTCTTAGCATCTTTTCAAATGGTATAGTGTCTTGTGTTTTTTAGTTTTTATTTGTTTGTGTTCTACTTCGTTACACCTGTCAGATCACAGAGGGTTACTGGCCCCAGCAGCCAAAAAACTATTGTAATGTGAAATCATATTGTCATATGTCATTGTTACTTTTTATAAGTTAGCTTTTTATTCAGACCTCCTATTTATGATGCCAGACAGACTTTAAAAATATTTTGTGTAACTGCGCCCAATTGTGTTCTTTTTGCCAAATCAGTCCAGGAACAGAGCAATCCAACGCCCCTTTGCCACTGAAATTCTGGGGAAAACACATTCACTGCATTGCTGTAGTAAATGAGCCCTATAGGCTTCTATATGTCTAAAAAAAAAAGTTTTAAAATTTTGTTTTCCTTAATAAACATACGTATATAATAAACATGATTTTTAATGCAGTAAAATACAACTGATTTTGATGGATAACGGGTAAAATATTTCTATTTCAAACTACCACAAAGTATTCACTCAAAATTTCCACTTTGCAGCCAGCACCTTACCAGCCATTTATCCTTAGGTACAAATATAAAAAACCCTAAATATGATTGCAAGGGGTCCACTGCTCATTATGCATAGGTCTACCTAGGTAAGTGGCATGTAGGGAAGCCCAAAATGAAAATACCACATACGATCTATCATTTCAGTAGTGGGGAAGAAAGGCAATTACCCACTACTGAAATGGATATAACACAGCAAGGAGAGGAACCAAAACATAATAGGGGTCATTTATGTTTGCAAGTGCAGTGTGCAACTTGAGATTTTTCCCGCAGTGTGTTTAGCCTAACAATTTTTATTAAAGGTACTAGCGTCACAATGCACTCTTTGCACTTCTGTAAAGGTTTGCTTGGCACCACACAGTCTTTCCGGCCTTCCTTTCAAATCATGCTCTGCTGTGCCTTTTAACAAGGGCAAACCCTGGAGCTACCACCACCTCCTGACCAGGAGATAGCTTCAGGGTGCTCTTCATGCCAAGCATCAATAGGTGCTTCTGTGTCCGACAAAACGCTCATGCAGTTGTGTCGATTTGGGTGCGGTAACTCAGCACAGTTGGTGCTGTTGGTATAATGTGCTTGAGATGACATTTGCAGTGGTTCCATGGCAGCAAATGCTGCTAAAACATACTACAAATCAATAGTGTCCTACAAACGATGGATATATTATGCAGCACTTGTTTATAAGTGTGTAGTCCATCATGCAGCTTTTGAAAATAATTCCCATCCCCTTTGAACAAGACTATGATTAAGTGTTTGACACGAAACGCGTAAGGCTGTGGACACAAACTTTCTTCACTTTGAACTATTGCCTGGTGGAAGTTTGCCTTCATTGAGTGCCTGCTCCTAATCAGTTTTTCGGTTTGAACAAGACTCTGACTATCTCTGTCTGACTATCTCAAAAGTAAAGTAACTAAAACTCATTTACCTGATACAGCTTCCATGTTCCATTAATTCCTGCTTTTCAGCCAAGTTTGCTCCAATTGTAATAACCCATGCACAGAGACCAACCACCTGTTAGTTTACTTCACTTACTATCATAGACATAGGAGCAGATACATCAAGGTTTAAAGTGAAAATTCTGATTAGAATTTTTGGGTTTTTTTATGGCCAAAACTGTCAAATTCGACAAGGGAATTATTTAAATTAGATTCGAGTTTTTTTTTTAAAAAAATTCGAATTCGATTTTAAAATTCATCATACACTGGCCCTTTAAGAACTTGAATTTGACAATTCGCCACCTTAAACCTGCCAAATTGCTGTTTTAGCTAATGGAAGATGTCCTGGGATCAATTTGGAGTTGTTTGCAGCCTTCCTGACATTAGAGTTTTTTGCGGGGCAATCCTATTCACCCTAGTTTCAAATATTGCGATTTTTTTAATAAATTGTAATTAGTCGAGTTTCGAGTTCATGGGAGTTTTAAATAACTCCCATGAACTTGCAATTTGACCATTGATAAATCTGTCCCTTAATATCATATCTTAGATTTGGAACAAATGTTTCCCCTGCTGCTATGGTTTACTTTTAAATTCTGTGAAAGCATACATTAAAGTGGGTGCAGTCTAAAGTACATTGCCTTAGTCAAAAATGCCATGCTCTCTACCCTCTTCTTTCTGGACCCCCAAGCAAAAACATCTGTATCCTCTGTAGTAACAAGTCGTGCAACCACAGGAGGCTAAAATCATTAATATCTCATAAGAGGGGGAATGGGGAGGAGTCTGCACAAATTCAGGCAGATTCTGCAGCAAACTTTCATAAAAACAGTATTTAGAGGATTCCATGATTTTATGGCTGAAATCTGATAGGAGGCAGATTCAGCGGCTGCATGTGGCATTAGCCTTACAATTCAATTTCAAACAATAGGAATCTCACCTGTCCTCATTTATTGTTATTACTTTCTTGGGCTTTGCCAGGTCCTCTTGTCTTTGACTCGTTCCTATAAAAACAATATATGGTTTATTTTTTGCAAAAGAATGGCTCAGTTTATAAATTATTCATTTTAGCTTGGATAATTATGGCAATAAGACACCCTTTTCAAAAGGGGTTGTTCACCTTTGAGTTAACTTTTGGATTGATGTAGGGAGTAATTTGCAATTCGTTTTTTTTTATTATTTGGGGTTTTCGACTTATTTAGCTTTTTATATAGTACCTCTCCAGTTTGCAATTTCAGCAATCTGGTTGCTAGGATGCAAATTTGCCAAGCAACCATGCATTGATTTGAATATGAATAGTAGAGGGGCTGAATAGAAATATGAATAATAAAAACTAGCACTAACAATACATTTGTAGCTTTACAGAGCACTTGTTTTTTTAGATGGGGTCATTAACCCCCATTTGAAAGCTGGAAATAATCAGAAGCAAAGACAAATAGTTCTAATAAATAAAGAACTAAAAATAATGAAGACCAACCGAAAAGTTGCTTAAATTGGCCATTCTATGACATACTAAAAGTTAACTGAAAGGTAAACAACCCCTTAAAATGCTATATTATAAATTATTCATACATTTCAGGACTGTCCTAAAATGCAGAATCATGGGTCAGATAAACCAGGCTTGCCCAATAACAACAAAAAAAAACATTAAGCTTTTATGGCACACATGGCATTTTGACCACAGAGGTGCTTTTAGAGAGAACTAGTGTGGTCAAATCCGCTTAAAGTGATACACAAAAAAACTACTTTTCAAAATATTTATCTTTAGGTCATGTTGATAATTTTTCACTGCTAGGTCTTGAAGATCTTAAACCTGAGTGTTTTGCCAAACTGATTGTCCCTTCTCAGCCTCTTAAGGTGGCCATATACGGGCCGATAAAAGCTGCCGATAGACCGAGTCGGCAGCTTATTGGCCCATGTATGGGGCCCCCTGATGGGCTTCCCCGATCGACATCTGGCTGAAAGTCAGCCAGATCTCGATCAGATGGGACTAAAAATCCCGTCGGATCGCGGCCGCATCTGTTCGTTGATGCGGTCCCGCGATCTGACCGCCCGTTAGGCATCGTTTGGATCCGATCGTTGGGCCCTAGGGCCCACAATCGGATCAGCCCGATATTGCCAACCTCAAGGTGGGCAATACGGGGAGAGATCCGCTCGTTTAGCGACATCGCCAAAGGAGCGGATCTCTCTGTGTATGGCCACCTTTAGTTTGAGTTTCTAATGGTAACACACTACTTCTGCACAAATATGGCAGCCCCCTCATAGAGGCACATGGGGGATCAGATGGGTAATGTAAAATGGTTGTGGAAACACTTTTATGGCAAAATTATAAATAGCATGCAAATGTTATGATTTGTGGTTTTTATATGAAATGGAGCATACCACTTCTTTAAAGGGGAGGTTCACCTTCAAGTGAACTTTAAGTATTTTATAGAATGGTCTATTCTTAGCAACTCTTCAATTCTTCTTAATTTTTTTTTTTTTATAGTTTTTGGACTGTCTTCCTCTTCTGACTCTTTACAGCTTTCAAATTAGGTCAGAATTGTATTGTTATTGTTACTTTGTATTACTTATCTTTCTATTTAGACCATTGTTTGTTCATATTATTGTTTCTCTTTCAAACCATTATCTGGTTGCTAGATTAAACCCTAGCAACCAGATAGCTGCTAAAAATCCAAACTTGAGAGCTACTAAACAAAAAGCTAAATAATTTAAAAACCATAAATAATAAACAGTTATGACCAATTGCAAATTGACTTACAATAGCCCTATCTAAATCATACAGATAGCTATTTTAAGGTGAACAACCCCTTTTAAGTATTAAAGAGGAATCAATAATCTAAGATAAACTAACACCTCATTTATTCTTATTCTTTCTCATCATCTGATTGTCTTCTGTAAAGTCTCACTAGATGCTGTAAAAAGGAAAGTCAGCAATGATTGTCAAGAAAGAATTTGAGGGGCTGAGTGACCGACCTGGAAGCATGCAAAGGGTAATGCTTGCTTAAATAAGATTTAGAAGGATTTTGTTCCCCTTTAATATTTTTTAGTAATGTTATTACAATTATTTTGACATTTTCCAAAAAAATCCAGATCCAGTAAACAAATCAAGCTTACAAAACAATGTTAAATTGTTTTGCACCTATTTTTATTTAGATATAGAGACCTTTTTTTTTATATACCTTGCACATATAACCAGCCTGTTGTTCTTTTCATAGCACCAAACAAAGGGTAATGACACTGTATACAAAGTAAGCAGACTTACCACATGTAGACACTGAGGGTATCTTGTCCACCCAATATACAGAAGGCCTGCAATCAGAAAAGTAATGTTGACAAAAGTATGTGCTATAACCAAGTTGGATGGCAGATTTATCAAAGTATGAGATTAGAGTTCACCAAAATAAAACTCACTCCCTTTCTATTCATTCCTATAGGATTTTAAAACTATATTTATCAAATAGTGAACTCCATTGATAAATACTATTCTAATCCCATAGGAATGAATAGAAAGTGAGTTTTTTATGATCTAATCTCACATTTTGATCAATCTGCCCCTAAAAGTTACAGGGCACCCTGAAGAAATAATGAATAATTGATTCACTCATCGAGCTGATTGACACATAGGGGCCTGTATATAAAAAAAATGCCATATCCACCTTATGATCTCAGGCTGGGAAGATTATAATTTCTATGCTCAAGTTATGGCGATTAGTCGTCCCAGCGACAAATCTCCTCTTCTTCGGAGCAACAATTTCCCCAAACTGCCTTCCCGCAGGCTATAATGAAAAATCGCCAGCAGGATGGCACTTGCGGCCCTTTGTTTTCCAAATTGGCCCGGGAAGTTGCCTCACGAGGAAACTTCTGGCGACTTCGGAAAATCAAGCGCCGCGAGTGCCACCCCGCTGGCGATTTTTCATTATAGCCGGCGGGAAGGTAGGTGAAGGCAGTTCGGGGAGATTGTCGCCCCAAAGAAGAGGTGAGACTAATCTCCCTGAATCTGCATGTGTGACCTTACATCCTCCTTCATCCTTTCAAGATTGGAAAAAGCTGATATGGCCAAAGTGTGAAAGATATATATATATAGATGTTTTTATGTAATTTGCAAATGCTGTGTAGATAAATTACACTGTGATATTTCGGTTTCCTTTTATAAATACGCCATCTATTTTACACCACTTGTATATATGCCATTATTCGTGTGTAAATCATTTTATACTACTTTATATATAGGGCACAAGATGGCAATACGTTGCACTGGCAGCAGCTGCTGTTTTTGTACTCCAGAACAAAAGTATTTGGCCATATAACGTCTCTAATAATAATTTGTGCGCCTAAACTGAAACAAAATATGGGTATAAAAATAAAAACTAAAAGCAGATGAAAAATGTATATTTTTTTCTTCCCTTCTACATAGTATAAAATGTATCATTATCTCCAAAAAGAGGTAACAGATGGAAGCAATGGGAGCAAAAGAGATGGAAGCAATGTCAGTCTGGCCTGTCCGGGAACTGGGATTTTTTCTGGTGAGCTCTTCCCTTTCTGAGCTCACAGCATTAACTCTTTTCTACCTTTTCATGGTTCTACTTGTTTTTTTCATTTATTCCCAGCAGTGAGAAGCATAGAAACCTGTGATTGAGGTCAGGGAAAAGGCAGAAGCCACATTTATTGCTATAGGTAAGCATCCAGGGAGGCTATTATTTATACAGGGCTAGCAGAAGGAGTTGTTTACATTGCAAATAATTCACTCTACCATTTAAAATGTTATTCTTGAACCAACATATGTATTTTTTTTAGCTGTAATATTGGTGTGAAGGCAGCCATCTCAGTTAGGGTTGCCACCTTTTCTAAAACATTTTACCGGTAGGTGGGGGGCGGGATCAAAAGGGGGCGGTCTGTGATGCAAAAGGGGACTGAGCCACGCACAGTGCCGCAAAAGGGGGTGGAGCAACACGCACAATGGCCAGCAGCCTGAAAAAAAAGGTAAGGTCTGAGCGAAAAGGGTATTACAAATTACTGGTCTTGGCAGGTGGCAACCCTAATCTCAGTGCATTGTGCCTGATTCTGAGCTTTGAGAAGGAGCCAGCAATTCAAGATGGAACTGCTTTGAGACAGCTATTGTTGCTGCCCTTCCCATTGTATTTACCACAACCTAGGCTGGGGGCTATTCTCATGTCTACCACTAGGGATCACCTTTAGCAATGCAAACCAATCCTTCAGTAGAGGTGTCAGGTAGCTGCTATCTGATTACCTTCCTATTGGTTTGCTGACGGGCTGCTGGGGGTAGAAGGGAGGGGGTTGATATCTCTCCAACTTGCAGTGCAGCAGTAAAAATTTACTAAAGTTTAGTAGAGCACAAGTCACATGACCTGAGGGCACCTCGGAACATGACAATATGTCTAACTTGTCCAAATTGTAAAATTTAATATAAAAAAAATCAGTTTGCTCTTTTAAAAAACAGATTTCAGTGCATATGTCTGCTGGAACAGCATTATTAACTAATTGTTTTTAGCTCACTATATGACTGTGCTATGCTCTGCTATCTGTCTACTGCATTGATGCTATGTGCTCAGTCAATGAGGAGGAGGCTCAGAGATACTGAAAACAAGGGTGAATGGAGAAAACAAAGTAAAAATTAAGAGGGGAAGACAAGACTACAGAAAAAAAGACGCTGTCGGGAGCAAAATACAAAGGGTGAGATGTAACCCAAGAGACCTGTTTAGACTGGGAGGTAAAGAAAGGGGCAGCGACAAAAAGAGAAAGCAGAGAGAGATGGAGAAATTGTGAGAGGGGAAAACTAGAAGCACTTTCCAGAATGAAAAGGTTAAGGATGATAAATTAAATTCCGTTAACATTAGCCATCAAGCTTTCAGCTGGAAGGAATCATTTGAAACAGTAGTAACACATAGGTGCTATATAGATAGTTCTTGCTTGCAGGAACGTCATGCATGCTTAACTTAACCAGCTGAAAAAACCCTTTGAAATAGGATCTGTTTGTGTCTTGCTGTGTAATGTCTTCGTAATGTAGCTGGAGTGCTCAAGCTACAGTCATTGATAAAACATGTTCAGGCATTCATAACGTCCTTAGACGAAGGCAGCTGTAACCGCAGACTTTCGCATACAGGCGTTGGTGGTATAGTGGTGAGCATAGCTGCCTTCCAAGCAGTTGACCCGGGTTCGATTCCCGGCCAACGCAGTTCTTTAACTTTGCAATTTTTTTCCTTGTTTGATTTTATTTTTTGTATTTAGATGTCTACAATTGTAAAATATATAAAACAAGACTCTTTTGTGCAAGCCCTTTTAGTAGTCTAATATTTATAGATACATGCAGAATACAGAAACAAGATCTTTTTATTTACTGATCTGGTCCTTTCCCACAGTTGGTTTCCTATATAATAAAATAAAATTTTCAAGTATTACTGTAGTGGAAACTATATCTTACAGAAAATAACTAGCAGGCTGAATTAGTTTAAAAATAAGAAAATATATTCCCTGACCGGGAATCGAACCCGGGCCGCGGCGGTGAGAGCGCCGAATCCTAACCACTAGACCACCAGGGACTTTAAATGTAATAGTGTTCCAACATTTTTCAACTGTGAGACAAGGCTGTTCTATGTTTTTTTTTTTTAAATGGGCAGTTAACCTGATGCTTCCCGGCAAAACTACAATTTTCACCACCAATGACCCAATGGCAATGATGCATGTTGTGATTTATTTCTGCAATTTAGCTACAGAAAGGTTTCATTATTTCAAGTGTGGAAAATCTATAGTAGAAGCTATTAATTAATTATTAATTTCCAAGGATGAGATTATATAATTCTCAAATTTTTTCAGATCAAAGGGTGGGCAAAAAAAGCTAAAAGTCTTCCTCCACTCATTCCTGTGTGAAACATCTGTACCAGACCCAAACAGGCAATCTGTGTATTCTAGCAAATGCCAGAGGCGCTGCTGTTAGATGCCATAGACCAGTGGTCCCCAACCAGTGGCTTGCGATTGCCCATCAATCCCTTAGATGTTACTCCTAGTGGCCTCAAAACATTTGCTTAAAATGACCTGAGATGGCTGCATACACACCAATATTAAAAATATGTCAGGAATTACATTTTATATGGTAGAGTGAATTATTTGCAGTGTAAACGATTGAATTTTTTTAAATAAAAACTTCATCATATAAATCATGACAGAATCCCTTTAAAGGAGAAATCAACCTGTGGGGAAAAAACCCCATACCCCCACCCCAGGTAGCCCTCCCCCCAGGCTAACTACCCCCCTGGGGAGATGCCCCATACTCCATACTTACCCCTTGGCGCACACTCAGAAATACTGATCTCTCAGTCAGCTATCAGAGGAGCCGGAAGATGGACGCGTGGAACTTTGCTGGAAGAATCTGTGCTGAGAGGTAAGTATGGAGTATGGGGCATCTCCCCAGGGGGGGTAGTTAGCCTGGGGGGAGGAGGAAGGGCTACCTGGGGTGGGGAGGTAGGGTTTTTTTCCCCACAGGTTGATTTCTCCTTTAAGATGTAGATCAAGCCATGAATATCATTTTACCCCTATTGAAATAAATCATCATTCTATTTTATTTATAAATAGCTTATCCGTTCATTTGCTATGAAAGGTAGGGCATATTTGAGGTTCCTCAAATTGTATTAACATATAGTTTAAACATTCAGAGTTAATGTACTTTATATGTAAGCAGATATAAATCATTTAAAATGACACAATGTGACTTTAAAACACATGCATAAGCTCTAATGAACAAGCAGGGCCATTGTTATAACAAATGGAGCATGTTACATTATTGCTATAATGCGGCTGGAGCTGGCAGGGAACTGGTACAGTGAGCAAGGTTTGTGGCATGTTACGGAAATGAAAGAGGCACATTGTAATTACGAGTTCTTTGTTAGCATTCTGACATTTAAACGCTTGTTATCCAGGGTCACCTATAATTTCAGCCTTATTGTACACTGCAGGGGATTTGTAATTAATAAACTATAATTAAATGACACATAATAAGAAAACAATGCACCACAAGCTTTAAATAATAACAGTAGCTGTCAATCTTCTGACTGGTATTTATGTAACCAACCGAAACACAAAATATGATTAGAACTGGATTATGTGAGAAGGAATAGAAAAAAATGCATGATTTTAAATGGCAAAAGCAGGGGTTGTGTAGCAAATGTCAAAAGGAAATGTGCACTCAGTGGTTATAGAGAACTGTCAAAGGATTCAGGATTTATTTTTATGAACGAGCCTACCTAATATGAACAAGTACAGTATGTACCCGCTGTTTTTTTTGTTGTTTTTTTGTTTGCTTGCCTTTGTGGTGATATGTGTTGACAGGAGAGCAGTTCATGAGTAGCTAATCTCAGGTATAATGATGAGCCTATACCCACAGGATGGTAGATCAATACTGTATGCACTC
Organism: Xenopus laevis; assembly: GCF_017654675.1. NCBI lineage: Eukaryota > Metazoa > Chordata > Amphibia > Anura > Pipidae > Xenopus > Xenopus laevis. Next base: position 95,690,359 of record NC_054372.1, read on the forward strand.
TATGCAAAAAACTGAATTGAGCACAAGCAATTTATTGCATTTATTATTGATCTTCTTACTGGCAGTTACGGACCTTCAAGGAGAGCTTGAAGTGTTGTGAACTCACAGAGGAACCAAAGTACACAGCCAGTTGCATTTTAAAACAGCACTCCTTGACTGTGTTATGACTGTGTTATGATGTTATGACCTCTGTGCATTGCTAGGGAAAGGCAATTTTAGAAGATTTGTTGTCTGCTGTAGCACAGTACTGTGCGTGACAAATCTATTGTGCCATATGACTATAAAGATTTTCATTCATCCAGGTCATGGCATATGTAGTATAGGTAAATCTAAAACAACTGGATTTGAAGAGTAATCATTGAAGACGTTTCACTACTCATCCTAGCAGCTTCTTTAGTTCAACTGGTATGGGAAGTTCTCGGCATATAAACTCTTCCACTAATCCAATCACAATGGCAATTGTAACTTTTCAGGGTAAGGGCACACCAGGGAAGATGGAGAGATTTAGTCACCTGGCGACTAATCGCCTCTTCTCTTGGGCAACTAATCTCCCTGAACAGCTTCTCGCTGTCTTCCGCCAGCTATAATGAAAAATCGCCTGCGGCGTGGCACACGCGGCACTTCGTATTCTGAAGCACCCGAAGTTTCCTTGTGAAGCACAAATCCGGGCCTGCGTGTGCCACCACCCTTAAACACACCACATAGCACCTAGACCTCTAAATGGAGCTTTCCACATGCAATCTGAGTATCTTCTAAAAAATGGTTATAGGAGAATGAAAGCTTATTTAAAACCCTGGGCCTCTTCCAGAGTCCTCCTTCACTTATTCCAAACAGCAACACCGCCCCCATTTGCTGTACCTATACATAAAAAGCAGATCAGTGGGGTTGTCAACACTCATCTGAGACTAGTACAGTATATATATATATAATTACAGGATGTTCTGGAAATAGAAGCTTATTATTAACTCTCCAAGAATTAAAATCTCACCCTCCTCTACCTTGCTCTGCAAATAGTATGCCACTGGACACATTGTAAAAGGTATTGTACCAGACTGCTAAATAAAATAAAAAACACTTGTAGTAACAAAATCACTCCACTTCATCATGCCCCTCATGTACAACTTGATGCTTACTGACCTGTCTTGTTGTTTATTGAAATTCACTTTGGGGCGAGCAAGGGAATCCAGATGATTCTTACGAGAAGCTGAATATGATGCCAAAGACATTGTAAATGGGAAAAAGAGGCAACATAACCCACCTGTGAAGAAACAAAAGGATCAATAATGAAACTGAAAATAAGATGTGAAGCATAGATGTATTTATTGTTCAACCCAAAAGCCTAGACCTAAATTAGTAGCCTCATAAAGAACAGTAGAAAGAGTATATATTTAAAATAAAATATTAATTTTTATTTACTTTTTTATTTTATTACTCCAGTGCTATAACTTTCTTTTATCTTGCAAAATTTAAGATTCAAGATAGAGGTAAAAAAAGGGATATCTATGGAGCCAGAACATATAGAAAAATATTTAAATACAGTCCAGAAATGCAAATGAATATGGAAAAAGTAATACGAAAAGGGAAGAAAACAACTTATAAGAAGAGAAAGAGATGCATTACTGCTGATCTATTCAGCAAGGACTGTGTGAAACCTGCACCCACCCACACTCAATAACATCTGAATAATATGTCAAGTTAAGGAACGGGTGACTGGCAAGTGGGGTGGATGCCGCCATGTTCAACATTGCCCATCCATCACAAATACAGTGCTGCACTGTATTCATGAGGGGGGGGGGTGCAAGTCCTTACACTCCACAACATCAGCAGACAGAGGTGCTAATGGCAAAATTCATTTTGATGAGAAATGTTTTCTCCTACTGCCGTGCCAGTTTTTTTCCATAAATTTTGATCGAATTTTCATGGAAAAAAAATTAAGATTTGTTTTTCTTTTTGAATTGCATCTGGCTCTTTGAGAAACTTTTCTTATGAAATTGAATCTGGCCTTTTATTCAACTTTTTGCAGAGCGTTCATTTCAGTGCTTACCTTTGTCTATTGGAGCGGAAGCCTTATTAATTTACGAAATTGGCATAATGCAAAAACATATGTTAAGAACATGAAATATGAATTTGCACTTTGTTTTAATTATTAACTTCTATTGTAGGATGAAATGTATGTGTATTAATAGGCATCATGTAACCTATTCAGGATCCCTGGTCTATAGGGGGTTTTATATTCCACAACTGCTTAAAACTGCAAATTAATAAAGACATCCCTGCTGTAGAGTAAGGGATTACAGGACATGTGAAATAAAGTCTGACTACATGTGATGAAAAAAGCAGGGCAATAGATCAGTTTCAATGAGGTATCCCATACAATTTGTCAAGTGACAATGGGAATATTTATCAAAGTGAAACCAAAGTTCAACACAGTCCACCAGAGGGAAATTTTACCACTAAATGTACCCTTAAAAATCATATAGCTATGGCAAGCTCTCTTTTTACACTTTAATAAATATCTTCACTATAAAGCCACTGAGGAGTTCCCTTCTAATTATAATACAAGAATAGCTATGCACCTGAAAGTAGGAGGACATTTTTTTAAATTGGAAAACATCAAATTCCAACCCTACACATGATGGAGCTATATACATCAGAAAATAGAACTGTTTTCTCCATTCTAAACTGCTGTATTTTCTAACAAATATCCCTCCATCATATGCTGTGCTTCCTGAAAAAAATGACTGTGATGTTAGGTGTCTGTTAAGAAATGTGTTTTATTATATTAATACAAAACAATCTCTTGTTTGCATCCACTTAGGGTTTTTTGCACTCTAATTTAATTTGTACTCATATGATATGTACATATGATTGCTTAGGCCACTGACAGATGAGCAGATTAATCCTGCCACAATTAATCTCAAGCATGGGTGACTAATCTCCTCTGAATGTGTTTCCACTTGCAGTAATGGAAATCACTAGTGGAAAAACCATTTGCAGCCTGAAGTTTCCTTGCGAGGCAACTTTGGGCTATTTCGAAAAGACCAGAGCGACGCATATGTTTTCCTGCCGAAGGTTTACATTATCACTGGTGGAAAAGCATTTGAATGAGATTAGTCAACTATATTAGAGGAGATTAATCGGTGGGTGACTAATCTCCTCGTCTATCAGAGCTTTTACCTGCATGAATAAAATAAGTTCTCAGCCTTCTATTAACAGCATTCCTAAACATAAAAATCACCCTCCTTCACTGCAAATACTGTACAGGTATGATATGTATTAGGTGAATATTAAGTCCTGGGGGTTTCCTGATAAAGCTGTTTCTGTATTATGCATAACATCATTTACACATTAAATAAAACCAAACGGATTGCTTTGCTAGCTTATGCTTAGTTGTCATGAAACAAAAATCCTTCAAAAAATATTAATTGCTTAAAGGGGTTGTTCACCTTTGAATTAACTGATTGTTCAACTTTTATAATTAATATGACATAGAGAGTACTATTCTGAGACAATTGCAATTGGTTTTCATTTTTTATTGTTTCTGGTTTTTGAGTGTTTTGGCTTTTTTTTTTTTACAATATTGGCAATCTGGTTGCTAGGGCCCAAATTACCCTAGCAACCATGCAGTGATTTGAATAAGAGACTGGAATATGAATAGGAGAGGCCTGAATAGAAAGAAGTAAATAAAAAGTAGCAATAACAATACATTTGAAACCTTACAGATATTTTTTCTTTTAGATGGGGTCAGTGACCCCCATTTGCAAGCTGGAAAGAGTCAGAAGGAGAAGGCAAATATTTCAAAACCTATAAAAAATAAATAATGAAGACCAATTGGAAATTTGCTTAGAATTGGTCATTCTATAACATACTAAAGGTTGGCTTAAAGGTAACCCCCCCCCCCCCCCCCCGTTTAAACAGGATTTGGACATGGAAAATGGCATCCCCAAATGTAAGAGTTGTTGTTTCTGCACCTTGTGCATCTTATATATGACAGAATATGTGGAAGCATCCAGGCACAGGTAAAGTATTTGTCATGCTGCTAAAAGTCCTTGAAGTCACTGAGGAATTCATACCCTAATCATGGTCAAAGAATAATGAAGCCTGAAGGAGACTTAGCCTCTCCAAAAGTCTCCGGTGGAAAGCGTTGTGCTTAAGATGCAGAATGGGCAGATATGCAAAAAATTTATGTAAATACAGCTGGATTATAGTCAGAAGATGACAGCAAGAGATTGATAGGCAAACAGACGTTTCATAGATAATAAAGGGCAAAAGAACTGTCTCTGAAACTGTGCTATATAATACCAGCTAAAACTACCCCATCAGTCACTCTGTATTTTATTCTTACACTTGGTCCCCCTTTATAATGTTCCCAAACTTACTTTGTGCCAGTTACTAGGAGTCTGCACACACCTCACTTACCAGATTCTCTTCTCCTTTTGATTCGATCCCTGCGCCTCTGTCTCACACTACTTCCCCTCCTTTCTTCTACTACCCCAGTTGCTAAGAAACTTACGCTTATGTTTCCATGGCAACTTGAAGATTCACGTGAGAGCAACCATTGTGTCATGTGGTGAGCAAATGAAACCCTGGGAACAATGGGACGTGTGCTACATGATATGGGTATTGCTTGCAAGTAGGGAGGTCCAAATTGTATTCTCTCACCTTCTACTGTCACTCTAAGCCAGTGCAGTTAGCTACTTGCTTTAAACACAAGGTAGAATATATTTTGCTCGCCCTGCCATGTCAGGCATATCTGTGCTTTGTATGTGTAGTGAATTAAGCACAAATGATTAATTACCTCTAATCTGGAATTATTTGACCGAAAGAAATGAACTTCTGTGGCTTGACACAAATATATGGTCAGTTTGCAGGCTTTTTAATTTCAAGCTAAACAACCCAATGTTCTCCAGTTACCCCCTCCCCACTCAATCGACACTATATAACTAGGTAACAGAAACAAAGCCATTGTTGTACTTTTCGCAGCATTGACTCAACACAATGTATAAGCATTCCAGTCCAGTCACACCCAAACCCCCACCCCACTATCCATTGCCTTGGGCACCCCTGGATGCAGCCTCACAACCTGGAGACCAAAGCACTGGTGATACTTCTCTGTAAATATGTATATAACTAGCAGGACAGAGTACAGCACTTATCAGGATCACATGTAAAAAGATTTATTAAATAAAGTCCAATGTTTTGATATACCGTGGTGATCTCAGCTGGGAAAACAAATGAATGCAGAGATCCCAACCAGTGGCCCACAAGCAACATGATGCTCATAAACCCCTTGGATGTACTTAGTGACCTCAGGTGCTTACATTTGAATTCCAGGCTTGGAGGCAAGTTTTGGTTGCATACAAGCCAGTACACATAAGAGCTACAAAATAGTCAATCACATCCCTTATTTTACACAAACAGGAACATGTTTTTCATGCATGTGTTGTTCCCCAATTTTTTTTATATTTGAATGTGGCACATGGATTAAAACGATTGGGGACCCCTGGATTAATAAAGTGACTAAGTGCCCTCCCCCATAATGAAATTTGAAATGGCACCAAAAAGTAAGCTCATTAACCATAGAAACCACTGTGTACACTAGAAAAACAGTGCATGAGCGGTATTGGATGGAAATATTTATAGAAGTGGTCTATTCAAAGGGTAAATGCAAGCACAGACGTGAAACTAGAATAACAAAGGAGAGCTGAGGCTACCAAGCCACTACCTGGATAGTGTACAACTCCAAATTGCCAATTGTTTATAGATAGCTGGCCTACAACTCTCTAGCCTCAATGTTTCATGTTGATGTATAAAATACCTGCTATTTCAAGTTTGGGTGATGGACCCTATGTTCTTTGGCATGTCCTTTATTCAGGCTGGATCTATACTCTTACTTTTGATTTCTTACAAACTGATTTTCCCCAAATTACCATTATTTCTACTATTTCTTAAATCCATACATCGCTTACTAGTCCCCCTGATTAACCAATTATGTTAGCAATGGGGTCTTTATTCTGACCTGTGGCCATTTTTCTGGATTATTTCCTCCAACCTATTGTACAAAACATGTATTCATTTTTACAAGACAGCACCCACCTTATTTACCTCTTTGAAGGAACTGTAACACCGAAAAATAAAATGGTTTTAAAGGAATGACAATATAATGTACTGTTGCTCTGCACTGGTAAAACTGTTGTGTTTTCTACAGAAACACAACTATAGTTTATATAAACAAGTTGCTGTGTAGCCATGGGGGCAGCAATTCAAGCAAAGGATACACAGTAGACTACAGATATGTTCTGAAGAATCCCATGGTATGACAGAGAGCTTATCTGTTATCTGATATGTATCATGTTCCTTTTCTCCTTTTTTTCAGCTTTGAATGGCTGCCCCCAATTCCCTACTGGCCTCTATTGATGTAGGCAGTTTTTATACCACCATAGTAAATAACTATTGTTGCTATTGTCAGACAAGCTCTATGTTAGTTTAATCATCAGAGTCCTTCCACTAAGTTCCTATGTAGTTTACTTGATTTGGCCTTGATTCATAATTATTTCACGTTTAAGCATATATTGTATATCCATTTTTTGCCACTGCCATGGGTTCTATAACCCTCCTTTGCAAACCTTTAAATGTGTTATTATGAACAAGCCTATATAAATCCCTGGTTGTGTAAGCAAATCTTCATTAAAACCTGGATGCTAAAAGTGTTCCGGTTGTTTTAAATAACCCATAATCACTGGTAGAAATTCAAGATTCACTACAGATTGTATAAATTCCTTTGTTATTTCTATAGCCTGGTGCCCATGTGGTTTATCCTATGTTGGCAAAGCAACCACTACTTACAGTGAGAGGATGAATAATGCTTAATATGAACAACCCTTAATTCTGGGAGAGTTGACATATCTATCAACAAACACATTTTGGCAGTGGGACACCGGTTACCCCAATTCCGTCACACGATAAATCATGTACTCAGTCTTAGAATGGGTGGGGATGGACAGCTTAAGCCTTTTTTTAAACTTGAAACATGGTGGGTACACAAACTGGATATCATTTCCCCTAGAGAAGATTATATGAACTGTTGTAGGCTGGGGACCCCCATTAATTTTTTTAAGAGTGAATTTGTGTCTTTTGAAAATCTGTCCCCCCAAAAACCACATATGAATCATTGCTACCTTAGAATTTTGAACACATATAAATAATTGTCTTAGCTTTTATGTAAGATGTACAGTAACTATATTTGCTAGTTTTGCCTATTGTGCTATTTTTTTATCTTGTTGTTTCATAAGTAAGTTTGCTGTCCTTTTTTTTCACATGTGTTGGTCATGTTCAGATCTATAAATAAATATATCTACAGGGCCCTTTTGTTGCCCAATATATAGTGATATTCTCTTCACTCTTTATAGTTGCTCTTTCTGTCCCCTTTTTCTCCTTACTATGTTCCATCCATAGTGTGGTAGTCCTATGACTGCATCTGGGGCCTGTAGTTGCTTTATTGTTACCTCTGCTTTGTTCACCAACTACAAAGTAGCTGTTTTAGGTTGCCCCCTGATGGCCTGCTTTGCTAAAAAACATAGGATCCATCGCCAATTCAGGATTTTTATACATCAACATTAAAACCAAGGGCAAGCAGCCTTTAAGACCCTTTCATTCCTATTCATAGTGCCACAGTCCTTTGGCATGGCATTGGGTGGCTATTTAACTAATTGAATAATTGCCCCAATTTGCTTATGCCCTGTTGTTCTGCAAAGGTTTTACCCCCATGGCCAGTTGAACTGCTTAGCTATGGGACACAGGGTCACCATATTCTGACAGCCCATTGATTCATGCTACATCTCCCCCCCAATGCCTGTGCTCTGAGAACAGGGGTTGTTAGTTGTAATTCTACTAAAGTAAAATGTATTTGGAATGCACTGCATGGCTCTTTAGACACCCATCTGTGTGACATCACCTTTTTTATGTTGCCCTTGAAAGCAGTTGCTAAAACTAAGTGAGTTGGTGGTTTTTTTATTTCTTTTTTTAAAAAAAGTTTCCAGCATCTGTTGCTGCAGCAGTTTTTTTTCATATTTCTATTGTGTAACTTTTGTAAAGCTTTTTATCTACCTTTGTTCTGCACACATTAACTAATGTGAATCTTCATATCTACCTTTGTTCTGCATACATTTAGGGGCATATTTATTATTCTGTGTAAAACTAAATTTGCCGAAAAATGGCATAAAAGCTGTGTAAAAATGAATGGCAAATTTATCAAGGTGTGTTTTATTTTATTCCATGTGAACACCTTATTTAACACCATTTTTTTACATTTCTTCAGACCTTTGTAAGTTTTGACAGAAGTTGCTCAAAGAAAAACTGCGTAAAAAAATTGCAGCATTTTTATGCCTTTTTTACACAGCGATGTCTGGTGATGTGTGGTGTTTTTTACACCACATAAATTTGCCCCTAACTGTGTCTTCTTAATGCATTTGTAATTATAATACGAGTTGTTGTTAGCTGGAATAGTGTGGTCTGTAGAAAAGAAGTTGGGGAGCACCTCCCATCAAATGAGAAAAACAGTAGATGGTGTGCAGGGTCAAGTGGTAATTCAAAAGAGAACAAGAAAGAGAAAGAACTGACCCATGTATTTGCACCCTCCCATCAAAGCATGTCCACAAGCTCATATTTATACACCATTAAAACTTAACTTTTATTACTGATAGATAGTGTAGTGTGACCTTGTTATTTTAAAGGCATTGTTTATTTATGCTGTGCAGTGTTTCACTAATGCATTTCAACTTTCCGAAAAAAATAATGACAAGTTCATATGAAGTTTGCACCCCAGTGAGCTGTATTGTCTCTTAGCAAACAATATGCTAATGAAAGATATATTGTTAGCAATTGAAAAACCATATAATAGTCTGTTATTCTGTCACTGTGTAATTAATAGAACAATGTACACCTTTTACTGTATGTATATGTTAGCCATTGTCACCACACTCAATAATTGTATAAACAGTAGATGTGACAGATCCCTATGGGTAAAAGCATGAAATGAAAAACAACAAAGGAAGAAAATTGCCAAGGTAGAACTCAAGTCTTGACCCAAATATATGAAATATATATATGAAATGAAAAATATATACATTATACACATAATATATACATTTTTTGACATTAGCTCATTTGGGGCTTCTGTAAAAAAGATTTATAAAGACTATATGAACAGCCAAAGGCAAACTTATGTTAATTTTTTTGTATACATGGTGCCTCAGATAGAGTTGCCATCTTTTTAATTACAAGCCAGCAGGGAGATGGTGACAAAAGGGAATGGCACAAGGTGTATAATGGGCAGAACAGGGATATATATCAGTACAGCTTCTGCTTGTGCACAGGCACTTGCAGCTGAGGTCAGCTCGAAAATGCATGCTTTCTCTTTTTTTGTGTGCCTGCCCACAAGTGTAAGCTGTACTTAGATGCAGAAAACAGAGCTGAGCAATGGAGTGTATCCGATTCTCTCAGCCTGCAAAAAAAACAAACAAAGGTTTAGAACAGCAGGGCCAATGTTTCATGTTCCCTGAGCCCAACCCTCTACATTTCATTGTCCAAAGAATATACAGTCCATTTGGCAAGGAAGTGGCAAATGTCTATACTGTTTGCACAGGAATCATTTTGTAATAATCATGAGCATCCACCAAATCTTTTCCAGGGGCGGACAAGTAGGTAAAAGTTTTTACAAGTAATACTCACACAATAAATCACACGTTAGTAAAGAAATACTTTAGCACAGTACAAAATCAGAATCCGAAGAATGGCCAGTAAACGGGAAGAGATCAGTACAGGCAGGGAAGCAGCAGTAGTCAGGGACAGGCACAGGTCAAAAAACAAGATCTGAACCATGTAAGCGCACACAGGAACTATGGAGATAGACCTGTGTTGGGCAGTGAATGTTTGGACGAGTCCCCTTTAAATATTTGAAATTCGCGCCAAGTGTGATGACATTACATGCGGCGTGCATGTCAAAACCTGGAAGTTGAAGAGGACTGGCACACAAAGGAACCAGAAGTGTTCCTGCACCACTAGAACACCAGGTATTCTCACAATTATATCGGGTTTAATTAATGTTTATATGATTTTTAGCAGATTTAAGGCACTTATATTCTTGTGATGCTATGGCAATACATGTTCTAAAGACTAATTATAGCTCATTCATTCTTTTTCCTCTGTAGGGTGCTAGGGATTCTGTTTGATGAAGCACACTTCAAACAAAAAGCACTGACAATATACATACAATTACAGTAAAAACAGAATATTTTTATAGCCACATTAGGTATGTTATAATACTCCACTGCTGGGATTGCAGTACATTTATATAAGGCTGGTTGATGCCAGCAATTAAATATTTAAAAGGTGAATATGTTTACAATATACATAATCTATGACTGTTTCTTTGATTACTGTTAATGTATTTCTTAATGTCAACACAAATGTAACTACTGTATCATTATCTGTTTTTAAAAATGGATACATATCAGAAGATAATGACAACTAAATTGCCAAGCCATAGGTTAGTGTTATAGTAAAGTATCAAATTGTCATAAGATGATGAAAATATGCAGCAGGTATGTGATATTTTCCAAATGCCCTACAATTCACTGCTGGGCAACTGTGTGCCATTCATAAAGAAGAACTGACCAAACAACATGTTTCTGAAACAGGTCTAACCTCTTGCACTGTGCTTCTATGATTTAACTAATCAGCCTCTCAGATTCAGCTTAGCAAGCCACCACTGACAAACTACGGGGTATACATTTATAAATATGGAAAGACTAATTAAATCAATTGATTTAAACTTTGTAGTGAATAGTATGTGAAATCCTTTTGGCCATGGGCAAATCATTTAATTTCCTTGTTAGCTTTACAGAGCAGTTTTATATATATAAAAAAAAATTGTGATGCAACTAAAACATTGCAACTAATTCAGGAAGGTGTGTAACCCAATCCCTCCTTAAAGGACCAGTAACATCAAAAAAATTTTTTTTGAAAATTCGTTACTATACAACTGTCCTCTTCAGAAAAGGCGACCATCCATCCTTCAGCAATCAATTTCTCCTCCCTGGCTTTTCTAGTGACAGCATGCGGCTTCTTCTCCTCCTCCTTGATTCGGGGCCCAGCAGATTCTCGATGAAGAAAGAAGACACCCTGGCTGTGGTGGTGTGCTGGGCTTCCATGGGTTCGCGGTGTCACCTGCTTTGCAAGAAAGGGTCGCTGTTGTGCAAGAGCATGGACGTTGTATAGTAACGAATTTTCCAAAAATTTTTTTGATGTTACTGGTCCTTTAAACATTGTATATGCTGAAGTGTTGTCAGGCTGAACTACATGCAATAAACACATTTTTGTTTTACTGCAAATGGATATATGCCATTTTCTTTGTTTTGTAATATGCAAACAGTGTACCTTTTGAGAAAAGAGAACTTCTTATCTCTGCCAGCTTGCTGCACACCTGGGTCCCATAGCTTAAATCCCTGTGCAGGCTTTTCTAATCACCACTATCTGTTCACATAATTGGGCTCTACAGCAATGGAGCAGTGCAACGTTTTAACACGTGCTGCAGTTAATCACCGGTACTATATCTTTGTATTCAACCCTCCCCAATTGCAAAAGTACTGAAGCTGGTAACCAGGATTCTGCTCCATCCATCTAAAGCAGTGATTCCAAGCAGTTTCCTCTCTAATTTCCTTTTGACCATAATGCACAAAATATTTATTTTGTGCACACGTTTAATTAATTATGTGCTTAGAGAAATGGGTGCAGTGGTGGATTAATGACATGTTAAATCCCTAGGCTACATCCACACAGACCCTCCTTCTTGACTACTGCTCTTTCCAGATGCATGGAAATCCAGGTACGCATACACCCAAGCTCTCTACACTGGCTAGGGGTTTGGTGTGTGCTAGTGACATTACTAGATCTGCACTCATATGTCCTAGGGTAGCCTGTGCATTAATCCACTCCTGCATTGGTGAGTTGGAATAAGTTTTAAATTGCAAAGCTGAATCCAAATAGTCCAGTTCCTGTATGATCCCGTCACTTTTACCTACGTGCCAAATAATTGCATTGCATACAGTGTATAAACAACAGCAATGCAAGGATTCATACTGCAGTGGGATTGCATGAGTATTCTAAACTAACTAGCAGCATATCCAAAGTTATAGTTCACCACCTTACTCTGAGTAAGGAAAACTTGATATATCAGAGATCATTGAGGAATATTTTGTGCAAAAAAAACTTTTGTGTAAAAGTGCCTTTACTAAAACAACAGGGATTATTCAAATAGTTTTCTTTATTGGAAAAATGATTTTCTTTCAACTGTGCATGTGGCTCATATTTTTTAGATTTCTCTTATCTACTGTAGATGTGCATCAGCCCAGTTCATTAAAATCTGCTTTGATTTATTGTGGATATCTCTGTTAAACCATATTCATGGTATTAAAAACCTTCAACAAAGCACCAATCATTTCTCCTAGCAACCACAGTTAAAATTCAGAGATACTTTTGAGTCTGTTTTGCCACGAGTGTAATGTTTTATGATAGGTTTTTAACTTCAAATGTGCTAGTAAGTTTAATTACTAATTAAAACCTAGCAAATTGGTAATTTTGAAATGAAAAATGTGACAGGCTTACAATAATTTGTACACTAAGTAATGAAGATGTTAACTTTTTTGTAATTTAAGCACAAATAATTATGAGCGATTCAAAGCAGAAAACATGAAGATTAAATTCCAATTTGTAATCTAGATTTGCAGTGGGTGGTTAGTAGATACTTTTAGTTTACCAAGGAAAACTATACATATATTTTTTCAGGGCAACTTCATGTTTCAAAATATGGTAGACGTTGCATAATTCCACTTCTGTAAAAACTTATTTAAAAAACATGTAAAAAAATCACATTTTCCGTAATGTATACAGCTTTATTTTGTGCACAAAAATACAACTTATTTGGAAAGTCCCATATGTCCTGAATATGCCAATGCCAAATATGTATTGTTTTTTTCTTTTTTTTTTTTTTTAGGTCAAAAAACACCAGCAGTACACTACTAAATGTCCAAAGCAGTGCTTCAAAATTCAACGCCAAATATTTCTACTAACAGTAGGCTTACCCTTGGAAACTGTGTATTTTTTTGAAAGTACACACTCCAAATAATCCAAGTAGGGGAAGTATGTCTTTCTACTCCAAGCTACCAAGCTCTTTCCTAAGTTTACCAATTTTATAAAAATCCATTTACAGGATCTTATTTACCACATGCCATTAGGTACCAAACATTCTAAATAGGAACACCAGAGGTTGTTGGAACAGTTTGAAGCCCATTGTCATACGTTTATCTAAGTATGTGGCATTAAGGGCAGATAATTAAAATGCCCCATATGATCTATTTCAGTTATTGCTCCAAACTACCCTACCATTTTGAAGTATGTCATTAGGTGTCAATTGGACAGCCATTGGGGGGAATGTCCTGGATGGTTTGGAGTGTTAAAGGGTGCCCGGTTGTACTGCACTTACTTGGATAGCCAGGCCCTCACTGTCAGTGAGCTGCACACTTCGGAAGGGAGGGAGGGTGGGCACCTGTGCTATTGTGTAGCAGAGGGGCCCAGCTGAAGTAAGTGCAATGTTTGTTTTTTATGAATAACTTGTAGGGAGCCTGACCACCAATGTTTTTTTTTTCCCTTTAACTTGTAGGCGGCTCTGATCACCAAAACTTGTAGGGGCCCTAGCTACCATTTTTTTATTTTAACTCGTTGGGGGTCCTTAATGTTGTAGCGCTTATGCCTGTGTGGCCTTTGCATTGATGAGTGGGGAAAAGTTTGTTGTTTTGTTGAAGGTGGTGTAAACTTTTGTATCAAACATAACAACTTTTTAAAAAAGTTTTATTACATACACTGTACACTATCACAAACAATAAAATTATATCACATTCAGTAGTCTGTATTCTCAATCCTACTGTTGTGTGTGAGGCAAAGTGTTCAGAAAGGTAAATTGTTCACTTTGTCAACATTTATTCGCATTGCAAATGAATTTGTGTTAGCGACCAAGATTTTTCATGGGTAACACATCAGCTGCTGGAGAATAAGCATTTTATGTGTCCTAATTGCACCCAAGAGTATGTAGACCTCTGAATGAAAAACCATATGTTTTTGGAAATTATACATTCTGCGAAATCCAAATAGATAAATATGTCTCATTTGTTCATACAGTTAGTGGTTATTATGACATTTCTGAAATTACCCTAAACACGGCAATTTGTTGCATTTATTTTGCACAATGCCTTAAATACAAATATAAAACACCCTAAACTTGAATGCCATGAATCTGCTGAACAGTTTGATGCCCAATATGCATGATTTACCAAACTTTGACCTACATGAAAATAGTGTATATGAATTTTCTTGGATGGCTGTTCAGCATCTGCAAAAAAGTTTACAGCTTTCATATTATGTGTTGCAAGACTAATTGTATGAAGACAAAGAAAGCCATATATACAGTATATTGCAACAATTTCTAAAAATAAGTAAAAACGACTTTCTCTATGCTTTTTCATGACATTTCTTGAAATCTCATTTACATCTCTATTTTACATAATTTCTTATATGCAAAGCTAAAACACCCTAAATATTAATTATAAGAGTGTACTGAACAATATGCATGTATGTTGCCTGTAGGAACCCCAATATGAAATAATGCAAGGGAGTTTTCTTTGCTGGCAGTTCTCCTTCTGCAAACAAAGTACTCTGCCTGCTTGTTCAGTGATGTAACTATGTGTGGATATCACCCAGGCCCCAACCCCTTGAGGCCCGTTGGAGCCATGATAAGTTTTATTGTGGGCAGCAAGGCAGGCAGAGATTTTTATCGCACACTCCAGTAGCACACCAGTATGCAATTCGTATGGGAGATTGATGAAGAGCTCAGGGCGCTGCACCTCTGTTTGTTACATTTAAAAGAGGATGGTTTATCAGTGGGTCCTATTAGGAAACTTTTGGCATGCATTTACTTTTTCCTTAGGCATTTGAAGGCAAGAGGTTACAAAAGTTTCATTAGTATAACAGGCAATAAAATGAATGGTTATTTATGATTATTTAAGTCTGTAGATAATAGAAACACCATTTGCTATAGCCTTATTAAAAAGGCGTTGTGATGTTATAGAAAACAGCTTTATTGAAAGTTAATTTTTGTTATTCCATTCTTTGATAAAATAAATAAATTATTGTCATAGCTGGAGATAAGAGAATGGTGAAATTGGTTACATTCCATTGCTAGTAGATTAAGCCTTTCACTGCAAGCCCATTCGGCACTTTTATTGCCATACCATTTTTGGATATTTTGCACTTTCACTTTAGGTGCTTTTCCTGGGGGGGAGATTTTTTAGTTTACCCAGGAAAATTATATATTGTTTTTTTTAGGACAACCTATGCTTTCAAAATATGCTAAGATGTTGATGTAATTCCACTTCTGTAACAAGATATATGCTTCTAAGGCTTCTAAGTAATTTTTTTAAAAAAAATCAAGTTTTCCAATAATACAAACACATGAACCTATATAAGAACCTATATAAGAAACATAACATAATAACACAGCAGATTTGGAAACTTCTATGTCTCCTCAATGTGCCAATGCCTAATATATATAATTTTATGAAGATTTCTCACTTGTATAGGTCAAAAACTCCAAGCAGTACACCACATTTTCAAAGCATCACTCCACAAAACCACATACTTGATTTCAAGGCCAAACATTCCATTAACAGTAGGTTTACCCTAGAAAACTACACATTATTGGATTCATTTTGGATCATCTTTGTACTCCACATTACCAAGTTACAATTCTTTCCTACAGTTTTTTATAAAAATGTATGAAATTACCTCAAAGCTTCCAGTCTACAGAATCATTTTACCCACATATCAGTAGGTAATCAGACAAAATACCCTAAAAGTCTGGGGTCTGCCATATATTTTATATATATATATATGAATGCCAGGGGTCCAATGTTTGATAACCATTTTGATACCCAATGTACATTAATTTATCAAAGTACATGGCATGTAAAGACTCCAAAATCTACCTTGTGAATACTTATTTGATATATTGCATTTACTGTACCTTCATTTATAAACACACTGCCAGTTTTTAATTTGTGTTAAAAGCTACAAAAAAGTATGGTGCCCCCTAAATTCATATATTTTGGAAAATACACAAAATTATGTGATTATGTCTTTCTACTCCAACTAACAAAACTGCAAAACTAGACTAAATTCAGCAGCTTTTATGACATTTCTGAAAATCCCCTAAAAATATTGCAATTTGCCAAATTTATCTCATCCAATTTCTTACATTCAATGATAAACCACACTAAATAAGAATGCCAAGGGTCTACTGAACAATTTGATGCCCAATATGCATAGATATACCAAATAGGGGGCATGGAGGGACCCAAAATTAAAATAGTGTATACAAATTTTCTCAGCTGCCAATTCGCTTTCTGTGAAACAGCCCCCTGACTGTGTATTATGTGCTGTAAGACCCCCTAACAGTACAAAGACCTTTGAAAACCATATCTCTTCAGAAAGCACACATCCTAATACAAAATTGCTTAAAATGTTTATACATCAAACTGCAAAGCTTTGCTAAAAAAAACAGTTAGGCTCTCTGCGCTAGTGCACTGCCCCTCTTTGCTGCCCTGGTGGTCCCCCTTTGGCGCAAAAAGGTAAGTGCACGGGGGAGGGGGGGCGTCAGCAACTGCTGCTGCCTCGGGCGGCGGAGGGGCCAGGATCGCCCCTGAGTGCAAGTGCCCGTGCTGACACGCATGCGCACACACGGGGGGTTGCCGGATGGGAGGCCCTGAGGCAGCACCCCCAGGGTCCGGAGGGGGGCCCTGAGGCAGAATCCCCAGTCCGAACCTGGCTGCACCCTAGGCAGCTGCCTACTCCTAATTCTGGCCCTGCTCCCCACAGTAACTAATTAGCAGGTATCATTTGTTGTTTACCTAAAAATCTGGGGTGTTTCTCCTCCCCTTAACCTGAATATAGAGGGCAGTTGTAGTAAATTTAAAAAATTTCACATTTGTTTTTTTACAAAGGCACCTGAAGACTGCCCTCCATGAAGCTGCAGTCCTAAGCACAAGTACTTGGGAAAATATGGCTTGTGCATGTTCAGAACACCATACCAGTGAACCTTTTCCTGTTATGGTAGCAGGTTATGTATCAGTGACCTACAATCTGACACTGTCTGCTCTGGGAATGTGCTGTCACTGACTTCTTTTCAGAGTGTGACATGTGAGAAGCAGTGAAAAAACCCACAGAGAGGAAATTAGCTTGTCTGAAGCAGTTGTGTATTTATCAGTAACCAAGAATGGATCAAAGTGCAGTAAACAGTAACAGCAATTAAGGTGCCAACTCATAGATAACTGAAGAAGAGGTTGCTGCACACGTAATCAGATGCAGGAACAAGATATTCCCTCATCTCATTATAAGTCCCATGACTCAGTAGGGACAGAGCGCAAATATTACCACTTTACGCATTACTAGATGTTAATTAGCCAAAGTAACTCATATGCAATGACCTGAGAGACTAAGGCATGCACTGGATTGTGTGTATACATTACTGCTTATTACTTTCCACTGTTGTCCCTGTGTATTCATTGCTATGCAAGTACTTACCAGATGATGGCAGACAACATCCATTATTTTTAACAGTTGCCATATCTAAATAATATTCAATGTTATTCGTTTTGGAAAATACTCTGATGTCTGTAGCACTGATGTCACATGGATGACCTGTGTTACCCTGGTCTCTGGTGCTCGTCTATGGAGATACAAACAGGAAACTGAAAAGCCAAGAGGCATGTTGTTGATATCCTAAATACTATAGGGAAATATGAAGCTGCAAATACCGAAACTACAAAAAAGACAATTTAGGCAGAGGTCAGGGCAGATGGGAAAAAATCAGAAAAACGTGTAGTTTGTGGCCTTTACTGACAGATTAGGCCCTTACAATTACATTTTGATGATTACAAGCCTTCCTGTTTGCAGTGTGCTTATGGTTACAGATTTCCAGCAGAGATAGATCAGCAACAGGAAGACAGGTCATAGAAGACAGACTCAAACAGTCAGATTGAAAGCAGCACTGGATTTACTAATACATCCAGTGCTGCCCTAAGCACTCTTCTTGTCACCATTCCCTCGCCAATGTGACTGTCATGTGTGCATTGACTGGTGTACATTGGCCAATCAGCAAGTGCTTAGGCGGGCACCTGTATAGAAAATAGGGGCTTATGGAAATAACTAACTTTAGCAGCTTTAAGAATGTAAAGACTGACACAAACAAGGGTATAATAGACTAAAGGGCAGCTTTATTTATTAAATATTACACTAGGGAATCCAGAAGCATTCCCAGTAGTTTGATATTTTGTCCAATTCTTTAAAACCATCCTGACTGTCGGAATAGTTTTTTTTTCTTTTAGTTAATTTTAGTATATAACAAAGTAATGTATTGCAAAAAGTTACCATTTGAATAATGCATGGAGAGGAATAGTCTGAATTCACCGGAGGAAGCAGAAAAGGTTGTTTACTAACATTTCCTGCCTTAAAACAGTGCAATAATGAGATAGATATAGATACACCCTGAATAATGATTTACTGGAAAAGAACATATATAATGCAGGGAGGCAAAGAAAGCTAATATGACACATGGAGAAAAATACTACCAAAAAGTAATCAACAAACCCCATGTGTGATATTAGCCATAGTGGTAAAAAAATAAGGCAAAGGCAATGATACATAGTACTACTTTTATATCACTGACAGGGCAGTAGGAGAATAAAACAGTATTACAGCAGTGACAAAATACAGACTTATGACCTATGGCCATAGGAGTATTAGGATGATAATGTACTTTTAAAAACCTATTATCATGCTAAAGTAAAGGTGATGATGCCATAAATATACTGACTATAGGTACAATTATAAAGAACAAAGAAATGGACATACTTCAGTATTTATGGATTTCTAACACAGGTACACCAACTGTGAATGTAAGGTTCAAATTATGCAAAATAATTATACAAAGTTTTTTTTTGTTAATTCAAGTGGAAAAGGTTTAATACACTAAGGGGGGTATATATTAAAAACTTCATTTTTCTCATTATTTTAAATTATTTTAAAAAAATTCAAAAAGTATGATTTTTTTTCAGATTTGAAGCCCAAATATTTTTTTTTTCAGATTGTCGTATGAAACCCAGTGCAGATAATGATATCTTCCAATTGTAAAAAGGACATCTGCCTTTGACTTCTACATGACCTTGGCAGGTTTGAGATGGCATATTTTCCGATTCTTACTTTTAGCAGCCTCGGGGTATAATAATCTCCAAAAATTCGAGTTATTTTTTCCACAAAAAATTGGGGTTTCCCCTTTTAAACTCCGACCAGATAAATTGGGGTGTTTTAATAAAAAAAAACATTCATTAATAACTCATGGTTGGCTGGTACTTTCCCCTATAACCACGCAGTGCATTTGGCATATAAGACATTATATGAAATGATTAAGAAATTATTTTGGAGGCTTTAAATCCGCTTATAGTGTGCCACTTATATGCCAAAACCCGAATGCCGCACAGATATGCCATTCCTCTCTAGCATTGGACTGGGGTTTCTGAGGCACAAAAACTCTTCCTTTGAGGTCTTGACCAGGGGGAAATGCCGGTGTCCACAGTTTACAGCAGGGGGAGCAGGCCTGAGTTGGCGTGGAACAAGGGGCTTACAGGGGCCGGAGGCCGCCGGGTTTTTTGGAGTCTGCAAAGTGTCTATATATTTGTAAGGCAGAGATTCCAAACTATAAACCCCCCCAGGAAGGGCCAAAGCACTCAGAGTCAGAACCTTTGCATGCTACCTATTTAGGATTTACAGGTATTTATTGTAGCCACGTTATAATGTTAAGGATTTCTAACTAAATGTTAGACTACAAAGAGGACTTGAGGTCAGACCAATTTAAAACCTCTACCTCAAGGGTCATAGTATACCACATTTTGACAGCCAATGCTTCACACTGATGGCAAGAGTGACTGTAGGTATCTTGCCACAGATATGTAAAAGCATGCCTGTCATTTTCATGGAAAGCTTAACTCAAAGTTTATTATGGTGTATTATGATTTAGATACCACTGCCTGACCTGTGTCTTCACTTTTTGTTGTTGGCAAATTTCTACTATAGATTATGGTTCGCCAATACACAACTCCAACAAGCACTGGCAGCCAAGTCCAATCAAATGCTCTGCTTATTTCACAATTAATTCATAAGAAAGAATAAACCATGTGACTGAGTAGAACTCCATCTCAATGTAAGCGCAATCCCTAATGCATTGCTGAGTAGTGTAATGAAAAATGTTAACACAAGCCAATACAAACATGAATGGACTATATATATATATATATATATATATATATATATATATATATATATATATATATATATATATATATATATATATATATATATATATATATATATATATAATTACTGTATTATATATATATATAATTACTATAATATATGAATGGACTATATATATATATATATATATATATATATATATATATATATATATATATAATTACTGGAGGAAATGTTAGGGAGATGTACGTGGAAAAGCAGGGAATAAAATTGTATGTAGTTGTATAAGGAGATACAGATTTGTTTGTGGAAAAATCAAATAATTAAGACAAAATAATAGAATTAATGATTTCATTATAAAAGATTAAGGGGCCGATTCACTAACTTTGAGTGAAGGATTCGAAGGTAAAAAACTTAGAATTTCGAAGTTTTTTTTGGGCAACTTCGACCATCGAATGGGCTACTACGACATTCGACTACGACTTTGAATTGAAGGATTCGAAGTAAAAATCGTTCGACTATTCGACCATTCGACAGTCGAAGTACTGTCTCTTTAAAAAAAACTTCGACCCCCTAGTTCGCCATCTAAAAGCTACCGAAGTCAATGTTAGCCTATGGGGAATTTTCATTCCTAGTCGAATATGGAGGGTTAATTAACCCTCGATATTCGACCCTTAGTGAATCGGCCCCTAAATGTATTGTAAGAGCAAATAAGAACAAGCTTTTTTCTTTAAATTTACACGTTGTTTTTTGTTGCGGTTAACCCACATCCTTTTTCTTTTTTTAAATTTTTTGAATCTCAGTAGAAGGTGCTAAATGCATTCCGCCCTTCCCCTCTAGATCTAGTGAGTAAGGCATTACTGGAATTAATGATGTGCTATTATGACATGCATTTCATAAAAAGTTAAATGTATAATCATAAACATATAACTTCTCTTTCTCTTAATATCTGATGCACAAACATTTGAATACACAAATCAGAATATATTGCATTACAAATATTGCTTCTGTGCTAGTTACAGCAAATAATTGTGTAGGGTCCTGACTCTAAATTTTGGCATTGGACCTGCCTTTCCAACAACTTCCAATCTCCTTGTTTCCCTCAACTTCAGCACTCCTGCTCTTTGTGCTCAGGAAACTTTAGCCTGGTTAAAATATCAAGTATAGTTATGTTCTTTATAGGTATGTGTCAATATAATTTTCATTTTGTTGTAAAAAAGGCAATCCTATTTCCCTTAAGCTCCAAACTGTTATATCCTCTTTAGTTATGCTCCTAAACTAGCCGGTAGGAAGCCATGGACAATACACATCTTCAACAACTTCATGGGCTTCAATATGAGTAGCCCTACAGAATAAAAAAAATTGGGCTTTACATACTTACTAAAAGTATGATACACATTTGTTATAACCAGTGGAATTTTTTTTCCTGGTATAGTAACCAGCCAGCAAGTAGTAATTATTTATCCAGAGAACAATTATTTGGTTCTAAAGGAACCAAATACAGTGCCTATATTACAACACTCCCAAAGTTCTCATTTGTGTGCATGTAAATTTTGCTTAAAAATGCTCAAATTCAAAACACCACTATTTTAAAAGAGGGGACCTTCAACACACTGGAATGCATAATCAAACACCATAAATCATACAGCTGTATCCTATCACCCATCTTGTATTGTAGCAAATTTGGGAAGGTTTTGATAATGACAATTGGAAAGGTTTGGATCATAACAATCGCTCCAAGAAAAAGTTGTCCTTTAATTGGATCACCACTCAATTCATCTTGTGCAATTATAATCCACCAAGATACAGGGTGTCCTTGAAATACATACACCGACTTACATACAATTCACACTTACATCCGGGGGCTATAACAATAACATACTATGATTTGCTTGACTTTTATTAGCGTTTAGCTTCAATAAGCCACCTGCCCCAATCTCCTCTTGCATGTGTTACTGCGGAGCACAGAAATGTAAAATTAAATATACACAGAAAGGTAAGAAAAACTATGTCAAGACAGACATCTGTCTAAGTTGCATTTAATAAGTAAATGTATATGTTTTAACTTACATACAAATTCAGCTTAAGAACAAACATACAGACCCTATCTCATACATTACCCGGGGACTGCCTGTATTCTTATCACAGCCAGGTGGGTTTTTGGAAAATGCACACTTGCCTATGATTGAAATTGTTGCCGGTGTCTCACTTACATGGGCAGGGGTAAGACATGGCATCTTTGGGTAGAAAAGGATGTAATAAAGACTACAAAAATACTAAAAAACTGGCTTGATGTCTCTGGTATAGCCATAACCTGAATACAGATAATTCTTGGTAGGGCCAAAGGTTATTAAACCTATGATGAAGTTGATCGCTTCCTTATTTTGGTAATTTGCATAAATCGTGCAAATACCCAACTTCTTTAATTAAGTCTCAAGATCCTGATCTTTTCATTTCTTCCTGTTGAGGGTGTTGTATGGAAATCTGCCCTTTCTTGTATTGGTGATGCCTAACTATTTTTTGTTTTACTTTCTGTACAGGGTCCGCATGTAATTTAATTTGCCTCAAATGCTGCCATTCATCTTTTCTAGTTCATTGTGACTAGGACCATAATACTAGCTTGTTCCTCTGTCCTGTGTGTCCTGCATTATATCCTGCTTATTCATAAATCTACAGTGGTGCTTGAACAGTTTGTGAACCCTTTAAAATACTCTATATTTTCATTTGAATGTAAAAATTGTTATATTTGGTAATTTATTTATGGAAAAAAAATACCCAAAATATATATAACATATCTACATGTGGCAAAAGTAAGTGAATTGGTATTCACTTACTTTTGCTCAATATTTGGTGTGACCCCCTTGTACAGCAATAACTGCAACTAAACGTTGTTCACTCAGAGAAATGTGTTGACTGAGAAATTTTAGTCATACAGAGTAGCTGCAGCTCTTGGATGTTAGTGGGTTTACTCGCATGAACTGCTCACTTTAGGTTTTTCCACAACATTTCAATTGGTTTAAGGTCAGGACTTGGCCATTTCAGAACATTCACTTTACTCTTCTTTAACCATTCTTTGGTGGAACGACTTGTGTATTTATAAATGTTATCTTGCTGCATCACAAACTGTCTCTTGAGATCCAGTTCATGGTCAAATGTTTTGACATTTTCCAATTTTCTAGTATAATTCAGAATTCATTGTTCCATCAATGATGGCAAGCCGTCCAGGCCCAGATGCAGCAAAACAGGCCCAAACCAGAACACTCCCTCCACCATGTTTCACAGATGGGATAAGGTTCTTATAATGGAATGCAGTGTTTTTCTTTTTCCAAATGTAACTCCTAATTTAAACCAAAAATTTCTATTTTGGCTTCATCCAGCCACAAAACAGTATTCAACTATCCTTCTGGTTTGTCCACATGGTCTTTTTGAGCTTTTATTAGCGCTGACCTATTTGAACTTTGGATTCCCACATGGTCTTTAGTCAGAAATATTTTGGGGAGAGAGCAATGGCTTTCTCCTTGCTACCCTGCCATACACACCATTGCTGTTCAGTGTTTTCCTGATGGTGGACTCATGAACATCAACCTTAACCAATGTGAGACAGGCTATCAGTTGCTTAGAAGTTACACTTAGTAACCTCTGACTATTGGATGTCTTGCAGTTATCTTTGATGGTCGACCACTTCTGGGTAGTGTAACAATGGTCTGAAATTCCTCCATTTATACACAGTCTATCTGACTGTTGATTGGTGGATAGATAGAGATAGTCTTGTCATCTTTTCCAGCTGTATGGGCATCAACAACTCTTTTTCTGTGGTCCTCAGACACCTCTGTTGTTCGAGCCATGATACACATCCACAAATATACGATAATCCTAAGTATTCACTTACTTTTGCCACAGGCAGATGTGTTATTAGATAATTTTTTCTTTTCAATAAATACATGGCCAAATATAATATTTTTTGTTTAATTTGATTAACTAGGTTTCCTTCATCTAAGTTTAGGACTTTTGAAAATCAGATGATATTTTAGGTCATATTCATATAAAAATATAGAGCATTTTTAAAGGGTTCACAAATTTTTAAGCAGCAATGTATGCTATAACCTATACTGTTAGTCTGTCTTGGTCTTGACTTTTCTTTTCCTTATGGTACCTTACCTGTCATTTGGGCTTCCTTTTAGTCTATTAACTGCTGGCTTCCTGTACTGTTTCTGATGTGCTTTTTTGTTATTTGGCTGTTACTCTTATATTTAGATAACAGCAGAATATTTTAGAACGTATACCTCTTAAACAATTTAGCATCTATGTTGGTGAGAGGCAAAACGTATGCTCATTTGTATATAGTAAAAGTGCTTTAAATATGTTTACAAAAACAAAATATTTTCTAGGACTTACAGGCACACCAAGCCCATGCATCCATAGCACTAAATATTAGTGTATATGGAAATGGGCTTGGTGTGTATGAAATGTTGACTTAAAATATATGCCAGCATTTGAAGTTTAGTTTTAAGTACATGTCATAACTTTCATGTGAATTCTACAAATGTGTGCTAAGTGAGTCTGTTACCAGCAGTCACTGCTGATCTGACACTGTCAAATATACCCACTTACAGTATTCCATACAAGCTTTTAAGTGCAGTACTCAGTGGGGCCTTACAGGTGGTGCTGGTCGACAGCACATGGAAAGCAGCAAACAATGCCAGATTAAACATAATTCTTATTAAACCAGGCCAGTTGTAATGCCTGAACCCCTAACCCAGAGTTGCTCATCTATGCAGCTCTCCTCTTGAAAAACAACTCCCAGAGTTTCCCCCAGGAAGTTGAAGTTCAGCATTAGCTTAGAGGGCAAAAAGACTCAATGTTGGTGAGCTAGACTGCAAAGTTGAATGAAATCAAATTGCTTAGATAGAAATGGCCCCATTTAACATGTTACCATGGCCCAAATGTTTATTTGAATGCGCACTTTTATTTTTCAAAAATGCCTATGTTTATTAGGCTAGGGCCAGACAGGGTCGAAATCAGCCTGCTAAAATCCTAGGGCTGATTTCAGCAGAATCCTCCTCTGTGCTTGCATTGGGAAGCTTTGTGTCAGCTCCAGTATTAACACAACACAACTAGATTTTGGCTGAAAATACAAATCTTGTGTTTCTTCACCAAATTCCGCTGAATGTGTTTGTGCTGGAGATGACACAAGGCCAGGTCTAGACTGAGAATTAAAATGGGCCCTGGCATTTCAGATACACAAAGGCCCAAGCTGCCCACAAAGATGCCCGAACAGCCTCCACCAACCCACTAAATAGTGACTTTCTATGGCACCTTATAGCAGCCCCTCTGCCATTTGCCAGAGCCCATAGTCCAGGCCTGCACAAGGCTTCTCAATGCAAATGCAGAAGTCTGCTATTGGTCAGGGGCTAAAATCAGCCTGCAGATTTCAGTAGGCTGATTTTGGCTCTGTCTAGAAGGGAAACTCAATTGTCCTTGTCCTGTTCCATGATATCTGTGCACATCTGCCCCAGTAGCACATCTCTGTAGTCTGGTGTTTTCTGACAACCTTGTCTCCTAGAGTGGTGGGCACATCTGATCATGGAATATTTGTCAGTAGCTAGGATCAATAGTGAAACTAAAGTACATAAAGTAAAAAGCATTAAGGCACTTCTATAACAACAGCCCCCCCCCCCCAAAAAAAAAGAGAATAAAGGCTGTTTGTAAAACTATAACAACTGCTGTTCACTCTCTAGCATAATTATGATGATTTTAACTTAACTGAACTGCAGATTTTTTTTTATAAGCCTTTGCATTTTTTTTCATTCAAGTCTTTATGAATTTGTTACAATCTCAATGAGTGGTAAATTCCTAATGATATGATTTATTGAAGTAGCAGGTATAGAATTAGCAGCTCAATCATAATCTTACTAGAGGAAACCATCAATATGTATTATTCATATCTATGCAAATTCTTTTCACCTTTTGCCTTTGTGAGATTAAATTACAGAGACTTAGAAAATCATATAAATGAGCAGAAATCTTTATGCACTAAAAAGACTTTTAGATATATAAGGGTATACATGGTAAGTATGACAGTCGCATCAACAGTAGTTGCCCACTTTACACCCCTGATGCAGTGCGATTTACATATTTACATTCATTTTGACATCCATGTGGTTTCAAATGACATGCCTTACATGGCAAGTTGAGCTTTCCTGCATGCCATTTGCTATCAGCCACAAATATTTGCTAATCTAGAATCAGGAGGAAATAATTACTCCCAACAGCCTTGGGCACTAATGTGGGGGTAACCTGCATTGTGGGATATTGCGTGCATGAGCAACCATAATATGTTATTGTTCAAAAAATAATCTTCATTTAATTTATTGGGTGATTAATTATACGTAGTTTGGCAACAGCTATTAGGGTCTCATGCTTTCCTGCTACTTCTGAGTAAGAGCTAACAACATTCTCTTGGCAAGCTAAGCACACAGAAAAATGCTAAATGTTACAGTTCTGGAAAATGGCTTTGCTGCCCAGCAGGTCGATCTATATTAAATGTATCAGTGATATAAGGATATCAGTAAAACATTTTTACTGGTACAGATCTACCAAAATTCCAAAGGAGAGCAATTCATTAAAGTGCGGATGTCAAACTCAAAGCTGACCCTTCTGTTGTAAAAGGCAAATTCCATTAGCGTCAGATTCTGTCCCATCCAGTAACCCATAGCAACCAATAATCTGTCAACTCTTATGAGCAAGTACAATTATAATAATGACAGTAGACACAAAACTGGTTGCTACAAGAACCTGTGCACACCTTGCCCTTGTCAAATATGTTGGTATACTGCACATCCAAAGCACCAATGTCTCTGAAAGGGCACCTTTCACATAGACAAAAAAGCTGTATGATAAAAGTCCTTTTCAAATTGAACATGCTGCTCAAATTCTTTTTTATATTAACACATCTAAAAAAATATCAGCTGTCTATCATATATTGCCTGTCCCGCCTCTATGCC
The DNA here is from genome assembly GCF_017654675.1 of Xenopus laevis. Lineage (NCBI taxonomy): Eukaryota > Metazoa > Chordata > Amphibia > Anura > Pipidae > Xenopus > Xenopus laevis. The sequence goes on from NC_054372.1 coordinate 95,717,778, forward strand.
TGAGGCATAGATGTGGGGCAGGCAATTGCTTTTTACTTTCTACTTAGCACTTCCTAGAAGTCACTGTACTCCTCACATGCCCTCTCACCATCTATAATTGTGTAGTCAGTCCCCCCCATTCTGCCACATAAACAATATTTTAGGTTGATGCAAAGCTTGCCATAAAAACAGTGTTTACAAAATGTCCCTCTCCAATGTGCTGTAATTGTGAATTACAAAATAATGATGGAAACAAAATTTAAAGGAGAAGGAAAGGCAAAACATAAATGCTTTTCTACATTAAGACTGGTGTACAGATAACTCACTGCAGGTTTCGAAAGTTGTCTGCCTGCTGGTATGTGGAAGCATGAGCGCTCTGCGTAGACTGGCGTGTGTGACTCGGGTGACGTCACTGAATCTGCAGGTGTCTTCCTCCCTGCTGCCAGAGGCAGCCTTGAGGCGCGTAGAGCAAAATTTCTGTTCTTTGCGCATGTCTTAGGGCTCTGCTTTTTCCCTATGTTGATGAAGCGCATGCAAATTCGGCTATGCGTGTGTCATCATTGACCCCAAACACCACGCCCCCCAGCCCATCATATCTCAGTACTAAGTAGACGCAGAGGCATAAATTATTGCAGTATACTGGGGACAGCAAGCAATGATTTTTGGTGCGCAGCGAGGGGACAATATATATAATAAAAAGCTTGTGGTGCGCAGCGCTGGGAAAATATTCGCTCCTGGGGTCAAGGCTTTTTTTTCCCGCACATGCGCAACAAGGAGAATGAGGCAGAGGGAAGCTTCCTGTACTTTACAAACATGGCGCCTGTGTTATCACAAATGCGACCAGAACAACAAGACGGATTTCAAACGATAGGATTGGCCTGGGTGAGTTAAAACTTTAGCGATTTAGGAGATATTGAGGAGTACATTAGAGGTAGATAGGTGATGTTTTTTGCCTTTCCTTCTCCTTTAAATAATTTATATGTACTGTATAAAGTTTACTTTGGTTGATAAATACAATAGAAAAGGAATTGAGATTATTTCTTAGGTTATAGGTCCCCTTTAAAGGACCCTTTAATGTGGACATACAGTATATGGGCTGCATAGAAGAAGAGCATGCAAATTGTTTTCTGGAACACTACCCTAAAGGTAGTGCTACACAGAGGATCTTTGTCAGACTTTATCAGACCCACAGGATCTTGTCATGCAACAGCAAGAGATTTGACGGAATGCTTAATCTTATCCTCCATGCTGCAATGTAAAATCTGATCAGATAAAGTTGCTTGTGTATATCTGCCTACATCCAACAGTCTAGCTTTATCTTGTCAGATGAAAATACAATATATTCGGCATGCTCAAGTTGTGTCGTTCACATGGCAAATCCTTAATGTTGTTTACAGATCAGATTTATTAATTTTAGATATGTGTAATTACAGGGTGCATTCGGTTAATCTTACCACTTCCAACAAAATCTCCTGTGTAGTTCTACACCAATCCTTTTTCTGTCTGAGGGTAAGGGCACACTGGGCGATTCGGGGAGATTTAGTCGCCTGGCGACTAATCGCCGCGACTTTGCGGTGACCAATCTCCCCAAATGCCTTCCCTCACTCTGCGCTGGCTAAAATGAAAAATCACCGGCACCTATCACATGCGGCGATTAGTTTTCCGAAGTTTCTGCGATTAGTCGCCAGGCTACTAAATCTCCCCGAATCGCCCAGTGTGCCCTTACCCTAGACACTGCTATTTTGGGAGAATAGTCGACCATCGTCAAATCGCTTCTTCTTCGGGCAACTAATCTCCCGGAACTGCCTTCCCACCGGCTTGAATGTAAATCCTTGGTGTGATGGCACTCAGATTGCTTAGTTATACGAAGTCGAATTCAGAAAGTCAAAACGATTTGACGGCGATTTACAGTAAATTCTAGCTGGCTGGAATGCAGTTTGGGGAGATAAGTCGTCTGAAGAAGAAGCGATTTGTTGCTGGGCGATTTATCTCCCGAAATAGCAGTGTGTGCCCTGGCCCTTAAGGTCAAGTTAAGCAGTGCATTTCTCCTGAAAAGATAAATTAATTTTATACATACACATATTTTTCAGGCACAGATAATCGCAAAGTCTGGAAGAGGCCCAGATGATCAAATCGTATAGTCTAGATCAGGCACTCAAAGAGTAGTCTTCCCAACAGATAAAATTCAGAAAATGTATTTAGGTACAGTATATATATATATTGAGGTAGCCTTACATGTTTCATGTTTTACAAACACTTAATCATAGGTCCTATGGTTGCACAGTTTAGGGACATACATAATCACCTGTCTGCCTGTGACCAGTACGTGTGCATCAGCCAGGGATTTTTCCATTGAATGACAATACCAGCAGTTACAGGCGGTCAGAGATGTTTTGACCGCTGTTGTATTCCACCAGATGACAGCAATGGTCAAAACACGCCATGTGCCATTAGCCTTATAGTGATCCTGAATGTCTGTACCCTGTAAGTAAGTCTTTTTTTTTTTACAGGATAATGAAACTGAGAATCTATATATGGGAAAGGAACACACTGCTCAGTAATATGCCTCTCTCTGCACTGATCATAATGCCACAAGGCTGTACTGCGATGCTGAGTATTGATGTACTGATAATGAGCATGCAGCTTTGTATAATGATGCTGACCTTCTATACATTGTAATGAACCCAATGAACTTAGTCAATGATCTGAAGATAAATCCGTTTCACTCTATACACTAATGCAGAAATGTCAAACATGATTTGCTCCAGCCTCAGTTGAACTGTAAGAACCAGCATTCTGAGCCAGGCTCAAGGATCTACAACTAAAACAGGACCGATGCAGTCTTGCCATTTATGCATTTAAAGGAAAACTTTACCCCCGAAATGAATATTTAAGCAACAGATAGTTTACATCATATTAAGTGGCATATCAAAGAATCTCACCAAACTGGTATATATATTTGAGTAAATATTGACCTTTTACATCTCTGTGCTGCCTCAGAGATCACATGACCGGAAATACTACAACTCTAACTGTAGTGTGGAAGCAAAAGACATATCTCTGTTAATTGGCTCATGTGACCTAGCATGTATGGTTTGTCTGGTTTGTTTGTGTGCACAGTGAATCCTATGATCCCAGGGGATGGCCCTTATTTTTTAAAATGGCCATTTTCTATTTATGATTACCCAATGGCACATACTACTAAAAAAGTATATTATTATGAAAATGGTTTATTTGCATGAAGCAGGGTTTTACATAGGAGCTGTTTTATGCAATATCTTTTTATAGAGACCTACATTGTTCGGGGTATAGTTTCCTTTAAGAAACATGTCCTACTTACCAGAGAATGTATGGTTTTGGTTTGACATTTGCAGATATAATAGTACTAGGTTGAAGAACCTGGTAGAACAAAGTGTACTTCAAATTGCTTTTGCTCCTTTTTCTCAGCAGAGAGATCAGACATACAATTTGATTTCATGCCCACATTTATGAAAGCATGAATGCACACAAGCATACAAGTAAATAGACAGCAGAATTCACGTAAGTGACACAAATGTTAATAAAGACAGAGAAACATAGGCTAACTTTAAGCAGGTCTTCACATGTGTTTTATTCACTTCGGGATTTTTTTTTAGAAAATACGTTTCAAAGCCACATAGAATATGCAACAAACAAATAAAAGTTAATTCAACTGAAGCTAGAACATACTGGTTTACTAGCAGTCTAAACATCTAAGAAATACTCTCTCTGTATGGTGACTCAACATCTATCTATCATCTATCTATCATCAAATATCTAACATCATCTATCTATCATTTATCTATCTATCATCTATCTATCGCCTATCTATCTATTTATCTATCATCTATCTATCATTTATCTGTCATCTGTCATCTATCATTTATTTATCATTTATCTATCATCTGTCATCTATCTATTATCTATCTATCTATCTATCTATCTATCATCTATCTATCTATCTATTATCTATCTATCTATCTATCTATCTATCATCTATCTATCATCTATCTATCATCAAATATCTAACATCATCTATCTATCATTTATCTATCTATCATCTATCTATCGCCTATCTATCTATTTATCTATCATCTATCTATCATTTATCTGTCATCTGTCATCTATCTATCATTTATTTATCATTTATCTATCATCTGTCATCTATCTATCTATTATCTATCTATCTATCTATCTATCATCTATCTTTCTATCTATCTATCTATCTATCTATCTATCTTTCTATCATCATCTATCTATCTATTATCTATCTATCGCTCTATCTATCTTTCATCATCTATCTATCATTTATCTATCATCTATCTATCATCTATCTATCATCTATCTATCATCTATCTATCTATCAATCTATCTATCTATCTATCTATCTATCTATCTATCTATCTATCTATCTATCTATCTATCTATCTATCTATCATCTATCTATCTATCATCTATCTATCTATCATCTATCTATCTATCTATCTATCTATCTATCTATCTATCTATCTATCTATCATCTAGCTAGCATATATCTATCAGCTATCTATCTTTGATCAATCATATCTCTAGAAACAACTGGTCAATCAGCACACTTGTATCATGTAGCTATACAGTTAATTAAAGTTGCCTCTCAAGTGGGTATATGCAAATTAAAACTTACTCTACCTTTGAAGCAGGGCCAGAACTAGGGGTAGGCTGAGTAGGCACATGCCTAGGGCAAAAAAATGGGGGTGGTGTCAGGCACCTTCTCTGCCTCTTACCCCTCTCTATACACTATTTGCGTGTATGTGCGCACACGTGTGTCAGTGCGTGAAAGGTGACACGACCGGCCAGGTTGCCTAGGGAGCCTGCTTTGAAGTGGGTGCAGAGTGATTGAAATATACACTGCCTTGAAGTGCTGCAGAAGTGAGTGGGCAGTAATTCTGTCTTGTGTTGTTTGGTTGCTGGGCTACCTAATACAAGGTATTATACATCAATTGGGAGTCCACATCTGATTTTCATTTAGTTAAGCCTAAGGGACTCGCCCCAGTTCTCAGGCGAACATATAAGAAAATCCTTTATCCAAAGAGAACTGTCCCAAGGCTTTTTTTTATAAAAAATTTTGTTTTATTAAATTATAATTAAAAATCAGTTACAAACAACCCCACCAGGCCCACCTTACGCGTTTCGCACCCTCCGGCGCTTAGTCATAGGTGTATCATACAACTATGACTAAGCGCCTGAGGGTGCGAAATGCGTAAGGTGGGCCTGGTGGGGTTGTTTGTAACTGATTTTTAATGATAATTTAATAAAACAAAAATTTTTATAAAAAAAAGCCTTGGGACAGTTCTCTTTGGATAAAGGATTTTCTTTTACCTAATACAAGGGCCCAATTGTAATTCTGAGGGAGCAGTGCTTTCATTTTAGCAGAGAGGTCAGTTATAGGATCCGTTATCTGAAAACCTGTTATCTAGAGAGTTTGGAATTACTGAACGGAACCTCCCATGGACATCCAAATTATGGAAAAACCACAGGTCCCAAGCATTCTGGATAACAGGTCCAATACCTGTATGTGAAAAGTGTAGGCACTGGTATATGACTGTTTATCTATCTGTTAACCTATCTGCAAAGCCTGTACTGTATATAAATTCACCCTCATGTTTTGAACTGTTTTACAAGCAAATCATTTAGTAGTCCTGACAAATCAACGATAGTCTTACATATCTTTCCCTCCACCTTTTAGCCCATTCCCTTTTCTTTCTATATCCCCATACAAACTGGAGTCTTCCTGTGGAACAGAAAGCCAAGATGTTTCTCACACCCTGTGCTGGACAAAGGCAGGTCATTTTTAAAGCCATTAAAGGATTCAGGCTAAGATGTAGTTGAACGAGGGGGGGCTGCCTTATATCTGCTGTTAAACCACCCTTCAGCTATTTATAGCAGCCCCCATGAAACCTTATTTTTCACCTCCCTACAACTTTGCTCGTCAGATAGGGAAAGTGATATTTCCATTTTTTTTTATTCTTTTAAACCAGAAACAGTGCTGTGCATTTTTAATTATTTCATTAAAAGCACCTGTTTCTTATTTTATTTTATTAGTCTCATTTAATATTTTAAATGTCCAAAGTTTAGAAACCACCCTTTGACTAACTGAACAAAAAGTATGTGTTAACACAATGTTAATTTTTAGTATAAAGGCCTGAAGTGCTTTTAACTGTTGTATATTCGTTTTTTTTTTTTGTATTCACTGCAATGTGTTGACAGTGTATTGTAGACAAATGTGTTCATTTATAACTGTAAAGGCACATTGAACACACAATTACAAATGCACACTGGCACACATTTCCACAAAGATACACACAGACTCATCCTCTTAAATTTATGTTGTCTCTGGGGTCTGTCTCTGCTCCTTTCTCCTGTATCCCGACCGTTTCCATGGTAACACAACATCCCTGGGACTCTGGCCAGTTCTGACTGACAAGCGAACTGCGTTGGTTGGTTAAGCTCACAGTACAGTACAGTACACTAATACATTATTTCACTACCCTGTGTCTACCATACTAAGCAAAACAGTGCTAGGTTACATTAGTATGTTTCTTTTAACTCATATACAATCTCAATTGTATTATTGCAGTACTAGACATTAAGCCCGTTAAATTAACGGGCGCTAGAACATATGTAGTCAAACATTTATAAAAACAGAATTGTTCTAGTCTAAAAAAAATTCGCCAGAGACGGTCCGTGGGGCACATGCGCAGTAGCGCAATCCCACGGACACAGGGACTGGACGCAGAGAAACGTCAACTTTATTATATATAGACCGCCAGAGACAGTCTGTGGGGCACATGCGCAGTAGCGCAATCCCACGGACACAGGGACTGGACGCGGAGACACTTCAAACGGTCCGTGGGGCACATGCGCAGTAGCGCAATCCCACGGACACAGGGACTGGACGCAGAGACACTTCAACTTTATTATATAGGATGCTATACTGTATTTTTTAAAAATCAAATGGGTAGTTCACCTTTAGAATAGCATTTTGACTGTGATATTGTCAGACAATTTGAGACTGGATTAACTATAGCATAGGGACAGAATAGAATGATAAGTAGTAAAACGTAATGAAAACAATTAAATGGTAGCCTCAACAAGCAATTCTTTTTCATCTGCTGAGATCAGTGACCCCCATTTGAAAGCTGGAAATAGGTAGAAGACAAAGGCACATAACCCAAAAACTACTAAAACCAATTACAAAGTTGCTAGGAATAAGGCATTCTTTAACATACTAAAAGTTAGCTTAAAGGTGAGCCATCCCTTCAGTGTGAGAAACAGTTGTGTGTATCATTGTACTTTACTGAATCTAATATACTTTATACTTAACTAGACACAACAATGCTGGGTAAATTATTACTGAATGTGATGGGACAAATGTAATTACATTTTTAGCATAGTTCAATATTCGGGCTAATGCTAGTAGCTATTGCTTAATTCCTAAATTGTGTTTTGGTGATATTCTATGTAAATTACTAGGCCCATAACAAACATATTACTAAAGAGAGACCTACAGTAGTTTCAAGTGTTCAATAGTGATGGGCGAATAAATTGCGGCGAATTTTCACATTCGTGAAACTGCATGAAAAATCTGTGCGACAAAAACAAATTGGCGTGCGTCAAAATTGTGCGCGCATTAAAATTATTTGGACACCCTTTGACTTGAATGCATTTAGACAAAATAGTTGTGTGTATAAAAATTGTTGCTCGCGTCAAAAATTGTTGCACGTCAAAATAATATTGACTTCAATGTGTTTAGAATGTTTTTGAATTCACCCATCCCTAGTGTCTCAAGGTTTTGTGTTCATGTAGGTTTTAAGGGTTAAAACTTCAGTGGATGCTGTTGATTATTGGCCTGTGTATGGGACCCTCCATACACCTGCCCATAGCCAGATAGCTACTAGACAGGTTTAAAGGGATACTAAAGCTTAACTAAAGTAGTAGGATAGAACTAGCTCAGTTCTGGCCATTGAATGAGGACTCGACATCCGCACCTACAGTCTTGGAAACATCTGGATTGACAAAACTAAAAAGAAACTCCTCTATTCAACACTTTACCAATCTACACAAAATGAGTACACCCCAGAACAAGGGGAATATCTTAAAAACATCTCCATGGAAAGCTTGTTAATACAGGACAGGCAATTTCTGGAAGAACCACTGTCAATAACTGAAATTAAAGATGCAATATCCCTATTTCCTACTGGAAAAACACTATGGGGCAAATTCACTAAGCGCCGAAGCGCCGAAGCGCCGAACGCTAGCGTCAATTCGCTAGCGTTGGGCAAATTCACTAACGAACGCTGGCGTAGATTCGCTAGTGTTACTTCGCACCCTTACGCCTGGCGAATTTTCGCTACGGACGTAACTACACAAATTCACTAACGCGCGCAGTGTACTGAACGCTACCTTTTACGCTAGACTTCCTTCGCCACCTCAGACCAGGCGAAGCGCAATAGAGTAGATAGGGATTGCTTCAAAAAAAGTCAAAATTTTTTCTAAGTCCCAAAAAACGATGTGGTGTTTTCTACATTATGGGTGATAGGCTGAAAAAGATTGAATTTTTTTTTAGGGCTCCCCTCCTTCCCCCCTACATTTCCTGACTCATGACAACTTATCTATACAGTGGGCACATGTGTAGGGCAAAAAAAAAATTTTATTTGATGTTTTGAAGGTTTTCTAGGCATTTGTAGTGCTGAAACGTATTCCTCCATTGAAATTTGAATTTGGCGCCGTATTCAAATTAACCTTCGCTAGCGTAACTTCGCTTCACTTAGCGAATCAACGCTAGCGCAACTTCGCAACCTTACGTTACCCCTGTGCGCAACTTCGGATTTTAGTGTATTTGCGGAGCGCTGGCGAAACTACGCCTGGCAAAGTGCGGCGAAGCGCGGCGAAGTTGCGCCTGGCGCAACTACGAATCTTAGTGAATTTGCCCCTAGGACTGGAAGGCATTCCAATGGAATGGTACCAACTAAATAAGGACTCACTGGCTCCTAAGCTGTTCCACTTGTATAAGACAGCTCTGGATACGGGAATTCTACCACCATCTCTTAGAGAAGCCTTAATAGTCCTGATACCCAAAAAGGGGGGAAACCCGGCAGAATTTTTGACTACATCTCGCTTCTGTCCAATGATATTAAAATTTTGGTGTTAGCTAATTGGCTTACTAAGGTAATACTGTCAGTGGTACACCCCGATCAGTCGGGTTTTATGCCAGGCCGGCTACTGATATCAACATACGCAGATTATACACCAATCTGGATTTAGCCCGATTGGGGGGTTATACTGGGGCAGTAGTCTCCCTGAATATCAGGAAGGCATTTGATTCAGTAGAATGGAGGTACATGTGGGAGGTGATGATAGCTATGGGCTTTGGGCCTAAATTTAAACATTGGGTTCAACTGCTCTACACCAGCCCAATAGCAGGAAACTGGTGTCAGGGCCCTTTGCTCTGGAAAGGGGAATGAGGCAAGGATGTCCGCTTTCCCCTTTTTGTGCTGGCCATAGAACCTCTAGCAATGGTAATCTGAACAAGTCCACGAATAAAGGGTCTGCACTTTGGGGAAGTGGAGGAGCGTATATACCTATATGCGGATGATGCATTGGTGTACTTGGTGAACTCTGGGCAATCCATTACAGAACTGCTTAAACTTGTGAACTAATTTGGGGAGACCTCAGGGCTACGAGTAAACTGGCAAAAATTCACGTTTATGGCACTAAACAAGTCAATACACTCCCCCCTTTTACTTTGTATTTGGGAGTTTGGGTCAGTCAAGATCCACACAAATTCAGAGAACTGAATATAGACCCAACTATACGGCAGTTAAGCACCAACTTCACACACTGGGCAGGCCTCCTGCTCAATCTATTGGGTCGTATTAATCTTAATCTTATAAAAATGGTAGTACTGCCCAGATTATTAAATCTATTCCATAATTCCCCAATCCCTCTCCCCGCCAATATGTTTCCCGAGCTAGACTCGATGACTTGCCCTTTCATATGAGCCAATAAACAACCGCGCATAAGCCTTAAGACATTAACTGCCCCCAAAAACAAAAGTGGGTTATCTATGCCACACTTCTTCCTGTATTACTTAGCCACACAGTTAGTTTATGTAGCATGGTGGTTTTCCTCCCCGGCCGCAATGCAGATTTTTTCATATCAGCAGAGGCAGCTGGATCAATTGAATCACTTGCTAACGTTCCCTTACGGGGACCACTCAAAGGGGGTGCCCCCCTTCTACTATAAGTATGCTACCAGGGATATGGGAAAAAGTCCTCAAATATGACAAAGAGTCACAAAACCTTGTTTCCCCCTTCACACCTACAGTATATGGTGTAATCCCCACATGAGCCATTTTATGTCCATTCATGACCCAGCAATATGGGCAAAGTACAAAAATAAATATTTGGGACAACTATAGAAAAACCAAAAATTTCAATCCTACGAAACTCTAGCAACAGAATATAACCTCCCTAGAAATATGTGGTTCAGATACCTCCAGCTCAGATATGCAGCAAATAGCCAATTCCCCACTCCTCCCAGGGTATCCCTGTCAATACTCAAGGAAGGGCTCAGGGCATCTGTCCAGAAAGGGCTAACCTACCGGATTTATTCCATCCTCAACAAGCAGAGGGGAAATCCCTTTGCACATAGCTACAATAAATGGGTAACTGATATAGACCTAGAGGACTGGGAGGACATCACCCACTCATACTTACTCTCTGTAATTGGTAGCAACGATACACTGATACAGTACCGTACAATACACAGAACTTACCTCACACCAGCGAGGTTGCACTCAATAGGCCATATGCCAAAAAACCTTTGTTTCAAATGTGGATTCATACATACCTTCTGGACCTGTCTGCTAATTGATACATTTTGGGCAAAAGTAACAACGTTCATAGAATAAACTCTAGACCTGCCAAAGTTAAGATCACCAGAGGCATGTCTCCTGGGTCTGGTGGAACATATACAGGGGTGTTTCGCCAATGAGGCGAGTTGAGGCTGTCGCCTCAGGCGGCAGCACCCCACTAGGTACCAGGGTCAGCAAAAATGCTGCTCCTGGTACTTTAAAAGCGAATTTCCGGGGGAGGTGGGGCAGTAGCAACTGCTGCTGCCTTAGGCGGCGGAGGGGCCAGGATCACCCCTGAACATATAATGCCAGACAAACACAGAGGCTACCTATTGAGACTTTTGTACTTCTATGCTAGGAGAACCATTATTCTGTCATGGATGCTACCCAACCTACCTACCCTGAAGAGATGGAAATCTTTGATAAATGAGGCCCTCCCACTTTATAAGCTGACCTATCTGAGTCGAGGCTGTGAAGACGAATTTGACAAAGTCTGGGGTGCGTGGGCAGACACCAGGGACTCCGCTACAGCACAAAATAACAGATGCATTAAAACCCAGGACAGGAACGTCTAAGTAAACTGGGTAAACTACACGTCCCCCCCCCTATTTGCTATAAGTTAAAAAAATGGTTTGTTCATGCATATACTCTGCTTTGTTGGAAAAATGCAAAAAAGATGGTCCAATCTCAAGTATAAAGAAGGAATGTTGTATTGCGCAAATATCTTGTTGTACAAACCAATAAATTAAAACCCTTTTAAAAAAAAAAGTAGGGTAGAAATGTTGTACATTATGTTTTACACTCTGCACCAGTCCAAAGCAACCACAACCCTTTAGCAGTGAAGATCTGAGCCTCCAAAGATGCCCCAGTAGCTCCCCATCTTCTTCTCTGCTCATTCAATTCACATGCTCTGTGCTGCTGTCACTTACTGAGCTTAGGGAATGACTCACAGTATACTGTATATATATAATATAAATATAGTGAATAATTATTGGTACATGGCAGCACATAAAACCAGCACAATTAACATTACATTGAATAATCAACTCTAAAGCATCAGTTTCTGTGACAGACAAACCTCTTTTTTTCTCTTTTTCACAAAGACAGTGTCTGCATGTTAATGTGGCCATTGCCTGATGGGCTTCTAGGTAGGTGGCTAAAAAGGCAGAGATTTTCTTTTCTGGTGACCTCATCAAACAGTAACATAACTAACCCGGGTAAAGCTGTGCAGCGGGCCCCCTAAACCCCCTCCAAAAGTAATTTTCGTGGCAGATTCGATCACTCGCGAACCGCTGGTGGGTCCTGGTGCAATTGCATTCCCCACAGTTCCGCCATTGACATCAAACGAGTAGATCATTAGGTGTATGACCAGCTTTATTTATGCCCTGCTGCACATGTTTCTAAAGCAACCAAAAAAGCTACCATTTTAATGTGGAGTGGAAAAAAAAGACACCTCTCCTAAGTGTGTGTATATCTTTTAAATGGGCTAGCTAGTGCAATATTATAAGCCATCTATATGAAGCGAGGATGCTTTAATCTCAGCTGTACCATTTAAATTAGTACAAGTAAAGTTTAGAAGCAAGGTCAAGAGGTACTTCTAAAGGGTGATGGGGTAATACAGAGGTGGCAGTTACAAATGCAATAAAATAAGTCGTGAACGATGTATATAATTAGCTCTTGAATTAATGTAAAAAATAACAAAGACATAAACGGGAACCGATAGCAGTTAATTAACTGACTTGCTTTTAACCCTACCAGGTTTGGCATTGAAAGAGTATCCTCCATGGCTTTGTGTTCATGTGTATTTATGATGGACAGAGAGCAATGCATGAGCTACCATCACACTGTGCTGCACCGTGGCACTTATTATGTGTATACATTTTTCCCTTTCTTTTGTGTTTCTAGATGTCAGTCATTTATAATGGGTTTTGCGGACCTATTTGGTTCAGTCCCCCATGCCCATCGCTGTCCTCTATAATTATTAAAATCCCCAGGATACCAAAAGTGTGAAGTATGTGGGCATAGTTAGAAAGAAAACATGTAGAAGTGGGGCTTGGAGGGAGATGTGTGTGTGTTTGTGAATACATAAGATTTAGAATTAGCATTATTAAAGCTGGAAATTCTTGTGTTTATCTCAGTTAGAGCTTAAGAAAATTTGCTTTCATTTATTTGTATGTGCATTACCGCAGTCTCTCTTCACCTAGGCATACAGTCTCCCATTAATAACACCGGATAGAAATGGTCTATTATCACTGGGTATACAGTCAGGGGAAGGCAGAATCCCTAAGCAGAAATACATCACTAAGCATCTCACCATTAAAATACAAACAAATGTTGTTACTGCATAAGCTCTGTAATGCCATGGTGTGTAATGTAATGAGAGGGGACAAGGAAAGAAAGCAGTGATGTAACTATCTGTGACTGGGTGCACATCCTGCACCCAGGCCCCCCACCGGGTCCCCATCACTTCGGTTTGCACTGCAAAAAAAAATTCCCCCTGTCACCCACAATATGCTTTTTGCAAATTTTTCACTGTTTCACGTAATTTTGCTGTTTTGCAAATTTTTTGGTGAGAACGCTACAGATTCACTCATCACTAATAGGAGAGACAAAGGAGCAGGGGGCAGAGAGAGACACCCATGCATAGGACTGTATTTTAACTATATTTGAACCTCTGAAGCACACACATGGTTTTTATTAGGAAAGGTAAACCGTATGCCATATGTAATGTACCATTTCATATTTTGGTGTTACTGGTCCATTAATAAGAGACGTCACTGTCCCACTGCAGTCAGCCCCCCCTAAAGACTCCTTTAGCTCAAATCCTGACCTTAAGACACTTGTGGGACCAATCTTCACCAATGTATTATTAATTATCTAGAGGTAGTGATAAATATTCAAATATTCAGCCATATTACAGTAAATATAGGTACTTTTTAATGAATACTCTGACCTGGTTGCAGCATCAAATGTGACAAATGTTAAAACAAAACATGGAAAGCAACATTTCATCTGGGTCCCCGGATTTTCTTAAGGTTATAAATGCATTTTAACATTTATTATTTATAAATTTAGCATACAAAATGAAGATTAACTGGTAAAAAGTAAAATAGAACTAGTAATAATGTAACTAATGTACAAGAATGCATTATACAGTACAGTAAGAATCAGTGAGCACAGGCACTACAAGCCTATTATAAGTTCTAGCACCTCTTCAAGAACTGCCTCACTCTGTTGCTCTGCCAAAATGCAAGGTATGAGGAACTATAGGCCTGGAGCATTCTGTGACCTGTAGTAGGGAAAGCCATGCAGTGACTGCATTAATGTGAAACATTTAATTATCACTCACTACATGGATTCTTTTTCTGCTAGTTAGACAGCAATTTTAATATTATAATGGGACAGTTGTACAGATTCTCCAATCCCACTGCATCAGCATAATAATTATATATAAACATAGTAATTTGGGTTGAAAAAAGACACGTCTAGCCTTTAGGCCTAAGTAACTTCTAGCTGATACAAAGGAAGGACAACAACCCCTTCTAAAGCTTCTCCAATTTGCTTCAATTTTTTCCTGACTCCAAGATACAATTAAAACCATTTTCTGGATTAACTTTGTACTAAGTTCTTTAACCCTGTATTTTCTGTATACCTCCCGCCCAGAAAGCAGGATGGCACAGTATAAATTCCATGTATAAATACCCCTAGAACTCATAGCAGAATGGCAACATAATGTATAAATCCCCCAGAATTCACAGCATAAGTGCAACTTAATGTATAAATACCCCCAGAATTCATAGCAGAATGGCAATTCCATGTATAATTACTCCCAGAATTTATATCAAGATGGCACGGTGGCAATTCCATGTATAAATACCCCCAGAACTTATATCAAGATGGCATGGTGGCAATTCCATGTATAAGTACCCCCAGAACTTATATCAAGTTGGAACAGTGCCAATTCCAATTATAAATATCACCAGAACTTATATCAAGATGGCACGGTGGCAATTTCATCTATAAATACCCCCAGAATTCATGTCAGGATGGCACCATGGCAATTCCATGAATAAAACCCCCAGAACACATAGCAGGATGGCATGGTGGCAGTTCCATGTATAAATACCCCCATAATTCATTTTAGGATGAATTCTGGGGCAATTCCATGTATAAATGTCCCCAGAATTCATAGCAGGATTGCAAAGGGGCAATTTAATGTATAAATACCCCCCAGAACCCATAGCATGATGGCAAAGTGGCAATTCCATGTATAAATACCTCCCCAAAAACCATAGCAGGATGGCAAAGGGGAAATCCCATGTATAAATAGCACACAGAACCCATAGCAGGATGGCAAGGGGAAATTCCATGTATAAATACCCCACAGATCCAAAGCAGGAGAAGAGACAAGCAGACGCTGTTCTGCAACCAAACCCAAAGGAAATGTCAGGTACTTACCGGGGTTCTGGGAGACACGGCTCTTCGCTGAGCTATGGGCACCAAGCGCAATGAAGTGGGAGGCAGCAAAGAGGAGGGAAGGGGGCAGGGCAATGTGTATGATGGAAAGGAAGTGAGGCCTATCAACTCTGTATACTGCTTGAGGATCACACAGGGGAGAGAGCCAGCCAGCACAGACACACACCAATAAAAAAAAGGCAAAAAAAACTAAAAAATAAAAATGTAAACAAATGTGGAGGAGGAAAATTGTGGGGGGCCATGGACCCTGTGGGGACCCTGTGGCCACCCCGGTTCCGGCACCTATGGTTCTGCCTATAAACGCCACCTTTTGCTTTGGGAGGAGCCCTCCACTTCTTAGATGCCACCAATAGAGAACCAAGGCAAGAGTTCTGGGCAGACAAGGGAACAGTAACGTGACAGGAGGAATGGGGAACAGGAAGCGTAGTTGAGGGACAGGCCAAGATCTATACCAATCAGATAGAAACTGGAGCTAGGGACGTAGTCAAGGACACAGGCCGGAGTCAAACTCAATCAGTAATGCAGTACAAAGTCAATATCCTAGAGAATAATCATAGACTGGCAAAGGTCGGTACAGGCAGTGAGATCAGGGACAGGCAAGGGTCAAAGAACAGATAATCAGACTTGATTCACACCCAGGAACTATCAGAGAATAGACTTACTTTGGGCATGGAACAATTGGCCACATTCCCTTTAAATATTTGAATTTCTCAACAAGCGTGGTGACGTCAGGCGCAGCGTGCCAAATAAAACAGATGTGCATGTGCGTGTTAATACCAGATTTGATGCACAACCATCAGGAGACACACAGAAGAGGAGGTGGCAGGAGTCCCTGCAGGCGACCCCCACTGCCTCACATTATCCCCTCCCTTCCAGATACTGCTACAAAAGCAATATGAAAAAATTTAAACATTTAAAATCCAATAGCAGCACTGTTTCTATTTATGTTATGTACTCACCTTCCAATGGCATTAAGAGGAATGGAGGTAACTTGACACCACCTTCTGAGCTATTAAGTTGGGACACCCCAAATTGCCCATGTGCCATTTGTTGCTAGTCTGTCACATGAATTACATTTATTATGCTTCCTTAAAAAAGGTGTTTCTTTATTTTTGCCTTTCAGTTTGATTTCCTTCAATTCCACTATTCTTCCTGAAAAAAAATCCTCATTCTTATAAACTGTTAATTCTCTTTATAATTGGAATGTTTCTTTAATTTCACCTCTCTTCTTTCTCCCTTTAATATGTGTCTGCTGAAGTGTTTTCTGATTTGCTTTGTTATTAAGGCAATGCACCATCCAAGGTCCATCCTAATAATAACCCTAGAAGAAATCTGAACCAGTTTCTTTTATTTGATAGCGTTTAAATAGACCTTGTACCTTCCTGATCACTCAAATATAAGTTTTTTTAATTAAAGTCCACCTGTCAACCTCAAAATGGCCTTAGTTTTAATATAGTTTTAAGTTCACAAAATAGCTAATCAATTATTGTATTTAGTATTAAAAAACTTATAAAACCTGTCTTATGGATTTAGGGCAGTGTATATCTAACCTTAAAGTAACAGTTCAGTGTAAAAATAAAAACTGAGTAAATAAATAAGCTATGCAAAATAAAAAATGTTTCTAATATAGTTAGTTAGCCAAAAATGTAAAAGGCTGGAGTGACTGAATGTGTAACATAATAGCCAGAACACTACTCTGAGTTAGTTAGCAACTTTAAGGGGGGCCACGTGGGGCATAACTGTTCAGCGAGTTTGCAATTGATCCTATTCAGCTCCCCTTAAAGCCTTATTTTAGACATTAACGGGGGAATGTAATAAAAGTCGCAAAGAGCAAAACAATTCACACCAATAAGAACAAAAATCCACATCTCGCAACGTAATATTGTTCCTTAAACTGTTATTACATTGCAAACTTTAATTGTGCATTGCTAATTTCAATTGCACACTCTTAGGAAGTGTTTGAAGATGTTGTAATCTTTTGGAGCAAACATAACCACTTTTTCAGTAAGAGGTTTTATTACATTGACTGCACATTGGCGCAAACGATAACATTCACAAATAGTCTTCCACTGTCGAAAGTGGTAGCTAAACAGTTTCTCGATTCACAAATGCTATATTAAATTCGAGCAAAGCAAAATTTGTTCGAGCAAAGGCATAACTTTTAGCATTATGAATAGTTATTCCGTTACCAACTTTTATTACATTCCCCCATAAGACTGTTAGAGGTTTTCGAAAAAATTTTCACTAGCAATTGTCTGGAAAACTAATTTTTTAGGGGTTTTCAAGGTTCTCATATTTTTTTTAATGATTTTATTGAGAGTTTATAGAGTCTTTTCCCAAACTGAATTTTTCGAATGATTTATTAATTGATAAACAAGGTAAAATTGTGGATGGATGTTTGGTCAAAGTTATTTTACAAAAATTACTAGAACATTTAGGATTTTAGTAAATAAACCCCTTAGACATGGGCATTATGGATGATTTATCCATAAACAGAAAACTATTGAAAGGCACAAGTGCACACGGACTGTCCTACAAGAAGGGCCGCCATCAGGGGGGGACAGGGGGTACTCCTGTACCGGGCCCGGGCCTTAAGGGGGCCCAGCTATGCACCCGGGCACGCCAGAGCCATGTTAACATATTGCAGGTGGCTGGGCAATGAGAGGGGAGGATCGGGTTGTGACGTGACGTCCCAGAGCTGGCTGCATGGGAGAGAGAGGTGGAGCTAAAGGCAGAGGGAGGAAGGGAGGGAGCAGCAAACGAGCAGGGAGAGAGCCACACACACAGCTCCTACAATTACCTAACTCCAGTCCTTCCCCCGCTGCCTGGACTACAGTGGAGGTAACGGGAGCCGCAATGAAATTCTTTAGGGAAAGGGCAGGTGCGCTTTGAGTCCGTGTTGTACTGAATTCGCAGTGTGGCAAACTTGGAAGTGTAGGGGGCGGGCCCAGGGGTATCAAGGTCAGGGGGCAGTGTGTGTGATGTACCTGGGAAAGCCTGTGCCAGTACTGGGGAACCAATGGGCCCCAAGACTCAGGGCTGAGTCTCGTGGTGCCAGCGAGGTTACCTGGAAGCATGGAACTGGGCAGGTACCGCTAATATGTGTATACCCTGTGTATGGAAATGGCAGGTTCCCAGGGGCAGTGAGTGTGTATGTCTTGGGCCCCTCAGCCATTAAATACATTAATGATATCTAGCTGGTTGTACTACAACTCACAACTCCCAGCATCCCATGAAACACTTTTGTCCCATCTCTAGCAGTTCAGCAGCAGTTCTTAATAAGTACTTTTCCTACAGCGAGGCAGTGTGTGTGTGTATACAGGGGTGTCTGTATAGGGGGTGTGTGTGTAGGGGGTGTGTATAGTGGTGTATAGGGTGTGTGTAGGAGATGAGTTGTTCAGAAGTAGGAGCCGAGTTGGGTTGAAGTTGGAGCCGAGCCATGCGAAACGCATTTTTTTTTCCAAATTGGTGGGACCCTGACCACAAATATTTTTTTTTTTTAACTAGGGGTGGGGGGCTGGCCACCAAGGTATTTTTTTTTACTTGTTGTTTTTTTTGTAGGGGGGCCCAGAAAATGTTGTATGGGGCCCCGCGAACCACGCAGGTTGTTTTCTGATTCTCTCAGTGCGCCTTATAAGTTCACTTTCTTCAGGCCTATTGCAGTTGACATCAGGGTTAGGAACATGTCCTTCATCAAATGGAGATTCTGCAAAGTCATATCTAACAGGAGCAAGACGACTTGCATTCCATAAGCGTCCATCAGACAGTTCATATGTGTATGGTCCTCGCCGGCATCTCACTTCAAGTGGTGTAGTAAATTTAGATTGTCCTTGTTTCAGTATTCCTGGTTTCTTAATTCTGACTAAAGATCCAGGCTGAAAGTGTACTTTTCTTGCACCACATTTTCTGTCAGTATAAGCCTTGCATTTGGCTTGTTGACGTTTAACAATGTCAGCAGTAGATGATTTTGTAGGCACGGTATTTTGTGGAAGTTTGATGTCTGCAACATGTAACTTAGTGTGCATCTGTCAGCCATGTAATAATTCAGCAGGAGATGATTGGGTTGTTGCATGGCACATTGCTCTGTAGTTATGTAGGAACTCTGTTGTAAATACTTTCCAAGATTTCCCAGTAAGATTTGCTGTCTGCAGTGCTTCTTTCAGACTTCTGTTGAATCGCTCAATTTCTTCATTTGCTTGTGGGTAATACACTGAAGATTTCCTATGCACAATATTCCTCTCTCTCAGAAAGGATTCAAACTCATATGAGACAAACTGTGGTCCGTTGTCTGATATTAACTCCTTTGTATTACCTTCTCTGCTGACGACTGTAGACAGAAATGTTATTACTGTAGCTGAAGTTATATGAAAAACAAATGCAATTTCAGGCCATTTACTGTAATAGTCCATCAAGGTTATAGCAAATCTGCAGTCTATAGGAGCATCTGTAAAAGGACCGACAATATAAATAGCAAGTTTTTCCTATGCTGAATCAGGAAATGGTACTGGTTTTACATCTGGTCTCAACTTAACTTTGTGTACAAAGTTCTTTGCACAGCCGAGTGAAGTGTTGCTTTGTGGTGAAATTTTAGACACTGGCTGTGTGGCAGGCACTGGTGCTGTAGTAATGAGACCATCAACTAATTGTAGGTTTAATGCAGCAAATAGATCCCTTCCAAGTATAGCAGTACCCTTATTCACAATGTAAAAGTCACATTTTGCAGTATTTGATTCAAATTGTACAGTCACTGGCAAGCAACCAAGCACAGGGATTGGATCCTTTAAAGGAGAAGGAAACCCAGTCGGCGCAAAAACCCTCCCCCCTCCCCTGTGTTGCTTCCCCTCCCCTGTGTTGCTTCCCCTCCCTCCTCCCCCCTGGCCTACCTGTCTCGCTGGGCAAATGCCCCTAACTTGTTACTTACCCTTCTGCGCAGGTCCAGTCTACAGAGTTCACCGTTGCCATCTTCTTCCAAGCGATCTTCTTCCTGCTTTGACCGGCGCATGTGCAGTGGGAGCATTTCGACTGTACGGATCTACTGCACATGCGCCAAAAGTCACGAAGAACTTCATGACTTTTGTCGCATGCGCAGTAGATACGTACCGGCGAAATGCACCTACTGCGCATGCGCCAAAATGCCGGTCAAAGCAGGAAGAAGATCGCTTGGAAGAAGATGGCGTCGGTGAACTCCATTGACTGGACCTGCGCAGAAGGGTAAGTAACAAGTTTGCGCCGACTGGGTTTCCTTCTCCTTTAAGTAACTGACCAGTTTCAGGGCAGGTGCAACAAGCGGATCTTTTGCAAAGTATTTCAAGAAAATATCCTTTGGTAGTATAGAAACAGCTGAACCTGTATCAAGCATTAGATTAATGGAGTGTCCCTTGTCAGCAGAAGCAGTACTGACACTGACAGTGCAGATAAACTTGTCTGGAATAAATGTACCAGCTTTATCCACACTTAATACTGTAACATTTGTAGTAGTGACTTCATGAACATCTTTAGCAGAACTACAGCAGATCTTAGCAAAATGTCCTACTTTTGTGCATTTGCGGCACTGTTTAGCTTTTGCAGATGTAACATACCGTATATACTCGTGCATAAGCCGACCCGTGTATAAGCCGAGGTACCTAATTTTACCTACAAAAACTGGGAAAACTTATTGACTCGCGTATAAGCCTAGACACAACTAAGACCCTTTATGCTACAATCACTACAGCGCAAACTAAATCACTGAAAATTTGGTCCCCCCCAGTGGATTTATATTACAGATATTTTTCAGCTGAGACAAAATATACTTTACATTAGCAATTATACACACATAGACACACATATACTTTACACACACACTCTTCCCACAAAATAATCACACACACATACTATACACACAAACTCCCCACACATATACTATATACACACACAAACTCTCTACCCACACCATCATACACTATATACACACACTCCCCACACAATAAGTGAATGGGTGGCACGAGTGAAGGTGGCATGAGAGAATGGGTGGGTAGCATGAGTGGATGGGTGGGTAACATGAGTGGATGGGTGGGTAGCCAGGCACAATGCATCTTTGCACCACAGCAGACATACGGTAAACATTGGCCAAAGTACGGTAAACATTCATTTTTGCAGCAAACAAATATTCAATAACAAGTTTTAGTGAAAGAGAGAGAGAGAGAGCGTGCGCGGCAGGCCACTTGACTTTACCTCAAAATGCGCATGAACCCGGAAGGTACGGCAGGCCACTTCACTTTACCTCCGAAGTGTGCAGGGGCCCAGAACGCGGGAGATGCTGGGGGCCGGTGATGTTACTCTCCATCCTGTGCCGGCCGCCCGGCTTCAGCTAGGGTAGGAGGATAGCGCGTCTTTTTTGAATTCCCCCTCGGTGCGCTGCGTGTAGCTCTTCACGCTGGGCTTCCGCCATTGTTCTTTTCAATGCGATGCGAAGTCTTCTGCCTTCTACCGTATTTCATCTAAAAGAGGTTACCCGCGTATAAGCCGAGGTCAATTTTTTCAGCACATTTTCGGTGCTGAAAAACTCGGCTTATACACGAGTATATACGGTAATTTGCAGTGTGTTGTGTTGAACCACAGTGAAAGTATTTTCTATTTGTATTTGCTTTATGGTTTTGCAGTGTAGGTGAATCCCTTTCTTTAGCACTGTATTTTGCCTGTGACTGTGCATTATTAGGCCAGTGCTGAATTCACAATCTGTACATTCCCAGCAGTTCCCTGACTGAGAGTTTTAGCCTCTGCTACTGCTGTTTCAATTTGGCTAGCAACTGTAATAGCCTTTGCAAGGGTTAAATCCTGCTCTAGGCTCAGTCTCTCTCTAATTCGAGGTGAGTTTGTTTTTTCCACTATTTGGTCTCTTAGCATTTCATCTGTTAGATTCCCAAACTCACAGGTTACAACCAGCTCTCTCAAAGCTGCTACAAATTGTTCTGTGGATTCGCCATTACACTGTCCACATTGGCGGAATTTATATCTTTCAGCAACCACATTTATTCTTGGCATGAAAAAGTTCTTTATAGCAGTAAGAGCAGTTTCATAAGTCTCATCAGGTAATGGTAATGTATAGAATATACGCTTTCCCACTGCTCCCAGGCAGTGAATAAGTAAAGCACACTTGGTCAGCAGCAATAACGTAATTTTCAAACATACGAATCCAAGCAGTAAATGGTATGATCGGCTCACCAGGGTTTGGAAGAAAAGATGCAGGCTGCTGCAGAGGTAGAAGAGCCATCTCGTCGTCAATTTGTTATGTTTTGGGTAGCCGAGGATGAGTAGAGTATAACAGTGCTTTATTACCAGATTCATGCAGCCATTACACAACAGTTACTTTCACTTTTAAGCTGTCAGGATGTAGGCACAGTATAAGTCTGAGCACAGTGACATCTACAGGCCATTTGTATAAACACCACAACATAGAAAAAAGGTTGTGTGCAAAGTGGCTGCAAAGTTGCGAGGAGCAATGATAGTATATAGTATTAGAGTATTAGAGTACTAGTTGATTTTTACATTACTACTTGTATGAACCAGGGCTCATACACTCTATTGCATCTGGCCCACACCCCTTTCATCAAAGCTGAAATTCATGCTCATTTATGAAAGGAATGCAAATTTCAGATGGTAATTGCCTTGTTTTAATCTCCATAACGCAATATTTTTTCCCCAGAGTTGTTTGTTGACAGGTGGCAGTGCACTCCCGGTGACATACCAAAGCTTAAGTTAAATTAACTGAATCTAGAAAATGGATCACTCAAAAGTCTGATATAAGTATCAAAATTACAAAGTTGTCATTAGGCTTCAGCTATGTAGTATTTAATGGATAAAAGAACAATGTTGCTACCTTTACTGGCTTGTCTAATAGATGTTGCTAGGCTAATGATATAATTTAATTCTTGTAACACCTGCATTTCATAGTGATCCAGATTGCTTTTATTTGTGAAAATGGATAATTAGTATAAATAGTGTTAAATTTATTAAATTTGCCTGGCACGAATTCAATGTGAATTTCTGTGTTTCGCCGCCGGCGAATAAATTTGCGAATCTCCTCACGTCAATTTCCGATTTTCAAGATTTTTTCGTGAAAACTTTCTAATTTGAATTGCTCGATTTTTTTGTGCAAACGTTTGAATTGGTCAATTTTTTTAGTGAAACCATTCAAATTGCTAGATTTTTTTGTGAAACCATTCGAATTGCTAGATTTTAGTGAAAATGTTCGAATTGCTTGATTTTTTGTGAAAACGTTCACATTGCTAGATTTTTTTGTGAAAAAGTTCAAATTGCTCGGTTTTTTGTGAAACCGTTCGAATTGCATGATTTTTTTGTGAAAACCTCTGATTTTCGTGATTTTTCCGCGAAAACGTTCGAATTTCGTGATTTTTCCGTGAACTTTTCGATTTCACGATTTTTCATGAATTTTTCGATGATGCGAAACGAGAGAAATTAGCCCATCGCTAACTATAAATCCACCTTTCAACCTGAAAAGTATCCTGCAGCACAGCAGTACTGAATATGGTAAAATCAGAACCCAGCTTCAGTGTTGAAGTGGAATATCACTATAATATTATTATTGGATGTCTCACTAGTAGTTGGTGTCATCATAGTGTTCCTCACTCCTTGGTTCTTTTGAGCAAGCAGACAAAGAATCCACACCATAAGTGTATTGTGAAATTATTATATATTGTAAATCAATATATAGTAAATCAAGGACCTAAACATTATTTTACACAAACATTTTAATACAAACAGCTATATTATTGTTACCAAAAGAGCAAGGGAATATAGGTCATCTTCATTATGGCTTCCCTCTGGTCTGCAGTTCACACGTCCTTTCTTGTCACAGGCTCCTCCGTCTCTTCTCCCAGGCTGCTCTCTTCTCCAGCTCCCCGACTGGTTCCCCTCCATCTCCTGTCCAGGTTTGTGACAGCTGCCTCCATAGCTCACCTCCCAACTGATAAGATTGGGGAGGTAAAATCCCCCAATTTGCCCACATCCTATTGAATGGCTTTTCTTGCATACAGTAATTATATTTATGGTCCCCATAGCAGACCTAGGATGTACTAGTCACAGGAAAACCTTTGTTCTGATAAAGTAAATTTTCTGGACGACTGCTAAAATTATGCCAAGATGCCAATTTCTTACAACGGGAAGCAATAGACTGAGCAGTAGGCAAAATATTAAATGCTGCACTCTCATGTTTTTTTAAAAATCAAGCAAATCAATTATTTTATTAATTTATTATTTTCATTGCATCTTTGTCTGTTGTTTGATAAAACCATAGCAACACCAATTAGACTGAGATTTGAACTGTGCTGCTCGTATACATCATAAAGCCACTGGGTAGGAATAGTATATTGTTGGTCAATATGTAAGTAGGCATTAAATGCTCAAATGCCATATATATTGATTAGATAAAAAGAACTAGAAGTGATAATGACCTATTATACAAGTATACAGAATAGTATCACTGGCACTCCATTTTACCTCTTCATATATTCTGGGAGGGGTCATCACCTTTCTCTTAAAGTCTATACCAGTGCAGAATATGCACTTTCAATGAGGGATCAGGTAATTGCAAGGCAAATGTTGCAGTCAGGTAAGAGGGCTCTTGCTATGCCTCCTGAGGCTGTGGGGCTTGTTTTTTCTGTACTTACACCACTGGTAGAAGGGTGCCACCAGAAATCATGGGACCCCATAACGTGTATTGTAGCTAGCAGGGCTTCAGAATTCTGAACTCTTGCTGGGACACTGTCACTTAGACCCTTTCCCTGGCATGACTTCCCTTTTTTCCCTTCTATGGTGACCTTGGATGAATGGAGAGTAACTTCAGTACCAGGTTGACTTAGGGGCAAATTTACTAAAGGGCGAATTTTTGCCTCAGAAGGCTCCACCACACTTTGCGCAACTTCATCAAGTTTTGTCAATGAAAATTCGCCAGCGTGGGCATTTCTAAGCGATCTTTTTCTAGCTTTACTTTCTTCCAAGGTAAACTTTGTTAAAATACTTATGCTTACGTAAATTTAAATATGGTGGGTGCATATTAGTCATATATATGTATTTATTAGTGAGTGTTGGTGAAATTGCTGGACGTGGCTACTTTTTCCAATGTGGCATTAGCTTCAGATGGTTAAAAATGTATTTTAAAAAACATATATTTAACAGTTACAACTTTAACACATAATCCCACATTAAAATACAAAAAAACACCAGCTTTTTGTTTTTTATGACTTTTTTTGGCATACAGGATATGATGTCACT
Organism: Xenopus laevis; assembly: GCF_017654675.1. Lineage (NCBI taxonomy): Eukaryota > Metazoa > Chordata > Amphibia > Anura > Pipidae > Xenopus > Xenopus laevis. The sequence goes on from NC_054372.1 coordinate 95,743,417, forward strand.
GACATAGGATTGTTGAGGATGTAGCTTCATTTTATCATTTCATCTGGTATAATCTGGTGAAACAGATTCTAGCAAAAAGGCTAATGGATTGGAAAGTTTTCACTTTGATGAATTTGCAGAGTAATGATCGTTCGCCTGAGTGAAAATCCGCCTGGTGAAAGGGTGCAAAACTTCGCTAGTGCTGAGCTCTTTCACTAACGAATTGTCCTCAATGCTTTTTAGTAAATTGGTGATGTCCCTGCAAATTGCAGTTTTGGCAAATTTTCACTAGCGATGCCTCTTCTCCCTTTATTAAATCTGCCCCTTAATACTGAGTAGGCATGGAAGTGTGCTTGGTTTTAGTACTGCAATACAATGTGTTGAATACAAAGAAGTTTTGAGCTTGATTATTAAGAGGAAAACACAATATAATTTACAATCTATCAATTTACCATCTATCTATTTATCTATATATTTGTTTTTCTGGCTGCAATATAGAAATAACTGTCAAGCAAGTGAATAATAATGCTATTAATTTGTACTGCCACCAAATAGTGATGGCTTAAATGTTGTTCTCTGCAACATGTTTACAGTCTTAAAGGATAGAACAGAACTGTGGTTTATTTTTAGCTATACTTTGAGAGAATACATGTGTACAGGTATAGAATCCATTATCCAGAAGCCCTAAAAAGTTTAGAATTACTCTAAGGCCATCTCCTACAGACTCAATTTTAATCAAACTATTCACATTTTTAAATGTCCTTTTTCCTCTGTAATAATAAAACAGTACCTTGTACTAAGATATAATTAATCGTTATTGGAGCCAAAACAATCCTATTGGGGTAATTTAATAGTAATGTAGTAAGTTAGGCAAACATACATTAAGTTCAACCTTTTTAGTCTATATATAACCTGCCTAACTGCTAGTTGATCCAGAGGAAGGCGGAAAAAACCCATTTGAAGCCACTCCAATATGCCTCAGAGGGGAAAAAAATTCTTCCTAAATTCAAGATGGCAATCGGACTATTCCCTGGATCAACTTGTACTGTGTTCTATCTTTCATAACCCTGTATTCTCTCCTTTGCTAAAAAGCCATCTAACCCCTTTCTAAAGCTATCTAATGTACAGGGGTGCTCCACCAATGAGGCGAGTTGATCCACTTGCCTCAGACGGCAGCGCCCTCCTGGTTACCAGGGGCGGCAAAAATGCCGCTCCTGGTAACTAAGAGCCGAATTTCCGGTTTTCAAGTCGGAAATTCAGCTCTTCTAGGGCAGAGAGCGCAATAGCATTGTGCAACGCCCCGACCCCCTCCTGCGCAGAAAATGTGAGCGCCGTGAGGAGGGTTGGGGGCGGCAACGGAAGGCCGCCTCAGGCGACATAAAGGCGTGGATCGGCGCTGCTAATGTAGCCTGTATGACTGCTTTAGGGAGAGAATTACACATCTTCACAGCAACAGTAAAAAAAAACCTTCCGAATATTTTAACCTCTTTTCTTCTAATCGGAATGGGTGACCTTGTGTCAGTTGAAAAGACCTACTGGTAAATAAAGCATTAGAGAGATTATTATATGAGCCCCTTATATATTTATACATAGTTATCATATCACCCCTTAAGCGCCTCTTCTCCAGTGTCAACAAACTCAACTTGGCAATTCTTTCCTCATAGCTAATATTTTCCATACCTTTTACCAGCTTAGTTGCCCTTCTCTGTACCCTCTCTAATTCAATAATGTCCTGTTTGAGCACTGGAGACCAAAACTGTATGGCAATTCTAGATGGGGCCTTACCAGTGCTCTGTACAGTGTAAGAATAACCCCCTCCTCCCACAAATCTATGCCCATTTTAATAGAGCTCAAGACCTATTTGCCCTTGATGCTGCTGACTGGCATTGCTTGTTACATCCAAGTTTATCATCTACAAGGACTCCAAGGTCCTTTTCCATTATGGGTTTGCCTAGTTCAGCCATCTGCCACTTAGCTGTCCAGATTGCCAGTTTGTCAAGATCCTGTTGCAAGGATGTTGAAGGATGTTGAATCTTTGATGGAGTTAATTGGGCTGGATAGTTTTGTGTTGTCTGCAAACATTACTTACAATACCCTCCACTATGTCATTAATGAACAAGTGGACCCAATACCGATCCCTGATAAACAACCACCCATGTGCAAATGACTTCATTAAGCCCAACAGACCTTAGTTTAGAAAGCAGTCATTTGTGGGGTACTGTATCAAACACTTTGGCAAAATCCAAATAGATCACATCTACTGCTCCCCCACTGTCCAGCCTTACTTACCTCATCATAAAAAGCAATCAAATTTGTCGGACCAAACCTATACTTCATAAAGCCATGCTGATTACTGCTCATTATGCCACACACTAGGACAATATTTTGAATGTGGATAATACAATGGATTTAGTCCAAAGCTTCCACCTGTGTAAAGTGCTCACTTTCCAATAGGGCCACACCAGTAGACCAACATGTAATCATTCAAAATAGTGTAGGCTGGAGCACACAGTAAGCAGACTCTGCTGCAATAAATTTTATTCGGATGACAACGTGTTTCAGATCTGCATGGATTTGCTTGAAAAAGGATCCATGCTGAAACATGTTGTGATCCGAATAAAATTTATTGCAGCAGAGTCTGCTTACTGTGTGCTCCATCCTACACTATTTTGAATATTTTGAATGTGATCCCTTAACAAGCCTTCAAATTATTTGCCCACCACAGATGTCAAACTTACTGGTCTATAATTGTCAGGCTGAGATCTTAATCCCTTTTTAAATATTGGAATGACATCAGCTTTTCTCCAGTCCATAGGAAAGTGTTCATCTGGTACCATACCAGATGAAAGTGAATATTAGAAAATCAGAAATAGAGGCAGGTCTAAAACTGAACTAAGCTCTCTTAGAACCCAGGGGTGTATACCATCTGGCCCTTGTGCCTTGTTCACATTAATTTTCACTAAAGCATTATGAGCCATATCCTGAGTCAGCCACTGACTAGATTGAGCTGAGCCAACAGTGCAGTTATGAGGTGGGCATGGGTACTCTGACTCATTTCATTCATTCAGATCATGGTATATCTAAAAACAACTGGACTTGCTGGAAGATGTTTCACTTCTCGGATGAAGACGTTTCACTACTCATCCGAGCAGCTTCTTTAGCTCAAATGACTGGTGTGGGAAGTTCTCGGCATATAAACTGATTTTGCACATTTGCCTTTTCTCTATCTGTTACAACCATACAGGTGCCATTATTTAAAGGAGCAACACTCTCAACCCCCATTTTTTTTACTATTAATATACTTAAAAAACTTTTGGGGGTTAGTCTTAGCCTCTGCCACAATGCGGTCCTGATTTCCTATCTTTGCCTTCCGGATTGCGGTTTTACAACATTTTTTATAGTGTTAATATTCATTAAATGCAACTTCTGTCAGCTATTGTATTGAGAAACTGGATATTAGATCCCTTATCTGTATCTTAAAATCCCAGACATTTTCAAACAGCTGGAAAAAACACATACTTTGATTTAAGTCACATTTTCCGGGGCACTGAAATGAAGCTTAGAAATCCAGTCATAATTGTGTAATAGCAGTAATAAAAGTATTTTTAAATACTTATGATGATTTTAGGGAGAACTACTACTGATGATTTTAGGAAGATGTTTCACTACATTAAAGGGGTCATGGAGACCTATTAATAGTTTGGGGAACAATTTTAGGGTCTCAAATGTTAACAATCTCTGTCTTGAGTATTCCCCAAGTATCAAGATACCTTCATCAGCTGATGATGGTATCTGCTGTTGTAGGTTTTGTTATCTACAGATAAATTTTAAATTTTCACAATTACTTGTAAACTTCACCATTCATATACCTTCTCTAGTATATCTGATGTTGGAACTGTATAGGAGTTTTCAGTTAATGAACTTTCACAACATGCTTATAAATGTTTTACATAGCAGAAGTTCAAAAGTAGGATATGATGTTCTAAAAATGTAAGAAATGGCAAAGAGAGTCATGGAGGCATTTTGCCTACTGTCACATAAATTGTTAAATAGGAACTTCAATTCACCCATTCTTGCCTGTGCTTTAGATACTATTTTTAATCAGTGCCACAAGGTATCTGGGCACTGAGCTGTGCTTACAGAAACAATGGTACAAACAGGGTTTATATAACTAATTTAAATGTTAGAAGAAAATGAGCCAGCTCCTGACCTAGACTTAAGAGATGAGAGTTAACAAGAGGATTCTGGGAACTCTCCTTAGGTATAAATAGCCATGAGCAGTGGTTATAATCTCATTCCATCCTCACACATACCTGCAATGCTAATAACACTTTTAGTGATTCAGAGAGACTGTGAGAGATGAGTGAATCACTGACCCCCTCCAATTCTCTACTCATAATTAATCCCCCATAATTTAACTCAGAATAAACCCTGCACGCAAATATCAGAATCCCTTTCTTTATCTTAACATGCTTTTTACCCCATACATTTTAAAATCTCTTCTACACTTAATAATGGCAAACCTTATTGGGTTCCCTCGCCAACCTTTCTTAAAGTGATACTGACACTAAAATATTATTATTCAAAATATTAATGTACATCAAAAGATACCTAAAGCTCATGTTGATCGGGCTGCTTTTGTAAGTAATTGTTACTTGAAGTTCCTAAACCTGACTGTTTTGCCAACCTAACTATCCCTTCTCAACATGTCAGTTAGAGTTTCTAATGCTAACAGACTACCGAAGCTTAAATATGGCAGCCCCTCATAGTGGAACATGGGGGATCAAATGGGTAATGTAAAAGCATCTGCAAATACTTTTATGCCAAAATTATAGATAGCATGCAAAGACAATAATATGATAGATGTAAAAAAAAGGTTTAATTTCTGGTGTCAGTATCTCTTTAAAGGAGAACTAAACCCCCCTAGGTATAATAATAAGCCCCCTGGTCCCCCTCCCTGCCTCCGCCTGCTAAGTGGTACCTCAGAATTGTGTCCCCTGTAGGATTACTGACCGTAAGTGTATAGTGAACGCAGCAGAGCTCACGGGCACCATATTCGGTAATCCTCGTAAAGTGAGCAGTATATTGGCGCATGCGCAGTTGGAGCAGTTTTCCTGCGCATGCACAGAAAGTGATGGAAATTACCGAAGGGAAGGAAGAAGATTCGAAGATTACCAAATCGCCGGAAGATGGCACACGTGAGCTTCTCTGCATTTGCGGTCAGTAATCCTACAGGGGACACAATTCTGGGGTAACACTTAGCAGGGGGGAGGCAGGGATGGGGGCCAGTGGGGACTTATCACCATGGGGGGTTTAGTTCTCCTTTAAGCATATTCTATATATCATATAGAATTTATTCTTCCATTTAACATACAATTATTTTCCGAACCTCCCTTGGCCGCTACATTCTTGGAATTTGTAATTTGTCAAAGTGGATGTAAACAGGAAATATGAATTTAGCTTCGTTAGCACAGACCAACATTTGTTAATCCCCCAAAAAACCAAAGCACATGTAATTGTTTTAAAATGAACAATAATATGATGTCTTTTGATGCATTTAAACTCTTCAGTCCGTAGTTACATAAAGCAGGCAACAGTAAATTTGAAAGAAATGATATGCAGTTTCTTGCGTTGCAAGTGATACACCCTGCATCCTAAGTTATAGTCGAGTTATAATTACATTGAGAACAATGATTTTCATAAGGTATGTCTTTGTGCTTTTTCCCGAGCTACAGCAGTACAGAACCAGCATGGGGAAATATGCTGAACCTATGTTTTTGCTTAAAGGGATCCTGTCATCGGAAAACGTTTTTTTCAAAACACATCAGTTAATAGTGCTACTCCAGCAGAATTCTGCACTGAAATCCATTTCTCAAAAGAGCAAACAGTTTTTTTTTATTCAATTTTGAAATCTGACATGGGGCTAGACATTTTGTCAATTTCCCAGCTGCCCCCAGTCATGTGACTTGTGCCTGCACTTTAGGAGAGAAATGCTTTCTGGCAGGCTGCTGTTTTTCCTTCTCAATGTAACTGAATGTGTCTCAGTAAGACATGGGTTTTTACTATTGAGTGCTGTTCTTAGATCTACCAGGCAGCTGTTATCTTGTGTTAGGGAGCTGCTATCTGGTTACCTTCCCATTGTTCTTTTGTTTGGCTGCTGGGGGGGGGTGATATCACTCTAAAGGTGGCCATACATGGAGAGATGTCTCCAAACGAGCGGATCTCCCTCCGATATGCCCACCTTATGGTGGGCAATATCGGGCTGATCCGATTGTGGTCGGATCGTGGGACCGCATCAACGAACAGATGCGGCCGCGATCCGACGGGATTTTTAGTCCCATCCGATCGAGATCTGGCCAACTTTCGGCCAGATCTCGATCGGGGAAGCCCGCCGGGGGCCCCCATACACGGGCCAATAAACTGCCGACTCGGTCTGTCGGCAGCTTTTATCGGCCCGTGTATGGCCACCTTAACTTGCAGTACAGCAGTAAAGAGTGATTGAAGTTTATGAGAGCACATGTCACATGACTGGGGGCAGCTGGGAAATTGACAAAATGTCTAGCCCCATGTCAGATTTCAAAATTGAATATAAAAAAATCTGTTTGCTCTTTTGAAAAATAGATTTCAGTGCAGAATTCTGCTGGAGCAGCACTATTACTGATTCATTTTGAAAAATCTTTTTTTCCCCATGACAGTATCCCTTTAACTTTGTAATAATATCTGAAACCTGGTACCTATTGCCCTTATATAATCTCTGTAGAGCCCAGGCCCGGACTGGCAATCTGTGGGTTCTGGCAAATGCCAGAGGGGCTGCTATAAGGTGCCATAGAAAGTCAGTATGTAGTGGGCTGGTGGGGGCTGTTTGGGCCTCTGTGTGGGCTGATTGGGCCTCTGTGTACCTGAAATGCAAGGGCCTGTTTTAATTCTCAGTCCGGACCTAGCAGAGCCCATCGTTCTATGCTGGCAGTCAGGAAGAGCCGTGTGCTGAAGATAGCTGTTTTTGTTAAACACAGAATATTTTAGGAAGCCAATTATACCTGTTACCTGCTACTTACACACTAACAATTTAATAACTGCATCAGCTGTACTTTAAAGTGTCTTCTTGACAGAGAAAGACAATGAGGGGGAGAAGCACAGAGAAAGGCAGGTATTCTGAAACATTAATAAATTAGGGAAGATTAAATATTGTACAGAATTGAGGCTTTGACAGAAGGAGAAAAAAAAGAGAGCCAGAGAGAAAGATAAGCACATACAAGAAAGCTCAGGTTAAATATGAATTATATAAAAATGGAAAAAAGAGACCAGATAAAAAAAATAAGCAAAGACAGCAAAAAAAGAGTAGAGTACAGAATGGAAGAAACGAGTTAGACAGTTAGATTCCCCTTGACAAAGGCCTTGGTGCCGAAACGTTGGGGCCATTCTCATTTTGCTGGTAGGTGTATCCGCTCGTTGTTGATATCTTGCTTGCCATATATATTCAATGGGTGGTTGATATTGTATACTATTTTTTAATGCTGTATAAATTATGCCATGTGTTTTATGGCGTTGTTCATGTAAAAATTTTTCCTGCATAAAGTAAAACCTATTTTTTTTAAACCACTCTTATCTTCTAAATTGTGTTTGTTTTGAGTGTGCGAACATATGGATAAAGTACATTGTTATAGGTTACCTTAAGTAGGGGTAACATTTGTTTCTGCACCTCTGATTATTTTCTGAAAGATTTGGTGTGCCCTCCATTCACTATTTCTATAATTAAGAAGCTAGGACATTTTCTGAAAACGAGGGCTGATGGGGCAGAAAAAGGAAATCTTATTAGGACCTCCCCCAAACATATATAAGAAATTGCAGTACAATCATTGGGACTCCTGAATGTACCTGGGCCCCATTGCCACTCGATTGTTGATTGTTCTGCCTCTGTACATATGATGTCAGAAAAGTACACAAAGGCAACCAATCACTCACTGGACTCGCAAGAACTTCCCTTACCAACTGGGAAGCCCAAGAATCCACTAACATTTTAAATAGTTTTAAGGAAAATAACAAGGATGTAACGCTTTTCTGGCCTATCCCGCCAATTAGGGGTTAAGGGTGTCCAGCTAGTGTATGAGCATGGGTTACACTGTGAAACTACACTCAGGGCGGAGCCTTCGCTAAATGGAAGCTTCCCCTTTAAGATGGTGTAAAACTACAACCCACAGGCATATAAGTGTAAAAATAGAATAATGGACGCCAGGAGGTTCTTAGATAGTGAAAACAAGTGAAATGGTTTATTGAACCCAAAAGGATATGCAAAGGCAATTGACCACAGGTTTACTCACGCAGGAGTTGCAGTAGGAGTTAGCACATCACAGAGGAGAAAGGATAGCATTGATGATGATGCAGCATGTACAGATGTCACTCCTCAAGTCAAACAGTAGGAAGAATATCTCACTCCCAAAGACCAGCGACCAAAGTGAAACAGGATCGATCAAGTAGGGGTCAGGCAGTGCTCTGCTAAACTGAATTCCCTATCACTGAGTTCCTTACACTAAAGGCACCTTAAAAGCCTTTGGGAGGCTACTCCCTGCTATTCTCCTCGTTGGAGCACAGAACTGCTCATGCTACCTTAATCTAGCTATCTCTCTCTCCTAGAGAGACTATTACAGATCTGCCCTAATGATAGCTAATCCTCATTCACGGGATTGCCTGGTTCCCGACTTCAGCACCAAAGGTACAGGTCCCTTTGGGGTAAATGGCTTTACTGGGGCCTTGGTGATCCCAGGCTCAATGGGAAACACCTAGCAGCACAGACACCAGGAGCCAAAGAGGAAGAGGCCACTCCCTACACAGCACTATATAGCAGTGTGGCAGGGGAGTGTCATTACACTCTTTGTCCAATAGGTGTGGTTGTTACACTTTACCAGTTAGAAGGGCTAGGCCCAATAACAAAGGAAAAGAGAACTACATACAAAAAGGTAGGGGATTAACTCTATAGAGATAGGATATCCTATAGGTCCCTACAAGGATTTAAAGGAGAAGGAAAGGCTAAAATTAAGTAAGCTTTATTAGAAAGGTCTATATAAATACACCAGTAAACCCTCAAAGTAATGCTGCTCAGAGTCCTCTGTCAAAAGAAACACAGCATTTCTTTCCTTTTATTGTGTACACATGGGCTTCTGTATCAGACTTCCTGTTTTCAGCTTAAACCTCCAGGGCATGGCCTTGAGCATGCTCAGTTTGCTCCTCTTCCCCTCCCTGCTGTAATCTGAGCCCAGAGCTATGAGTGAGCAGAGAGAGACTCAGGCAGGAAGTGATGTCACACCAAGCCAATATGGCAGCTGTTATCCTAAACAAACAGAGAACACTTCAAGAGCTGTTTACTCAAGTATGGTAAAGCATTTTGCAGAATAAATAAACTGTTATAGCTTGCTCTATTGTGGCTAATCTATTGGCAATAAACTGCTTCAGTAGCTTTCCTTCTCTTTTAAGGGTAGGGCAGAGAGGCTATTTGAACTGGGTACCACAGCATCAGAGGGGACTATCAGAATCCACTAATAGTCTAAATCAAAGTATATTATTATTTACTTATACAGTATATGTCTGTATGTATGTATATAAAGTACCTGCATATAGTTAAACTGTTTTTGTAAATTGCATTTGTTCTTTTAAAAGGATCAGTCCCTGTTTCAAAGTCTGCTGTCCTAGGTCAAGCACTATATGGTCTTTTCACAAATTTCGCTTCACTCATCAGCATCATTGTCATGGAACACTGCTGATTAGGAGTTTCTATACATAAGTATAGGATCAAAATTATGGGAAGGCCATCTCCCATAGACTCCAATATAATCACATAGCTCAGATTTTTAAAAATGATTTCCTTTTCCTCTGTACTAATAAAACAGTACTGTGTACCTTCTACTTGATCTAAATTAAGATACAATACATCCTTCTTGGAGACAAAATAATACTATTTGGCTTTGTTAATGTTTAAATGATTTTTATGTAGACTTAAAGGACAAGTCAACCCCAAAATAAATTGTTGCCTAATAACAGAAAACATAATTCTGAGTAACTTTACAATATACATTCATTACACATTTTCTATGGTTTTTAATTATCTGTATATGTATTGCTATTGAAAACAGTGTTTGTCCCTTTCGATTCTCTGCCTTGATGACTGTGGAAACAATGTAAGACAAGGCAGCTGATTAATAGACCTGTCTTTGCTGGGGAACTAAGACTTTTGCAACATTGTTTAAAAAGTAACAACTGGGAAATAAGCAAATGCTGCTGATAAGCACTGAAAATGTTCAATGCATGTATGTTGGAAATTTGCTTACAATTATGGTTTCTATTATTAGGCAAATTTTTATTTTGGGGTTGACTTGCCCTTTAAGTTACGGAGATCCAAATTACAGAAATATCCCTTATCCGGAAAACCACAGGTCCTGAGCATTCTGGCTAACAGGTCCCATACTTGCATAACTGTTTACTGAGAAGCCATTATACAGTATAAAGATGAGTGGCGGTTGGAATGAGTGCTGATGGGAATATGGAAACCTATATATGATGAGAGTGTATTAACACCGCAGGGCTTTCTGCCTATTACAAAGCTTTCCCTATCCAGAGATCTACCACTTTAGATGTATCTCTACTAATCGAATCCTCTTCAAACCCCTCCGTTCATATCTCAAGCTCAACTCATTTTCTCTCTATATTTCTCACTCCACCTCCCTCCCTTCTCAAGGCTGCTTGTAATACATGTATCTATTTCTTCCTACTCAGGATGCAATCCCTGGATTATACCAGTGAGCACCACGGAGCGATCCTCTTTCAGGCTTTTTTCTTGCTTCAAATTTCCCGGGGAAACACATGTGCAGTTAAACGAAATAGCCCACTTTTTAAAGTTCGGCTTTTTGCACTACTGCTCATGTGCATCCGCGCAAAGAAAGAAGACAGAAGAGAAGCACTCCGTGGTGCTCATTGGTGTAACACCCGGGCTGGTGCAATTTTCTGCTGATAGGAGCAACGGCCCATTGTTTTGGGTAAGTAAATACAATCACTTGGGTTGGGGGTCCCTAACATTTGGCACCCCCAAGTGCATGATGACTTTCCTTCTACTTTAACCCTACCTGTGTGAAGATGTGGCTTTCTTCTTATACCTACTATACCTACTACAGCTTTTTGTTTGCTTTCTGGTTCTAGATTCATGGCCTTACAGATGTTGTTAAGTACAACTCCTAGTGGCTCTTTTGGCAATGGCACAAGGGTTGATTTTAACCTTTCTTTAATCTGGGGGGCAATAAACCAAAAATTGTTCCTCCATTTATTTTGATAGGAATCACCTGAATGCTACTGATTTACTTTCATGACAGTTGTTATTGCTCTGAAACCTTCACTGGTGAGTTTTTGAAAATAGATTGTCTGTCATTAAAGTGCTAGGGGCTCTATGGATAATGAATGAAAGGATGATTTACATCTTAGTGTACCCGGCCCAAGCTACAAAATGCTCAAAATCACCCTATGTGCCATTGTTCTGAAAGGGAAACTATAGCCCCAAAATAAATACTTAAGCAACAGTTAGTTTACATCATAATAAGTGGCATATTAAAGTATCTTACCAAACTGAAATATATATTTAAGTAAATATTGCCCTTTTACATCTTTTATCCTTGAGCCACCATTTTGTGATGGTCTTTGTGCTCCCTCAGAGATCACCTGACCAGAGGTACTATGGCTCTAACTGTAACAGGAATAAGTGTGGAAGCAAAATACAGAATTTTGTCTGTTAATTGGCTCATATGACCTGACATGTATGGTTTGTTTCAATTGTTTGTGTGCATCGTGAATCATAGGATCCCAGGGGGCACCTTTTATTTCTTTAAATGGCAAATTCTCTATTTAGGATTACCCAAATGGCAAATACTACTTATATATATATAAGTATATTATTATGAAAATGTTTTATTTACCTGAAGCAGAGTTTTACATATGAGCTGTTTTATGCAATATATTTTTAAAGAGGCCTACATTCTTCGGGGTATTGTTTTCATTTAAGGAATGATGATGACATGCCCTGTGCCCCAAAATTAGGCCCGCACACAAATCAATACAACCATTATCACACCTAATTTAAAAACAAAACAAAGATTTGGAAAGTTCGCCGAGCATGTGTCCCTTATTATAATTCATAATCCATGAAACACTTATCTTTTTGTCTGTTGTCACATACCTTTTTATAGTTCCTTGCACATTATAGAGTAGATAATGTAAATATAAACCTAGAAAAAGGCTGCTACACAGAGAAGTATAACAGAAAATATCTTTAAAATTTAACGGAATTTTTTTGGGAGGTTACTGAATTTAGTTTAGCCCCACCAGGTAATTTGAGTTGGCCCTTTCATGGTGGAGCTGGACTCCAGTTAGTACTGGCAAGTGGCCCTGCCCAGTTGTATAATAACCTGTTTAAGAGTTATGCTCTGATTGCCTGTGACAATGTGGATACGTGTGGTGAGCCTAGGGTGGAATAAGTCTCAGTCAGGGGCGTAACTATAGAGGAAGCAGACCCTGCGGTTGCAGGGGGGCCCAGGAGTGTAGGGGGCCCAGTGAGACCCTAATTAATTACCAATTTTAATATATGTTGGTAAAATAGGCCAACTTATAAATATTTTGGGGCCCTAAATTGAATTTGCTATGGGGCCCAGTAACAACTAGTTACGCCACTGGTCTCAGTATATGTTTAAGCCCAGAAGGGGACCTAGGTAATGGTTAGATTTGTAAACAGGTATTCTAGGTCCTCCAGACTGAGAGGTCTAGCAAGGTGAGGTCAATGGAAAATGATAGAGTTATTAATTCCTGCTTTATAACCACTAGTAGAGAATACCCCTGACCATTCATGGGTTCCTAGAGGCCAACTGTCCATTTTGTACCTGTGAAGTTTATGTTGGACATCTGTTATGTGCTGTTATTAAAAGTAAATGGTCTGAGCAGCCTGAGTCTCCTGTGTGTTCATTCTAGCTTTCAATTACCATGAGTTTCTGAACGTGTATGGGAGCTCGTAGTTCCTTCTGACTGCTTCTGCAAACATGTTTTTCCTGGAATTACAGACCAGTAATTTAGACAATCATTGCTTGAGAAGCACTTGTACAGCAGTTTGTATTTAATTCACCCAGTAGTGAATAGTATTAGTAGTCCACTGCCTTAAAACACTGGGGCTCATTTACAGTATGAACCCTAGGCAAATTTGCTTATAGTCAGTAACCTATAGCAACCAATTAAAGGAGAAGGAAAGTCTTTTAGCACTTGGGGGTGCCAAATGTTCGGTACCACCAAGTGAATGTATTTACTTACCTGAAACCCCAGGTCGGTGCTCCTATCAGCAGAAAACTGCACCGGCCGGGGTTATTCCAGTGAGCACCACGGGGTGCTCCTCTTCCGGCTTACTGGGCCCCACAGCAAATTAATTTTAGGGCCCCATCATATGTAAAGATTGTCCTGTTTTACCTATATATATTGAAATGGCTCTTCATGTGTTCTGTGGTGTGTATTCTCATCAACTTTTGCTTCTCTTCTTGGTCGGTCTTTAGGATACAGAGCTAAAGCAAATAGAACATAATTATCATAATTCAAGAGATTTCTGCAAAGGGAAGCAATTTGAGGTAACGTAACAGTGTTTCAGTGGCATTTCTTATGATATACAATCATTATAACAGTGTAAATCTCATTAGAAAGACTAAAGCCAACAAGTGCAAAATGTGTTTCTCCTATTGTAGAAGTAGAACTATTAGCTCTGTGACTTTGGTATCATAACTTAGGCTCCCACTTCAGCAAGAAACTGCAGAGCTGTGCCAGGATTGTGCTCATGCCTGTGCTCTTAGGCAATTTCCATACCTATAACATATCTAAGATATGTGAGATATACTACAAATCCCCTAGAAAAATTAACCCATATCCAATCTCTGCAACCACAATCTCGTTCACTTTATCCATCATTAATTGTGTAGTATTATACTTAACAATAACAGTTGTATAAGGTAAGTAATTTTAAAGCAGAACTATCACCCACACATAAAAAGCTATATAATGAAAGTCCTTTGCATATTAAACATGGAATCCAAATAATTTTTTTCATGAAAGCATCCATAGCTGTTATAAAGGTGTTTAAATATCTGAGCTGTCAATCAAATATTACATGTCCCGCCTCTATGCCTGTGGCATAGAGGAGGGGCAGCCAATTACTTTCACTTTCCATTCAGCCATTCCTAGATGTCTCTATACTCCTCGCATTTCCCCTTCCCTCCTCATGCTCTGTTATTGTTGGACTCTGCACATGGGCATTAGGTCACAAGATTTTGGGGTGATGCACAACTTGTCTTAATAACAGTGTCCACAAAGTGGCACCTGCCTGCTTGCTGTAATTGTGTAATTGATTTGTTATCTGAAAAACCTGCTATCCAGAATGCCTTCTCCCATAGACTCAATTTTAGGCAAATAATCCAAATAACTAAAAGGTTTTAAAATGATTTCCTTTTTTTTTTGTAAACAGTACCTTGTACTTGATACCAATTAAGATAAAATGAATCCATATTGGAGGCAAAACAATCTTACTGGATTTATTTAATGTTTAAATTATTTTTTTAGCAAACAAGGTATGATGATCTAAATTCCTTAAAGATTATTTATTCAGAAAACCCCAGGTCCCTAGCATTCTGTATAACAGATCACATACGGTACCTGTTTACTGTAGAAATGGTTTACTTCTTTTTAAACGTTTTCACAAATTATATTTTGGCCCATGGGAATCTTTTATGCTCTTCCATATATATAAACATCACATTAGTGGTTTCCACTCCATGAGCCTCTTTAAGCCATTAATTCCAGTGTCTGTTAAACAGCATTTGTAGTGTGGAGTTATCAGCAATAGGGATGTAGCGAACAGTTCACCTGCGAACTTGTTAGCGCGAACTTCGACCGTTCGCGTCCGCCTAATGTTCGCGAACGTTTGGGAACGTTCGCAAATTGAGTTCGCGACCATTCGACCGCTAAAATCGAACGATTTCCATTCGTTCGAACGATTTCCATTCGTTCGAACGATTAAAATCCCTCGACCGTTCGATTCGAATGAAAATCCTTCGATCGAACGATGAAAATCCTTCAAACGTTCGAATCGAACGAAAAATCCTTCGAACGTTCGAATCGAACGATTTTGCGGGTGTTCGAAGCTCGCGAACGGTTCGCGAACCGTTCGCATTTTTTGCCGGTGTTCGCGAACGGCGTTCGCGAACACCAAAACGGCGGTTCGCTACATCCCTAATCAGCAATCCACTAATTCTAGTCACAGCATCATTTTTATTTGCATTTGCTCTGTATTTTCTCTGATCCTTCTCTCTGCCTACTTTGTGTCTGTTCCCTTAGCCTTTTTCTCTCCTTTGCTCTTTCCAAATTTCCTCATATCACTCTCCTCTGCCTTTGTCATTGTCTCTTTTCTCACTGCCTGCGTATCCATCTTTCTATCGCTGTTTAAATTCTGCATATTTTCATCTCTCCCTGTCAAGATTGAATCCCCTCAAGTAATTCCTTTATTTCTATTAAATGAGTCAAATAGATGGATGTGAATCAATGAAGACATACTTTCTGTATGGCGAGAGATAGCTGTGGGCATGAAGGGGGGCAGGCTCAGTGTGCCTGAAAGTGATGGGTGACATGAGACTGCATTTCTTTGTCACCCAGGGCTGTCAGGCTGCTATGGTGACACTGGTAATTGCCCAACTGTGTCTCAGCTCACTGTCCAGCAAACGCCAAAGAACGATCCCTGTGAGTTGCACAGAGAAAAACAGCAGGAAATTTGCTCCTGTGTTGGGCTCTTGTCTGTAAGGTCACTTTTTTGTATGTGCCACCCTGAGATGGGAGTCATTCATTTTATATCCCGTGTCTTTTGTTACCTGTATGGGGTTTTATTACCCTGTGGTGAGAAGTACAGTCTGCTGCTCATTAGGTTTGTTTAACCCTTTTATACCCTAATAGAAAGGGAAACATTTTAAAAAATGAGAGTTAAATAATATTATAATGTAATAATATAAGACTCACATTGAGAACACCATACCCAAATAAAAAGGAAACTACAAACTATCATAATAACAAAATCCTTCATACCAGATTCACAACGAGGGGGGAGACTTCACACGATAATACCAACTGCATAATGAGTTAAAATAAGTAACCTAAAATAAAAGTGAAATTAAACCCAAAAAGAGACACTAAACATTAGCATTTTGGGGACAGTTGCATTGCTTGATTTATCAGCATGGGATATGATGGTTACGATCACCATCCTTAAGAATCCAAGGGACAATTTGATCCTTATAACCACGTATATAAGTTGGCATAGTATATTTGACAATATTATTATTTCTAAAGCACCAACATATTCTGTAGGAGATCCGTTATCCGTAAACCCTTATCGAGAAAGCTCAGAATTACAGAAAGTCATCTCCTATATAGTGCATTTTATCCAAACAATCCATTTTTAAAAAAATATTTCCTTTTTCTCTGTAATAATAAAACAGTACATTAAATAGGTATATATAATGAATTTACAGATTACATACAAAAAAGGATAGAGTACTTATTTCCTTTTTTTCTGTAATAATAAAACAGTACAGTACCTTGTACAGGTATGGGATCTGTTATCTGGAAACCCGTTCTCCGGAAAGCTCAGAATTACGGAAAGGCCATCTCCCATAGACTCCATTTTATCCAAAAAATCCAAAGTTTTAAAAATGATTTCTTTTTTCTCTGTAATAATAAAACAGTACCTTGTTCTTGATTCAACCTAAGATATAATTAATCCTTGTTAGAAGCAGAAACAGCCTATTGGGTTTATTTAATGTTTACATGATTTTCTAGTAGATTTAAGGCATAAAGAATTATTCAGAAAACCCCAGGTCCCGAGCATTTTGGATAACAAGTCCCATACCTGTACTTGATCCAAACTAAGATATAATTAATCCTTTTTTGAAGCAAAACCAGCCTATTTTGTGTTTATTTAATGTTTACATGATTTTATAGTAGACAAAAGGTATGAAGAGCCAAATTACAGAAAGATCCTTTATCCGGAAACCCCCAGGTCCCGCATTCTGGATAACAGGTCCCATACCTGTATAATATATTTACATATGCTTGTTATGGAGGTTATTTTCCAGGTAATGTTTAATATCTACACTGACAAGTTTTCAGATGCTTCCCTTTATCTTCTGTGCTTTAGTTTAATTGTGTGTGAATTTCTTTTTACATTACCATTACTGTCAGAACATGTTGAAATATTGTGAGATGATACTCTATTGGTTTGAATTATTTAAGCTGCATTAATGTGAGAAGATGAATGAATATATACTATACTTTTAGGCTAATGCCACACAGGGCTGCTAATGCAGGCCGAGAATCATCCCCCATCAGCCTTCTTCTTTTCCTTTCCCCATAACCACTGCACTGGCCTGGGTGCAATCGCACAAGGTGGATTTTTGTACCGAAATGCATATTCATGTGTTCAAAAAATTCCATATTCATGCCATCAAAATCTGCAGTCTGCTTTTTTTCTGCAGAGTGAGTTGATTGCATTCATTTGCCCACTACCTCTGTGCACTAGAAAACAATTCAACCTATGGTCCTGTTCATATTGGTGACTAAAACTGTCTAAAGTGGCACAACCTGATAGAACAAACTATAGTGAGGAACATGTTGCAGAAGTACAGTAAGTGCTATTCAGTAAGTGGTTGAGGAGTAGAGACAAGTTACAGTGGTATCCTGAAAAGGCTTAAAGGAGAACTAAACCATAAAAATGAACATGACTAAAAATGCCATATTTTATATACTAAACTTATTGCACCAGCCTAAAGTTTCAGCTTGTCAATAGCAGCAATGATCCAGGACTTCAAACTGGTCCACAGGAGGTCACCATCTTGGAAAGTGTCAGTGACACTCACATGCTCAGTGGGCTCTGAGCAGCTGATTATTAAATTCTGATTTACGTTGCACTGGTTTCTGGGCTGCCATGTAGTAATTATCTGTATTAATTATTAATCAGCCTTATATTGTGAAATTTATATTCTACGTGTATTATATATTGTGAGTCAGTCCCTAAGCTCAGTAAGTGACAGCAGCATAGAACATGTGCAGTGAATCAGCAGAAAAGAAGATGAGGACCTACTGGGGCATCTTTGGAGACACAGATCTACTGCTAAGGGCTGTGGTTGCCTTGGGTGGTACAGAAGCCCAAAACATAATGTACAACATTTTTAACCTACTTCTTTAGTTAAGCTTTAGTTCTCCTTTAAAGGGATTCTGTCATGATTTTATGGTGTAGTTTTTATTTTTAATTACAATGTTTACACTGCAAATAAATACCATATAAAATGTAATTCCGGAACCAACAAATGTATTTTTTAGTTGTAATATTGGTGTAGTCAGCCATCTCAGGTAAATTTGTCTGGTCATTTGCTTTCATAGAACCAGCACTTCATGATGGAACTGCTTTCAGACAGGCTATTGTTTCTCCTACTCAGTGTACCTGGAGGAGTCGCAGAGAGATTTTGGATTTTTACTACTGAGTGCTATTCTCATTTCTATCAGGGTGTTGTTATCTTGTATCAGGGTGATGTTATCTGGTTACCTTCTCATTGTTCTGCTAAGGGGGGGGGGGAAATGGAGATGGGTGATACCACTCCAACTTGCAGCTCAGCAGTACGGAGTCACTGAAGTTTATCAGCGCACATGCCACATGACTGAGTGCATCTGGGAAACTAACAATATGTCAAGCACCATATCAGATTTCAAAATTACATTTTGAAAAATAGATTTCAGTGCAAAAGTCTGCTGAAGCAGCAGTATTAACTGATGTGTTTTGAAAAAAGCATGCTTTCCTGTGACAGTATCTATTTTTTAATGTGACTCGAACACCTCAACATTTGTTCATTGTGCATGGTGAGTTTATATACTGGCAGCTCCTTTTTTTTAAAATACAATCCAGCTACTTTAAGTATTTAAGGTTGCTTGTATTATGTTGGGGTCTTGTTGCAGTTATATGGGAGATTTGACAATTGTTCAGCATTTGGAGAAGTTATATTGTATTGTCTAAAACAAGAAAGCCCTCAGAGCACTAGTTTTCAGACATTTTGGTTTTGATTTCCCCTTTTTAGGACAGCATATTTTCTTGGCCTCCCTTATTTCATTGGAAGCTTGAAGTACATACAAGAATATTGTTTGATTCTTAGGCTAATGTCACACATGGTGTTTTTTTGCCAGCTGGAAAAAAGCAGAGAACACACTGATTCGCCTTCTACTGCCCCACATGTATGCATTGACAGGAGTAAAACACTTGTGTGCATTATCTAAATTGGTCTATTGAGCACAGTGACAGGCCAATAGCACTCCTGTCCATGCACAGACATAAGGGGTGCTAGTGGACTAAATCATCCGTATTATCAGCCCGAGGAGAAAATGCCACTTATGCCTTTAGCCTAAGAATAACTATTTGAGAAATGAACCGAGAAATTCCACCATAGTCTGGGATTCACTGGCAAAGAACAACGTTCTGAAAGCAATAATTTTTTTATGGTTGCTCTCTTCCTATAAAGATGAAATGGGTATTGCTATAGGCTGATGTGCAAGGACTTTATTACAGTGGGTAAATTTACAGCCCATTAATGTTTTTCAAGGACAGACCCATCTCAGGACTTCTGCTACCAGGAAAAAAACTGCAGTTATGGTCCATCTTCCTCTGGCATATTCAGAAAGAAGGATATTGGCAAATTTAGGAAGACCTGTAAGACCTACTTACATTCTGTTAGTGTGTGTGACATTCTCACCATGTGGCTAGTTTGTTGCACACGGTTCTTCTAGCATGATTGACCAGGCAATAGTAAATACTTATGTATGGCTTTGTGCTGCATTTCTGGCCTGTATGGTGGTAATTTGCACAAAAAGTTATTTCCATGGTTGCAGAAAAAGACCTCAGCATTTTGGCACACAAATATTGTTGCACCAAATTTCTGTTCTTTATGTGGGAAATTTCACAGAATAACTTTTCCTCAGGGGACACAGATTAAGGCCACAAACTGGCCATATTTTCAAGCCCATGTGCAGCCATGTTTTTGAATGACTGTGATATAAAGATAAAATATGGGAGTACCGATGTGATCCTCTAAGCCCCTAAACTGCAAAGTAGAACAAAAAGCCAACCCTCACCCAACCTTAAATAACAATTCTTAACCATACCTCATAAGCCACTATGGGCTACTTGAAGAAATGCAAATTGAAGGTTTTGGAATGGCCCTCACAGTCCCCTGACTTAAACATACATGAAGATCGTTGGGTAGACATGCAAGTCAATCCAAGAAGATGTCTGAATTAGAAATGATTTGCAGGGAATATTGAGCAAAACTCCTGACAAAAAGAACCAAAACACCCTTAGCTGGATACAAAAGGCTGTATAAGCTGTGATCTGTGCCAAACAGTGGCTTGTGAGCAACATGTTGTTCACTAACCCCTTGGATGTTGCTCCCAGTGGCCTTAAAGCAGGTGCTTATTTTTGAATTCTTAACTTGACGGCAAGTTTTGGTTGCATAAAAACCAGGTGTACTGCCAAACAGTGGCTCCTTCAGGCTGCTAGTCCTCATAGGGGCCAATCACAACTCTTATTTAGCATCTCCATTGTCTTTTTTCATGCTTGTGTTGCTCCCCCACTCTTTTTACACTTAAAGGTGGCTCACAGGTTAAAAAAAAAAGGTTGGGGACCACTGTACTATGATGTGCCCATCACAATTAATACTTACTTAAGTATGTTGGTCATTGTTGGCACTAATTTATTATAGCTTATACATGTCACCAGAAAGCACAGCAACAGGGCTCATTTGTGCTGGTTTCCATTCAATACTCCAATAAATGTGAGTTGTGACAGTTGATTGGAAAGTCAAATGATTAGAGCGTCAAATCAAAAAGTCGCATGATTCGAATTGTTGCATAATTTTGTCATTACTTTTAGTAAATAGGCCTCCCAAAGACTGTCCTCTGAATTACATTTCAGCAGAAGTATATACTGTATATATGTGCAATTAACTAGTAATAGGTACATAAAATAAAATGCTGCAGTAAAGGCATGACATGTCCATTAGGGAAAGAGCTGTACTGAAGATAAATTAAACTGAGAAAGTAGCATATGCTACTCTGGTTTAAAGGGCATTTGGCTGCATTTACAAGAAATAATAGTTGTTTTTGCTTGAAAGTGTTTTATAGAATTAAGCTGATTTTCTGCCTCACAGGACACCATGGCTCACTTTATATAGCCTAGAAATGAGATGTGAAATTCAACTCACTATTGAAGTAATCAGGGTTGGGGGAAACAATAATAATAATATATATAAAATATAAATTATATATAGAATTCTCTTGTAAATGTTGTGGGGATTGTTTTGCCATGCTTTAATAAACCATATAATAACCTATTCTTGTTTAGTTCTTTCAATTCTTGGTGTTACAAAGCTGTAACTAAAGAATGGGGGGGGTGGAATTCTCTCTTGGATTTGTTGTTATTCTCTTCCAGAGACACTGTCAGTAAAGATGAAATCCTCCTACATTCAATCAATTTATTTTTCTGTGCCTAAAGTACAGGGGCACCATGCTCTCGTTCAGAAGGATCTTGTTAAATCTTAGCTTGCAGTGTCTTTCAGAACAAAGAAGAACTTTTACTTTCTTGTTAGAAACCCCATGTAAGGTACAGAACATAAGAACATTGCTAACTAAAAGCTGTAGGCAATGTCTCCCTGGAGGCTGCACATTCCCCAGCTTCCCTTGTATTGTATCAATATTCAAGAAAAACTGCAGCAAGGAACGTGGGGTCCGTGTTTCTGATGTATATATCATTGCATAAGGAGTAGTGATAGGCGAATCTGGCCCATTTTACTTCACCAAAAATTCGCAAAACTGCAAACATTCGCCAAAATGCATTAAAGTCCATGGGCGGCGACGTATTTTTATCACACGATTTTTTCACCCATTGAAGTCTATGGGCATCATTTTTGAGGTGAAACACGTCAAGAATTTTGCTCATCACTAATTAGGAGGGATGCAGAAATAAGCTGAAGCAGGCCTGGACTGGGAGTCAAAATAGGCCCTGCCATTCCAAGTACACAGAGGCCCAAACAGCCCCCTACCAGCCCACACAGCCTCCTACCAGCCCACTATATGGTAACTTTCTATGGAACCATACAGCAGCCCCTCTGGCATTTGCCAGAACCCACAGATTGCCAGTCCGGGCCTGAGCTGAAGTTACATGGATGACCAGATACCTCATATCCTGTTAAATATTTTTGGTTGTTCTGGGATTTATATATCATTTTAATGAAAGGGAGTATTTTAGGTTTTTTTAGCCATTCGTTTTTTCCAGGGTTGGGGGCCATGCAATTTATAGTTATTATTTTCTTAGCATATAAAAGAAGAGCTCTAAGCAGTAAATGTACATTAGTTATGGGGGATACATCATCTACTAGTCCCAAGGGGACATAAAAGACTCAGCTCTTTGCCCACATTTTTACAAACAGGAAAAGGAATCTTTCCCATTCAGTAAGGTGTATTTGGAGTTAAGTAAGTTCTTAGCAAAAATTTATGTTCTACAAGTTCTCTGGAAGAAATTAAAAAACGAGTTCTTATAGTGGCTTCTTCACATGGTTCTTATCATTGTATATTCAAAATATAAATTCTTGGGAAAATACAATTGTCAGTCTATATTCTACAACATCTATGATTAAGTACTGGGGGTTACGAAACACGTAAGGTGGACTGTAAAGGGGTCAGTATGTAAATAATTTGTTTTTATGTGATTTGAATAAAAATGGATTTTTATGGATTTTGAGCTACGGGATATTTTTTGTCAAGTATTCTTCCCATTGTAGCCTAGTCACACCCTACCCACTTCTACGACTTGGATAGGCCTTAACCAATCAATTTTAGTATCCACTTGGAACAAGGAACTGCAATAGAGTCTACATTAAGCATAAACAAAACCATGAACATAAATATGCGGGGTGAATTCTCTTTCTTACTACAAGCTTAGGTAAATCAACTCAGTTGAGTCCTAAAAAAAAGAATCTATGTGTGTGCACTTGTTTTCTTGAGGCCGCTTATTTCCAAAGCAGCAGTAGGCCTGGTGTTGTCCTTGTAGTAATATTTGTTAAATATGAGTTTGTTTCAGGTTCTGTTATATCGGAGCAAAGTCCCAATGTAAAAACCTAAAAAGGTTATTGTATCATCGGTACATGCCCCAGACCTACAGCTCGAGGTGGAGGTATCCAACCAAAGAAGAAAATGGCAGGCACTCACAGATCCCACAAACTGGCTTGTAGAGAACTTTATTTAGGCCACAAAGTAGATAAATACATAGCCTAATGCATTTCGCGCCAGTGGGTCCTTAATCATAGGCTGTTTGTGGGATCTGTGAATGCCTGCCGTTTTCTTCTTTGGTTGGATACCTCCACCTCTAGCTGTAGGTCTGGGGCATGAGCACCCAGGCCCCACAAATTACCGATGATACAATAACCTTTTTAGGTTTTTACATTGGGACTTTCTCTTTAAGTATATGTCTATTATATCGAAGCTCTGAGAAAATAATTTTCTATAGATATGGTAGATAGACCACACATTGTATATAAACTGATGCTGTTGCAATCTTGTCTAACTGCAGCCATCTTCCTCTGCTATAATTACTATTCCATACTGCTGGTCTGTGGGACGCTACAATGTACAGGGCCTTTGCTCATCACACTTATTTGCCCTCCTGACAGGTAGCTCTGTGCAGCATGTACAATTACAGTACAACAACTCCCACAATCCCTCACTAGCATGTCTACCTGCAACTGGAAAAAGACTATGGGGTAAATTTATCAAAGAGTGAAGTTCCGCCACTAGAGTGAAATTCCGCAGCTCACAATTCATTTCTATGGGATTTTGAAAGGCATATTTATCAATGGGTGAAAGTGAAAGTTCACCCTTTGATAAATACGCCTTTAAAAATCCCATAGAAATGAATGGAAAGTGGCGGAACTTCACTATTAACGTCACTCTTTGATAAATATACCCCTGTGACTGGAAGCCAGCAGTGTTGTAGTTTTTAGCCTTTACTTGTAAGCAAAGTAAACTGGCAAAGCTTTTGAGAATAAAATCAGAGTGGATTATCTTATTTTCCTGCCTGCAGCAATTAGTAAATTGCTGAAAGCTGATAAAAAAAAAGATGTAGCGTTTAAGATTATTATATTAAGTATGTTTGCATGGCTTTGTCACCCGATAAATCACAGGCAGCTGAGGTACCAACAGTTCTTGCAACTCTTGCACACATAGCCCAGGGACCATTTCTCTACAATTATTAGATCTGGCCAAAGGGTGCAGTTATTTTACCCAGTAACAGTGTCATCCCAATACATCACAGATACATGGGTTAAACAGTTTTTTATTATCTGTTACACAGAGCTCAGGGATAGTCATTAATCCTGTCACTCAAGCATGCAGCTTAGTAGTATCTAAGAATGTGTTGAAAGCAAAGCAAGAAAATAAATACATAGTAATACAATGCAAATATAAAGGTGCAGCAAAATATTTTTTTCTATTAAGTTTCGGCATACTTTGGTAAACTTGCTCATTTTTATTTTATTCATCCATAGACACCTGTCCTTGTCTGAAGCCAGGTAGGATTTGGTTATTGTGTTGATTAAAAATCACATATTGTTAATATTTATTTACAACAGAATGCAGCTTTCTGAATTGTGGAAGTCATACATCTGTTACACCAGCAAATACTGAATTATGTACATTTGCAATAAATTTTTCTGTTGTACAGGTATGGGATTCGGAAACCCATTATCCAGAAAGCCCCAAAGTATGGAAAGGCCATCTCCCATAGACTCCATTATAATCAAATAATTAAAATTTTTAAAAATATAAATTTTTCTCTGTAGTAATAAAAAAGTAATACCTTGTACTTGATCCCAGCTAGTATATGATGCATCCTTATTGGAGGCAAAATAATCCTCTTGGTCTTTATTATGTTTAAATGATTTTTAAGTACTTAGGACTTAAGGTATCAGGATCCAAATTATGGAAAGATTCCTTATCCGGAAAATCCCAGGTCCAGAGCATTCTTAATGTATGTATGTATGTTTAACAACAGGTCCCATACCAGTACTATGGGTTATTACCCAACAGACAAGCCAAAAACCATCACTATATGAAGCCTGCTTCACTATCTAACTTTAAAATAGCTATCTAACCTCAGGATCCCCCTATGGATTTGGTATAGATATCAAAACATTAATACAGGTGGATCTTATAGTAAAATAGGTGTACGTTACTGATACACCTGTACCACTTCTTGTGTGATTCCTGAATAGCATAAGGGTGTGGTTCAATATATTTCCATGCTGATCACCCTCATGTTGTTGAGAATGCTGCAGGCACTTTCTGAATCTTCATGTTGTTAAAGCTTCTTTACACAGTCTGTGGAATTTACATAGAGAGGAGAGGTTGTGAAATATCCAGGTCCTGTCCCTCTTGTCACTGCTAAGATATGAAGATTGCTCAGAAGTAGCAGCCACTTGTCATGTAATTCCAGGGATGAAACTGTTTTGTATACATTTAAATACTATTATATTTTGTACACATTAAATACTATTATACTATATTATATTATATTATACTATTATAATATTTATATATATAAGAGCAGTGCACTCATCCCTACAAAAAAAGGCAAAAAAGCCCAGATGCTGCTGCAAAAAGTAATATCAGCATAAAGAACACGGAGCACTCATGGGACTTAATTTATGTGCAAAATATTAATGGTGTAACTCGTCGTTTCGGTCCTGTACAGAGGACCTTTATCAAGACATCTGTTGCAAATAAACAAGAACAATTATTTCCAGTATGTGGTTTCAGAGCATAATATAACTTGAGTACTTAAAATCAGAATGGAAATGATTCTTGGTAACTCCCTGGGCCATTATATTTCTATACTGACTTGGCCAAAGGCAAGCAAAGATTCTCCCTCAGTGTTCTGGCTTTAGTTCTGACAGTTAAAATTTCTGTAGATAACCTTCATTTCTAAATAATTAGAAGGAGCACTGCTTTAGGAGTTTCTTTCCTGTTTTCTGGTGCCTTAGGAGGGTCATATGGCTGTTGACTTAGGAAGCAATAGTTCATGTAAGTAATTCAGATTCCTGTATTCTGAGTCATGAACGAAATTTTTTGCAGAGTTTCGCCACAAAAATGAGAGGAGCAGAGGAAGCAAGTGAACCTGGACTAGGGTAGGCAGAATACTCTTCAAAGGGTACCTACCCAGTGCCCCCCTTTTTTGTACCCTAGGCAGATGCCTATTCTGCTTCATTTGTTGTTGGCAGAAGGTTAGATGCTTTTTTTCAGTTTGGTTTCATTCTCAGTTTGAGTTCCTTTATAAGGGTAATAGCAGGATTCTCTTTCCTATGTCATTGGTCTTTACTATCTCTTTCTCTCTGTGTTAGACCTGTTCATTCCCCAACACTGCCCAGTTATTGACTATTAAGGGTCTCCATATATTCTAGTCCAAGGATCAGTATGACAAATGCTCATGTTGCTAGTTATCTGGACTTAAAATTTTTGTGCTGGTTGGTCAAATTGGGTACCTATGATCCCCTTTAATACTGTGAAATTGAATTATGCAATAAACAAAAGTAATTAAAACGAGATAATGAATTGTATACCAAATCTATACCATATCTTGGGTCGCAAGACAGATTCCAAGACCTAATTATAGGTTCCATTTGAAACAGTTAACAAAAATATATGTCCCGTGACTCGTAATTCATAAAAAGTAAAAGTATGTATTCAATTAGCATAATATATTAAAATGTAAGACATACTAACCCTATATGAGCCACCTTAAGCGTTTCATACCCTCCAGTACTTAATCATAGGTATTTATGCTAGTGTCCCATTAATCAGGAAATTTAAATTTTCATGATTAATGTGATACTGCATAAACACCTATGATTAAGTACCAGAGGGTACAAAATGCATAAGAAAAGGAAAAAAAAAGGAGAGGGGAAGGAGGATCAGAGGTTGACGAAAACAGGGGGTCTTGTATGGCTCTGGTTAATTTGGAGGCATGAAAAGCAATACATTCTTTTCTTATTACCTATTCTACATCCTTGAGATTAGATTTTGGTAATCTCTTGATTCAGTGAAGGAAATCGAATGAAACCATTTACGAGTGAATTGTATTTGTTGATTTTGCTCAGTTTTAGTCTGTTTCAGTTTTTCGAACTGAAATATTTCTTTTACTTTGAGTAGCCATTCTTTTATTGTTGGAATATTTTCCGATTTCCAGTATTTTGGGATAAGGGACTTGGCTGCATTAATGAGAATGGAAGCCACCTTTTTTTTTTATTGCAATGTAGTCAGGTGATTTTTATGTAGGAGGTAGCAAGCTGGTGAATCTTCCAAATCCAAGTTTTTTTATTAGTCTTTGTATATCAAGCCAGTAGGGTCTTATTTTATAACAATGCCAAAAGATATGGCTTAAATTTGGTTGATTACATCTCCAGCAGTTATCTGGTATATTCACGTTCATTTTTGCCAGCAGTGTAGGAACTTTATACCAGTGCGAGAGTATTTTAAAGTTATTTTCCTGAAGTTTACAGCAGTTGGACACCCTATAAGTGCGTTCTGTTATCCGATTCCACTCTAGTTCTGTAAAAGTTGTATTTAATTCTTGCTCCCATTTCTTTCGAAACCTATCCATAGGATAATCTTTGGATTTCTTCAAGATCTTGCATAGTAGTGATATCTCCTGTGTTGGTCTCTGTCTACCTAAAAACAATCTCTCGAATACTGTATCCGGTGGACCATCCCTATCCAGAATTCCTGCTATAGACGTAAAATGTTGAACTTGCATCCACCATAGCCTATTTATCGGAGACATCAGTTCTACGGGTATGATATCTTGCATTGTTTTCTTCCGTTCAATAATTGGTGTGCAAAGAGGGATTCCGACTTAAACGATCCTTTGAAATTTTCGGCCTTAAGACCAGGTAATTGGCTGCCATGATGTTAATATTATTCCTTACTTTTTGTAAAAACGATTCAAGTGTTATAATGAAAAGGAGTGGGGGGAGTAGACACCCCTGCCGTGTGCCATTTCTAATGCCAAATGAATCCGATAATCCACCATTGATCTGTATACGTGCTTGTGGATTTAAATATAGATTTTTAACAAATTGCATGAAATTAGGTCTCAGTCCCATCCATGCTAAACTGTAAAAAATGAAATCCCAATCGACTCTGTCGAAGGCATCAGTAGTTACCAAGGCCAGGGGTAAGCCTTATTGTTTACTGAAATGGAGACGGCTATATAACCGCAGAGTATTATCCCTTGCCTCTCTTTTTGGTGTAAAGCCCACCTGTGTTATAATTGATTTCAACCGATTTGCCAGTACTTTTGCAAATATTTTAATATCCACATTAAGCAGAGAAATCGGTCTGTATCCATTGACATCCATAGGATCTTTCCCTTTTTTGTGTATGAAAATGATATGTACCAGGGTCGCATATGGTGGTAAGGTATCTCTGCTCAATAGGCTATTTAATGCTTTTAAGTAGCGTGAAAGCAATGTTGGAGTAAATTTTTTACAACAAGAACAGGTAAACCCGTCAGGTCGCTTTATTAGATGGTGTAAACCTCAGTAGGAATGTCGCGGACTGTTCGCCGGCGAACTTGTTCGCGCGAACATCGACTGTTCGCGCTCGCCGAATGTTCGCGAACGTCGCGCGACGTACGCCATTTTGGGTTCGCCTTACCTGGCGCTTTTTTTTGACCTCTCACCCCAGACCAGCAGATACATGGCAGCCAATCAGGAAGCTCTCCCTCCTGGACCACCCCCACACCCCCTGGACCACTCCCCTTCCATATATAAACTGAAGCCCTGCAGCGTTTTTTCATTCTGCCTGTGTGTGCTTGGAAGAGCTAGTGTAGGGAGAGAGCTGTTAGTGATTTCACTGATTTGAGGGACAGTTGATAGTAAGTTTGCTGGCTAGTTTTTTTTTAATATACATATAATTTTTTTTTTATTTTACTTATCTTACTGTTCTTTAACGTGTACAGTGCTGTTTGCTGTTCTTCATAGTAGTGCACCAATAGTAGTGCACTTGCAGGCATTATTTGCCCAGTGTGTTCTTCAAACAACTGCCATCTAGCTGTGTGAGCTTGTTCACATTCTGTCTAAATATCAATAATAATACCGTCTCCAGAACCACCACCTGAGTGACGTTTTTCAAGCAGCAATAATATATTCCGTATCCACTGCTGTAGTAGTGTATACGTTGACCTTGTAGGCATTGTTTGCCCAGTGTGTTCTTCAAACAACTGCCATCTAGCTGTGTGAGCTTGTTCACATTCTGTCTAAATATCAATAATAATACCGTCTCCAGAACCACCACCTGAGTGACGTTTTTCAAGCAGCAATAATATATTCCGTATCTACTGCTGTAGTAGTGTATACGTTGACCTTGTAGGCATTGTTTGCCCAGTGTGTTCTTCAAACAACTGCCATCTAGCTGTGTGAGCTTGTTCACATTCTGTCTAAATATCAATAATAATACCGTCTCCAGAACCACCACCTGAGTGACGTTTTTCAAGCAGCAATAATATATTCCGTATCCACTGCTGTAGTAGTGTATACGTTGACCTTGTAGGCATTGTTTGCCCAGTGTGTTCTCCAAACAACTGCCATCTAGCTGTGTGAGCTTGTTCACATTTTGTCTAAATATCAATAATAATACCGTCTCCAGAACCACCACCTGAGTGACGTTTTTCAAGCAGCAATAATAGATTCCGTATCCACTGCTGTAGTAGTGTATACGTTGACCTTGTAGGCATTGTTTGCCCAGTGTGTTCTTCAAACAACTGCCATCTAGCTGTGTGAGCTTGTTCACATTCTGTCTAAATATCAATAATAATACCGTCTCCCGAACCACCACCTGAGTGACGTTTTTCAAGCAGCAATAATATATTCCGTATCCACTGCTGTAGTAGTGTATACGTTGACCTTGTAGGCATTGTTTGCCCAGTGTGTTCTTCATTTTCAAACAACTGCCATCTAGCTGTGTGAGCTTGTTCACATTCTGTCTAAATATCAATAATAATACCGTCTCCCGAACCACCACCTGAGTGACGTTTTTCAAGCAGCAATAATATATTCCGTATCCACTGCTGTAGTAGTGTATACGTTGACCTTGTAGGCATTGTTTGCCCAGTGTGTTCTTCAAACAACTGCCATCTAGCTGTGTGAGCTTGTTCACATTCTGTCTAAATATCAATAATAATACCGTCTCCAGAAACACCACCTGAGTGACGTTTTTCAAGCAGCAATAATATATTCCGTATCCACTGCTGTAGTAGTGTATACGTTGACCTTGCAGGCATTGTTTCAATTTGTTTGCCCAGTGTGTTCTTCATTTTCAAACAACTGCCACCTAGCTGTGTGAGCTTGTTCACATACTGTCTAAATATCAATAATAATACCGTCTCCAGAAACACCACCTGAGTTGTTGTTGTTGTTTTAAAAATAATGCCAGGCAAAGGCAGGCCGCCACGCAGAGGCACTAGGGGCCGTGCTGCTATGCTATCCTGTGGCCCTAGGAAATTGCCCAGTTTTAAAAAGGCAATGACCCTGAACTCCCAAAATGCTGAAGAGGTAGTTGACTGGCTTACACAGCACACCCCATCCTCTACCGTTTCTAACTTTACCACAACATCCTCATCCTCC
Organism: Xenopus laevis; assembly: GCF_017654675.1. Lineage (NCBI taxonomy): Eukaryota > Metazoa > Chordata > Amphibia > Anura > Pipidae > Xenopus > Xenopus laevis. Next base: position 95,774,211 of record NC_054372.1, read on the forward strand.
ACTCCTATGGCCACCCCACGTAACACTTCCTCCACCACCGGCGCCCCTTCTTCACTGGAGTCAGAGGAGTTATTTTCACATGAGTTTCTTGAACTGAGTGATACGCAACCATTATTGGCAGAAGAAGATGAAGGATATGAGGACGTTACACCAGATTTAATTCTGGCAGAGAACACAACAGAGATGGACATAATGAGTGATGAGGAGGTCCCCGCTGCTGCTTCCTTCTGTGAGCTGTCAGAAGAAATTGATGCATCTGAGGAGAATGATGATGAGGAGATTGATGTTTTGTGGGTGCCCAGTAGAAGAGAGCAAGAGGAGGATAGTTCAGATGGAGAGACGGAGAGTCAGAGAGGCAGGAGGAGAATAAGACTTAGAAGAAGCAGGGAGGACAGCTCGCAGGGAACAGTAGGGCAACAACATGTATCGGCACCTGTGGTCAGCCGGCCAACGCACCCGCCATTGCCGCCAACGCCGCCAACTTCTACTGTTACCGCCAGATTGCCAGCTTCAAAAAGGTCAGCAGTGTGGGATATTTTTAATGTGTGTGCCTCTGACAAAAGTGTTGTAATTTGCAATGAGTGCAGTCAGAAACTGAGTCTTGGGAAGCCCAACAGCCACATAGGTACAACTTCTATGCGAAGGCACATGAACGGCAAGCACAAAGCACTTTGGGAGCAACACCTCAAAGGCAACAGGCAAACTAAAAGCCACCCTCCTTCTGGTCCAGCATCTTACTGCTCTACCTCTGCTGTCCTTGACCCGTCTGAACCACCCTCCAGTCCGCCTTCCACCTTGACCACCAGTTCCCATTCCCAGTCATCTGCCCCCAGCCAAGTTTCTGTGAGGGCCATGTTTGAGCGTAAGAAGCCAATGTCTGCGAGTCACCCCCTTGCCCGGTGTCTGACAGCTGGCTTGTCTGCACTCTTAGCCCGCCAGCTTTTACCATACCAGCTGGTGGACTCAAGGCCTTCCACAAATTTATAGCAATTGGGACACCGCAGTGGAAGGTACCCAGCCACAATTTTTTTTCAAAAAAGGGAATACCACACCTGTACCACCATGTGCAGAGCCAAGTCACCGCATCTCTGTCACTTAGTGTTGGGCCAAAGGTCCATATGACTACTGACGCATGGTCCTCCAAGCATGGTCAGGGCAGGTATGTCACCTACACTGCCCACTGGGTGAACTTGGTAATGGCTGGGAAGCAGGGAATGTGTGGCTCAACAACGACAGTGGAGTTGGTGTCACCGCCACGGATTGCACGCGGTTCTGCCACCACCTCTACTCCTCCTTCGCTCTCTACCTCGTCTTCTTCCTCTTCTTCCTCCTCTGCTGCTGGGTCCTCCTCCTCCACACCTGTGCACCCCCAGCTCCCCCTAGGCTATTCGACGTGCCAGGTACGCCGTTGTCATGCTGTCTTGGGGATGACGTGCCTGGAAAGCAGAAACCATACCGGATCTATACTCCTGTCATCTCTGCAGTCACAGGTCGATCGGTGGCTGACCCCACACCAACTGAAGATCGGAAAAGTGGTGTGTGACAACGGAAGCAATCTGAGACTGGGCAATTTAACACATGTGCCCTGCATGGCACATGTTCTGAATTTAATAGTCCAACGTTTTGTCTCGAAGTACCCAGGATTCCAGGACGTTCTCAGGCAGTCCAGGAAGGTGTCGGCCCATTTCAGACGTTCCTACACAGCCATGGCACGCCTTGCTGACATTCAGCAGCGGTACAACATGCCAGTCAGGCGTTTGATTTGCGACAGCCAGACTCGCTGGAATTCAACGCTCCTCATGTTGGAACGTCTGCTGCAACAACAAAGAGCCGTCAACGAATACCTGTTTGAACTGGGTGGTAGGACTGGATCTGCAGAGCTGGGGATTTTTTTCCCCCGTTACTGGGTGCTTATGCGCGATGCCTGCAGGCTCATGCGCCCTTTTGAAGAGGTTACAAATATGGTCAGTCGCACCGAAGGCACCATCAGCGACCTAATACCCTTTGCTTTCTTCCTGGAGCGTGCCGTGCGACGAGTGACAGATGAGGCTGTAGACCAGCGTGACGAGGAGCAGGAAGCGCACGATTTCTGGTCGGAATCACCAGAACGAACCCAGGTACCTGCTGCAACGCAGGGAGAGGTGTCAGAAGTGGAGTCAGAGGAGGAAGGTGGCTTTGTGGAGGAGGAGGACTAACAGGAGCAGGCTTCCCAGGGGGCTGGTGGTGACCTTTTGGGGACCCCTGGTCTTGTACGTGGCTGGGGGGAGGAGACCGTGGATGATGCAGTCCTTGATAACGAGGAAGCGGAGATGGATACCTCTGCATCCAACCTTGTGAGAATGGGGTCTTTCATGCTGTTATGCCTGTTGAAGGACCCCCGTATCAAGAGGCTTAAGGAGAAGGACCTGTACTGGGTCGCAACGCTACTAGACCCTCGGTACAAGCATAAAGTGGCAGAAATGTTACCAACGTACCACAAGTCCGAAAGGATGCTGCATTTACAAACCAGCCTGCAAAACATGTTGTACAATGCTTTTAAGGGTGATGTCACTTCAGGAACTCATCAACATTCCAGGGGCAGAGGTGCCAGTAATCCTGCCATGAGCGCACCTGCAAGGACAAAGCACTTTGGCCACTCTGTAACGTCAGACATGCAAATGTTTTTCAGTCCAAGGCAGCGCCAGAACCCTTCTGGATCCACCCTCAAAGAACGCCTCGACCGGCAGGTAGCGGACTACCTGGCATTAACTGCAGATATCGACACTCTGAGGAGCGATGAACCCCTGGACTACTGGGTGCGCAGGCTTGATCTGTGGCCAGAGCTGTCACAATTTGCCATGAACCTCTTGTCTTGCCCCGCCTCAAGTGTCCTCTCAGAAAGGACCTTCAGTGCAGCAGGAGGGATTGTAACTGAGAAGAGAACTCGCCTAGGTCACAAAAGTGTGGATTACCTGACCTTTATTAAAATGAATGAGGGGTGGATCTCGGAGGGTTACTGCACGCCGGAAGACTTGTTCTGAGTTTCTGACTCCCCATGCAGCTGTCCTTCTCTGCACGCCTCATGACTCCACACACAGCTGTCCTTTAGCGTCCTCCTCCCTCCGCCACCGTTACAAACTAGGGTGCAAACCCTACTGGTTTCATTTGAATCCAGGTAAATCCTGAGTTTTTCTGGCTTCTGTGCTTCAGTGGCTGCAACCAAAAAAATGAATATTTTCAGCATTTATATGGCATATTTTTTCTGGCCTCTGTGCTTCAGTGGCTGCGACAAAAAAAATGAATATTTTCAGCATTTATATGGCATATTTTTTCTGGCCTCTGTGCTTCAGTGGCTGCGACAAAAAAAAAGAATATTTTCAGCATTTATATGGCATATTGTTTCTGGCCTCTGTGCTTCAGTGGCTGCGACAAAAAAAAATGAATATTTTCAGCATTTATATGGCATATTTTTTCTGGCCTCTGTGCTTCAGTGGCTGTGACAAAAAAAAATGAATATTTTCAGCATTTATATGGCATATTGTTTCTGGCCTCTGTGCTTCAGTGGCTGCGACCAAAAAAAATGAATATTTTCAGCATTTATATGGCATATTTTTTCTGGCCTCTGTGCTTCAGTGGCTGTGACAAAAAAAAATGAATATTTTCAGCATTTATATGGCATATTGTTTCTGGCCTCTGTGCTTCAGTGGCTGCGACAAAAAAAAATGAATATTTTCAGCATTTATATGGCATATTTTTTCTGGCCTCTGTGCTGCAGTGGCTGCGACAAAAAAAAAGGAATATTTTCAGCATTTATATGGCATATTTTTTCTGGCCTCTGTGCTTCAGTGGCTGTGACAAAAAAAAATGAATATTTTCAGCATTTATATGGCATATTTTTTCTGGCCTCTGTGCTGCAGTGGCTGCGACAAAAAAAAATGAATATTTTCAGCATTTATATGGCATATTTTTTCTGGCCTCTGTGCTTCAGTGGCTGTGACAAAAAAAATGAATATTTTCAGCATTTATATGGCATATTTTTTCTGGCCTCTGTGCTTCAGTGGCTGTGACAAAAAAAAATGAATATTTTCAGCATTTATATGGCATATTGTTTCTGGCCTCTGTGCTTCAGTGGCTGCGACCAAAAAAAATGAATATTTTCAGCATTTATATGGCATATTTTTTCTGGCCTCTGTGCTTCAGTGGCTGTGACAAAAAAAATGAATATTTTCAGCATTTATATGGCATATTGTTTCTGGCCTCTGTGCTTCAGTGGCTGCGACAAAAAAAAAGGAATATTTTCAGCATTTATATGGCATATTTTATCTGGCCTCTGTGCTGCAGTGGCTGCGACAAAAAAAAAAGAATATTTTCAGCATTTATATGGCATATTTTTTCTGGCCTCTGTGCTTCAGTGGCTGTGACAAAAAAAATGAATATTTTCAGCATTTATATGGCATATTTTTTCTGGCCTCTGTGCTTCAGTGGCTGCGACAAAAAAAATGAATATTTTCAGCATTTATATGGCATATTTTTTCTGGCCTCTGTGCTTCAGTGGCTGTGACAAAAAAAAATGAATATTTTCAGCATTTATATGGCATATTTTTTCTGGCCTCTGTGCTTCAGTGGCTGCGACAAAATTTTTTTATATTTTCAGCATTTATATGGCATATTTTTTCTGGCCTCTGTGCTGCAGTGGCTGCGACAAAAAAAAAAGAATATTTTCAGCATTTATATGGCATATTTTTTCTGGCCTCTGTGCTTCAGTGGCTGCGACAAAAAAACATAATTTTTCAGGAAAGTACACATGCCTAATTTTTCAGGGTTCTGCAACAGTGGCAAAATCGCATCTTTTATGGTCACCGCAGGTGATCAATAAAGTAGACCAAAACTGGGCCCACACTGCAGAATCAGTGTTTTTTGGTTCACTTCACTGTACATTGAATTACCTCTGCCTGACCGTGCACGTGCGCACAAGCACGGTGACTGCTAAACACACCACTACAGAAATATTGCCACCAACAGGACGAACATCCTGGAGGTGACAAGCTCAACTAGTAATTAACAACTATTATTTGCTCACTTGACGGTATCATTCATTAAAGCTCTTTGCGTTTTTTTGCGTTGCAGTAAGCGCCGCGTTTCGTCTTTGCGTGTGAACAGGCTGTAACCTTTACATCTAGACGCTGGACGTTTTAAAGCAGTTTATTACACAGGTTTAGAAATGTAGTGTGATTTCTGCCCTTTACAGCACAAAACGCAGCGCTGTGTCAACAATGTATTTTTCAGATACATTTTTGCCCTTGATCCCCCTCTGGCATGCCACTGTCCAGGTCGTTGCACCCTTTAAACAACTTTAAAATCATTTTTCTGGCCAGAAATGTCTTTTTTAGCTTTTAAAATTCGCCTTCCCATTGAAGTCTATGGGGTTCGCGACGTTCGCGAACCGTTCGCATTTTTGACGCAAGTTTGCGAATATGTTCGCGAACTTTTTTTCCGACGCTCGCTACATCCCTAAACCTCAGTGCCAAGTCAATCTCATGTACCAAGCAGGGGTGCTTCGCCAATGAGGCTGTCGCCTCAGGCGGCAGCGCCCCACTAGGTACCAGGGGCAGCAAAAATGCTGCTCCTTGTACTTTAAGAGCGAATTTCCGGGGGAGGGGGGGGCAGCAGCAACTGCTGCTGCCTCAGGCAGCAGAGGGGCCAGGATCGCCCCTGGTACCAAGATTGGAGTTTCCAAAGTATCCAGATATTCTTGAGAAATTTCCGGCTTTACTAAATTAAGAAAGTACTGTTTCAGTGCCTCTTTGTGTTGTATGTCTGATTCTCACCTACCGCGTAGATTGTACAGCTTCTGATAGTACTCTCTGTTTACTGACACTTTTTTTACGACAACATCCATTGGGACAGCTTGAACTTTGTGTACATCTTTAGCCAATTCAGTCCTTAGAACCTAAAAGTGAATTGCACGCTGTGATATTCAAAGACCATTTTAAGTTAAGGGGGGAAAAATTACTTTTCTGATCCTGCCACAGGGAGACTAAACTAAATATTTGAAATAGCCTAAAGTGAATTCTTTCTGCAAATAACTGGTATTGTGAATAAGCCATTGTCACAGGATATTTCTGGATGAGCAGGGGATTTTGAATGTAGGGCTTATTTAGGACTGCAACTGGTAGAACACCAAGGGGCTGATTTATTAATGCTCAAATTATAATTTTTATCAAGCTTCAAGATTTATTACGCTAAAACTCACAAATTCAAATTAGAACTTCAAATTAAGTATTTAATCAGCTAAAAAAAAACTGAAAAACGTTGGTATCAAAAAGCTTCCAAGGTCATGTAGAAGTCAGTTGGAGCTAAATTGAAAATACTTTTTGAGCTTTTTAACCACATTTTTTCAATGTATTTCAATGATTTTATTCATTTGAGTTTTTATGTTCAGATTTTTTAATAGGTAAGTCATTCTTGTTTTTTTTTAATTTTGAGTTTATTCAAAGTCGAAAAAAAAATCTCTAATATTACGCAAATCAGAATTTTAATAAATAAAGCCCTAAAAGTGTACTTGTTAATGCTGGACAACCAAGTAATTAGTCAGTCTGGTTATAAATAAACCTTTTGTGTTAAATTTATTCATATTTGCAGGAGTGATTTTGTCACTATTAACACAAATTGCAGTAAAAACATTTGAGATTTTCTTCACCATCACAATTTTTTCCCAGCAATTTATCAAATCACAATTGCAAAAAAATAATAATATAAAATAAATAGAAAGTAGAATAGAAAAAAAAAATTATTCAAGATGTTTTCCAGCAGGAGTCTTTTGGCAATCAGGATTAAGCAGTTTGAGATTTTTCTTGATTACGAAAATCACAGAAAAAAATATGCATGACCATGGTAAAAAAGTACTACATCTATGTGTACCCACTGGTGTGGATCTATCCACCAATTAGTAGATACTGAAATAATTCTACAATTTTAGTATCTGAAAAACTGAAAGCAAACTTCAAAATCAAGATGTAACAGCAGTAATTACAATAAATGGAATTATTAGGTGCCTAACATACAGCATCATTAACTTTCCATGAAGACTGATTGCAGTGCAAACTAGGATTTCCATTTTACTGGCCTGCGACCTGGGAAAGGGGCAGGCAGGTGACGTCATGGGGCGTATCAGTGATGCAATGGTGTGTGCCGGTTACAATGTGTGTGGGGAGAGTCCCATCACAGGGGCAAGGCTATGACTTGATGATCACTGATTGGCTGATCACCATGGGATCCTGCCCAGTTTTGCTTATTTGGAAAGCCAGGCAGGCAGTCTTGACCCGCCCAGGCCTTTTGAAAACGAGGCTGTCTGGGTAAAAACCAGACGGGTTGCAACCCTAGTGCAAATCCAATGGTAACTACTAAATATGGCTGAAATACACTGCAGTTTCAAAATGACACTGGCAATTCTCACTGTACTCTGTGTCATGGTTTAAAGGCATTGTTCAATGTAAAAATGAAAACTGGATAAATAGGCTGTGAAAATAAAAAATCAATATAGTTAGCTAGCAAAAAATGTAATGTGTAAAGGTTGGAGTGACTGGATGTCTAACATAATAGCCAGAACACTGCTCCCTGCTTTGTAGCTCTCTTGGTTTCCACTGATTGATTACCAGGCAGTAACCAGAAATATGTCTTATTTTGCACAGCCTTTCTATTTAACCATTTTTATTTTTACATTAAACTGCCCCTTTTATTAATTATGCAAATACAATGACACAATGCATAATGGGTAACGAGACATTACTGAATCTGCTCGTGTTTATGCATTATGCCACTGAGGGAATTTTTAAAAATGCAACATGTGACATTAGCCTACAGGTACCTGAGAATAAAATATGAAAAACTAATTTTATTTATGGACATAACTGAGTGCGGTTTTTCTCTTGTTTTCATTGAATGCAACCATTACTGGTAGGGATGTCGCGGACTGTTCGCCCGCGAACTAATTCGCGCGAACATCGACTATTCGCGTTCGGCGAATGTTCGCGAACGTCGCGCGACGTTCGCCAATTTGGGTTCGCCTTAGCTGGCGCTTATTTTTGCCCTCTCACCCCAGACCAGCAGATACATAGCAGCCAATCAGGAAGCTCTCCCTCCTGGACCACCCCCACACCCCCTGGACCACTCCCCTTCCATATATAAACTGAAGCCCTGCAGCGTTTTTTCATTCTGCCTGTGTGTGCTTGGAAGAGCTAGTGTAGGGAGAGAGCTGTTAGTGATTTGAGGGACAGTTGATAGTAACTTTGCTGGCTAGTAATCTACTTGATACTGCTCTGTATTGTAGGGACAGAACTCTGCAGGGATTTGAGGGACATTTTAGGTTAGGTAGCTTTGCTGGCTAGTAATCTACCTTCTACTGCAGTGCTCTGTATGTAGCTGCTGTGGGCAGCTGTCTGTCCTGCTGCTGATCTCTCATCTGCATCTGTTCTTCAAACAACTGCCACCTAGCTGTCTAAATATCAATAATAATACCGTCTCCAGAAACACCACCCGAGTGACGTTTTTCAAGCAGCAATAATATATTCCGTATCCAACGGCTGTAGTGTATACGTTGCCCTTGCAGGCATTATTTGCCCAGTCTTTAACCAAGTGCCACCTAGCTGTGTGAGCTTTTTCACATTCCGTGTCCAGAAACATCACCTGAGTGACGTAGTGTGATTTCTGCCCTTTACAGCACAAAACGCAGCGCTGTGTCAACAATGGATTTTTCAGATACATTTTTGCCCTTGATCCCCCTCTGGCATGCCACTGTCCAGGTCGTTGCACCCTTTAAACAACTTTAAAATCATTTTTCTGGCCAGAAATGTCTTTTCTAGCTTTTAAAATTCGCCTTCCCATTGAAGTCTATGGGGTTCGCGACGTTCGCGAACTATTCGCATGTTTTGTCGCAAGTTCGCGAATATGTTCGCGAACATTTTTTCCGCCGTTCGCTACATCCCTAATTACTGGTATCCGCCATCATGTCAAAATATTTGGCACTTATGGATAGAGCAGTCACAGTGTTAACAAAAGATGTGCCAATGTGTGCTTTTTGTTTTTATATTGTAACATAAAAAATAAAGGCTCTTTTCAGACATTCATCTCAATGAAGCTCTCATGAATTCACTGTGGCTGTCACAAGTAGCAGTTCTATGCATAATGGCATTTTACATCTGAAATAGGATGTGTTTATGCCACATGTGCCATGGATATGGGTTTATGATGAGAAAAGTCCACTTAGCAGAGGTGTAATTATCTAACAATAAAACTATTGTGGGGGGTTTTCAGTGTGTGGCTGTTTCTAAGGTGAAAAGCACAGATAGAAGGAAATAGAGATTTAAGTTTTACTAAATACTTCTGTATGTTATAACAGATTACCTAAGTAAGGAAAAAAGGCCTGGCACACGGAGCAAGTTAAACCGGGGTCCTACCCCTGGTGTGTTTATTGCATCAAACAACGTTTCGAAAGGCGTTCCCCCTTCGTCAGGTGATACAGAAAATACGTGCATACACATTAAATAGGTGAGTAAACCCACCCCCTATTTGAAAAAAAGGAAAGTAGTCCCATGTGTCTCCATTAGGTTAGAAAAAATGTTTCCAAAAATGTTTCAATAGTTCTCTCCAGGTGAAAGTCCATTTGTTAATTATGTAACAAAAAAGTAGCAAAACAGTCTGCAAGTACTTAAATAAGAAACAGTATACAATTTTAAAGAGATAAAGGTATCCAACTCCACAGACTATACCAAACAGTGTTTAACTATCCCTATTAATGGAAACAAGATTTTTTATTACCTCACCCTGGATGCATATTCGACTTTTTTCGAATTAATATCTGAAAAATAAAAAGAATGGTTCATTAAACCAGCAGTTAGAAAAAAGTATATGTTACAAAAAACATGTTAAACTAAATTCTTCATTCAAGCCTCTAGGGGATTGCGTCTGCAGAGTCCATATCCAAAAGCTTTCACGCTGTAGTAATTTTTGTTTAAGGTCCTGCCTCTGTTTCACAATCACTCTTTCCAAAATCTGCCAACGGATCTGTGACACCCTATGTTTATATTCATAGAACTGTTTGGCTAAAGTGGTTTCCTGTTTTTTCTTTTTATCTGTATTCTCCTCAATGTCTGGTTGGAAATTTCTTATAACTGATTTGTGTTCGTTTAAACGAACTTTGATGGTACGCTGTGTTTGACCCACGTACGCCATACCACACGGACATTTAATACAATATATAACGCCTTTAGAGTTACAAGTGTGGAAACCTTTAATGTTGTATGGTGTTCCTTTAAGTGGGTGCATCACCTTATCCCCTTTGATTATGCCATTACAATGACCACAGTTATGACAAGGGTGGGTACCTGTAGGGATTTTTGTGGATGTTGTATTTTTCCTACTTTGTTTAATCAAATCTTCAATATTCTTTCCCCTTTTATAGGAGAAGATCAGAGGTAACGAGAAGATGCTGGACATCTTAGGGTCTTTCTCCAAAATGCCCCAATATTTCAATATTGTCTTTTTAATAAACTTCGAATTGGTGTCATAAGTAGACACAAATGGTATTCTTTGAACAGTGTCCCTTTTTCTTTGCTGTAATAAAACTTCTCTTGGCATTATTCCTACCTCCTCTTGGGTTTTTTTTAAAATTTCCTGTTTGTATCCTCTATCCCTGAATTTCTCAATCATTTTCCCAGACTCCTGTTTAAACAAATCATCGGTACTAGTTATCCTTCTCACCCTCATCATCTGGCTTTTGGGTAACCCTTTAAATAGATTAGGGGCATGGAAACTCGTAGGACGTAGTAAAGTATTTCGATCCGTGGGCTTGGTATATAAGGTGGTATAAAATGTACCTTCGTTAAGGGATACATTTAAATCCAAAATGTGTATCTGTGTGGGGTGATTTTCCAATGTAAACTTAATAGTTTGATGGCATGAGTTTAAGTAATCCAAAAACTGGTTAAGCTGTTGTTGTGAACCCTTCCATATAAAAAACGTATCGTCCATATATCTCATATAGGACTCAATACATCCCGCAAAGTCATTATTGGAAAAAATGAACTTCTGTTCAAAAAAATCCATATATATATTTGCGTATGCAGGTGCCATGTTGGCACCCATGGCACAGCCCTGTACCTGCAAATAGAATTCATTTTTGAAGGTGAAAAAGTTATTGATAAGTACCAATTCCAATAATGTACACAAAAAATTAATTTTGTATGTAGGTAAATCCGTGTGTCCCAAATAGGTACGAATACATTCCACCCCCTCTTCGTGCGGGATAGAGGTATACAAATCCCGAACATCCAAAGAGCACAGTATGCAATCATTATCGGGTGCCTTGATATTATTCAAATTTACTAGGAAATCAGTTATCTCTAGGGTTATCTCTAATTTTCCTATAATGCGTCGTATTGCCTAATTGCCGGAAAGCCTCTTTGTCATAATCAGTTGTATTTAATAACCCTATGACAGCACTAAAGGAACAAATTAATATCTTACTACACTCTGCTTTGATGGAAGGCCTGATTACTGAATGTGTATACGATTTATTGCTGTGTAAGAATGCCCAGGTACCACACATTTATTTTCTGCCCAAAATACACAAAACCCTTAAGGACCCTCCAGGAAGACCTATAGTCTCTAATGCCATTGGCTATCTTTGTGGATTTAGCATTACAGGAGATTATCCCCACACTCAAACCGTGTTTAAAAGACACTACTGATTTCCTAGTAAGATTGAATAATATCAAGGCACCAGATAATGATTGCATACTGTGCTCTTTGGATGTTCGGGATTTGTATACCTCTATCCCGCACGAAGAGGGGGTGGAATGTATTCGTACCTATTTGGGACACACGGATTTACCTACATACAAAATTAATTTTTTGTGTACATTATTGGAATTGGTACTTACCAATAACTTTTTCACCTTCAAAAATGAATTCTATTTGCAGGTACAGGGCTGTGCCATGGGTGCCAACATGGCACCTGCATACGCAAATATATATATGGATTTTTTTGAACAGAAGTTCATTTTTTCCAATAATGACTTTGCGGGGTGTATTGAGTCCTATATGAGATATATGGACGATAGGTTTTTTATATGGAAGGGTTCACAACAACAGCTTAACCAGTTTTTGGATTACTTAAACTCATGCCATCAAACTATTACGTTTACATTGGAAAATCACCCCACACAGATACACTTTTTGGATGTAAATGTATCCCTTAACGAAGGTACATTTTATACCACCTTATATACCAAGCCCACGGATCGAAATACGTTACTACGTCCTACGAGTTTCCATGCCCCTAATCTATTTAAAGGGTTACCCAAAAGCCAGATGATGAGGCTGAGAAGGATAACTAGTACCGATGATTTGTTTAAACAGGAGTCTGAGAAAATGATTGAGAAATTCAGGGATAGAGGATACAAACAGGAAATTTTAAAAAAAAACCCGAGAGGAGGTAGGAATAATGCCAAGAGAAGTTTTATTACAGCAAAGAAAAAGGGACACTGTTCAAAGAATACCATTTGTGTCTACTTATGACACCAATTCGAAGTTTATTAAAAAGACAATATTGAAATATTGGGGCATTTTGCAGAAAGACCCTAAGATGTCCAGCATCTTCTCATTACCTCCGATCTTCTCCTATAAAAGGAGAAAGAATATTGAAGATTTGATTAAACAAAGTAGGAAAAATACAACATCCACAAAAATCCCTACAGGTACCCACCCTTGTCATAACTGTGGTCATTGTAATGGCATAATCAAAGGGGATAAGGTGATGCACCCACTTAAAGGAACACCATACAACATTAAAGGTTTCCACACTTGTAACTCTAAAGGCGTTATATATTGTATTAAATGTCCGTGTGGTATGGCGTACGTGGGTCAAACACAGCGTACCATCAAAGTTCGTTTAAACTAACACAAATCAGTTATAAGAAATTTCCAACCAGACATTGAGGAGAAAACAGATAAAAAGAAAAAACAGGAAACCACTTTAGCCAAACATTTCTATGAATATAAACATAGGGTGTCACAGATCCGTTGGCAGATTTTGGAAAGAGTGATTGTGAAACAGGGGCAGGACCTTAAACAAAAATTACTACAGCGTGAAAGCTTTTGGATATGGACTCTGCAGACACAATCCCCTAGAGGCTTGAATGAAGAATTAAATTTAACATGTTTTTTTGTAACATATACTTTTTTCTAACTGCTGGTTTAATGAACCATTCTTATTTTTCAGATATTAATTCGAAAAAAAGTCGAATATGCATCCAGGGTGAGGTAATAAAAAATCTTGTTCCCATTAATAGGGATAGTTAAACACTGTTTGGTATAGTCTGTGGAGTTGGATACCTTTATCTCTTTAAAATTGTATACTGTTTCTTATTTAAGTACTTGCAGACTGTTTTGCTACTTTTTTGTTACATAATTAACAAATGGACTTTCACCTGGAGAGAACTATTGAAACATTTTTGGAAACATTTTTTCTAACCTAATGGAGACACATGGGACTACTTTCCTTTTTTTCAAATAGGGGGTGGGTTTACTCACCTATTTAATGTGTATGCACGTATTTTCTGTATCACCTGACGAAGGAGGAACGCCCTCCGAAACGTTGTTTGATGCAATAAACACACCAGGGGTAGGACCCCTGTTTAACTTGCTCCGTGTGCCAGGCCTTTTTTCCTTACTTTGGTCCATTGGGAGTGCCGTCTCCCTTAGGTCTTGGGCACCAGCGTGAATCTACGAAGGGCCTGAGTGTTCGCGTGGTTTCTGTGTATAACAGATTACCTACTCATACAAAATATTTTCTTCTTACAGACTTGCAAATGTGGCCCCTTTTATCAGAGTGCCACTCAAGGCTTTTCTGTCACATGGCTATTGACTACATATTTATCTGCAGCCTAGTAACCAAGAGTTAACTTGTAAGTTGCCTGCAATCTAGCCTTAATGGCACTTATTTTAAAGGTACATTACAGGTATAGGATTTGTTTTCCAGAATGCTTGATACCAGATGGATTACAGATACTATATCCCCCCTAACCCCATATTTTGGATCTCCATAACCTAATTCTGCTATAAAAAAAAAACATATTAACAACATAATAGTAAACCCAGCAGGATTGTTTTTTCACCAATATGAATTCATGCAGCTTAGTTACAATCAAATACAAGGTACTTATACTCTTCGGGCGATGGCATCTCTGTAATTTAGAGGTTTTTGAATATCTGATCTCTGGATAAGTGACCCTATTCCTGCAGGGACAAAATATTGTTTGTATGATTTATTATAGTCATTTTTTTTACTTGCATTGAAAAGTTTTTTTAAAATGGTACAACCTTTTCCCTTTTTGTCACAAAGAAGCAGTTATAGTATGTCAAAGGGGACATATAACACAATGGGCAAATGTGCTAATAGGAAGTAACCCATAGCAACCAGTCAGCAATTGGCTTTTATCAGTCATCTATTTGTTGAATAATGAAAGCAAAAATATGATTGGTTGCAGTGGCTTACTTCCCAGATGCAAATTTGCCCAGTGTTAATAAATGAGCCCCATGATCTCTCATTATTATTTCAGTTTTTTTACGAGAGTATTCTAAAACCCTGTAAAGTATGGTATCCCAAACCCAGAACAACCCCAAGGTCCCAGTCTCAGCTCACACTTCTGCCTATAGCAGCAGCTGCCTTTGGCTACGGGAGGAGTCCTCCGCTACTCAGATGAAGCCAGATTTCAAAATGAGAGGATCAGGGAGAATTTTCTGGGCAGGGGAACGGGGAACATAGAGTGAAGTCATGGAACCGGCTGTGACAGTACCAGAATCAGGAACCAGGAGAGTAGTCAGGATAAATAGGCCGGATTAGTACCAGTCAGACAGTGCAGTACATAATCAGGAACCAGGAGCATAGTCAGGATAAACAGGACAGAGTCCAAACCAATCAGTAGCACGGATCCAGAAGAGTGGTGAAACAGGCAGGGGTTAGTTCAGGCAGCGATACAGCAAGGTCAAAAACAGGCAAAAGTTAGGAACAGATAATCAGACAAGAATCAAACCCGGGAACCTTTGGGAAATAGACCTACGTTGGGCAATGAGAGCAGTAGGGGGTTTTATAGCCAGACTAAGGACTTACGCAGATCTAGATTGGCAACAGGTGAAACAAGCCATGCTTACTTGCAGTCACAAAGCATAGCCATAGTAGTGAACTAGGGCCTTAGCTGTCTACTCACATAGAGAAGTGGAACTGCAGACAGCACAAGAGCACCAGGTCCCCAGTTCAACTCCAGGCAGGTTGTTACAAACGCATTGTTTACATCACTGCTTGAGCTGGAACCCAAAGAAATATTATTAGAGGATATGTGGATACATTTAGGAACAGAAATCTGGCCAACACTAATTAGAAGTACATAAATTATTTTAAAAGGGGGGGGTAGTAATTTGGAGACCTAATATACCTTTAATGAAAGAGCCTTTCTGTGATATAGCTGTATTTTTTGTCATTATTTGTAGCAATATCTGACTATAAAAATCACTGCCTTTTGCATCTCTTCTCACTCTACTCAACAGCTTTCTCTCTCGCCCCCTCTCTATGTGCGACTTGCTTTTTTATTTCCTTTTCTTCTGAACATTCATCAGGTCACAGTCCCAGGATGCTGTGCAGGGAAAAACTTTCCCAATTAGCGTTGGAGCCTCTTACATGAGCTATGAGGCGAAAAACTTTTTTTAACGATGGCTCAATGAGCTCTGGCACTTTTCTTGCCTCATCAAGGTGGCAGATCCCACACCCTGTCTCGTTTTGCTTCTCATATGCATTTAATCTCTGTTCTTTTTCTGTAACAAGGTAAAACAAAATTCCCTAAGGCAACAGCTATTTAATACAGCCATTTTTGTATAAGATAAGCTGCAAGTATGGGATCTGTTATCCAGATGAGGAAAATACACCTGTATATTAATACCAGAGCAAAACTTATTTGATGTTTACTATGCTTGGAAATTACAGTATATTCAAATTTTGGATTACAGCATATTATTGGCAGCTGAATTTGACCTGTGTCTAACTTTTGGTAGCAGTAGCAGAGGATTTATGGCAACATTACTACATGTGTAGGATCTGTTATCCAGAATGCTTGGGACATGGAGTTTTCTGGACAAAAATCTGTAATTTGAATCTCCATACCTTAAATCTACTAAAAATCATTTGAACATTGAATAAACCAAATAGGATTGTTTCTCCACCAATTTGAATTTGTGCAGGTTAGTTTGTATCAAGTACAAGTTACTGTTTATTTTAATAATATAGAGAAGTTTTAAAAAAAAAAAAAAGTGTGTGTGTAGAGACAGGACAAGCAGGGACTGGACAGAGGCAGGATAGGCAAGAGCGGGGCAGAGTGGGCATAAAGACAGGACCACGCAGAAGTAGATAGGGCTAAAGCAAGGCCCAGATCAAGGCACGGCAAGAGTAGCAAGTTGTAACCAGGAGGTTCTCTGTTCAAACCAGAGCCTTAAATTATCACCCTCCTCACAAGGCACATTCCAGGTGCCCAAATACACCATTGTGTGTATGAACATGTATTTTACTGTGGGTCTGCAGGAGAGAGAGAAGCAGACCCAGCTACTAACAGGACTATTGGCAGAGCCAACTTTGCTGGTGCCCAGGATTTAAGCATTAATGTGAGCAGAGCCCAGGGTGTGAGCTGGGTTCTATACAAGTGGTGAAGCTGAAAATCAGGAACAGGACTGGATGATGAGGGCGTAGAGACAGTGTCAGACTGGCGTGTCCAGGGCTCATCGGGAATGCCGTCAGCTGTAGTTCCTCCAGTAGAGTACTGGCCAGCCACCCCCCGCCGCTGCACACAGAATGGGCGAGGTTCCAGAGCACATCTATCCTGGCAGGGGAAGCAGGCCTGGGACAGCAAGGTGTAATTTTTCCTGTGTTCTTCCAGCCCAGTCCAACCCTGGAGCTTGGACGGTGCTCGAGCTACACTAAACAAATGTTCAGGAAAGGAAGTGAGGTAAGGGAAGGGCTTAAATAAGATGTAGTCAGCTCTAATTGCCTAACATCAAATAAGGCTGCTTGGCCTGCAATGAAAACAGGAGGTAATATTATCAGATTCCCCAATCTGATAATAGGAACCTGCTGGCTGCTTTCCTGGCTCAGTGGTTTAAGGCAAAACAATAAGTAACCAGGAGGTTCTCTGTAAAATATCAGTTTTTCTTAAAGAATTTCATCACTTGCTTGAGGAGTGTGTTGTATCTCTCCTCAGAGATACAAGTATTTTGTCTGTTTTGTTTTAACAAGACTTTCTCATTCTCTGTCTGATTCTGTTTCTACTCTTTTAGCCCCAACCTTACTAAAGGTACTATCATCCAAACATGCTCCTTTGCAATATGTAGTGAGTACCATTGCACCCAGCAAGCTTTCTCCAACTAACTGCATGCCTAGATGCAAAGGTGTGCTCTAATTACCAGCAGCCTAAAGACACATTGTAGTGCATTCAGTGTATGCAGGAGATTTGTCAGTTGTTTTATTGTGTCAAGTAGGGATGTAGCGAACTGTTCGCCGGCGAACTAGTTCGCGCGAACTTCGACTGTTCGCGTCCGCCGCAAGTTCGCGACGTTCGCCAATAGGCGTTCGCGTCAAAATCGTTCGACCGCTAAAATCGAACGATTTTCGTTCGATTCGAACGAAAATCGTTCGATCGAACGATTAAAATCCTTTGATCGTTCGAATCGAACGATTTTCGGATGTTCGCATTTTTTGCCGGTGTTCGCGAACGGCGTTCGCGAACACATACTCGGCGGTTCGCTACATTCCTAGTGTCAAGTCCCCAGTGCTTCACCAACAGTGAGCATTGAAGAGGGTGCAGAGTGGAGCATGGGGGCCTGCTGGCCTTGGGGTGTGGGGGATCAATTTCGGCCTGTTCCCTGGATTGGAGATGAACCTCACATTTCTCAGGCTTTCCCTGGGTTTGGTCATCAGCCATAATAGTTGTACCTTGTTTATTTAAGTACATAAAGCATATATATCTCTACAAAGAATGTAAACAGAAACGTGCCTCCCAGAAGTTTATTTATGTACATTTATTTAATTATTGTAAACTTTACCACACTTAGGGGCATATTTATTTAAAATCTAAATCGATCTTTTCCACAATTTGATTTTTTTTTGCACTCAAACTCACACATTCAAGTTATATTTTTTAAAACTCTGTCTGGTATTTATTAAGCAAAAATACCTTGAAAATTCAAATGTAAAAATTTTCCATGTAAAAGCTGTCAAGGTCATGCAGAAGTCAAATGGAGTTGTCCTAGGCAAAGTTCAAGTTTTTTGGTTGATTCAAGGGTTTTCATCCAGAAAATTGATTAATTCGAGTTTTTGGGACATAAACCTGATCAATCTGAGTAATTCTAATTTTTTATGGACATGAACTCGATCATCAATCTTCCAAATCGCTGCGGAGCGCTGATCAAGGATTACTCAGGAGTCTGGCACTAGTAACATAAATTTCCGGCTTTATTCAGACGCATATGAAGATTACATTGGTGCTTGTAATCTTCATATGCGTCTGAATAAAGCGGAAAATTGATGTTACTAGTGCCAGACTCCTGAGTAATCCTTGATCAGCGCTCCGTAGCGATTTGGAAGATTGGTGTATTAACCGGTAAGGAGTGCCCAGTGTATCGCGAGAGCTGCGATCGAGCAGGAGGACAGACAACTCTGGGTGAGCTCCGCCATTACCGCATTGGCAATTGATGTTTGTTTGATGAACTCGATCATTTGAGTTTTTTTCCAACATTTTTATTTGAGTTTTTGACATTCGGATTTTTTCATAAATACCCAAACATTTGAAATTTGAGTTTATTTTGAGGTATAAAAACCCTCACACAACTTACAAATTCAATTCTTGATAAATATGCCCCTTAGTGTTTAGAAAATGTTACATACTTGTAATTTGGGTTACTGTTATTATTATTATGTGATTGATAGGTAGATACAGTAGATAGATAGATACAGATAGATAGATAGATAGATAGATAGATAGATAGATAGATAGATAGATAGATAGATAGATAGATAGATAGATGATAGATAGTGTCACATGAAAAAGTTTGGAAACTCCTCTTATTTCTTGGGAGTTTTGTTTATCATTGGCTGAGCTTTAAGTAGCAACTTCCTTTGAATATATAACATGCCTTATGGAAACAGTAGTATTTCAGCAGTGACACAAAGTTTATTGAATTAACAGAAAATAAACAAAATGCATCATAACAAAATTAGACAGATGGTAAAGAAGGTAAATACTTAGTTGAGCCTCCTTTTGCCAATGTAACAGCCTCTAGACACCTCCTATAGCCTTTGATAGGTGTCTGGATTCTGGATGGCGGTATTTTTGACTAACTAGCCACACAGCCGCATGATGGAACCTCTACCAAATTTGACAGTAGGTAACAGGTGTTTTTCATGGAATACAGTGTTCTTCTTCTGCGATGCAAATAACTAAATTTTTTGTCTCATCGGTCCAAAGCACCTTGTTCCAAAATGACTGTGGCTTGTCTAAATGAGCTTTTGCATACAACAAGCGACTATTTGTTGCGTGAGTTCAGAAATGGTTTTATTCTCATCACCCTGCCATACAGATGTTCTTTGTGTAAATTGCAAGTTCATTGGCAGGTATCAATGGAATTTTCAATCTCCTTTTTCACCTGATGTTTATTGCGCCTTCTTGGTATCCTGGCTTACTGTGCTCTTCAGGCTAATCATTGCATAAAAAATAGTGGGGGCCAAGGTAAATTCACTTTTGGTACAAGTGTAAGAAAAAAATTGTCACTAATAATAGTAAATACTCACAAAACATACTTTCATCCGCAACTAAAAAGTGCAAGAAAACCAAATTTTTTTTTATCTGTATTTTAGCTCAAAAATAACTTTGCCATGTGCAAAAATAACTTTGCCATGCTTTTCTCAGACTTTAAACAGCACCACCAGCAATTAGACATGCTGCAGACAAACCCCTGACATCTAAAATGCAATAAAATTTGAAAGAAGCTTCTCCTACAAATGGCAACACAATTAATAAGATGGAGGAACCCACCAGGATATTTTTCTTCCAGCTCCACAACATCTTTATTGCTGAACAGTAAAATGGAAAATCAATTATCAATGGTGTTGCAAGATATATGTCTAGGCTATTTCCTAGTACAGATATGGGACCTGTTATCCAGAATGCTTGGGACCTGAGGTTTTCCGGATAATAGATCTTTCCATAATTTAGATCTTCATACCTTAAGTCAAATAGAAAATCTTATAAACATTAAGTAATCCCAATAGGCTGGTTTTGTTTCCAATAAGGATTAACTATATCTTAGTTTGGATCAAGTACAAGGTCCTGTTTTATTATTACAGAGAAAAAAAAAATCATTTTTAAAAATTTGGACTATTTGGATAAAAGGGAGTCTATGGGAGATGGCATTTCTGTAATTCAGAGCTTTCTGGATATTGGGTTTCCAGATAATGGATCCCATACCTGTAGTGATTTAAACTTAAATAAGTGTCATAAAAATGTATAAAACAGTGGTGTCAACTGAATGCATGAAAAAAAAGGTTTTATTTTTAACTGTGTAAAGATAATGGAAAACAGAAGGTAGTTCATCTGTTAACTGCCTTTGTCTGTATCCTCAAATCCTGAGATTCTATTCCAGCTGTCAGTGTCTGAAAATAGTGCATTCAACCAGATTGTTCTTTCTGCAGTATATGTTATTAAAGGGGTGGTTTGCCAACATTTAGGGGCAGATTTATCAAGGGTCGAATTTCGAAGTAATGGGATTTTTTTTGAACTCCCATAACTTTGAAATTTGAATAAAAAAAGACCAATTGAAATTTTTAACTTCAGATGAATAGGCTGTATTCTAATCATTTGAATCAAAGTTTTAGCGCATTCAATCAAATTTGAAACAAAATATTTGCCCCAAAAAACTTCTGACTGATTAAAATTTTTTTACTTCTAATTTTCAGTCTGACCCTTGATAAATCTGCCCCTTAGTATGTTATATAATGGGCAATTCTAAGCAACTTTTCAATTGGTCTTCATTTTATATTTCTATAGCTTTTTAATTATTTGCCTTATTTTTCTGACTCTTTCCAGCTTTCAAATGGGGGTCAAGGACCCTTATATAAAAAAACAAATATTCTGTAAGGCTACAAATGTATTGTTATTGCTATTTTTGATTGCTCATCTTTCTATTCAGGTACTGTAGTCTCTTCTATTCATATTTCAATCACTTATTCAAATCAATGCCAGGGTAATTTGGATCCTAGCAACCAGATTGCTGAAATTGCAAACTGAAGAGCTGCTGACTAAAAAGCTAAATAACTCAGAAACTACAAATAATAATGAAATGTACCATTTGCAGATTGTCTCAGAATATCACTCAATCGTCTGGAAAGGTAGCAGCACCTTCAGCAGCCAGTCCTCAGAAGGACCTGAAGCAAGTTCTGCATCAAAACCTGGGGCCTGTTTATGTGAGCAAAACACAGCTAGATGTGAAGAACACTTCGTATGAACTACTTACTCTTGATGTCAAAATATAAAAAACATGCCACGTTTGAACACATCCTAAAGTTTACCACTGATTACTTGTTTGAATGGTATATTAATCCAGATATTCAAAGAACAATTATTGTCTGAACAGGTGTATCAGCTACGCATACCACCTTAATGTTTGTTCTCTGCAACATAATCTAGAAGTTCCTGGTTAAAATGTAGTTGAGCTAATAAAAAGTAAATCATACAGGGATATCTGGACATGGTCTACAGCCTGCTAAAGGTATTGTGTGTACCTGCGGGCTGTTAACAAACTTAAATACATTCCATTATATTATGCATGCTTGTACGCAGCATGCTGCATGTTCTTGAAGCACTTTCAGCTATTGGTAGAAATAGATGGTTGCATTTGGAACGGACAAAAACATGCTTAGTTACGTTAAAAATGCGTATAAACGCAATATATGCATTTCTTCTGTGCTTTGCATGCATTTAAAACACTCGAAAAATGCCCACGTAGAAGAGCCCTAATATAGTTGCTGTGGCCCTGCCCATGCCACTCACCAGTTTAGTCAGTGCTTTAGAGGAATAATGTTACACTAAGCTACAGCTTGAATTTGGGCCCTGAATGCCACAACACCCCCTTATACCTTTCATCCCTAAAAAGTGCTGTAATACTTCAGTCTCAGATGTGAAAAGTCAGCTTGTTGGCAAGCTGATTTTGCTGCATGAGGGTTTCTCATAGGTTCTCTGAGTGGGCATTGATCATTATAACCTATGAAAAAATATCCAGTTTTTTTGTACATTTTATTAAAGTGGTTCATAGGAAAGTCCTGTTCAGGACCCAAGGTATATATTTTCACATGTTAAATAATATTGTGTTGAATTTTCATAAATCATTTTATAAGTGATGATCGAGAATCATTTGATCAGCTATGACTTGTTTCCCTTGATTCTTGTGTGTCCCTTCAACTCAGACATTTATATAACTGTTCCCCCACCCCAGTCTCTTGCCATTACCCTCCCCAATCACTTCTTTCAGTTTTCTCTATTTCACCTTAAAATGTGTATATATGTAAATATGTGAAATAAATAACTGCTAGTAATGAATAATGTTGATTTCATGGTAAGGGGCTGTCATTGGTAGGGGAAATTGGATTACACACAATGCAGACAGCAAGGGAGAGTGATGGACTGATTGTATGTCTAGATGGCATGTTAGTAGTATTTTTTATTCAAATATCTGTGGGTATAAACATGGAGTTGCAGTAAGCACGTTCATTTGTTTGCATTAATACCTTGCCTTTCCTGTAGACCTATGTGCGTCTTCTCAGTTTTCAGCACACCCAAGATGTAAGAGTTTCAGTGGTAATCACATATAAGAACAGTGTGGTATAGATTTGGTTTAATTGCTACTGCTATAGCTAGAGGACATAACTAATTAAAATATAATTATAAGTTATTGGTTCCATCTTTTTTAAATGCACTTTATTTTTTGGTGTTAAAAGAAAAAAATACAGACCAGACAAAGTCTGTTGTCTCCTCCTCCATTCATCTTTTCTTGGATATTCCCCTCTCTGTTTAGTCTTTTATTGCATTTGTTACGTCTCTTCCCTCTCTCACTCTCTCTTTCTGTCTCTCTCTCCTTATTTCCCTTCTTGTTCCCCCCTCCCTTGTTTCTGTTGCTGGGGTCTTCCTTTCCTTGCTTCTCTCTCTCTCATCTCTCTGTTGCTGAGGCCTCCCCCCCTCGCCTGCATGGCCTTTGATATTGGGGTTGGGCACAGCTGTTGGTAGCAATATACTGTTTACTATGTGAAGCTGCTTTGCCTGTTTAATCATAACCCTGTTCTATATTCACAGACCTGATGTGGGTAAGATGTGGGCAGAAAGATGAATGCTAATGCACAGGTGTCCCCTTCATCTGGTTGTCACGGTTACCTCCTGGGGGACCAGGACTATTTAATAAGTGCAAAGACTTACGTCTTTGCACAATTTAATCAAGCAGCTTCCAATATAAATGATCAAATCATGATTTATTTGCCCACTGACTTCACAATCTATTTTACTTTCCCAAGTGCTTTTTTGTCCGGTGAGGTCAGCAATACATAAGTTCAACTATGAACCTGTACAACAACTGTAACAAAAACTGTAACATGCAATCAGCAAGGAGCTTTGATTAGTTTTATATTGAAGTTATTATGGGTATGGGATCCATTATCCAGAAACCTGTTATTCAGAAAGCACTAAATTATGGGAAGGCCATCTCCCATGGAGTCCATTTACATCAAATAATTAAACAATATTTAAATGATTACCTTTTTCTCTGTAATAATACAACGGTATCTTGTACGTGATCCCAACAAACATATAATTAATCTTTACAGGAGGCAGAAGAGTTCTGTTGGGTTTAAGTAATTAAATTATATATTTTAGTAGACTTAAGGTATGGAGCAGGGGCACTGATGCCATGAGGAGAGTTGAGAAACTCGCCTCAGACAGCAGCAGCCCACAGGTTACCAGGGCCAGCAAAAAAAAGCAGCTCCTGGTAACTTTAAGAGCTGAAATTCCATTTTTTAAATCGGAATTTCAGCTTTGCTAATGCAGAGCGTGCCATTGGGCTCTCTGCACTAGTGATGCGGCCCCACCTACACCCTCAAAATGGTACACGCTAGGGAGGGCAGCAACAGAAAGGCCGACTCAGGGTTGCAAGGACCCTCGGAACATCCCTGGTATGGAGATCCAAATTGCAAAAAGAGAAAAATTCAAGAGCAAAAGGTATTCCAGGATAAACTCAGCAATGTGAACTTGAGCAGTTAGAATAATTGGAGCATGGTGCATTATTATTCACTTCAAGGGGCAGATTTATCAAGGGTCGAATTTAGAAGTTAAAAATACTTCGAAATTCAACCATCGAATAAAAATACTCTGAATTCGAATATCGAATTGGAACTTTTTATCATCGAATTTGGCCATCGAACAACCAAAGTAAAATCGAACGATCGAATGATTAAATCCTTCGGAATTGAACGATTCGAACGATTTTATCGTACGATTGAACAATTTTTACTTCGACTTTAAAAACGTAGAAAAATGCTGTAGAAGGTCCCCATAGGCTAACATAGCACTTTGGCAGGTTTAATTTGGCAAAGTATTGAAGTCGAAGTTTTTTTAAAGAAACTACTTTGATTATCGAATGGTCGAATATTCAAACTATTTTTACTTTGAATCGAATTCGAAGTAAATTCGAAGGCGTACTATCCTATTCGATGGTCGAAGTATCCAAAAATTACTTCGAATTTTTTTACTTCGAAAATTCCCTCTAATTCACTTCAACCCTTGATAAATCTGCCCCTTAGTGTTGTTGAGTGTTGTTTAACTCTTTAACTTGCACAGGGAAGTCACATTAGAAACTTTGAACATGCAATTTTTAATCTGGCAGATACCAAAATGTACCAGAATAACACCTTGTACTGTTGTCATGGTATGCAAATCAATGATTGATCACATCTAGTATTGTTTGGAATAGAAAAGCACACATATGTATTATATTTCATTACAAACCAACTGTACTAAATTTTCCATTTTTCAAAATGTATCCAAAGGACAAATTAAATCCTTGACTCACATCATGTTTAACTGTCCTAAGATAAAACCCTACTGGTTGGCATTAATGCAGCTTTTACCCAAATTTATCGATTTTTTGATGACTGACTCTGCATCCTTTTTCTTACTACATAACAATCATATGCCCTCGGCGCAATATAGGCATTCATGTATATCAACGATGATCAATGTAGCGAAAACGCTAATACCCAAATATTGGAAATCAGAGAGAATTCCCACAATTAAAGAGTGGGCGCAGAAAGTACAAGAACTCTATCTATTTGAAAGACTAAAGGACACCGGAGAAGGACAAACGCGAGGGACTCAATGCAGACATAAGTGGTGCAACTGGTTGTTATATACAGAAACACCGGAATACAAGGGGGCAAATTCACTAAGCGCCGAAGCGCCGAACGCTAGCGTTAATTCGCTAGCGTTTGGCATTTTCGTTACTGCGCAAATTCACTAACGAACGCTGGCGTAGTTTCGCTAGTGTTACTTCGCACCCTTACGCCAGGCGAATTTTTGCTAGTGACGTAACTACGCAAATTCACTAACTTGCGCAGTGTACTGAACGCTACCTTTTACGCTAGACTTCCTTCGCCACCTCAGACCTGGCGAAGCGCAATAGAGTAGATAGGGGATTGTTTCAAAAAAAGTCAAAATTTTTTCTAAGTCCCAAAAAACGCTGGCGTGTTTTCTACATTATGGGTGATAGGCTGAAAAAGATCGAAAACATTTTTGGGGCTCCCCTCCTTCCCCCCCTACATTTCCTGACTCATGGCAACTTACCTAGACAGTGGGCACATGTGTAGGGCAAAATACAATTTTTATTTGATGATTTGAAGGTTTTCTTGGCATTTGTAGTGCTGATACGTATTTCTCCAGCGCAACTTCGCAACCTTACGCTACCCCTGAGCGCAACTTCGGATTTTAGTGAATTTGCGGAGCACTGGCGAAACTACGCCTGGCGAAGTGCGGCGAAGCGCGGCGAAGTTGCGCCTGGCGAAACTACGAATGTTAGTGAATTTGCCCCAAGGCCTTAGTCTCCTCACCATAAAGCTTTTAAAAAAAGAGACCACCTAGCGAAGAGATGGGTTCAGTGACAATATACATACAGGTGCTCCTGGCTCTCTTCCCTCCTACCATGCAATTTACACACCTCCATGTTCTAAATATCTTCACTCAGATGCCATATTTGAAAAAGTTACGCTACATGTACCAATACCCAATATCCTGCTTTAGCATCGGGCAAACAGAATATTCTAGCAATTGATCTGCACGATAAACGACATCACTCTGATCCTGTTGAAAAATCCAGTGCAATGTAACATCATGGTGCAGCCAAGCCCTGGCAGGAGGTAAGTACAAGGTCTAGTTGTGGCTTGCATTTGCTACCTCTCCATTGGGGTACAGGAAGGGGGACATCTCCCCACCTGCCCCTCATGAATACAGCATTTCTGAACACAGACACTACTGGTTTCATGGGGGGAGGACTGGTCTCTGTGTTCTGAAAAATGATACAGAGACTTGCTACAATTCATCTAGGCTGTTTGTCCCATATAGTAACAAACTGCAGCCAGATGGGTAAGTGGCAGCTGAAACTACTTCTGGACACAAAACAAAGATGCCGTTCATCCAAAAATTCAGTGATCCCACAACAAATTATGGCTAACATGTTGCTCACCAACCCCTTGGATGTTACTCTCATGGGCCTTAAAGCAGGTGCTTATTTTTTTAATTCCAGGCTTAGAAGAAAGTTTTGATTGTATAAAAACTAGATGTACTGCTAAACAGAACCTCTTGTAGCTATCAGTGCACATAGGGGCTACCAAATAGCCAATCACGACCCTTATTTGGCACCCACACAAATTTTTTTTACAATTTAAATTTTGCTCATGGTTAAAGGGGAACTCCGAATTCCAAACCAAACACATAACACAGAAACCCCTAATATATCCATCACAATTACCTGTTTCTTCAAAAAGTATGAATAAATGCCATTCTCTATGCTGAAATCCAGCTGTTTAACAGTTCTTCTCTTTCTGCATCATTTAAAATTCTGGTAGGGAAGGAGGGATTAAAACACTGATGTTACAAATTGTAACAAATTCTCCACAGTTTACAGCATGCAGGAACTACATAACCCACAATGCATTGCACTATGATGTTCCTTTCCTTATTGAAATCATGTGTACAGGGAATTGTGGGGTTTGGAGGATGCAGACTGAGGACAGATGGCTGTTGATACAAAGTAACAGTAGTCAGTCAGCTCAGCAAAGTAGTCTGAGAAATCAGCAGGAGGCTAGACTTAGGGAACTGTCAGAAACCATTTAAAATCATGAAAACTCTGCATATTTTTTATATAAAAAAAAATAAATATAATTTAAGAAAAGAGAAGCCATGAAAAAAGAAGTGATTAAAAATGTTGGTTGCTCAGCCCTCAAACTTTTACCTTCCAACTTCTCAACTTGCAGTTCACAAGAAAGATGTAATAATGAGTTTGACATCCTTTAAATGCTTGCCCTTACTTTTCTGAAAACTCCTTCCCATTATACATTAAATAACCTGTATGTCCTTTATGTTACAGAGCTAACAAAACACAGTGATAAATATCCTTATTGATCTCTGTATTTTTCCATCTCTGCTTGGACTTTCACCCTATGTGGTTCTGTCTAAACTGGCAATGCTCCCTGGGTAACGCTTATGCTGCACACATAGCTTTCTTTGAGGCGCAAGAAAAATATTGCTCATCTCATGCAGGCTTGTTGTGTAAAAATACATCTGTGCCATGGGATTGAGGGACAGGAGGTGGGAGGTGAGAGAGGCTGCAGGCAGATGGAGAAGGGAGAACAAATATTCTGTGTGATCATTTTTTTGTCCTTTACAGCCCACAGAATCACACTGGGGGTCCCCTAAACTGACTGTATTCTTAACTCCTTGTTGGCATTACTTTTCAGTTATTGTAAAGAGACCAGGAAAGGTAAAAATAAAAATAATATTGCACCAGAGATGCAAAATTATCATTTTCAATGATATGTGTGTGTAAGGCTTATTTACTAATATTAGGCAATTATCCCCAGTGTTGTAACCCATAGCAACCATAAGCTTTATATGGGTTTCTACAGCTGTTAGTACATGAGCCTCTCTGTTGCTTTATAGAGAGAGAGAGAGAGAGAGAGAGAGAGAATCCAAATGAGAAATAACATATATTTACAAGGTATCTTATAGAATGAGGATCACAGTAAGCAATAGCTCTGTTTCTTTAAAGTAAAGTATCACAATTAGTGATAGCACTAGGAACTAGTAAAGGTGGGAAATAAAGCGAACCAGAATTATACTGTGACTGAAAGAGAGAGAAGCAACAAGAAGTGGCCATAGGGCTTTTTTTTAATAACATCGTGCAAATTGGCCCAGTGCCAAGGGTCAGATTTATAGCTAGTTGTTTATCTTACATAAAGATGGAATGGAGTGAGGGATATCTGTGTATTTTATAGTAAGAGGATCAGAGTAAGCAATAGCTGTTAACATTATGTAGATCTGATAAAAATGAGAGCTAAGTGAGTATCTTACATAAATAGTCTTATAGTTAGATAATCAGCATGAAAGTTCACAATTGCGCTCCAACCTACATATCTGAATTTTTATCCAAGTACCCCTTGTTATACTCCTCTTCTACTGATCTACACATCACTCCTAAGGGTAAGGTCACACTGGGAGATTTGGGGAGATTTAGTTGCCCGGTGACTAATCATCTCTTCTTTGGGGCGACTAATCTCCCCGAACTTCTTCCCCCTGTCTTCCGCCTGCTAGAATGAAAAATCGTCTGTGGCATGGCACTTGCAGCACTTAGTTTTCCAAAGTCGCCCGAAGTTGCCTCACCAGGAAACTTATGGCTACTTCGGAAAATGAAGTGCCGCGAGTGCCATGCCGCAGTTCAGACGCCCCAAAGAAGAGGCGATTAGTCTCCCTGAATTTCCCAGTGTGACCTTACGCTTACAGCTTCACATACATGCATTCAAGACTTTTCTAGAGCTACACCACATTTCCTGAATCCCCTTCCTTATTCCTTGTGACTCCTCCTAATCTCTGTCTTTAAACAATCTCACAATCTTAAAACACATTTCTTTAAAGAAGCATTCCCTTACTTAGCCTAGCCTTGCCCGTCCCCAGATCTTGTGACTCATACCCCTTTTACATAGTTAATTTGGGTTGAAAAGGTCCATCAACTTCAGCCCCTCCAAACAAAACCCAGTGCGAACACACACACACACACACACACACACACACACACACACACACATACATATTTATATAGACCTATATACCAAACTGTATAGACCAATAAATCTAATTATAGATATCAAGATGGTTGTCCAAGAAATAACCCAAGCTACTCTTGGGGTTGTTCACCTTCCAACACCTTTTTCAGTTGTTTTCTGATTGATTACCAGAAATAAAGACTTTTTCTAATTTCTATTTATGACTACTTTTCTACTATTGAAGTTAAACGTTTAATTTTTCATGATTCTGCAAACTGTTCTGAATTTATACATTTAGTAGATACATTTGTTGTCTTTGTCCCTGCTGAGCGGAATCCCTGAGTTTCATTAAAGGCCGCTGTTAGAATTGATACAATAGTTGCTAATAGTCCAGCGATACTGCTGAGAAATGTATCAACCAAATATAGCAAATTGTAACAATTCAAAATCTGCACCTGTAGTTTTAAACTGCCAGACTGAAAAACCAGAGACTGGAAAATTCAACTTCATTCTAGAAGCATGGTAAAAAAACAAGACATTGAAAGCAATTGAAAAAAAACCCCCATTATTTCTGATGAGCAATCTGAAGACAACCAAACTGAAATAAGTGTTTGAAAGGTGACCTACCCCATTTAAAGGCATTAATAGAATCACAAAATGATGGAGCAGGGCATTCCACAATCTCACTGTCCTCACCATGAAGAACCACCTACAATGAAATGTCCAGTTCCTCAAGACTAAAGGGGTGGCCTTTGGTTTGTTGATCTTTTTTATGGAAAAAAATGATCTCTCACTATCTGTTCCCTCATAATTTAAATTCTGCATTCCTTTGACCAGTGTAGCTGCACGTCTGCCAGGGCCGAATCGACCGGGCACCCTAGGTAACCCAGTCGACTAAACCCGCCTCCCCATGTGTGTGCACGAGCACGCATGCACCATGAGAGAGGGGAGGCAGAAGGGCAGGATGCGGAAGGGCAGGGGAGTGAGGTAGGGAGGCAGGAGGATGAGGCAAGAGCAGCAGAGGGGAGTGCAGTCAGACTAGGGGCAGACAGAAGACCCTTGAACAGGTACTTGCCCAGCGCCCCCACATCATTGCGCCCTAGGCAGGTGCCGTATCTGCCTACCCCTAGTTCCAGCCCTGACGTCTGCACTCTCTCCATCTCAATAATCCTACTTAAAGGGATACTGACCTGACTGTTTTGCTGACCTGAGTGTTCCTTCTCAACCTGTCAGAGTTTTTAATGCTAAAGGATTACTGCTACACAAATATGGCAGCCCCTCATAATGCAACATTGAGGAGCAGATAATCAGTGTAAAAGCCTTGGGCAAATACTTTTTTGGCAAATTTATAAATAGCATACAAAGACAATGTTCTGATAGATGCAAAAAAATTATTAATTTCTGGCATCAGTATCTCTTTTTAGGACTGGAGCCCAAAACTGCACTGCATACTCAAGGTGAGACCTTACCATTGACCTATAAAGAGGCAAAATTATGTTTGATCCCTTTAGTTAATGCCCTTTTTAGACAGAACTTTATTTGCCTTAGTAGCCACAGAATGACACTGCCCAGAATTAGACAACTTATTATCTACAAAAAAACGCAGATCCTTCTCAGTTAAGGAAACTCCCAATACCCTGCCATTTAGTGTATAACTTATAATTTCATATATTAAATATAGTATTTATATTATTTCTGCCAAAGTGCATAACCTTGCATTTATCAACAGTGAACTTCATTTTCCAATTTCCCACCCAGTTTTTTTATGTAGCCATCTGAGTGGCAGAATCCTGCTTGGAATATACTTATACTTTTTCAAATCTCTTATGGTTTGATAGAAGTGTTGGTGTTGAGGTTGGTAAGAAAAAAAAAACTTGTTTTTAAGGCATTCAACATAGCTGGGACAACTGAGACTTTTATTTGGTACAAATAGGCAATAAAGCTGGCCATAAATATGCAGATTTTAGCCTTGTATCCAACGAACGATCGTAAGTAGCAATCTTCTGACCTACCACTGACCATTCAGATTAAATAAAGTAGTAAAAGAATTGTCAGGATCAGCTTGGACTCAAACTCTAGTGTTCTGTGTCCGGAACTCTTGTACTTACCATGTGAGCCACTGGAGGCTCTTGTCTTTGATGCTCATGTACAGTATATCTGCCTGTTCACAGTATGTCTCCTCCTTGTTTTCCACCCACATCGTTTACCCTCAAGGTGTCTTCCATTCATAATCACCTATCATTTATAAACCCCGCCCTGAGCTTTGCTGAGGGCTGAGTCATTGAATGTAATTTGTTTGTTCCTGACCTGCCGATCTGAACCTTGATACCTGAAAACCTTGATACCTGAAAAACTTTTCTTTGTATACCTTGTTCCTGAATACCTTTTACTTTGTCCTTGAGTGAGTACCTTTTGTTCCTGTGTTCCCCATTTTCCCCTCACCTTGTGGATACCCTGATTATCTTTTTTGCCTGTTCCTGCCTTTTGTTTTTTTGTGTTCTGGCTGCCATTAAATCTTCAATCTACTATCATCATGTCTTTGCCTCCAATCACCTATGGCTACACCCCTGGGCTTCCGCCATATCCACTCCCCATGGAGTGGCTATCCTCAGTTACAGCTGTTCCCTATTGTAAATGTTACAGAATGACTCAGCCTAACTGCAGGAAGCCTTTGAGAAAGCCCTCCATGCCTTCTGGTTCCGTTGTTGAACTACAACTCCCTTGGGGTGGGGAGGATGAGGCCGAAGATGGCTTTCATGTTTGCTTCTCTGATGAGGAGGACTGGGAGAATCTGGACTGAAGAGGAATGGGAGGATCTAGATTCTGATGGAGATGAACTACAAACTGCCGTTTGGCTTGTGTCTGACCGGCCCCCTCCAGTTTTTTGGTCATGGTCTCCTCCACAACCTCCTGCTCTTGTGCCAGCTGCCAAACCCAGGTCACCCTCTTTGTCTCCCAGACCTGTATCCCAGTTTCTAAGTTTTTCTACAGTTCCCCAGCAACCTCTGATGCCCACAGCTCGTAAGCCGGCTCTTCAGTCTCCAGCTTTGGTGACGGCTCTCCAGTCTCCAGCTTTGGAGCCGGCTCTCCAGTCTCCTGCTTTGGTGTCAACCCTTCAGTCTCCAGCTTTGGTGCTGGCTCTCCAGTCTCCTGCTTTGGTGCCACCCTTCAGTCACCTGCTCCTGTGCCGGCTTCCCAGCCAGTCCTTGTGCCTGTGCCGGCTCCCCGAAAGCTGCCTGTGCCCATTGCCATGCCAGTGTTTCAGTTTCCAGCCTCCGTGCCAGCAGCCCAGCTGGTTCCAGCCTCCGTGCCAGCAGCCCAGCCGGTTCCAGCCTCCGTGCCAGTCTCCGTACTTGCTACTCAGCCAGACTCTGTTCCTGTGCCAGCACCCAGACAACTGCTTCATCCTGAGTCAGTTTCTGCCTCTGTACTATCTGCCCTGGCCCTGGGCCTGAGGACCTGTTTGCCCTGCTTAGGCCTGTTCCAGTTTCAACTTTCATGCCTGTTCCCCAGCCAGCTCCCAGATGACTGCTTCATCCTGAGTCAGGATGTCTGCCCTGGCATGCCTCTTCCTGTTTCTAATAGGTGCCTGAGCTCCTGGTCCGCCACCTGTGATGGGTGTCTGTGCTCCTGGTCCGCCACCTGTGATGGGTGCCTGTGTTCCTAGTCTGCCACCTGTGATGGGTGCCTGTGTTCCTGGTCCGCCACCTGTAATGGGTGTGAGGGGTCCTGTCTACCTTCCTGTTCTGGTGATGATCCACTCTTGGCTTCCAACCCCGATGAAGTTCCTGTCCTGACTTTCGACCCTGGCAATAATCCTGTCTTGGCTTCTGGCTGTGATCTTGTCCTGGCTCCCGATTCTGACAATATTCCTGTCTTGGCTCCTGACCCTGGCAAGACTTCTGTCCATGATTTTGGACTTAAATGGATGGGGGACTGAGAATTAAAATAGGCCCTGGCATTTCAGGCAGAGGCCCAATCAGCCCACACAGCCCCCACCAGCCCACTAAATACTGACTTTCTATGGGACCTTATAGCAGCCCCTCTGGCATTTGCCAGAACCCACAGATTTCCAGTCCGGGCCTGACGGGGGGCCATTTTGATCCAGGGATCGCCCAGAGGTCGATCTGCAAGGGGGGGGGGTAATGTCAAGATCAGCCGGGACTCAAACTCTAGTCTTCTGTG
This sequence comes from Xenopus laevis, assembly GCF_017654675.1. Taxonomy (NCBI): domain Eukaryota; kingdom Metazoa; phylum Chordata; class Amphibia; order Anura; family Pipidae; genus Xenopus; species Xenopus laevis. Next base: position 95,807,818 of record NC_054372.1, read on the forward strand.
TCTGGGACTCTTGTACTTACCATGTGAGCCATTGGAGGCTGTTGGGGCTGTTCCTGATCTTGTCTTTGATGCTCATGTATATCTTGCATGTTCACAGTATGTCTCCTCCTTGTTTTCCACCCACCTCGTTTACCCTCATGTGTCTCCCATTCCTAATCACCTTCCCTTTATAAACCCCTGCCTGCAAAAAAGCAGACGATAAAATATTTGAGTGTGAAAAAGGTATTGCAGAGAAGAGTTACATGAATCCAAAATAATTTTTAAAATATGTAAATTGTATATAATAGTAGATTGTGAGCTGTATATAGCAGAGCTCTCTATTCCTCTTGTATCTGTTATTGGCTGTACTTTTATATGCAATCTGTATGTTCATTCTATACAACTTTTTTTTGTGCAGCCCTGCAGAGTACGTTGGATCTTCATAAATACATATTATTAAAGGGGAACTCCACACAAACATAACTTAAGCTTTTTGAAAAGTAAACATAATTTCGAGCAACTTTGCAATGTACAGCAATTAAAAAATATGCAGACTTTTCATGATTTTTAATGGTTTGGAACAGTTCCCTAAGCCTAGCCCCCTGCTCTCCTGCTGATCTTTCTGACTACTTTGCTGAGTTGGAACAGCCATCTGTCCTTAGTCTGCATCCTCTAAACCCCACAATTCCCTGCACACATGATTTCAATAAGAAAAGGACCATCACAGTGCAATGCATTGTGGGTTATGTAGTTCCTGCATACTGTCTGTAAGCTGTGGAGGATTTGTTACAATTTGTAACATCAGTGTTTAGTCCCTCCTTCCCTGCCAGGATTTCAAATGATGCAGAAAGAGAAGAACTGTTAAACAGCTGGATTTCAACATAGAAAATGTCATTTATTCATACTTTTTGAAGAAACCAATAACTGTGATGGGCATATTAGTGGTTTCTGTGTTATGTGGTCCTCTTTATTACATTTTGGTTTTAGAAGCTGGAGGTTCCCTTTTATGATAATAATAAACTTGAATATATATAAATGCATTTTATAAATGACCCCCAGTGAGAGAAAGAGAGTTTATCTTACAGACAGAAGGTGAGAAACAGCTATATACCTTAGATGATCACAATAACAACACACCTTACTCAAAGAAGACTGTTAAGGAAAATTATAAGAAATAATTCTTGTTTATTCAGGTGGAAAGAGCAAAAAATAAAGGTGTTTCTCATAATCAGTAGATTGAAGTAAGTGAGAATTATGCATTTATGCAGTAAGAGAAACAGAGAGTAGAAGTGAAAGAAAGGGGCTGAGGTAATTACCAAATCAGGCAAAAAATAACCAAGTGTTAAGATGGTGATATAAAGTTAGGAAGAAGAAGAATTAAGGGGTAATGTTAGACCAAGGGTTCTTAACCTTGATTCTATTCCATTGAAGGAAATGTCCTTCTATAACAATTACTCTTATAGGCAATGGTATTTGCAACAAGATACAAAAGGGCACTTATAGCTTCTACTGCACTCTAGCTCCACTGAAATGTTGCTGGATTACAACTTCTAGCATGAGTTATAGCATAATGAGAGCTGTAGTCCAGTAACCACAGGCATGGATCCTTAAAGGAAAACTATACCCTAAAAATGAATACTTGCAACATCATATTAAGTGGCATATTAAAGAATCTTACCAAACTGGTATACAGTATATTGTCCTTTTACATCTTTTCCCTTGAGTCCCTATTTTATGTGCTGCCCCAGAGATCACTTGACCAGAAATAATGCAGCTCTAAATTTTTCTGTTGATTGGCTCATGTGACTTAAGATATATGGTTTGTTTGTGTGCACTGTGAATCGTAGGATCCAGGGGGAAGCCCCTTATTTTTTAAAATGCCAATTTCCTGTTTAGGATTACCCAATGGGACTAAAAAGTATATTATGAAAATGGTTTATTTACATATGAGCTGTTTAATGCAATATATATTTATAGAGTAGTGATGGGCGAATTTATTCGCCAGGCGCGAATTCGCAGCGAATTTGCGCGATTCGTCAAAAACGAGACGCCGGCGCCGTTTCGCAAATTTTTCGCCGTTTCGCGAAATTCGCGAATTTTTCGGCGAAGCGAAACGGCGCAAATTCGCCCATCACTATTATAGAGACCTACATTGTTCAGGGGTATAGTTTTCCTTCAAAGCAGAATTAAAGCTTTAATCAAAGACTAAAGCAAATGACGCATGTGTCTGTTCCAGTGGGAATCCTGGCAGCTCTCTTTACACTTTACTCTCTTGGTTTCATATAGCCATTTCATAAAGAATATATATCTAATTAGCAATATATTTAGAAAGTTTTTCTTCCTTACTTTAACATAAGGTGTCCCAAAACCCAGAACAGATGCCAAGACTCCGGTCACGCCTCAAGCGTCTGCCTATAACCACCACCCTCCACTACTCGGATGCCCCCAGGTCTGAGTGAGAGAAACGGCAAGATTTCTGGGCAGACAAGGGAACTATAAGGTGACAGGAGGAACGGGGAACTGGAAGCGTAGTCAATGGACAGGCCAATCAGGTCGATACCAATCAGATAGGGTTGTACAGAAACAGGAGCCAAGTGCATAGTCGAGGACACAGGCTAAAACCAAATGGTAACTCAGTACAAATTCATGATCCGAGAGAACTAGCAAACTAGCAAAGGTTAGGGACAGCCAAGGGTCAAAGAACAGATAATCAAGCTTGAATCACACCCATCAGAAAATAGACCTATGTTTGGCAATGGAATTAGGTGATGGCATCTTTAAATATTTGAATTTTGCACCAAGTGCGATGATGTCAGATCCAGCACGTTGAATAAGACCACCAGGTATTCTCACAGTTACAAAAGCCCAAGCATTTGTCAAGTTTTTTTTGGGCTTGAAACTCTGCGTGATTAGCAAACTGAGCATGAAAGCTCAGGCAGTTCTTAATGGGCCCCTAAGAGTTGCATCTGCCATAATTGAGCCCAATACATCAAAAGGAATGCAGTTTAACATGCATGTGGTAGCAAATCAGATGTGGCTAATTTTCAGAGTTGAGATTGCATAATTTTTGGCACTTGGTGTCAAAGTGACACAAGTCTGATGCAGCTTACTTCAGGAACTCTGGAACTACCAGTACATTCAGGGTGGAGGTAGCTTTAGGCTTCCACTTGTGTACAGCGGCAAAGGCGCTTGGCACTAGTGATGGGCAAATCTGGGAAAACTCGCAAAATGCATTGTAGTCAATGGGCATCAAAATAATTTTGACGCACGATAATTTTTGACACAAGTGACAATTATAATACAAACTATTTTGTCCAAATGCATCCAAATAATGGGCTTCCAAATAATTTTGACGTGACCATTTTTATGCGCGCGGCAGATTTTTCAGTGACCATTCTACCTTGTGCCTGGCTTTTAAAATATGTTTTTTATGGACACGCTCCCGGACTTCACCAATTTCATTATGAAGTCTTGTGTAGTCTTGTTGTTGTTGTTGGTGTGTGCATGTTTTTAATTAACCTAGATTAAAAGTTAAGTTTTATTTCAGTACTAATAATCAGAATTATATCTGAACTGGTTAGCTTAAAGTTAACAGGGTCTTGAAGGCTTCTGATCCACCCCCCTAGCACAAAGAGATGAGGGAACATTAGGGAGCAGTTGAGGCAGTAATAGAGGGAATCAAGGGCCTAGACTAGGTGTATGCAGCCAAGAGATATGTGTGTGCCTAGTGCCCCAACACCCTCCCAAGTACCAGCCCTGTCTAGAAACTCAAGTAATAATTAAAAGGATTGGAAACAACTGTGCATTGTGGAACTCCATGCACCTTCTACCATTGGTAAATTCCTTTAAAGCTCTGTGTCCCCTAGCTGCAAGAGATCCCTGGGTGTAAGCTAAGCCGTTGTGTGTCTATGTTAATTCAAAATTGTATGTATACAATATGCGTAGAAGGAGCGCTGTACATTAGTTGCTTTTGTCAAACTGAAAACATTATAATTCTAATGAGGATGAAATAAATTGCAGAACATCATCAAGGTTTCCTTCAATTTTTCAGCCAACAATTCCTGCTCTGATGAGTCCCCTCTATGTGCAAGATCCAGGGCAGTCACCACTGCTTTTACTCCACTAAAGAAAACTCAATCCAAAAGTGTGCAAACTCGGAGATGCTTTGCAAGTATGTGCCTTCACCTTGTGACATAAATGTGTTATGGAACTCCATGCACCTTCTGCCACTGGTGAATTCCTTTAAAGCTCTGTGTCCCCCTGCTGCAAGAGATCCCCGGGTGTAAGCTAAGCCATTTGTTATGAAATTATGATCATCCCTAATGAACAGCGATCGCTCAGCGTGTCCCTGTGGGGTAGCATATAGGACATATAAAAGTTTTCCCTCCCAGCGCAGTATCCTTAATTGGTTCCTCTCTGTCAGGGGAAAAGGCATACTGTACTGGTGTGTCTGGCCATCTTTGCAGGCAATTAGTGTTAGGCAATCGTCCACAATTACTTTCTCTTTAATGTGTTTAGAGCTCTGGGGAAAACAGCTTTGAGTTTATCTACAAATGGTGGGCAAAGATAAAAACAGAATGATTCATTTCACTCCAGGGAAGGAAACGCTAGGTTTATTTACTAATTACAGTGAAAGGGAACATATGATACATGTACTAATTCTGAGAAAATTTAACAATCTTCAGCCCAAATGCAATTAATGTTTTTTGTATTATAGATGAGTTATAAGAACAGATAATAAATAGTGTAATATAACAATTCTCTTTTAATTAAACAGAGTGTTATGTAGAAATATGGGGTGGGGGAGTTTTTTCCTGTTCAGTAACCAATGGCAACCAGTTATCTATTGAACAAGTGTAGTAAGAATGAAAGGAAACATCTGATTGGTTGCTATGGATTAATGGGCTGGGGGAAACTGTCCCCTATTCAAGTGAGCAAGTGTATTTTTGGCATGGTAAGGTATATATATTATATAACATAAAGTGGTTACCCCTATATTGTATGTAATATAAGGCTCTAAGTTTGCAGTAACCCATAGCAACCAAAAAGATGTTTTCTTTTAAACAGGTGACCGCTATATGCCACCCGCTGCTTGGTTGCTATAGGTTACTGCACCTGGTCAAAATCTTTTGACATGGCCACTTTACAATTCCCTTTAAATATACTAATAGAATTCATAGTAATACTTCTCAGCAAGTAGAATATATATATATATATATATATATACACACACACAGTATATGAAATATATGTAATACACAGTATGTATATATATGTAAAAGTATTGAGTATATGCAATATGTGCATCTGTACCCTCTTAGTCTTTTAATTAATAAAAAATTACTTTATTATTACTTTAGTATACAGTATTAAGTGAGACTGTGACCTTCCTCAGGTACAAAAGGTCACCGTCCTTCAGGAAAGTCAAGTTAAAGGTCACCTTCCAAACAAATTTATTTCAGTTAAGGTGTTTTCAGTTAGTGCACCAGAAAAAAATACTTTTTTCAATTGCTATTTTTTATTTTTGACCGTTTCTCTAAAATTGAAGTTTAAAAAGCAATTGGAAAAGGTCTTTTTTTCTGGTTTACTATCTAAAATCAATGCAACTGTAGAGAGTAGAGCTATAAAATACCCGGCTGATATTTTACTGGCATAACTGGTGAACACCCACCTAGGCCTGGACCAGTATTACCGTTGTATATATGATTGAACAATGTTTATTCATGTCAAAAATACTAAACTAGGCGAAGGAATCTTAACTTGCCACATTTCCACAAAATCTGTTCTTTCACTTTGAGTTGCACACATCCGTACACCGGTTATAAGATGAACAAAGGCGCTGACAATTTTACTGGGAATAACATCACATTGTGTCTAGGTAAAGACCCCTATTAAAGTGTGCACAGGCATATTCTGCAGAGGGTGCTGGAGGGCAGAAAACAGATGTGTTATTTTACAGCTATTTTACCATTTTTATAAAATGAGATGTTCATGAAAGAATCCTGTATTTTCCATATGACAGCACAGCATAATGCCAGACAGCTATTCACAAGATAAATCACTAAGAGGGATGGAAATATTAGCGACAAGCAAGAGCCTTACATCATTTAGATCAGTTATAGGCTCAGCTGCATTGACAGATTCACCAACATTGACCATCTAATCTGACCTGATGGATGTGAATAATGGACAAGAGCTCCATATACACTATAAGGCAGTGCATTTATTCATTTATCAGCAGGAGCATAATTCAGTATTATATCATTCTGAATGAAACCATATGCCTTTGTGTGTGAAATCATTATCTCTCCCCAGTATTGTTGTGCTTTGCTGTGCTTTTCAAGCTGAAGAGCGAGGGAAGAAGTGAATCATTTAACTAGGTTACCCAGTGTTCCCTGCTGTCATTGTCAGCTGCCAGCACCTGTTTATTTTGACACCTGTGAGATTCACATAGTTCTGCCCCCTGTGATACTCATACCTGTGACTCTCCCTCTCTCCATCTGTTTCCTGTCATTATTTTATCCTTCTCTCCCACTATCTCCCTCTTTCCATCTGTTAATGCATTCTCAAATCTCTCTAATTTTAACTGCCCTTAACCCCTTTGTAACTCTGTCCAACTCTTTTATTTTAATTTCTTATTTTTTTCTACGCTTTTCTTTTTCCTCTTAAAATGAAATTTTTCTATCCATCTAATTATAGGGTGACCGTGTGTGTAACTATAGAGGAAGCAGACCCCACAGTTGCAGGGGGTCCAGGAAAAGGGGGGGCTTTATAGCTAACAAGACCCCCCCCTTCCCCAGCCGATCTCTTACCTGCGACAGTGAAGCAGAGACACGGGGCAGAGAGTGGGCGAAGTTGGGTGCACAGGGGGCGCAGCGCACTCTAGTAATGCCATTGGATGACACAGCTTTCCTACAAAGTGGGAGGCAAATTGTTAAAGAGAACTGCCTTTATGTTATTCAGTGATCCTGCAATTGAGAATACTTACATAAGAATGAATGCATTTGGTCTAGACTCTAGAGCAGGGATCCCCATCCTTTGGAACCTGTGAGCAACATTCAGAAGTAAAAGGATTTGGGGAGCAACACTAGCATTAAAAAAAATCGGGTGCCAAATAATGACACGATTAGCCATTTGGTAGCCCATATGTGGATTTCTATCTACATTGCAGCTCTGTTTGGCAGTGCATCTGGTTTTTATACAACCAAAACTTGCCTGTAAGCCCGGAATTCAGAAATAAGCACCTGCTTTGAGGCCACTAGGAGCAACATTCAAGGGGTTGCTCACAAGCTACTGGTTGGGGATCATTGCTCTAGAGTATAGATTATAATGCAGTCTCAGAATTTTCATCTTTTTGTGGGTTGGAAGAAGTTTATTTCATCGACTCCAACCTCCTAACCAATTCGATTTTTTCTTCTGCTGCCTTGGCAGTGGGACATTTATTATGTGGTTTTGTAATTAAGTTCCTATGGGGGCTTACTATCATATAGGGTAGGGATTCCCAAAAGGTAGATTGGGATCTACCAGTAGACCTTTAGCTGGTGATCAGTAAATCTCAAGACACTGTCAACAAAACAGCTTGTCTAAATAAATCTCCTATTTTGTACTTTTCATTCAGATATTTATTATGTTAAGGTTACATAAGAAATAGTTGTTTGTTAAACATAGGAATACAGTATACATCTTCTCATAAATCAATATTTAAATAATATTTTCCATGGAACAGGATGCTAACAATGCTTTCATGGATGTAGATCATAATGGGATAACATCACTAAAAGTAGACCTCATATTAGTAAAGCATGTGCACTCCTGATATAAGGTCTCTGCAAACCATTCTTGCCCATAGCCCACTGTCCAGCTTATACACTGTTCCTGCTCGATGATCAGGCCCCTCCCTGCCAGCTGCTATTTTTGCTGAATGGCAACAATTTGAGTACTGTCCATGATCTGAGAATTTTTACCATTAGTATGGTAAGGAAGGCTTCAAAGCAGTGATTTAAACTTTTCTGTGTTGCAAAGCTTTGTGTTTTTTCTTTATTTATTTAGTGTAATCCTCAACCTTTTTGTGCAAATGTTTTGTCTGAGAGCCTTCTGCTAGCTGATGTCTTCAGTGGTGTCTTCAGGGGCGATCCTGGGCCCTCTGCCACCTGATGCAGCTTACTGCTGCCACCCGCCCTCCACATGCTTACCATTTTGCAACAGAGGGGGTTGATGGGGGGTCCACAATGTCAGCAGAGGGGTCCCGGGGGGCAAGAATGCTAGCGGAGAGAGCGCTAGTGCATTCTCTATGCTAGAAAAAGCTCTTTTAGTTACAGGAGCTGTATTTCTCAACTCGCCTCATTATCATAGCACCCCTGATTGTCTTTAATGGGTTTCTGTTGGCTTGTTTACATTTCCATGGTTGAATGGTCTCGAGTGGGCAATAAATGGTGGCCTTTTACCTTTTTACCTTTTTTGGGTTTGTTTTTGATTGGGTTAATGGTTGTCATGGGTCTGCTTTTTCATTCTTATGATGGAACCATAAAGAAACTGCAAATTCACTTACCACCCATTTTAGGTAAAAAAAATCTGCTGCAAACACGTGTCACCAATGGAGGTCAGTGTTTTCTTCATTGGGCCAGGACTGGTTTAGGTTCCTGTTGAAGTTTCCTGTATTGTCATTGTCTTCAGGATTATTCCAACCAGTGTCAGACTGGCCCACAGGGATACAGGGGAAACTCCCGGTGGGCCCAGGTGTCAGTGGGCCCTCTTGCTTCAAAACATTTGGCATATTTCATGGCCATTACCTATTTCTATGAGAACAAAGAGACTGAATATTTTAAATAACAGATTATAGCATGTAAAGAAAAGAGACTAGCAGAATAGAGGTTGCGTGAGTAGAGGAATTATAATAGTGCTGAGAGTAGGCCCTGATCTAAGGTCTTTTGGTGGGCCCCTGGTCTAAGATTTTTGGGTGGGCCCCTGGTGTCCCAATCCGACACTGATTCCAACAGTCCTTGTTCTAGATGCAGGCCTGTTGCTGTCATCAGAGTCACTAAGGCTTGCATGTTGTGTGTTTTTGGTCGTGTGCTATGTGCTGCTTGTTTTAACTTTGCCCTGTCTAACAAGAAGCTTTGTGTGAGTGCTATAGGCGAGCTATATTTCTGAGCTCATTTAGGAAGCATTACTCAAGGCTTACACAACATGGGGTAAATCTCACCCATATATATGAGTGTGCACTCAACATAGGGTTTGGCTATATACTGTATATTAGGCAACCCAATTTGGCATCCGTCATGGTCATCTCATATCGTTGTATCCCATTACAAGTTGGATCTTGTCTCTTCCATTTTCCATGCAGTTCTTTTTATATTCTATTTCTAAATATAGTATATTTTTATATTCTAGTGTGTGGTCTTTATCATGCCATTAACTGTGCTCCATCCTGTGTCTCTAACACACATGAAGTGCAGGGAGGGACAACCCTTATTTTACATATGTTATGATATGTTTTACATTAATAGATCATCATCCTGTGATACCTGGTTTAATGTAATTTCTCTACTGTAAATACAAACTTGAGCACAGTTTTGAGTTAAATAATATTTACACTTTGTTAGTACGGCTGCCTCATCCACGCAAGATCTGATAAAATCTGTGTTGGGGCATTTTTCATTCTCATGCAGTAATTCTATTACAGACAGAACATCATATAAGATATAAGGGAATTAGCAAATGATATGATCACCTGGATTATTTATCACTGCTAAAAACCTTGCTTTGTGTGATCAACTTCCATATCGAACCTTGTTAAAATCAAAAACAGCAATTGATCTCATTGTAGTGTATTGGCATAACCATAGCAACCTGAATTAGAGACTTCAGAGAATCTAAGTTTAGTATGCTATTTATTTGCTAGGGGCTAGTCTTAAAACCATGTGGGGACTGGCATACAGAATTAAGAGTAGTTTATAGGACTTATAGGCATTGTATAGTTTTTAACTTGTACATACAGTATACTATCCCAGTACAACATGCTTACATGGGTGGCACAGCAGTAGCAGCAAACACTTCCTAATAGACCTTTTTCATTGTTTTGTAACCTGAGAATTGCCTGCAAGTTGTACTTGTATCTGTGTGGGATTCTTCCATATACAGTTATGGGATCCATTATCCGGAAATCCAGAAAGCTCCAAATTACAGAAAAGCCACCTCCCATGGTTTCCATGATTCCAAATAATCCACCTTGTACTTGATCCAAACTAAGATATAATTATTCCTTATTGGAAGCAAATCCAGCCTATTGGGTTTATTTAATGTTTACATGATTTTCTAGTAGACCTCATGTATGAAGATCAAAATTTCGGAACAGGTTCCATACCTATACTTTGCTTTTACCCAGACTCTTGAAGTTAACCATGCTAAGCGTCAGGAACTAGTATAAGCTCCACTGGGTCAGGATTCAGTTCTTGGTAGGAAGTTCACAACCGGTTTAGACCTTTCCTAGACCCAGAAGTAAAAATGTGGTTGTAGTCTCTTCTTCATTACCCACATGATTTTTTTGCCTGCATAGGAAAATAATCACATTCTCTATCTGATCAGTTCTGTCATGTTTCTTGGCCGAGATTCTGGCTATCTGTATCATGAGTATTCAGATTGTGGTGTAGCTATGTCTTATTTACATTTACCATGAGCACAAGTGCTAGTGCCTAAAGGGTTGCAATTTTATGCTCCTTAGGTTTATACCACTTGCCCCCAAGGGATTTTGGATGGCATAGTGAGACATAGGGGTTCAATATTTGTTTACAGTTACCTTTGAATCCATCAACTTTTTGCATGTTTATAAATCAAAAAAGAAAAGCAAACAAACAGACTTGGCACTTAAGTGAAGGCTTGATGCATGATTAGTGGCTGTTTTAAAGTAAAAGAAAGCATGTAAAACAGTTTATTGAGATGTACACAAAATTATACATAGAATTCAGTCATCTGGTAGGAATACTTTGGGGCTGCTATCTAACCATTTCCCGAGTGTCCCCCAAGCATTGTATATCAATTCAACATTTATTAATTCAACCAATTGTTGGTGTGTAGGAGTACTGGGGTTCATCCATTTCATAATCACTAACTGTTTTTTGGGTAGAACATAATGGAATGTTATAGTAGTTCTAGATTTTTGTAAGTGCACTGACTCATCTTCTGTATTATACCTATAAGCAGGTCATGGAAGGTCTGATTCCAGGGAAGGTTAAGCATTTATTAATGTAGTGAATGACTTATGTCCAGTATGTGACTACCCTATGGCATTCCCAAATCAAATGGAGGAATCTAGCCTCTCCCCTTTTACACATTTAGCTCCTACTAGTCTTGCAATAGCTTTTAGCCTCAGGGACATAGTATAGATTTGGAGGATTAAAATTGGACCAGTCTGTCCTTCAGTGATATCAGAAATGCATATAAGTTATCTGAAGCTTCCTTCCATTGGTCACTGTCTAGGGAAGGAATAATTGACAACCTCTCATGTATGGTTTCCCATACATGACAAGTTAGAGTTTCACCATAGAGGCGTCTTGCCTGATAACTTAGGTAAGGGAGTAATGTTTTTGTTTGTAGTTTTGGCCGTATGCTTAAGAGGTTGTTCACCTTTTAATTTGTTTGCAATTTGTTTTCATATTTTATTATTTATGGTTTTTGAGTTATTGAGCTTTCCATTCAGCAGCTCTCCATTTTGCAGTTTCAACAATCTGGTTGCTAGGACCCAAATTATCCTAGCAACCAAACACTGATTTGACTAAGAGGCTGGAATATGAATAGGAGAGGAGAAAAGAATAAGATGATTAATAAAAAGTACCAATAATTTGCCTTACAGGACATTTGTTCTTTGGATGGGGTCAGTGAACCCCATTTAAAAGAAGGAAAGAGTCAGAAGAAGAAGGCAAATCATTCAAAAATTATATAAAAAAAGAAAAAATGAAGTCCAATTTAAAAGTGGCTTAGAATTAGCCATACTTAAAGTTAACTTAAAGTGAACCACCCCTTTAATGGGAATACTAATCAGTTCTTTGATTTTGTTTTCTAACTTGTAGCTGACTGTTCAAATATAATTGCTTATTGGTTGCTTTGAGCAGTTGGGAGTGGCCAAGGGAACACCACTGGAAGCAAGCCAGGAGCCTGAACTCAGACTCAGTAAAAAGTAACCGGAAGGAAGACACCAGATGGGAGAAGCTAGGATGGGAACAGTTTTTGTCATGGCTCACCCTAGGGATAAGCGGCAGAGATGGAACAGCTAGCAAGGGCAGTCTGTGCCCCACCCTAAGAAAGGGTTAGTGCCTTGGCAGGATACTCTGCTAGTTTGGGCCCAAATGAGAGTTTAGGGTATAGGAAGGACCCTAGTGTGTTTAAAGAACATGTCCAAGAAGTTGTTCGGAGGGACCCAGCAGGAAGCACCTGGCAAAGATGGTACTATTGGTTTAAGCCCCGTGTCAGACTCCCCAAGTAAAATTACAGGAGGCTGAAGGTGAAAGGGGTGAAGAACAGAAGGAACTTTAGTGTTCCATGGTCAGATGAGCAACTTTATTTATGCGGGCACGTTGCATCCTAAGTGCTTAACAAGCTAATCCCCCTGCTGCCAACTTGTGTATGTACTAACAGCAATAACTGGGATACATTTGTCCCTGTAGATTTTGGTCAAAAATGCACACAAGCTTTACCCCATATGTGCAGTGACAGGCAGATGCCTTCCATGCTTGTTACTACACACATGAGCAGCATCAGCCGTTTCTCTTAACAATGCTTGCATTTTAGCCTGACAATACTTGCATACAGTTTTGACTGAACGTGCTACAAGTGATGAAGAGGAAAATGATAATATAGGGGAAAGAGGAAAATGATAAATGTAGGGGATCAATTCCAATTTCCCTTCTGCTTATAATATAATACTGTACTTCTTTGAATATTTACAAGATCACAAGATGATGGCTCAGAAAACATACAGATAGGTCCATAAATCTTTGGACAGGGACAGCTTTTTTCTAATTTTGGTTCTGTACATTACCACAATGAATTTTTGAACAAAAAGATTGTAGAAAAATGTGAGGAACTAAAGCCTTTCTTTTAACACAACCGCTTCATTTCATTAAAAATCTGAAAATAAAATCTAATACTTGGTTAAAAACCCGTTGCTGGCAATGACAGCCTGAAGTCTTGAAAACCGTGTCTATATTTACATACGTGTACATTTTAGGTGCTAGAGATAAGTGCTTTTGATAACATCCTTGTGCAAAATGAAGTTCAGGAATGTTATTTTAGTTTGTGTCTTTATTTATTGCCAGTCCTCAGTTTGCTCCCAACTGATCTGACTTGCACAGTGGTAAATATTAATTTACCTGTTTGTGCTGAATATTTAAAATGCAGTTTTATAATATGAAATATTCCCAAAGTCACTGGTGGCTGCCAAATCCTCCACCTAGACAGTTTTGATACTAGAAACTATATCCCAAGGTACAAATATTCTGTTTCAGCTGAGCAAGCCCCTAAATGTAGCTAAACTTTTCTGTATCTGACTCATCTTTCCATCCCAGTCAGATTGGAAGGAAGTATACTGTAAATGAATTAATGCTATTCTCTGGCACTTTCACCTTATTGTGCTGTACACTTTGATCTGCATTATACCCAGCTGAGATTATTGTATCTGTATTACTTGTTTCTTTATGGCAAGCCACTTTGCAGTTCTAGCAGATGTAAGGAAGCCTAACATTAAAGCAATTTTGTTACACCTTCATTATATTACTCAGCAAGCCATTCTTTTCCCTGTATAGCATACGACCAGTCTCAATCCATTCACTCTATTTAGACAGTTATTAATATTAGTAATTTCCATTTCATAACCAGTTGATTGAAACAGATACTAATTTTGTTATAAATATATCCGGCTGTGTAGGAAATGATAATTTGCACTCCATTGGTACATCAATATGAGGTACATTAAACAGTCCATTGTAACATCAATATTGGTTCAGTGTGGAATAAGGAAACGATATACAAAAAAATGTTTTATTAAAAACCCCTACTTTATACAGTCCCTTATTTTTATTAAAAACAGAATACAATTGCATTTAATATGTTTGCTTGTTTTTTTGTTTTTCTTTTACCATGAGTAGTTTCTAAGGAGTCCATGTGATCCAGTATATCCAGTTTATAAATTCCACTGGATCACTTGGCAGGTGATTTATGGGGTTTTTTATGTTTTCAACTGCAATTTTTTCAATCTGCCTTATGATTTTCAACTACTTTCTCAGAAACCCCTGCAGCAAATTATTTGAGAAGAGTCTTTAAGAAGGGTGGTATCTCTACATGCTCAGAATATGTGACAGTCAGTATGTTCAGATAAAAAAAAAGTGGTAAAATGTCTTGGATCTTCATTGTTGCATGCAGAGGTCAGGAAGAAACAGCAAGGATGGTGGAGCTTTAACAAGCACCTCGTACTCCCCAGAGATGTCTCACTTCCAACCACCTTGTCTTAGGACAATATGACAGGTACTGTACTCCTCCTCCCACACAGTACTGCGGCTTTTAACTCAAGGGAGTGAAGATGTAAATGTCTTAAACTTGAATATCCACGTATCCGCAAGGCCTATACATAATTCAACAGCAATTATTCCCTCTGTATTATATATAGTTTTTCCTATACTTTGCTTATGGAGTTCATTTAAGTGGCACATGTTACCACCATGTCTTATCACTAATACCACTCTGACAGACACACACATACAACATTGCAATTGGTTTAACACACGCCGCACTGTGACTGACACACACATCTCTCTGAATTCTTGCATTCAGACAGTCACATATAAATGTGAGTAGCAGTCTATGAGCTGCAAAACAAATTTGTTCCAGAGATTGAATTACCATGTTGTGACAGGTGGCACTTTAGCCACGCAGGTAACGCTTTCTTGAAAAACTTCTCTGACATTGGGTGCCAAAGGAAACGTCATTCTTCCTAATACATAAGCAAACAGAGCAATCTGTGACAGATTAGATTCAACACCTTTCCCTACAGACTTTCTACGTTTAATAGAATCCAGACAACACATTCCATGGCTGATACACGCTTACACTGATGGATATAATTCTAAAAATGGGGAGCATAATCTATAACTGTCTGTGCCTAAAGCATTACTCTGTCAATTAATGACATTGGTACACAGCATATTAAATATGTCTTCCTTTAGTTTCACTGCAAAGCCACATTGGCAGATTAACCCTTTCCTGTCCGAGTGGCCTGTTTCATTTGTGGATAGTTTCTATTCGTTTATATCAAGTGTGACGTAATTAATTACTTAGTGACCATTGTTTTAGCTCACAAGTATTTTTTAGAATCACCGTGTCAAGGAGGCGCCAGTTTAAGTTCAGCCATTTTAATCAGTGTATTGTTGTTGTCACAGGAATGTTAGTGACATGTCCCATATGTGTCTTAAAGGAACAGTAACACCAAAAAATTAAAGTATTTTAAGAAGTAGCTAATAGTGATGGAAGAATATGTGGCAAATTTGCGTGTTTCGCTGCCGGTGAATAAATTAGCAAAATTGCAGCAAAAATTCGCCGGTGTCAGAGGTTTTCTGACGCAGGCGATAAGTCCGATGCCGGCATCAGTTTGGACACCACCGACAATTAAACGGACGCCCATTGACTTTAATGTGCATCAAAAATGCAAAAATTCGTGTTTCGCAAATTTTTCGCCCCTTTCGAGAATTTTGCTGGAATTTCGAACATTTTGCGGGAAAGTCGCGAATTTTGTATCAAACCAAACAGGACAAATTCACCCATCACTAGTAGCTAGAAATGCTGTGCATTATGGTCTGGGCTTCTATACCAGCCCAAGGCAACTGCAGCCCTTTAGCAGTAGCTCTCCATCTTCTTTTCTGCTGATTCACTGCACAGGCTTTGTGCTGCTTTCACTTACTGAGCTTAGGGGCCTACTCAAAATATACAGTACACATCGGTCAGTTATATCAAGGGTTGAATTCCGAATTCATGTTTTTTAAAACTCCTATAAACTCGAAATTTGACCAATCGATTTATTAACAGAGTGGAGAGCAGTAGAGGGGAGGACTGGGGAGGGAGAGAAAAGCAGCAAATGGGAGGGAGGGGATAATGACAGAGGTGAGGGAGGGGAGAGTGACAGAGGAGAGGGAGTGGAGAAAGGCAGAGGGGAACAAACGTGAACTAAGGGTAGGCAGAAGTGCCATTAACAGGTGCCTGCCCAGCACCTCCCTATTGTTGAGCCCTAAGCAGGTGCCTCTTCTGCCTAACCCTAGTTCTGGCCCCAAGGTATTGTTTTATTATTACAGGGAGAAATAAAATTATATTTTATTTTTTTAATTATTTGATTAAAATGGAGTCTATGGGAGATGGTCATCCCATAATTCAGAGCTTTCTGGATAATGGGTTTCCAGATAATGGATCCCATACCTGTAATAGTAACAGTTTTAACACTAACAAAATGATATTCAAAAATCTACAAATATAAAAGAAATATAATATACAGTATATAACTTAAAGTTTCCATTTCTGGATATTCTCTGTGTTTACAGTATTTTTATTAATAAATGAATGTACAATGATTTATTGTCATCTCTTGATTCTAGCAGCTACTGTATAAGTCAACAGAACATTGAGGGGGTTATTTATTGAAGTCCGAATGCCAAAAACTTTTTTTTTACTAGAAAATCTGAATTTTTAGATTTAGTATACCCCCAGGGATGGAAAAAGTCTGAATCCGACCTGCCTAGGTTTTATATAAATCAATAGAAAAGGTCCCTATCCTGTTTGGAAGTTTCTGTGGTCTGCACTAGAATTAGCCCGAAACTCCTACTATTTCAGGCTTTTCAGACAAAAATCCGAAAGAATTCAGGCTTTTTCTCAAAAAAAAAAGGTTTTGTGTGTAAGAGAAATGCTTTAGTAATTAGTGCATTTAGGAAAATTGCCAATTGTAATCAAACAGGTGATAAAATATAACAAAACAATACTGAACTGCTCAATGTTTGCAGTAACTGCATCCAACAGCCTTTGGCTGTTTTTATTGATAAGATATTCATTTCACTTTTATGAAAAAAAAATCCTTCCTTTCTGCCAGACACAAGAGATTTTCTGTTGCAGACAGAACACATGATTTTACCTGGGGGCAAATAATGGCTATGCACCACCGATGTGCAAAGTATATACAATATATCTCACATTTTACAGCCTGAATATCTGCAACAGGAGAGGAAAAACATGTCCTAAAGCATAGCTGAGAGTTTTCTACATTTCATTATCACTTTCCTGAGAATTATGCTCACTCCCAGCTTCTTTCACAGCTAATAGTTCCCAACTTTTTTTGGGGGGGTGGGGGTTTGTGCAGATTTAAAAAATAGAAAGCAACACATTGGTTTATTTATACCTGCATATTATTTTGTTTGTGAGGTTTTTTTTAGGATCTATTATTACTGGCTGTTGCTTTATTTTATTTTTTTTACAAGTCTTGTCTCTTTGAGTCTACATTGTTGGTGTTGTTTAATGGTTTTCTTGTAAGCAGGATGTTAACTCTTATGATGCTTGGAACTCATGATGGTTACTTATGTGGCCAACTAACATATTTGTAAAGGTTACCATATAATGTCGCTGGTACGTATTTTACAGAAAGAAAAATATATATTATATAATATGCATGTTTTCCCCAGGATAACACAAAATAGTGGACGTTCATATGATTTACGCCAAAAAAAACGAA
The DNA here is from genome assembly GCF_017654675.1 of Xenopus laevis. NCBI lineage: Eukaryota > Metazoa > Chordata > Amphibia > Anura > Pipidae > Xenopus > Xenopus laevis. Next base: position 95,825,549 of record NC_054372.1, read on the forward strand.
GTAGATTCAGAACCAATTTCTGAAGTAAACATGAACCTTAACGTTAAGTCCATTAACTTCATGTGTTCACTATACTGGCCTAGAAAATGTTCCATTAGAGAAATGAACCACACAGAAATCATGACATGCTGCATCAGGTCATTCGCTACTGTTCTACAGAAGCACAGAAACACTGAATGGAAATGCCAGAAAAAATTATAAGTGGACTCATCATTCGCTGGCATGAGAGTACATGTCATTCATGTATGGATAAAAGCATGACAAACCACCTACACCAATCATTATCTTGGGGCTAAACTCCACCCACTGCCCTCTGACTTTTAGAATGTTTGGTGTTCATTTTCAGATGGTTGACCACAAACCTATATTTTTATGTAATCCACAATTGACTTATGTATAATAATAAAAACCATTGTTAAAAAATAAATATTATGTCACTCATCCCATCCCCTGCACATTTGAGTTTCTGTATACTTTCTTATACAGAGCATTTATTACATATATTTGTCAAAATCGACCCCACATAAAACTATGTTGGATCAATGTTATTCAATGTTATTCTTATTTTTATTTGCTGTTTAATAAATACTTCTTTATCAGGAGGTAAGGAAACTATAGGTCAGATGAATAAGAAATAATGACCTACATCCCATAATGTCCATTATCAGAAAGAATTGGCATTTTCCAGCTCTCCTAGCATTTTGAAAAAAATTCAAATTATGCAAATATTCTCACCTTTTTGTGCTGCTTTTCCATTGCATCTCGAAAGAGCTTCCTTAGATTAACATAAAGACTGCCATCAAAGTATGGCCTAAACAATCTGACATGGATTGGCAGTCTCCTGTATTTTATAAAAAATTAAGAAATCTCATATTTTTCACACCTGATCTAACCAATTGGATTTCCCAATATCTTTTTTTTTTTTTTTTTTTTTGCTGGAATGTTAATTTCTTGCATTAGCTTTCTCAGATGTCTTGAGTAAGTATAGTAATATTTTTGTTTGAATTCAAATCTATGCTGATGTGCCCATTGGTTTTATTTGATCTCAAGACCACCGAAAACTGCTTGAAGACAAAATGGCAATGACAAGAGAAAATGTCATAAAAAAATCTTGATCTGTGAGACAAATGCTTAATTTTAGTCTTGACTCGGGTATAGTGAAATCTCTGTAATGGATACTGTATTTTGATTGCCTTCTAGATTTCCTGTAGTAGAAAAGAGTTTACAGCTTATTGAAGAGGCAATGTGAAGAGAAAATGTAATCAAAATTCAGAACAGAGTTGAGCAGTAATCCCAGAATGTATTATCTACAGGTTGCCTGGCTACCTTCCTGAACTAATAAAGGCTTTGTGTCTTTGCCTGAGACGCTTGAGGCAACTCATGGAGCAATACTAACAAAGTTAGGGACGCATACAGGCCAATGGATTACAAGAAAAGAGAAGCTGATATACAGGAAATAACCCTTTTTGCTGGAAAGATATATTCTAACATTGGCTAATCCTGCTTCAGTGATATAGTTTCAAACTAGATTTCACTAAATAGCAGAATAATAATTAAGGATGTTTTTTTTACCCTACAGTCTCAACAGATTGCACCATAAAAACAGTCCTATGGATCCCGTAGGCAGCGATTACTTGTTGCAGTATAATCAGTTCATGTAACCCTTGCTTTGTCATTGCATTAACTTGGTTTAGGGTTTTATGAACCAATAATGTGAATGTGAAGAGGAAAACAGTGAAAGTCAATTTCATGGTGCTAACCCTGGATTTCCATGGAAACCTATAATCAGGGAAGTATTAAGAAATCCAAAGTGAAAAGATAAGTGCTCTTTTGCCGGAAAACAGTAGGGTGGTTAAAGCAAATAAATTTGTTCCATAACTGTAATAAACCAAACTAAAGGGTTTAAAAGTAAATAAATTATAACAGTAGATAAAGTGGGCCCCTAGTATTTATGCCTTGAATACACTGAAACTGAAGAGGAACCACCATAATATACTGAAATTGATTGAACCACCATAATATTTTTTAAATATATTTTGCTAAAGTTTATATGGAAGCAGTGGCCAGCTCCTTTTTGTAGTTCCCATCATTCCGAGCAACAGTCAGATTTTCTTTGTGGTGTGCAAATTAAAGTGCAACCATTTGCAACAGAGGAAGGACCTAAGGGGTCTGAAACATGTAGTGCGTCAATAAAAACTACATTATTCATAATCATAGTTTCCTTCATACTTCATGTTACTGCTGTGGAGATGGCTACTCCACCAACCTGTTGGAAGAGTCTGACTATTAAGTCATTTGGAGGATCGTTTGGGAATAAAAATTTGAGTCAACCATTTGGAAGGTTTAACCTGGTAAAGCAGGGTGCAGGTACATCGTAGTGCCCATATATATTGTCTAAAAAATATTAGAATTCTTAATGAATCAGATGAAAGTGAGTATAGGAATGGTCAGACCAGGGATGACATTGATGTTGTTGGCCAGCTTTAATATCTTGCAATATATGGACAAATAATCCCGTTTTTTTTAAGCGGAGAGGGCATTTTTAGTCGCTGTATGCATAAAATGTCTTGAATGTTGAAATGGGCGAGTGCAGAGAATCTCTGTATTTTATAGTTTTTGGTCACACACTCATTGCATCCCCCTTTAATAGTTTAAAAAATGTTTACTAGTGAGCACATTCCTTTTTCGAATATTTTAGAATAGTCAAGAGCTTCCCAATAAACATAGATCCTAGTATATCACTAATATAACAATGTATCTCTATTTCTTCATAAACTACACATGTTGAATAGTTCAACTCCCTGGACTCCCTGCCAACTCTTTGTCTTTGGGAAAGGTCACCCTCTACTAGCCAGCAGATTAGAAGCTGAATTTAATAGCACAATTGCAAAAATTTAAAAAATGCAATTAGTCAATAGCAACCAGTCAGAAGTTAGCTTTTAACTATCTTCTACAAGTTGGAAAATTAATACGAGGAACTGTTTCGTTGCAATTAGGTTTGCCACCCAGCTGGTATTTTGCCAGTCTAGCCTGTAAAACACCTGCCAGGGCTAGGGCTGATATAACAAATGTACTAGCAATGAAGTTGCTGGGAAATTTGCGATAACTCCAAAGATCAGCCTCTGGACTGCCCCCTTAAGCCACCAATCTGCTCAGAACCCATTCCAAACTTACCAGTACTCTTCTTTTTCTCCTTCCACTGATCCTCCTGTGGGGCCTGTTACATCATAGCCCTGCCCACATTGTGTCACCAGACTGCACCTTTTGTTGTCACCCCCATTGCTGGCTGGTGAGTTTATGTGAAAAAGGTGGCAACACCAGTTGCAATTAGTAACTGCACTACAAGACATCTGTACTTCAGCTGGATGCAGTGGTGGATAAAACTACCGGTTACCTAAATCTATTCGCTACTTTAAGGGCAATGTCTCACGTGGCGTTTTTAAGTTGCATTTTTAAAAATGCTTGGTCAAACATAAATATGCCAATTTAACCATACATGCAAGATAATATGCGTTTTTCAGTCTGTAGTTTTCTCATTCCCCGCAATTCCACTAGTAAAGGTTTGTGAAAAAAAGGCAAGTGGAAAATAATTTACATGCGGAATGTAGCCATACTGCTTGTCAATATGCAACATAATTACGTCAACGGCATGCAACGCCATAAATACGTATATGCAAAATCCATCTCGCGAGAGTTTGGCCGAAATGTTTGCCCACACGTGGGAATTGCTATAGTGTATATTCCATTATTTTCAATAGGGCTTCATTTTGTGCATATATACATTCGGCTGTACGTTTTTAAAAACGCTATGTAAAAACGTGTGACATTACCCTAAAAGTACCTAAAATCAACCTATTGCTTCCTATGTCATGCTATCATGCCTATGTCATCATATGTCATGCGGCCCACGACATTGTACACCTGTTCACACTTTATACAAAATGCTAATGGGGCACCAGCACTGTGTCACTGTATATAGTAAATATTAGTGTGGTCCTGATAGGTTTCCCTGTCTCTTGCTCTGTTCTGCCTTCCATATGCTCCCTGTGTGTGCCCTGCTCTGCCTGTGTGTGCCCTGCTCCAACCATTTGGTGTTTTGGTGTGCTGCCACAATTAATGTGGACATGATCTTGTGGTAACATGGGTGTGGTTTAAAGTGCGTGTGGTTTAAAAACAGGGAGTGGTCAACAGTGGCTTCCATTATCGGCCCTCCACTATGCAGGCAGGGAAAAATTCGGCCCTCTGTACCACAGAATTTGGACAGCACTGTCCTATGTCTTTCTTTGGCAACCTATAATAGTAACATTCATTTTGTAGAATGAATTATAGGGGGTTATTCACTAAACTCAGGCTTTTTGGGACAAAACTTCTGTTTTGTTTTTTTTAATAAAAACTCACATTTTTCGAGATGTATTAAAACCTGATGCAGCAAAAGCCTGAATCTGCAGAGGTTGAGTATAAGTCAATGGCAGAGGTCCATATCCTATTTTGAAGTTTCTGTGGTCTGCACTGGAATCAGCTGAAAAATCAGACTGAGGGATTCGGGTAAATCGTACGATTCAGGTTTTCACTTGATTTTATTGAGTTTTTAACCGAACCGATTAAATCAATCTTTTTAAATAATAAATAAGGTCAAATCGTGGATCCTAGTTTGGTTGGATTTTTTTATTTAAAAAAATCAGATTTGGGTTTTGACAAATAACCCCCTTAAAATGTTAACATAGTTTTGAAAAAAATGATACAAGCTTCTATCTCATACCAGTGTCACTTTGCATGAAGTGTTCTGTTCTTTTTCTTTCTGCTTGATTTACTATTGTTGCACATGGCTTTTAAGTCTCTTGCCATTTCAGTTTCATAACTGGGCCTTTGTAAGTGGGTGTCACCATGGCAACAACCCCCACAATGACAGAATGATATTTAGCATTATGAAATTACTGCCAGATGGGTTGTGTTTAGTGAAGCCCCTAGCTCATGTGTGCATACAAAACTCAGTAAATAAGGATGTATATGTTTATTATAAATGAAGTACTTTATGAGTAATGGGATCTGATTTATGTGCCTCTTGGTATCATTATTGTATGGGCAAGCAGTCAACAAGTTGTTGAACTGTGTGCATCATTTAATTATGATGCATCACTACATTATAATCTCATTTGCATTTTACAAACCATAGAAAACTAGAAAGTTCAATGAAGAACAGTTATAATCTTTAATAGCAACAGTAAATTCTAGAAATGCTGGTTTTATTTGTTAATAAGTAGGATTAGGGAAAAGTATTTGCAGGTCTACCTGCTACTGCAGGAAGTTTAATCTGTAGAGAACAGGAAGCAGAGGAACATGTGGTTCAGCAGATAAACACCAAATTAGGTAGGGACCACATGCAATAAGGCTGTTGCTAGTCAAACATCCAAAATTACATATTAGTAATATTAATTACACTAGAAAAGTATTAAAAATGTGTCTACCTCAGCAGCTGGAGTATATCATTTTTCATTGTACATCAATTCTCCTATGTAGAAAAAAAACGTTGCAGAGAAACATTTATATTTCCCATGATACATGTCTAGAATAAATAAAAAAAAATTGAATTGTATATCAGAAGTCTGCATATAGTAAACTGGCTCAATATTTGAGGCATGGCAGATACACTTAATGGGTGTTCTCCAACTTGTTGGAAACTTTATGTTATACCTTAGGGTTCTATCCTTGATCCATTTATTTTTAAATTGTTTCTTAATGGATTTGAAATGGGAATAAATAATATCACAGTGTTTGCTGATGAAACAAGTTGTATACATTAACTAAATCATTAAAGGGTGTTTTTTTCTCATGGCTGATAAACATGAGAAAGAAAACCCTGAAGCAAAAGGCCTATGAGCAGTGTCGGACTGGTGGGATACCGGTGGGCCCTGGCCCTGTGGGACCCACTGGCCCAGATCCACCCTCAGTGCAGCTGAAAGAAAAATATGGTAGACGAGGGGGGCTGTATCACGGCTCGGGGAGGGGGGTCGGTTTGCATTTCCAGGGGCGGGCCAGAGGGCCCCCTCGTGTCTGGGATGGGAGGCCCCGAGGCAGCAGCCCCGGTGAGCCCTGGGCCCCCCAGTCCAACGCTGCCTATAAGTGATCTTAACAGTTTTGCTGAGGTATACAAGGTGAGTATTTGGCTGAAAGTTAATATAATATGGGACAAAGCAGCATTGACATCATTACAAGCCACCAAAATCACATAACCAAGAAAAGATCTGAGGCTAATTAAAGACGCAGAGTAAAATTAAAGATGTTGAGTAAAATTTGTGTGACATTTCTTTTATACTTCAAGTATACATTTATATTGTACCATAACTATTAGTTAGAAGGCAAAATTATACTTTTGAAATGATTTATGCTTACTAAATCACGTCAGTTGCATTCAATCACTTTTTAAAAAACTAGGCATATTTCCAGGGACAGAGGGTCACAGACAGGGACAATTGCACAAAATGTCAAAACCATTGGTGTTTCTAGGGACAAGAGTCAAAATGAGGCACTATCCCTGAAAGTTAGGACTGCTAGCAACAATGTATATGGAGTTAAAAAAACAATACCATCCAGGACTGGATGTTATTAATTTCCGGGTACTAAATGAGCTTAGTTCTGTGATTGCCAACCCTCTTTTACTTTTTCATGATTCATTAAGGCATGGTGCCAGGGTTCTCATTTTCAGCCTCAAAAGTATAGACCTTAGTATATAGCCTTATAAAGCATTTGTTCTTTATATAGGGCCAGTGACACCAATTGAAAGCTGGAAAGAGTCAGAAGAAGACAAATAATTTAAAAACTTTACAAAATAAAAAATGAAGTCTAGTTCAAAAGTTGATTAGAATTGGCCATTCTGTAACATATTACATCCTTGTGGGTACCCAAATCTTATAAAATCTAATAATTTGCCCCATGTGGAAGTCACATAACAAGAGGCACATACCTTATAAATACGTAGATCATGGGTGTTCTTGCCTGAGATCATGCGGGCACAGTGCTTGGTTGCAAAGGTAAAATTGGCCACTTAAAGCATAGTAAAATCTAGTAAAAACATAGTAATGTCTGTGCAATGCATTTTTTTAAAGCAATTGCATCACTGGCAAAAAGTTACACCTTTCAGGCTACCAGCTAATGATTTGGACCCTCCAGAAAAAAATGTTCAGGGAGTAAATACTAAGATGAATCCCCTTTGGCACTGTGGTTACTTCACTTTAAGGCCAATTAAGGGAAAGCAACCTGCAGCAATCAACCCTAACTTGGAGCACAAGACTGCTCTTGCTAGCTAAACTGTCTAACTTGCATTCCTAGAATGTAATATGACAGTTGCCTATTGCTGACTAACCTTATTGACCCACACGTACCAGGAATAAAGGGAAATATTAATTAGGGGGTTTCCAAGTCACAGACGAAGATAACCCTATGGCACCCTACACTTAATCCAAACACCACCTGGAAATGGGGAAGACTAGTTACAGGAACAGTGTCGACTGGCCCACAGGGATACCAGGAAAACTCCCGGTGGGTCCAGGGCCCTCATGCTGCTATACATTAGGCCTATTTCATGGCCATTCCCTATTTCTATGAGAATAAAGAGGCCAAATAGATGGAATAATAGATTATAGTATATAAAGAAAAGAGACTAGGAGAATAGAGGTTGAGTGAGGAGAGGTAGAATAATAGTACTGAGAGTGGGCCCCTGGTCTAAGGTTTTTTGGTGGGCCCCTAATCTAAGGCTTTTGGGTGGGCCCCTGGTGTCCCAATCCGACACTGTACAGGAAAATGTTCAGTCCTACTGGGAAATCACTGCAGAAAAAATCCTTAGGACCGAGTCCTATCAGCGTTTGACAGAAGAAAACTGTCCCAAACATCTGCGGGATTTCCTGCTGTTTTATAAGCACAGTGTTTGTAGGAAAAGCATTAGTGTGTTGCCATGGAGCTAGATCAGAGAATATTACATTCTCTGTGTATAAAAGTAGAATAACCGTAAATTAAGCTATATATTACAAAACACTTGTTCTTTGTACCATGCCCACTATTGCTGAGGTAAGCACCAAAAATAACTGCATACTGGAAAGTTACTGTTCATACTATATTTTATAGTCTTTGGCTTTTTTACTGAAAATCAGCACAAACAATGCTGTTTATTTTTCTTTTGGCGTAGGTAGCCCTGCACTTGACAGGCAACAATTACACCTTCTGATGTCATTGTTTTGTGCAAGTGCAATTATGTTGAGTGGGTGCCATTTCTCTATTTGCCTCAGGCAGTCAGTTAATTGAGCCACTCCTGGCTCAGCTTGACAAAATATACTGTACAGTATGTAGACATGGAAAGAGTTCAAAGAAAAGTATAAATATAAATAGTAGAAATGCAAAATATAGTTCCACGAATGGCAGCTCAAATGAAAACTGCTTGCACCAAACAAAAGGCACTTGGATATATATAAGAACACTATGCAAATATTCTCAAGGCTGTACAATGGCAACAAGGTCAGCTCTTGATAAGCAAAAGATTTCTCTTTCAGCAGTGACAAGGTTATTAAAGAGGAGCAAAGGACAGTAACCTGTCTCCAGCTTCTCTCTAATTGGCTGTGTCTATATCCGGTGGCATTAGGGAAAGCAGGATATGCACAATTCTCAAAACTGTTGATCATTGAGAAATTGTTATTATATTACTGTGACACAATACATTTTTGCAGTTTGATCGAAACTAGATATAAAATTGTACTGGCACTGCCAACTGTCATATGTTGACTTAACTGGATGCAAAAGGAGCACATATTGGTACTCAAAAGATACACGTACCCTCTCAACTTGCAGCATACACCAATGCACCCCCCCATCCAGCTTGCTTTTAGGATTTGCATGAAGGCTGAAGGGGCATGATGGTTTGGAAGCCCTAACAATCTGGCATGCTAGTGAAGAACAGGATCATTCCCCTCCCATTAAAGGGATCCTGTCATCAGAAAACATGTTTTTTTCAAAAGGCATCAGTTAATAGTGCTGCTCCAGCAGAATTCTGCACTGAAATCCATTTCTCAAAAGAGCAAACAGATTTTTTTATATTCAATTTTGAAATCTGACATGGGGCTAGACATTTTGTCAATTTCCCAGCTGCCCCTGGTCATGTGACTTGCCAAACATTTAGGGGTTGCCACAATCTGTTTTTCTTTTCTTTTTCAGTTATTTTTTCAGTCATGTTTTTTTCCACAATTTACTAAAACTGCATCGTGTAGGTGCTGGGTTCATGGGAAAAAAAGGCGTGGCTGAAAATGCACTTTGTGGGAGACGGCCTTCCTGTAATTTGGAGTTTTCGGAGAAGGGAATTCATACCTGTATAAATAAATTATTTTATATGCATGAAAATACAGCTGATTGCAAAGGCATTTTTTCCACCGAGCTCATCAGTACCAATAGTCAATGCATATATAGTATGTATAACTATTGTAGAGTTTCTGAAGCAAATAAACCAGTTTTACGAATGCAGCACAACAGTACATTTTATGTTCATTTCTTTAAAACACTTTAATTTTTTGGAGTTACTGTTCCTTTAATAAAATGTATATAATGTAACTAAAATACTGCACTTACTGTAATTGGATGTTACAAGATGAATCCAAATTCAATAATAAGTAAAAGACACTTGGAGGTTCAGGTTCAAGTTGGTCTCTAATGCAGAACATTTTCAACAGATATTGCAAGCACAAAAGTCTGCCTGAGATATGTAGCTTTAAGGTCCTGGCTGATCAACACTTACACCAGTGAATAAGAAGATGATCCTTCCTGACACACTGGAGAACATAGATTTAGGAAAATGCATCAGGCCTCTGAAAAAAAAACTGCACAACCTAGTGGTAATTTTATTTTATGATCACAATGCTGTCATCAGGGTGGGTACAACTTTATAAGTAGTACACATACTACATAAAGTCATCCACATTATTTTTATTTCTAAAGAATGCAGTCAGTTGGCCCAATAATATTTAAATTGTTAAGGAGTGGAGTTATATCAACCTACCAAAAATATAGATTTTTATTTACTACTTTTATTTATACAAAGATTAGTGAGGCGACTTTTCACTAGCGTTACTTCAGCTGTGTGAGCATTTCATAGTGGAGATGCGCTAGCGATTGGATGTGCCTAGCGAAAATTCGCTAGTGATCTTGCGCTCAGCTCATTTTGCATAGGGCGGGAAATTTAAAGTTGTATGGAGGTCTTTATTATAAATGTTGGTGCAAATGGTTTAAGTTACCACTTTAATTACAAATGTCCAGGGAACCTTAATAAAGACAAGAGTTAATATAATGACCTACACATGAGCCCACCATAAAATGAATGTTCCATATGTTATGAAATGTCTGGGAAAAAAAGGAAAAGTCGCCAGTGTTTTTGGAACTTTAATGCATTTTCAGCACACAGGATATGATGAAAGTGACAGAAGATTGAGGAAGATTTAGCTTCTTTTTAGCACTTCGTCTGGTCTGAGGTGGCGAAGTGAACTCTGGCGATAAAAGTAACGTTCATTAAAATCAGCACTTTACTGAATTTGCGGAGTAATGACCTTTCGACAGCACGAAAATTTGTCTGGCGATAGAGTGCGAACGAACGCTAGCGAAGGTCTTTGGCGATGTCCCTGCAGATGGCAACATTGGCGAATTGTCGCCCTTTAGTGAATCTGCCCCTATAGCTTCCAGGGCCAGCCAGGAAAATCTTTTCAACAGAGAAACCATTCCCTTGCAGCTTTCAACTCATACCGGGGAGAAATTAAAGGCAAAACACACCTTTTACCCATCTCTGTGGTCATTCTACCACTGTATGTGCATATATATGTATTTAATGTGCCTTTGCCCTTACAGTACTCAGTGGATGTTGTGCACAGGGGCCTTTTGCTGTGTCCTCCCCTGAAGGTAATACGTGATTGGTTGTAATGGGCTTTTGCACTGAGGCAGAGTTCCATCCATTTTGGTAAGCCTTCTTACAGTTAGCCTCGACATGATTAATATGCACTTTCCAGACAATATGGAGTACTATTAGCTTCAAAATGAATGGACTCTCTGACGTGGGTATATATGCAATTGCAGTAATTTGGTTGTTGTGAATTTAAATGAACTTAAGTAAGAAATAGGCATAATATAAATTTATTAAATTTAGACACTCTATAGCTGGCACAAGTATAATCTGCTGCTAAAATTCATTCTAAAGCACCACACCCAACCACCATCTTCTGACAGACTTACACATTCCAACCATACCCTACTTTGTATTATACTCACGTAATTCACTCTGTTGACATGCACAGAAGTCTGACTTTTGAACATACACCCAGACATAGTATATACTCACTCACAGTGTATACTGTGAGTGATAAGTGGACCAAATAATAGCTTTCTTGGTTTTAGAGCCCTAGGAAACAGGAACCCTGCTGCCTTCATCTGGCAGTATAGTACACAGTTAAATGAATGTCTGGGTCTGATTTTTTTTTAGAATTGCTAAGATTAAACTGTAGACTGTAATTTTCTTCCATATGTTGATTTTTTTATTTGCTCTTTTTCATCCCTTAGTAGGCCCAGAGAATCTGACTGTTACTGCTATATCTTTTCTTTTTTAACTGTTTGTTCCTTTTGAATTTCGAACCACTGGGTTGCACAAGATCTTTGCACCTTGCAAGTAAATTAGTACTCATGTCCTATAAGATGGTTGGTGATTATATTATATCACCTAGCTGTCAATGTTGGTAGCTGTGGTTCAATAATAGCTGGGAGGCAGTAGGTTAAGTATATACCTGCCACATACTAACAATTCACATGAATAGCTTGATTAGGTTTTGTTTTTACTCACATCAATGTATATTTCCACTGGTCTGCATGGCTGACACTCAATGAGGCAAAATAAAAGGCAGAATGTGCCCTGTGTTGGAAATAAGTTTTTATTGCACAGGAAAGTTCAACATTTCATTCAATATAAACAAAACACATTTTAAATACATGATATTATTGTATATATTTATTCTCTTCCTCAAAGATGAACCATTCTATATATAACAAATCAGACAACTCTACAAAAGGCTAGAAAAAGACAGGGACACGTTAAAGAAGGGGAGGGTGGTAAAATACTGGCAAGCAATAGAAACATTCATAACAGAATTCAAGTTTTTATGCTTATTCTGTGGCCCATGTGAATGACTGAGGGTATATTAGAGGCAAAGTGTAAATCTGGGATTTTGGGCTAAATGAATTACAGTAGAAAATGATGTGGTACAGGTAGTGTGTGACAGCTGGTGCATGAAAGCTGCTTGGATGTACGCTTACGCGTACGATGTGTTTAGGGAAGACTAAACAGTGGTCCTTCCACTGGGGTGAATTCCAAGTGCCGGCCCACTAATCCTATTATTTGCAGCTCAGAACACCTGAAGGGCTGTGAGTTTGACATCCCCAAAATTTTGTTTATAGGCACTATAATGCTATCAAAAGAAATCCAAAAAGACCATCGAATGGATTTTGTTATGCAACAGTTTGCACAGCCTTTGTCAGCTGTTGAAGCTGGATGTTATTTCCGAGTGTGTGACTGCAGACAATATGACTAGCACTATCTGACCAAAACATTCTCCAGTGAAAAAAATCTGTTTTACTGCAACTATGAATAAAATGGAAATGGGGATGATAAGGGACTTAGCGCCAGGACAATTAACTTCATGAGACTAGAATAAATGAATATGTAAAGTATCTTTTCGGGCCAAAAAAGCCAAAATACAGCTGCAGTATTCTGCAGTGAACATGGCATGTAAATGAGCAGAAAGAGTGGTGTAGCACACCATTGAGTGTACTTTTGCTGTGTATTAAGGCGATGTGTGACTGCTTGTAGTGTGCCTTGGACCCGCAGTGTACCCGTGCAACTCCCTGCAACTACCGGTACCTGGTGTAGAGCAATGCAGCAGGGTAATCAGCCAGACAAGTTTCTTTGCAGTAACATAAACTTGTATATTAATGGAGAACTGTTGCAATGGAGTAGTTCACAGGTACTTAGATGTTCACAGACATAATAGGATAGCTTCAAACAGCAATATTCTCTCCAAGTGGTACAAGGTGCTCCAGGTGAGCTAATATCTCTCACTAGGCACTATCCCTCCGGATGAACACTAATGCTTGGGTTTCTCAGCCTTGGGTCTTGTATCTTGGCAACAGACTTGTTCCTCACCTCACCCACTGTATTCAGCCTGGGGTCTGGGGTCTTGGGTCTTGGCACCCTATCTGGTCCTCAACTCACCCTCTGTAGTCCCTGCTCTAGTGGTTCACATACCACGGGGTCCTAACCCCACTATTTCTCCTCGTTGGAGCCATATCTGCTCACTAGCTACCCTGTGCTGACTCTCACTCCTAGAGTGACTATTACTGTAGTCACTATTGCTAACTCACACTAGCTTCACTGGCAGACCTGGACCTGTAGTACCTCTCAATGAGTTAAAGTCCCAGGACAGACCCAGACCACATGGTTCTAAACCCCTTTATATTATCACATAGTAATCAAAATATAATGCAGTGTTGCCCTGCACTGGTAAAACTGCTGTGTTTGCTTAAGAAACACTATTATTGTTTAAATAAATAAGCTGCTGTGTAGCAATGGGGGCAGCCATTCAAAGGAGAAAAGGCTCAGGTTACACAGCAGATAGCAGATAAGCTCTGTCTGTCTAATGGTGTTTTCAGTTATCCACAATGTGGGACTGGGACACCAGGGGCCCACCCAAAAACCTTGAGACCAGGGGCCCATTCAAAGTATTATTTTCTTCCTTTCCTTGCTCAACCTCTATTTTCCTAGTCTCTTTTCTTTTCATACTATAACCTATTATTTCATCTATTTAGCCTCTTTATTCTCATAGAAATAGGGAATAGCCATGAAATAGGCCAAATGTTTAGAAGCAAGAGGCCCACTGACACCTTGGCCCACCGGGAGTTTTCCTGGTATCCCGGTGGGCCAGTCCGACACTGGTTATCCATTAGTTAACCTGTGCCATATAGCCGTTTTTCAATTTCCGCCATTGCTACACAACAGCTTGTTTATATGAACTATAATAGTGTTTCTGAAGCAAACAGATCTGTTTTACCAGTGCAGGGCAGCAGTACATGATATTTTCATTACTTTAAAACACTTTCACTTTCCTTTAAACTCCACAAGCCTTTGAACTTTGAACAAATCTGTGTTCACATATGATGCAGTTTTTGAAAATGTCAGAATCGAATATGTAAATTATGGCTAATGATAATGATATGATAAGGCAAAGTAAGTGCAGTTCTGTTGGAATTGTGTTGTATGGGTTATCACATACTTTGTATTAGCCCCCACTTGCTGCTGAACCCCTGATAATGTTCTAATTTCTATGGAAAGTTTTTTTGATGATACAGTACATATGGAACAATTTAGAGGTGTCCAGCTATTATACTAATAGTGATATATACAACCCAAAGATTCTGTGTCTGACATCAACAGTCCTGTGAAGTGTCATACAATTTGTGCAACAGTAATACATGAAAGGGGGCACAACTAGAGATTGCAGTGCTTCACAGTAAAATATTTTTAGGGCCCCTCACCTGAAAAAGGGAGATACTCTGTTTTGCATAAATACAATAAAAATGAGCATTAGTCGTGCCCTTTATATTTGAGACACTCAGGAGACGCTGTGCCGCTGCCTCTATTTTAACACCCTTTGGGGAATGTCAAGGTGTCTTATCTTCTCTGCTGATCAATTAGATAGAGTTTTGCTATTGCCATCCTCTTGGTTCAGAACAATAATGCTCTATACCCGAGTTATGTGAACCTCATAAGAACCTCAGTACCACAACTTTGTTATTTTAAGGGCACCATTTAGCAACAGGCAAAAAGTCACTGTTCACCTGTTACAAAATGGTCATGAACATTTTTGTTACTGATAACAAAAGAAATACTTTTTTTACATTGACAGTTTGGTACAGGAGCTCAAGCCTTAAGAATGTGCATGTAAGAAATGCTATCTGAAGTTTAAGGTGGCTTATTTAAAGCAAGGCACGTTTGATAAATGCACATAGCAGATTTATTTTTTAATTGGTATCTTTAAAATTAATCAAAAATATTTAGATAAAACAGTGGTATTATTTAGGGTTTCCTGGCTTAGCTCAGACTCAGGGCCAGAACTAGGAGTAAGCAGAGGAGGCCAGGATTTGGCCTTTTTCAGCAGGGTTCAGATTCTGCCGTATCCAAGTTCCTGGCCAAACCAAAACCAAATCCTTAAAATCATGTGACTTTTCATCAGACAAATAAGGTAGATGTAATTTTTATAATGCACAGTTCCTTGTGACCCTTTCTGGCCCTTATTTGCATTAAAGATTATCCCAGTCCCAAAATAGAGATTTTGGAGCATCCCTAGTAATTAATCTAGCTACCATTCTATGTCTACGAAGGCTGCTTATAAGAAATTGAAAGTACAGTATTGTTCTGGTTTTCGTTAAAAAGGTTTCCTAGATTTGTGCTCTTTCTAATTGCTGTCATGTTAACCCTACTTGCAGACATTCAGACATATAAAAATTACTTTATACTCTCCTTTAGTAAAAAAACAAAAAAAGACCATAATCAGGAACCACAGAGGTAAGAAAGTGAAAATTTAGAGAGATCCATGCAGATAAGTAAAAATACCATGCATAATACTATATTTACATATAAATTGGTAAGGGAGGAGGGTATATTGCTGGGCTACAAATAAGCTATTTAAACAAAATACACATTAAAGGCAAGTGCCATCTGTTTTGTGTCAAAGAAACCGAGACTGGATAGGGCTAAATCAGAACAAGAAATGGAAAGACAAAAGCAGAAATGAAGAAACATTGAGACTGAGAAGATCAGTTAGAACAGAAATGTTATCTCACTTAATTCATATTGCCTAGCAAAGGAGATATCTCATTTAAAACATCTGAATAAGTGAACACTTACAACTACATACTGTATCTTCAAGAATCATAATGATATCCTTTCATGCAATGCAAAGTTGAGGTTGTGCCTTTGTCCATTACAAGACATTGATATCTGCCTGGCATTTACAAGCGTAGGTACTATTGCATTTCATAGATTTCCATCATATACTATAGGTATGCTATAGATATTCAGGTATACATTAGGTATACTCCACTTTACTATGGTGGCATGGGGTATTTTGCCAGGAGAAGAGACAATGCAGGTCTCTTAGGTGTTTATTATTCTCACAATTCCCAATAAATGTCACAGTGTGTGACATGATCTCCAGCCTGTGGTTATATTACAATTACATGTTACAAAAAAGCAATTACTGATTACTGCCTGGGTACTGGTAACAAGGTGCCTGTCCATATGGAACAGATCTTGATAGATTGCCCTCAAGCTGCAAAACGGAAATGTTGTAGTTTATCAGATGGTTCCTGAGTGACAGAGCCTTGAAGCTTCTTATGTTGACCACACTGTCTGGAGATAATAAAGGAAATGGAATGTATATTTATTTTCTCTTGACTAAGTATAAATCATTCTTCCCCTTGATTATTTTTCCCAGACAGCAGGAGCAGTAAAATGGTTCCAAGTTCATAAGACTAAACAGGTTTAGGTAGGATGCAGTGATGGTCTACAGCAGGTCTGTAATGCTCATCAGATCATCTTGGTTCTATTTACTGTTTGCAGTCTGTATAAACATCATTTTCTACAACACTGGATGATTCTGTAGTACAGTGCAGTACTTTGCAGTTATCCATTGCTTTCTTAAGTGAGAAAGCAATCAGCATGTCTGTAATATTTATGATATTTTTCATTTTTTTTTTGTTTTAATAAATTACTGGAAGCTCTTTGCTAAGCAGGTTTCTCTTTATGGGTGTGTAGACTTTTGCTAAAGAAATGCCATGCTCTGCAGGAGTAAAATGTGCAGCTGTCCTTTGGTAGTAAAAGGCAGTTCTCTGCAGGAAACCACACTTTGACCATACACAGTTGTAGAGTATGCTCTGCTGTTCCGTTGCCCTATTAGTGCCACAGACGCAGAGAACAGCAAGTCACCTCCCTCTGAAGCACACACACTATATCTACTGTCTACTAGTCTCAAAGGAAGGGCAGCAAAACAGTTAGAGGCACCTCCTTCTCCCCAAGCAGAGTGTCCCGCTTCAGACTACTTCCCTTATTCAGCACCTTTAGTTTAAGTGACATCTTTTTAGCACTTCCAGCAACTAACCCATCAAAGAAGAAATCTTCATTGAAGACTGGGTTTCGACTGTTTTTGATAATGGTACTTCTCTGTCGATGAACCTTTCCTGGGTTCAGATAGAGAACTACACAGCAATTCACCCCCTTGGGGTCACAAATTTTGTCAAAAATTGCTGCAATCAACCTTACTCTAAGCCTGGCATTTGTAGGGTCATACTCTGCCACCAACCTCATACTACCACCTTTGCTAAGTCCAAGAGTGTGTTCCTTCTGCAAGAGGTCCAGAGGAAGCACTCCTTGCTGGCCACTACCAATGCCAGCTCCTTTAGCACTCCGCAGTCTTCTCCTAGGCATACTTGGACTGGTGTCTGCAGAACTACATTCATCTGTGGAAAGTGAACTGTTACGGGCAACTGAGTGTTTCAGCTTCATGAGTTTGGACTGAGTGTCTGGAGTAAATATCTTGAGCAGAGAGACTGACCTGGACAACAGTGGGGAGCTGAAGGGCGAAGATTCTGCTGAAGAGCAGGTATCACTCTCCCCTCCACTGAAATAACGATATGGATTCATCAAAGACATGCCAAAATCTGAAGGATTAAGTTGGGATCCTCCACCCCCATCTGTTCCACTCCTTCTCTGAGAACTAGGAGAACTTGACTGAGATGGGCAGGGAGAGAGTGATCCCTGCTCGCTGTGAAAGAGGGACTCCTTTCGACGAGTGTGTGGGCTTTCCATTAGAGTCACAAAACCATATGAAGTCTGTGCTTTGGGAACATATGAAAGAGACATAGCTGTCTGGGATTGAGGATCAGCATTTGTGCCTAGATCCTCTTCTGATGCCCACTCATCTGCACTCTCTATTTGAATAATATGGCGGTTGGCAGCCTTTAGTAAATTGCGGCTCTCTGATGTGGCTTTTGCAGGAAGACGGGGACTGCGCTGAGGACGTCGGCTTGATAAGTTCTGCTCAGAAGCAGATGACCCCAGGTTTGGTTTAGAAGAGACACCATCTCCTGATGAAACTCCCTCAGCCCCTCCACCTTCTGCTGGGACACTGCTAAGTTTGGGAGGAATGAAGAAGTCTGGGATCTTGTCTGGAGTCAGCACATTGCTGTATGACCCACCCTTAGACTTGTCAGCTGAATCTCCTGATTGGCGCCCACTACTGTGGTCTACAGTTCCACGGATTCTCTCCAAAAGCCACATTCTTCGTGTCCTCTAAGATTTAAGAGATTGGAAGAAGAAAGATGTATAGATAGGCTCCTATCTGAAAGAGATGCAAAAATAATTTCAGGTCACATTTACAGAATTTCAGCTCTCCACAACAACCATATTAAAGGTTACAAACAATGACGGACAGTTCTAAAAAGGGGTAAACTGTGACAGAACTTCTAATATTATAACTGAAAGTGACTGGAGGGATGGAATCACAGTATGAAACATTGGTGCTGTAGAACTACATCTATCACATACTGTATACGATCACTCCCTGTTTTTAGACCACACCCACTTTAAACCACACCGACGTTACCACAAGACCATGTCCAAATTAATAATACACCGAAGAAACAAAAGGTTGGTGCTCACTGCAGGGATATCACTCATGTGAAAAAAAAGTTGTCATATCAAGACATACCCTTAAATCCATACAGTATACCTCCTCCTCCTCCTGTGGATCACAGTACCCCCCAGGGCCCCTAACAATAATGTCCAAATGCTAACAAATCCCCAGTACAAATACCAGGCTTATGTTCCACAGGCAGAGCAGGGCACAAACAGGGAGCATAGGGAAGCATAGGGAAGAGTATGGCACACATTGGCAGAGTATGGCACACCAAAGAAGAATAGGGCATGCATAGTATGGCACTGCTAGTAAGTATAGGATGAGCAGAGTATGGGACGTATATGGAGCATGGGGCAGACAGAGTATGGAACACACAGGGAGCATAAAGCAGGCAAAGTATGGCACACACAGGGAGCATACAGAGGCAGAGTATGGCACATACAGGGAGTATAGGGAAGACAGAACAGAGCAGGAGACAGGGAAACTCATCATGACCACTTTAAGATGTACTACATACAGTGACACAATGCTGGTGCCCCATTGGCATTTTGAATAAGGTGTGAACAGGTGAACAATGTCTCAGGTGTGAACAGTACAGGGCTTTATGATGTGAACAATAGAGGTGTCACCGGTGTGAACAATGCAGGGGATTACAGTCTGAATTTGAGATTTAAACAATGCAGGGGCTCAGTACTGACCTTTTTGAAGTTTACAAATGGTAAACAGACACAGCAGGCAGACTTTTATGTGGAGGGCCACACAAGGGGGGGTGCGGGCCACCAGTTGGACATCCCTGCACTAGGCTAGGACCATTAGTGGATTAAGAGTTAACAGATGTGAGTCTTGGGAAACACAAGGTTAACAAGTAGCTGAAGTTCCTTTTTTATTGGTCACCCGCTTCCGGGGTCATCCTCCAATCTGTGTTTATTTCACCCTCCCTGCCTGTGTGAGGATCTAGGTGCACTAGATGCAGACTGCTGGGAAATAGCTGGGCAGTTTGTGGCCAGGATGTTCCACTCTAGCTTGCAACTATTTGTGTCCCCCCCAAATGATTACCATTGTTTCCATTTTGGCAATTAATGCTCCTTAAGGTTTCCGAAATTCTCTTTTTATTTATTATAGTTATTCTTTAGCTATACCTGTCTTTTCTATATACATTTTATTCTAGGTCCCTCCATACCTAAAGAAGTGCCACCTAATAGACTATGTAGCTGTACCCTAAAATTCTTTCTATTACTATTTATAAACCATTATTACTTATATGCTGTGTTGTTCAAGCACCTTAGTTAGGATCAAAACAATGCACTGTTTAATTATTACAGAGAAAAAGAAAATAATATATATGAATTAGAATGATTTGCTTATACTGGGCTTTATGGGAGATGGCTGTTCCATCACTGGGAGCTTTCTAGATAACAGGTTTCTCGATAAAGGATCCCATACCAATATATGTAGATTGTTAGAACCAGCAAAAGTAATTATTTTATTGCTGATTCCTTTAAAATACCCCTTTAGCTTATAGATATAAAATAAAGTACACATTAAAGAAACACATGATTGTGGGGGAAATGCTTATGCTCTCCAAATGACCTCCTATTGTCTCAACTGTATATTTCCTATTCCTTTTTATCACCTTGTCTCCCACAATGAAATAAGTAGAGTCATTACACATTTAGGACAAGTAATGAGTTATACTGTCAGTTTTAAGTTAATGATTTCCAATTCTACAGAGAGGCATTCAGAACAGAGCATCCATGAACAAGAAGGACGGTTTTAATTAGGTGTATCTTGTTGGCCCTTCACCACCAAAGCCCATGTCAAATTGAATATCACAGTTTCTTACTGCAGGCAAAGATTTGCACCAAGGTGTGAGACGTGTCGACCGTGACAAACAGTTTCAACCTTATCCCATAGGGCTGAGAATTTAGCTATAACAGAACTACAACTCTATCACTGACAGGCTGCTAAACTGGGTGTAACAGATTTGAGATCATTCTAGTTAATGTTTTCTAAATTGAACATCATTTCTGGGTCCTGCTGAATACGAAATCCTCCATAAAACTGTAATTGAACACCATGCTGAATCCTGGATTAAGCGTATCCATAGTTAATGCAGAATGAAATACATGTCTCTCTCCTTGTTACAGATCTAGGAGGAATCAATGCAATGCCTGGCACTGTGTCACAGTTTCACATGTTGCATGACAATGAATACCAATCAGAAGAGAAATGAACTGCTTGGTAACCACAAGTAGTCTGATAAAAACCAACATACTGTATTGACAGCTGCACATCCAAAGGCACAGTCAAGACGATCTAAGGAGCGGTTAAGTAGTTAAACACATTTTTAAAATAATTTCATTATGGGATCCATTATTCAGAAACCCATTATCCAAAAAGATCAGAATTACGGAACAGCCATCTCCCATTGAATCTCCCATTTTATCCAAATAATTTAAATTTTAAAAATATATTTTCTTTTTCTCTGTAATAATAAAACAATGCCTTGTACTTGATCTAAACTATGATAAAATTAATTATTACAAAGCAAAACCAGACTATTGCGGTTATTTAATGTTTACATGATTTTCTTGAAACTGAAGGTATGAAGATCCAAATTATAGAAAGATCCGTTATCCAGAAAACCACAAATCTCAAGTAGTCTGGATAACTGTTCCAATACCTGTATTTAAAAACCCAAGTAGGCATGTTCAAAAAATATATTTTTAGTGATATCAATGACTGTATTTGTTGGGTGCTATCTGGTAAAAACAAGTATATAACACCAGCCTTTTAAAGGAGAAGGAAAGGTTAAAACTAAGTAAGCCTTATCAGAAAGGTCCATCTAAATATACCAGTAAACCCCCAGTAATACTGCTCTGAGTCCTCTGTCAAAAGAAACACAGCATTTCTTTCCTTCTATTGTTTACACATGGGCTTCTGTATCAGACTTCCTGCCTTCATCTTAAACCTCATTGCCCTGGGCAAGAGCATGCTCAGTTTGCTCCTCTTCCCCACCCCCCTCCCTTTTCTACTGTAATCTGAGCCCAGAGCAGGGAGAGACTCAGGCAGGAAGTGATGTCACACCATGTTAATACTGCAGCTCCTATCCTAAACAAACAGAGTTTCTAGAGCTTTTTACTCAGGTATGGTTAAACATTCTACAGAATAAATATAGCATTCCAGCTTGCACTATTGCAGCTAATCTATTGGCAATAAAATCCCTCCATAGCTTTCCTTCTCCTTTAAAGAAGGAAATTATCACAGGGTAGATCACTTGATCTGTGCTAGGCATTATTGGTCTTGCCAGTTGCCATTGGTAGCTGGACTCCTATATGGTGTGTGTGTGGGGGGGGAGTTCAGAAAGCTATGAGTTTATGCTTACCTCCAAATCCTGTGCAATATGTCTTGATGTCTTAATGGGACCTTGTCCAGGTTTATAAACAAAGTTAGAAGCCCACGCACTTAGAGCTTATGGAAAGCCTATCAGTCAGTGAGGAATTATGCCTGAGTTTACACCTTACAAAACAACAGCAGCAAGCTATATTGTTTGGTTTAAACATATTTGTCAATATCTTTCGGTCCTTTCCCTACTCTCAGTCAGTAACCAATATATAAATATTTGGCCAAAATGTCACTGTGACACTCCCTTCTATTTCACTGCCTTTCTAACTCTCTCCTCCTACTTTCTCAGTGTCTCTCTTTCTGCCAGCTCTACCCAACCCCTCCCTGGACTGTAGCACAGATTACACCTTTTAAATTCATGCCAATAATATACACAGCACCTGCTTATTCAGTGTTTCAGCCAAACACTGTGGTTTTGCAAAGCTTGACTGTTCCCAGAAAAATAAGTCTCTAATGCTCCCAGAGTTAAATATGAAATATAGCGTATGTGTGCATGAGACTTGGTATATTCTTTAGGTCAAATAAGCTATAGAACATTAAGAATATGCAGTATAAGACTACTATCAGCCTGCAGATGAACAGATGAGGAAAATCCTTTATCAAATTCATTTTACTGGGTAAAGCAGTGCTGCTCAAAATCTACAGGTGTGCTAGAGGATTTTTTATGTGTAATCATTGCCAAATATATGGATGCAATTCTACCACTAGTATCATTTTCCCCTTAATTTCAGCGTAGTATGGCACCTGTAATACAATGTGTACCACAACTTCAGGTAGTTTACCACCTCCTCAAAGCGCCTCTTAAATTCCAGCCCAACCTTGTGTCTGTGTGCCACAGGCTGAATTGAGGTAGAAGTTGCAACAGTAATGTAAGCGTGCAAGTACCTTTGTTAATAGTGTGTGCAAAACAGCATCCGATTTTGTGCTTTCCTTTGGTAAATTTTCACCTGCACAACCTGCAAAATAGATCTTCTCAATGACACATGCTTGCAATTTGATTATTGTTAAATAGTTGGGGAGCAACACAAGCATGAAAAAGTCCCTGGGGGTGAAAAATTTGTGCTGTGATTGGCTATTTGGTAGCCTATATGTGGAATGGCAGCCTACAGGAAGCTCTGTTTGGCAGTACACCTGTTTTTTATACAACCAAAACTTGGCACAAATTTATAAATAAGCACCTGCTTTAAGGCCATTCCATTCCAAGGAGTTGGAAAGCAACATGTTGCTCATGAGCCACTGGTTGGGGATCACTAGTCTAAGGCATGTAAAAGCATTAACCATCCACTATTTACTAGAGCAAGTGAGTGCTGTAGCTTCACATTAAGTGGCTAAAAAATAACCTTTCAATGTAAACTGTAAGTGTACAGTCAACTGTATCCTACTTTCCTATATCCTACTTTTGTCATCAAACTGCTATAATTCTTAGGGGAATGTCACTGTTTCATAGATATGCCACTAACTATAAAATAATACAGTTCTACACTTCATATCTATGCTATCCATCAATAAACAACATATATCCAAGCAGTCTTTATTAATGTTCTATCGATATGCACATATGTAAATGCTCCGTTGATGATAATAAGAGATACATTAATTGCTCTACAGACAAATGTGTGGGATCTGCTTTCCAAAAAGATGTGCAATGATCTGCAGGGCTATGTAGAAGCAAAAAAATGAAAATGGTGTTTAGATTTATGTGAGATGGTGTTATATTGATCACAAATAATACAGATAATGGTGAATGTGAGAACAGAAAAGATCTTGTTCCTAGTCTTGCTGCAATGTTTTATTGTTGGTGCACTCCTGATCAATGCCATATTACCAGCTAGATCTCAGTTTAACCCAAACAATGAGCTGCACAACACACAAGAATGACATTTTTCCCTGCACACTGATGTGCTGATGTGACGTTGCTGAATTAGTGATTTGCATCTGGCCCTTTAATATACAGTCAAATTTACATTTATTGAGAATGTTTACCTCCTGCGATGATCAGGTCTGTCAGTTCCAGGGCACTGCAGAAAGAGAGATCACTATCAGTAGACAAAATCAAATCTTTAACAAAGAAAATAGAAGTTAATTTATTCCAGGTTTTTCTTGGGTAAAGCAGTCTAGAGAGGAAAAGGGGATTTTGGGCACAAGGTACTGTGGTTGTTCAGATGTTATGGGTAAGGGTTGAGCAGTTCAGCACTGAAACTGATGTGTTACGTGGTTTTTATAGGAGGTGGGGGACAAAAACATGAATGTCAGACCTCCAGCCCTAGCTGCGAACTGCATCACTGAGAAAACAGTTTCTAGAGCTACAGCTCCCAAAACTGGAGCTACAGGTTTACCACCCCTAGAATAAAGAGTAAGTGGTTTTAACCTATGTTTTTGATAGACAAGGAAACATTTATTTAAATAGGAGTAGTTAAAGGGGAGCAGTGGAAAAATTATAACAGGTAAGGGTTTTTGAAAGGTTTTTTAATGTCCTTTGAGAAAAAGAAACTGAACAATGCAACAGGATTTAAATGGATGTTAGAGGTGCTTAGGGTTCAGACAAAAAAAGTGTAAGGTTTGTATTTGGGGTTATGAAAAATGGTAAAGGGAAGGCAGGATTTTGTAGGGTATAAGGTGTTACGTTCTCAGAAGAAAAGGTGCATACTGAGTTAATTGGAAATAGCACTGGCCATTGAGAACCTGAAAAGCTGTTTACCTATCTCTCTTTACTGTTTGATCTCCCAATATTTAGAGTACAAAACTCCCTGTATCAGAGTCCCCCATCAGTGAAAAGAGGGACGAATGAATATTGTCATTTATTTCCCTTAAGGTAAAACTTTGATGAAATCATCTTTATGACAGACTGCTGAGCCAAAAAGCACTGCAGCGTACACCATTTCCTCTCCCCCTCAGCAGTGAAAGGGTTACCAATTGAGCTAACAATAGGCAGATGCATGAACATTAGAGGTGGTGACTGGAGAGCCTACTGCAATTATATTTATAGCAGCAACACAGCTCTTAGCTGGGTTATGTCACAGTAACTAAAGTAGCTGCATTAAAAATTATCTTGGCACTTGAAGGGTTAACTCTAAAAGCAACCAATCCAAATTAAAAAGCTGTGGACATGCAAGTAAACCTTATACACTGTATGTCACAGCAACAGCTTCCTAACCTTCTATACCACAGACCCACCACAGATAAACACCACACATATAGCAGAAACATTTCAGCAATTTTATGACAATCAATGGCAATTGCACAAAGACTGCAATAAAGTAATATTGGGTTACATTAACAGGTAATGTGTAGAGCAAATATACAGATTCATCCACCTTACAATCTCAGAAGCTTAAATGCAGAAAGCATTGCCATTTGCCTTGTGATGCAAAGTAAAGACTCTTTTGGAGAAAGGACTGCAGCAAGCCTTGCAGGGACAATGATTCAGTTTTCCACGCTGAGTGCAGTAAAGGTTCCTACCTGTTGGTCTGACTTACTGTATCAGCTGTGTGAGTCTTCTTTCAGAGTAGTTGGTTCTAAATTACTATCCAGGTGGCCCTGGAGTGTTGGGTGTCTGATTCTGCTAGGATTCGTAGATGACAGAAGGAGGTCTTGACTTATGGTTAAAATATAACTGTCACGAATAGCTACTACTGATTAAATTGTTCAGGTGGTCCTTGCTGAATTTGTGGCAAGATCTTTGGGATTCCTAGTTGGCTTGAAATGATGCTCTGCTAATAGTAGTCCAGGAGATCCTGGATAGATGTTTCTGGGTGTTGTTAATGTGTACTGTATAGGTGGTTATTCCTGGTATCTTCTGATCTACTAGTCCATGGGTTAGCTCATCTCCACTCCGGATGACTGTGAAGTGGTCAAGAATTTCTTTACAGCAATATGAATATAGATATATGAATATACAGCACTCTAGCCAACCACAAGTAATGCCTCTAATATACACCCACAGCTTTGGGCTGCTCCACATGCAGGATCACATAGTTGATATTTACATCCAGGCGAGCGTTCAGTGTGAGGGATACCAAATCACTGTTCAAGTAGACAGCACTCACCAGTTTAAATATGAAGAAAAGGTGCACCTTGCTGTCAGTCTGGCCAATCCCACTTATAGGCTAGTGCACAGTGCCATCTATTGGAGAAGTATAAAAATATGATTTTTTCCATACCCTTAAAAAATAAAGAGTGTAGTTAGCATTACTCATTATCTGTACACATACTACCTATAAATATATTTTATACATTTTTATAAAATAAAAGAAGAATTTGTCTGTCCTGTCCTATTTTCTGCTATAGTGGTTTTACCTATTAAAAACAAGGTCACAGAATCTGGCTTTTTAACAGACCTGGTATCATTCATTTATGGAGATCATTGGGGCACATCCTAAATAGCAGGAAGACCCATTTCTGGGTGCCAATCATAAGTGAAAATAGGTTTACCGTCAGCGCAGATGATGAAGACAGTAAAATGTATTAACTGGTAGAATAAAGTTGGCCATAGATGTTTAAATTATCTTTTCATATTGTAGGACCAAGTTTATACTGAAATGATCCTATAACTATATGATTTGTCCATCAACTAAAATGACCATTACAGGTGATCTTGTCTAGTTGAAGCTGTGGAAACTGCGCTGCCTGCTTGGCCCTGCAAACAATTGGACAATGGATACATTTCACTATGATGAAAATCTTCTAATCTGACTAATCAGTTTTCTGACAAATTTGTACTTACTTACTAAAATTGTAATTAATCGTTTTTTGCTGCTGGGTTCAGTGACTTCCATTTGAGAGCTAGAAATAGTCTATAAAAATGTAACCAAAAGTTGAAAAATGAAGGCTAAAAGTTAACTTAAAGGTGAACTACCCCTTTAAGAATAACATCTTATGTACTGTATTCTAGAAACCCAACAATGAAAGTAAATAAACTGAATAAAACAAGTACAGGTATGGGACCTGGGGTTTTCCAGATAACAGATCTTTCCGTAATTTCCGTAATTTCAATCTTCATACCTAAAGTCCACTAGAAAATCATGTAAACATCAAATAAACCAAATAAACTGGTTTTACTTCAAATTAGGATTAATTATATCTTAGATCGTGTACAAGGTTATGTTTTATTACAGAGAAAAAGTAATTAATTTTAGGAAAATTAAATTAGGATTATTTGATTACACTAGAGTCTATGGGAGACAAACTTTCCGTAATTCTGAGCTTTATGGATAAGGGGTTTTTGGATAATGAGGATAACGGATCCTATACCTGTATAGGCTTATAGTTTTCCAATAACCCGATGACACGGGGCACAGCCTAGGGAAGCAGGGGCATGACAGAGCCAGAGGCGCAGAAGCCTCTCCTAGTTGTTAGTGTGGGATTGGGCACCTGAAGGAGTTGGTCAGGGTCACATGGGCCAGGCTTAAAAGAAAAGGGACTGAGGTTGCCGGACTGAGGTTGCCACCCCCATTCCATTTTGTAGCAGCCCCAATAAACTACCCACCATCCCCCAAAGATATATGGTAGGTGACGGCAGGTCATGGAGTCAGGAACCAATAGGTGTGTGAGCACGGGAGTAGCTAGGTTAATGGGTAGCTGGAAGGCCTGCCACCTCAGGGGTAACGAAACACCACAGGAATAGGATTCGGTTGGGTAGCAGGTGGGTTACATGCTACTATGGCAGCTGGTAGCGCTGTTGTGCAGTTATAAGGTTTTCTACAGTATGTGGGTATTCAGGAGTTGTTTGTTATACAAATATTATTGTTATGTTATGCTATGCTGATGATATGGTATCATTTATCGTACTGTGTTTTGCACTAAAATAACACTTGTTATAATAAAAACTGTTCTGCAGCCTTTTCATCCAAAAGCATAAGTGTTGTATTTCATGAAAGGTCTTGGAGCGAGGGGGGGAGCTGTTGATTATTGGGTAAGGGCTGGGACAGGTATCGACGTTGCCTCTGTCATGTATAATACTTGATTTGAATTTCTAAGATTTGCAACACAGCGTTTTACTCATGCTCCCTGGTAATCTAAATACCTGTCCGGTAAGGACCTCTAATCTTATGTCCTACTTGTTTTTGCTTGTTCTGTTGTTTGTAATTGGTTCGCTTCTATTTACATTCTTCCTCCAGTCCCTTGTACAGCTCTGTGGAATATGTTGACATTTGATACAGAAACTATTCAAATATTGAATAAATATTGTCTAATTATTGAAACCATTTGGGACACATGACTATATCACTTCAACCCTGTGGATTATTGAGATCTTAGTATTTCCCATTTGGAGAGCTCTCACTGCATATAATGATGGCGTAGATGTGATAATGCTTTAAAGAGCATCAATGATTGCACCATAAAAACAGCTGCTCAGGAGACACTGACATTACTTATCTTATCAAGACAAATGCAGCAGCACTCCACAAAGCTTGTTTTGTCGGTAATTTATTGCACTGCTCTGATAGGGAGGAGACACAATGCCGGAACAGAGGCCATTATGTGACTAACATGGCCTGATAAATGGCTGTGCACTGCCCAAGAAATTGTGTGTCCTCAATATCAACAGATATCTGGCAAAACAGCATTCTACAGTATACGTAACTACATTTATATTCCATTAAATAGACCTGAGTGGGCACCGTGGGTGGCACAGTTAGTATTATGTGAGTGTGGTTTTTCTTTGTGCTCTGTTTTTTTTAAAAAGATAATATGCACTGAGCTGAACAAATTCTTTGTTGTTGTACTGTAGTTATAAAATAGAACCTTTCTTCGGA
Source organism: Xenopus laevis (assembly GCF_017654675.1). NCBI lineage: Eukaryota > Metazoa > Chordata > Amphibia > Anura > Pipidae > Xenopus > Xenopus laevis. The sequence continues at coordinate 95,854,467 of NC_054372.1, forward strand.
CTATCTGTGCAGCCTTTATTGCACGCTGGAATTCACCAAAAAAAATTTTTAAATAATTTTTTAGTTTAGGGATATATATATATATAATTTGTATATATAATGTAAACAATGGTAACCCTCCTGTTCTCCTTCTGAAATAAACAGCGGGTCAGGCCCGGATTTGTGGGCAGGCCACAAAAGCACTGGAATAGGGCGGCATGAAATGAAAACGGGGGGGGGAGTTGTTTGAATCTCCTGCCCCCCTAGTCCCCTCTTGCCTCCGAGCAAAACAAAATTGTGAGTCACACACATGCACCACATACAGTATAATCCCTAATCCATACATCCCAACTGTCCCATTTTGAGTGGAACAGTCACGATTTTGACAGGTCAAACCGCAGTCCCGGCTTGTTACTGAAATGTTTCTCTTTCTCTTCTCCTGCACTGAACAGCCAGAAAAAGATACAAAGTTTCTAACTAAGGGCATGGACACACATTCAGATTTTCTGCAGTGGTTTTTAAAAAAGCTGACCGCCACGTAAATACATTAGTGTCGTGTGCCATTGCCTAAGCTTGAAACCGCTAAGTGTATTTATGCGGCGGTCTTTTTTTTAAAAAAAAACACGCTGTGCGGACCGCGCAGAAAACGCAAAGTATCACCACACGTGTGTTCGGGGCCTTAATTGGCTTTTGGCTGAGAGCCCAGAACAGCCACAAGGTGCACTTGGATACTTTTGTAACAATTAAAGATAAGCAAATATGTAATTGTAACAATTTAAGATAAGCAGGTCTCTTGGGGAAACTGACTTGCAACTTAAAGGGCAATTCACCTTCATTAGCAAAATGTTAATAACACATAAAAACCACAGAAATGTGTTCAATCTTTTATAACCTGACAGATTTTGCAAAATGAACATGGTAATGTGGGGGAGTGGCAACAAAAATGAACGTGGTCAAGAAATCACTGCTCTACTAGTGCCAAATCTTTTTTTTTCCATCTTTCTATTTCAAAAATGTTGCAAGGTATATTCTAATAACACATTTCCATGTGTGAATACATCTAGCGAAACAGGCATGGGTTTGGGGATATGCTAAACCCTCTGCTGGGACTATTACCCCTATTGTTATACCACTGGATGATAGGATGGTGACCTTGCTTCAGCCTTGATTAAAGCTTATCCAATGTTCATAAGGGGACATTTACAATCACATGTGCAGTGTGTGCAGCACATATTTGTCAAATACCATGAATGCAGCATTTACCTGTGAATCAGATATAATGATGCTGAAACCATGGAGCTTACAGGTACTTTTGTGCAATTCAGAACAGGAGGCAGGATGGACACAGCGGTGCCAAGCACAACTATATGGAAATGCAAGGAGCAAATTTGTTTTTAAATTCATCATTGAAGGAGGGAGAGATTTAACCTAAAATCATTAATTGCAATGTATTAAAATATGAGTGTATTTATTTTTATTGTTATGTACTCTAGAAGAAACACATAAAACCAGTGTTCAAAGCTCATTGCATTTTGTTAGAACAGTAGCAGCAGCTTAATGTTGTAGTAAGCAAGTAGTATTTGCAAAATACGGAGTGCTCGACCCTTCACGATAACCCTATGCAGGGTGTCAGGTGCTTGCTCTGGTTGACCCTTTCCTGCCCACAGGGTCCAGCATACAATGTAGAAAGTAATCCAGCAGCACACTGATTTTTGATGCAATAAGTGATATTATTTATTCAGCCCATATACATACAAGAAAAGGGCAACGTTTCGGACCCCACTGGGTCCTTTTGTGCATATGGAATTGGTTAATGTGTCCTACACTTACATTTTTTCTTTTGTGGTAACAGATATAGTATAATTATCTGTGCTCATTTGGGTCAGATCCCAGGGCTCTGTTTTCAGTTGGAACCCCTACTGCTGCTCCCTGGGCTATAAAAATCTCCTTAAGGGTAAGGCGAGACAAGGAGATTCGGGGAGGTTTTGTCGCCTGGCGACTAATCGCCACGTCTTTTGCACAACTATCTCCCCGAACTGCCTCAGCGTTTTTTCCCCATTGGCTACAGCTAATGCACACGCGGCGATGCATTTTCAATGTGATACGATCATTTATCACCCAAGACGCTGCCAAAATTCTTATTCACTCTCTCATCATATCGCGTCTAGACTACTGTAACTCTCTTTTAATCGGCCTCCCCCTCCAGAGACTGTCACCTCTCCAGTCCATAATGAACACTGCTGCGAGGCTCATACACCTCAGCAACCGCTCATCCTCTGCCTCGCCATTCTGTCAATCCCTGCACTGGCTTCCGTTACCTTTCAGAATCAAATTCAAATTAATGACACTGACTTTCAAAGCACTTCACAACTCTGCTCCACCCTACATCTCTGAACTCATCTCTATATACTCACCCACTCGCTTACTTCGCTCCTCTACTGACCTGCTACTCAACTCTTCTCTCATTACCTCCTCACATGCTCGCATTCAAGACTTTGGAAGGGCTGCACCCCTCCTCTGGAACGCTCTCCCACGATCTGTCCGACTTTCTCCCAACCTTTCTGCTTTCAAAAAATCTCTGAAAACGCACTTCTTTCGAGAAGCCTACCCTCACTCTGCTTAACTACCAAACGCAACACCACATACAACACCACATTTCTCACCCACTTACTTCGATCTTGCCCACTCCCACACCTTGTGTATTACTCCCTTCCCTTTAGACTGTATGCCTATGCATAGGGCCTTCCTCACCTCTTTGTACCTGTATTGATTGTGATGTTTGTTACTCCATATATTCTATGTATGTAATTCATGTGATGTAGTTGTATAATCACAGTTACTTTACAGTGCTACGCAATATGTTGGCGCTATATAAATACATGTTAATAATAATAATAATAATAATAATAGTCACCTGGGGAAAAAAAAAAACCTCCCCGAATCTCCTCGTCTGGCCTTACCCTAAAGCTGGCCATAGATGTAAAGATTTTTAAAAGATCCGATCGTCATCATGAGACCACGATTATCTCGAAACGATCGTACGAATTGTCCATCAACTAAAAAGACCATTTGCCAGGAAAACAAAAGGGGAGCTGCCTGCTTGGCCCTGCAAACATAGATAGATTGCACTGGGACCGACAAAGATTTTTTGACCTGGCTGATCAATTTTCTGACAGATGTCGGCCGAAAAATCGTAAGATGTACGATCGTTCTAATCCCACTAACTTCACGATAATTTCGAAGGATTGGTCGGACTTCGCTTAAATCGGACGTAAAATCTTTGCGTCTATAGGTTGATATTATCTTATCTAGGAAAGATATTATCTTATCTAGGCAGAGTCACAAGTTGTCTGTCTTTGTACCTGCCCCTACTAAGTGCATATTCACTGAATGAAAATGAAATGTAAAATGAATGTGTGAATTGTTAAAGAAGCTAGCAGCAAACAGTACAGCAGCTTTAGTGGATAGAAGGGGATTCAGTTGATTTTTTTGGAAAGGACCATTTTGTACCTTTGAATAAAAAACAGCAGTGCAGCCCCAACTTCTCAGAACCATGCACAGGATGGCACTCGCCAAAATCCTGGCAACATTGGGGGCAGTGTTGAACTGGGATGCCAGGGGCCCACCGGAAAACCTTAGACCATGGGCCCACTTTTAAAACTCTTATTCCTCCTCTCCACACTCTACCTCTTTATTCTCCTAGTCTTTATATGTACTTACTATATTCTTCCATTATTAAGCATTTTTCCCCATAACTAAATAGGGAATGACCATGAAAAAGGCTAAATGGTTAGAAGCAAGAAGCCCACTGACTCCTGGTCCTACCGGGAGTTTTCCTGGTATCCCAGTGGGCCAGTCCGACACTGATTTGGGGATTTGCTTAGTTGTGGGTTGTTAAACTTTTTTACACAAATGTAACATTTATAGCTATCTGTGTGCTGTTGTGATAAATACCGCTGTAACATCCACAGGTGGCGTGTGTCTTTTTACGATCAAACTTGATGGATTTGTGTCTATTTTGGCACAATTGGAACACAATGATTTACTAGAGGATTCATATTAGAGGTAATGAACTGACGAGTTTGCTATTAAACCAGGAGCTAGGAACTAGGTAAAATTTTGGGTACACATCATAAAATAATTGACTTTTTTAAGAAAAAGTAAAACCGAAAGTCTATATGCCGAAGGACTGGCTAGTGAGTGAGTGAGATGTGCTTTGCATGTTTCTCTAGATATCAATTAGTGAATTATTAGAAAGTGAGTCCTGCTGTATTCGCTCCTAAACTGATGATCTATAAGTACATTTTCTTCTTATTCAATCTAAATTGCCACCAGCATATACAATTAAAATCTGCTAATAAATATACTTTCAGATGCTGTCTTAAAGCTACATGTTGATTTTCTCCACTGGTGGAACAATGGCCGTTGAGAAAATGCAGATTTGGCTGATAAAACACAACAGGGCAGATTTATCAAAGGTCAATTTTGAAGTTATTTGATTTTTTTTTTTACTCTAATAAATTTGAATGTACTCACAACTCAAATGGGAGGTTAAGAAAAACTTGAATGTCTAACATTCAATCAAATATGAAAGATCCGAAAATTTTAATCAAATTCGAATAAAGTTTTGCTTGAATATCAGGAAGGCAATTAACATCTTCAAATGGTTCAACAGACCTCTGCCATTGACTTGTACATGAACTCAGAAGGTTTTAGGTGGTGAATATTCAAATTAGAACTGTTTCCAGGGTCAAAGTGTGATCTCACGTTCAAATGCTGTGGTTTAAAATTCTTATTTATGAGTTTTGACCAAAGTTTGAAAATTCTAATTGACCATTCGGACCTTAATAAATCTGCCCCCAAATATGCCAGTAGCCTCTCTACAGTAGACAGCAGATCTATGAAGCTCCGCAAACACTGGCAGAAAGGAAACGAAGAGCATAAATATGGAGAGTTACAGGCACATGAACATTGGGCCCTCTACATAATATACATTATTTCTAGCCTTATAAAGCATTGGGAAACACTGTTCTTTAAACGAGTGCCAGGGTAGGTAAAGGCATACTGGATAGAAAATGTTAGAAAGGTTTTTCATTTGTAATACAATGTAATGCCTAAAATGCTTAGTATTTGCTTCATATAAACAAAGTGGCATGGTAATATTGCTTCAGGAATATGCCCATGGGGAGAGCTTAGCAGATTCTTTAGCACATATGATTTGTGCAGATCTTCTGTGGTCTTCCTCATGGTGGTTCAACATTCAAACACAAACAATCAATTCATCCTGGGACATATAGCAGGGCCATCTTTCTACTGTTGTGCAGCAAGTGCAGCTGTGGCCCCTCTCTGCTTCTTCATTTGACAAAGCAAAATGAACTTGCCTGATCAATAAAGCAACAAATATCCATGGAACACATATACTGGATGGCATAATCCAGACTGTATATACACATATTGTACAAATCTTTCATTTACCACCTCCTGAGAAGTGTGCAAAGAGCAAAAACAGGTGCAAAAATGGGTGCACTTCACCCACTTCCTTCTGCTATAGCAGAATTGCCATGGGCCTCTGCACTCTTTTTTAGGCCTGCTGTTACCCCTTGAATAGAGAAATATATGTATTTGGTAGCTTTACACATTTGGCTTCTCTTGGTTTCTGGAAGCAGACTTAAACTGGCCATAGACGTGCAGATATACCTGCAACATTGGATGAATGATCGGATGTCTCAATCTCCCAATCTGCCACTAACCCTTCAGATTAAATAAAGTAGTAAAAAAAACAGATCAGGCGATGTTCTACCCTGACAGCAATCAGTCTCCCACTGATATCAGCAGAAACAAAGATTCATACGATCATATCTGCACATCTATGGCCAGCTTCAGGTACTCTAAATTAATCCAATCCAAAACTCATAGCATACTAAAAAGATAGTAAATCACTGGATGCTGGTGATTGTAGTTCACCAGCTTCAGGGCACACAGGTTGGACATACTTTCCAAAAAATATTGTCTGAAAAAAAAAATCAAGTCTTTCTTTACCATTAACGTGCTTTATGATGTACACTTTAGCAAGGCCTTTATTTCTATATTCACACATCATTTACATGTTGTCTTCTTTTTAACTAAATTATAAGGAACTTCTGCCACACTCTTTACTAATCAGAAGGCATCTAATTCTCAATGAGACATGTGGCAAACTGATGCTCCCTGATCAGCTATTATTTTAAAAGCTATACAAGTTTCATTGATTTATTACTCAACTGAGATAATGGGGTGAATATGAAATTTATATATAGGTAGCTACCTAAGAAGTAATTTCATTGGAAGATACCGCTGGGAAATCATTTCTCTAACCCCTGCATTGGCTTTGAGTGAGTCAGTGTTCAGCGCACCACAAAAGTTCATTCCCACAGCCATGGGAATACGGGGCTGTATTAATAGCAGCAACATTTAACCCTTTACCTGCCAGCCAGCTCAGCTGTCAATGGGCTAGCAAGCATGATTCTCATGATTAATATGAAACACATAAATATATAGTTACATTGACTGGCACTGTGCAAAAAAAAATGGGCCATTTACCATAGTGTCCATATTATAGGCAAACAATTATTATACTTATTATGAGTTCCTTTTTACCTGTAATAATAAAACAGTACCTTATACTAACTACACTGCATAAGTCCATGTTGGGGGCAAAACATTTCTATTGGGTTTTTATTTTAAAATAATGGTTTGTTTGCCTTCAAGTTAACTTTTAGTAGAGTGATATTCTGCAATTTGAAAATGTTGTTTTCAGCAATCTGGTTACTAGGGTTCAAATTACTAAAGCAATCATGCCTTGATTTGAATAAGAGAATGGAATATACATAGGAGAGGGTCTGATTCCAGAGAAAAGTAATACAAAGTAGCAATAACAATACATTTGTAGCCTTACAGAGCACCTTTTTTTTCAATGGAAAGAGTCAGAAGAAGAAGGCAAATAATTCAAATGAAAAAATGAAGGCCATTTGATAAGTTGCTTAGAATTAGCCATTCTATAACATACTAAAGTTAACTTAAAGGTGAACCAACCCTTTTAATGTGTTTTAGTAGATTTAAATTATGGTGATCAAAATTATGGACGAATCCTATATCTGAAAAATTCCAGATCCCAAGAATTCCCCTACCTGTATTTATGCTGTTCTTTTATGCTGTATTTTATTATTTTGGGGGCTGATAAATATTAGCCTTATGCATGTGTTTTTTTTTTTTCAAATGTCTTAGTTGTTAGGCTAATGAAACATCCGGTCAGGAAACTGGCAGGACAGAGAGATATTTTTCAACCAAGGCATGTAGGATAAATCAATTAATCATATTTAAAAAGGACAGCTATGTTAATGAACCAGCATTTAATACTGTCATTAAGGAAGTTGTTAGTTACACACCATTTCACAGAGTACCGTGCAGCTCTGTTGAGTTGATAGACATTTTCCTTATTGAGGTTAGACAATATTTAAAAAAATCATATGCTCAATATAGGGAGAAGGTTTCTTCCTGCACCCTAAGCACCTAAATGTAAAGTGGTAATGTGTTTAATATAAAATAATCATCTATACTTATCAGTGCAACCAAAAAACTGTGTTTTTTTTTATTTTTCCACCTTCAATTTGTATTCAACCTCCCACCTAATCCCCATGTACTGTATAATGAACTCCTGCTTACTTATTCTTTCTGAAACACAGTAGCATTGGAGGGATTGGGGCATTTTAAAGAGCAAATGGAACAGAGTTCTTTTAAAAACAAATCTGCAATCTATTTGCATGGGCAGTAAAGTAAAATAACAGCCTAAAAACGAAATTTGGCAAATGCATACATAAGATTGGAAGGTAAGGGTTGTGATCAGTGAAGAAACATTTGCAGGCTTCTTCACCCTTAGCTCAACATTGCTAGAACTTGGAAAGGAGACCCGCAGTTCCATGAACTATCTTCTGCAGGCACCCTCTCCCCCGGGTCCTCTTGCATTTATGGAGACTGCTCCCCCAGTAGTTATACTGCTCATTTTGGTGCACAAGGAGAGTAATGGAAGTATAATGTGATGGGGGTTACCTGTTGGTTTCATGGGAATGCAGTCAGTAGCAATGGACACTTATATTATTTGTGTAGAGGAGCTCTGTAATACTCTATATGTGATGCAGTATGCCAGTCCTTACTCTGCAAATATGTAGAGAAGAAATGCTCTTCACTCACAATAAGCTCTTCTAGTTAATAAAACAAAGCCCTGTTTATAATCGTGTTTCTCATCAAATTAGCTATGTTATGGCTTCATCTAACAAATACATGCAGTGTTTGAGTCATGAACCTGGTGAGATTTATAGAGATGGGCTTTGCAGGAGGTTAAGCTGGTTTGCTAACTGGGTCATACTCTTGAACTGGTAACAGCTGGAGCTGAAATGGTCATGCTGGGAGCTTTAGTTCTGGAACTGCTGGAGCACCAAAGACAATCCCTGTTATCACTGTGTGTGATCATTGCAACTTGTGACTCTTTGTGAGGATGTTCACAACAATTTCTCATTTACAGCGCCATTGTCCATGAGACAATTTATACAACTGTCCAGGGAGTTTACAGTAGGGAATGTTATATCCATCATTGTTTTGTGTGTAAATGCAGCTTAAGGTCATATTTATTTCTGTTTTCTTAGAGATCACCCTTTATTAGTTTGCCCTTGCCAGCATTCTATAACAGCAGGAGGCCCCTGCAAATAGATCACCCAGCACCACATACAGTATGTTTATATGCCATTTCCATTTGCAAAAGATCTGCTTGTTTTAAATCATTGCTACAAATATATTGTAGATTTTTTTTAAATAATATTATTCTGGAGTCACATGGCATACAGGGCATATTTTCAGTCTCCAATTTTCATGCAGCAGAAAAGCATCTAAACATTACCAGCCATGCAGTCAGTTATTTTATTTTATTTCAACAGAATCTGCCTGTCTCTAGCAGTGATATAGAACAAGGCAGTATAGAGTGAACGCCTTTGCCCATACTTTTAAGATGATCAAATTCATTTGTCCAAAATACATGGTTTTGGAAAAAGAGGGGAGAGGATTCCAAGGGTTTTTTTGCATCCCTTTGGTTGCATCCATTTGGTTCCCATATTGTAGATGGTCATGTCAAGAGACCAATTAAAGTGAGATTTGGGAAGCATTTTTCCATTACAATATACCTCCAAGTAAAACTCTGCTTAATCCCCACCTATCTTTCTGAGAGAGCTGAAAACAGTAGCTAGTTTGAGTGTAGCATAGATGACATCCCTGCAGCAGAAAGTATTAAAAAAAGATGAGAGCAAAACAGAAACCATTGGCCCTAAACAGATCACAAAAGAGATGTGGCTTATTATTAATTCAGTGAAATATATTCTATGAGATCATTTTCTTACAACAATGCACCACTCGAGAGACTCCTCTTTAATAAGAAAAAATAGAACACGCAGAACTTAAATTTAATTTACTGACAATGCTTAAACGAGAGTGTATGCATTATACTGAGTAAATCTAAGTTATGTCTTTTATTTTACATTTAACCCTGCTTTTGCAAAGTTGGTCTGCAGTTCCCTGTCAGTCCATTGGCTAGTGAACGAGTTAAAGCAGCCTTCATAAACAAAATAAATCAATAAAGTGTTGAACACCCAGTCTTCCTTCTTGCTCTCTGTAACTTGTCCTGCAAGCTTATTGAATCCCCCTTGTGGTGAAACAGCATAAGGGAGCTGTAGAGGGAATACACTGGGAGAGTGGGATCCACTTCAGTCTCCTTTCCATCACAGTCTCTGGGGCAGCTCCACTCTGTTTATATTGTAGGTAGCACTCCCTGCATCGTTGTGATCCTGGGTTTTGGAGGGGTGAACTATTTTTGGGTCTTTTTTTGCATCCCTGATGTTTCATGGAGAATCAGCGACAAAGAATATTTCATGTCTGGATGGCATTCATGCATCTATCACCCCTGAAAGAGAAAAGAAAAAAATTTAGCCTATAACTGGACCTATTGTATTTAAAACTCTCTTCTGTCCTCTAGCACTTATATGTATTATTATATTCCTTTAACTAGCAGCAATAGTCCATTATCCCAAGAAAATATATTGCTATAGCGTTCACATTGATCCTATCACTTCCTCTTAATATCCTTCCTCATACCAATAATCTCTTAGTATTCTGCTACCTTCCATATTCTACAAGATCTATGAGTCTTTATAACATCTCTCAATCTGCAGAACTTCTATAACCACCATGTGGTCTGTCATTCCTCTGAAATCCCGTTATCCCGAAAGCTCTGAATGGCCATCTCCCATAGACTCCATTTTAGCCAAATAATCTGAATTTTTAAAAATGATTTCCTTTTTCTCTGTAATAATAAAACAGTAGCTTGTATTTTATTATAACTACGATATAATTAATCCTTATTGGAAGCAAAACCAGCCTATTTGGTTTATTTAATGTTTACATGATTTTCTAGCAGACTTAAGGTATGAAAGATCCATTATCTGGAAAGCCCCAGGTTCTGAGCATTCTGTATAACAGATCATATACCTTATAAATGAAAATATAGGTTTTAGGGATTCTGTTAGCTGTGTAAAATAATGGGGCTGCCATTTCCTGGAGATGCTTTGTTTAAAAGATTGGATAGAGATAGGTGTAGCTGCTAAACGTGGCTAAGTTTATTGATCCAGTTTCATTAAGGACAAAGGAAGTAATATGATTGCATTGGTGAAATCATAGGTTCCAAAGGGGTTATTCTGTAGGTTCTTCTTGTCTTTTTCAACCTCAGATACTGTGCTACTATGTTATTTGTAATACCAATGCTGCCTTTATTAAGTGGTATGTTCCATGATGATATGGCTCCCTAGTCTTTAGGTTCTCTGCTTCTCCATATTCAAATCTTCTTAATTTCCAGATGCATTGGGGGTAATTTATAAAAGCCGTCATACCAAAATACATTAAAGGAAAACTATACCCCCCAAACAATGTAGGTCTCTATAAAAAAAATACTGCATAAAACAGCTCATACGTAAAACCCTGCTTCATGTAAATAAACCATTTTCATAATAATGTACTTTTTTAGTAGTATGTGCCATTGGGTATTCCTAAATAGAAAATTGGGATTTTAAAAAATAAGGGGCGCCCCCTGGGATCGTAGGATTCACGGTGCACACAAACAAAGCAAACAAATCATACATGTTATGTCACATGAGCCAATTAACAGACAGAGTTCTGTCTTCCACACTTCTTCCTGTTACAGTTAGAGCTGTGTTATTTCTGGTCAGGTGATCTCTGAGGCAGCACACAGAACATCACAAAATGGTGGTTCCAGACAAGAGATGTAAAAGGGCAGTTTTTACTTAAATATTTATTCCAGTTTGGTAAGATTTTTTAATATGATACTTAATTTGATATAAACTATCTGTTGCTTAAGTATTCATTTTGGGGGTATAGTTTTCCTTTAAAGGTACTTGCAGTTCTGTATAGTTGTGCCAAGCACCTTTGCATCCAACCTGCCTCTTCTCCTGAGACATGCTAATGTGTTCGTTGATACTATGGAGCCCCTGGAGGGTTCCCATAGCATGTTATATCATAAGGCACAGCAGACTTGCACCTAAAGAATCATATGCTAACGTTATTTTATACCCAAGGGGAAAAAGTTATGTAATACCTAATGCAATAGTAGCCACAACTGCATTAGTTTTGATGCATTGGTTGCACTTGTGGTGAGAGCAACTCCCCATGCAGCTGCTACTATAATGGAATTAGAAGGGAAAGCATTGCTTCCAAAATTGAGCTTTGCACACTGACCTTGAATAAGTAGATGAGCCATACTGTCTTTCAGTCAACTGTTACAATCATGTTCCAGCATTCCTATCTCACCGTGGAGCTCTATCTAACTAGATCTCTTCATACCCCTGACCAACTTACCTTCCTATGTTGTCACTTTACGTGGCACAACCTGCCTCAAGTGCAATTCACTTTCAGCTGCTAAGATTGGTTGCTGATTGTGCAAGTGGTAGAAAATCAGGTGACTGATGCTTTCAAACAGCACATCTTTTGTCCTTACCTAAAAAGAGCAAATATAGACATATGTGAGACCTATGCCATGCTACAGCAAGGTTCTTCATTTTTTATTTGTGAGGACACAAATTCTGGGAGAAAACTAGAAATTGGTTTAGAATAAATTGCTTTTAAATGCCATTTCTAGGATATTTCAAACTGTAAGCCCCTGTATAGTTCACACCTCAAATTCAAACTGTAAGACCTAAGGGTCCCTAAGGTTTCATTATGTGCTGAGGGGTTACTGTGCTTTCCACAGGGGAGGAGGAGACAAATGCGTTTAAGGGTACAATATGTCTTTATATGAATTATATGAGAACTAAAACCTAACTAAAGAAGTAGGCTAGAAATATTGCATATTATGTTTTGGGCTTCTGTACCAGCCCAAGGCACAGCCTTTTAGCAGGGAAGATCTGAGCCTCCAAAGATGCCCCAGTAGCTCTCCATCCTCTTTTCTGCTGATTCACTGCACATGCTCTGTGCTGCTGTCACTTACTGCGCTTAGAGACCAACCCAAAATATACAGTATACATAGAATATAAATGTCCCAATATAAGGCCGATTAGTAATTAATACAGATAATTACTACATGCTAGCTCAGAACCCAATGCAATTAGCATCAGAATTTAATGCAAATTGAATTTGACAATCAGACTTGTAACATCATCTTATATTACAGGTTAACCTCATTTGCTGCTTGTAAATTTGCAGGGACCCCTAATCTTAGCTTCTTGACAGCTGTTGTTGCAGACACTTTCCAAGATGGTGACCCCCTGTGACAAGTTTGACGTCCTGGATCATTGTTGCTATTGAGAAGCTGAAACTTTAGGCTGGTGCAATAAGTTCAGTATGTAAAATATAGCATTTTTAACTATTTTAATTTTTAGGGTTTAGTTCTCCTTTAATTAACTTTTTTCACATATGAATAATGGGTAATACCCCTGTGGTTAGCTCCAACCATTTGTTTTTTTGGTGTGCTACCACCGTTAATGTCGTGGTTTTCAAAGTTCTTGTGATAACATAGATGTGGTTTAAAATGGGTGTGGTTTCCAAAACTGGGAGTGGTCAACACTGGCTTCCACTAAGTAAGGCCAGAAAAACATCCAGCCCTCTGTACTACAGATGTTGGACTATATAATTGCATTGGGGTTAATTTACTGACAACCACAACCAATCAACAATAAGCCTTGAACAGTTCACTGCAGCTATAAAAATGATGCAGATCTCTAAATGGTTACTATAGGTTACAGTGCTAGGGGCACATATTCCCAGTGTTTAGTAAACGAGCCCCACACACCCTCATTACAAATCAGCTGCACAGACTGGCTGTATCTTTAAAGCGTGTGATCTGCCTTACAATTTGTTCTGGCAAGATAAGTAATTGTTGAGGATAATATGTCTTGACAAAACATCTTAAACTCGCAAAACCTTCCTTAACTTCCAAGACTATACTCCTTTACAATTTACAGATTATATCTGTAAACATCTATTGGCTCTCTGGCTCTATGACTGCATGCCCTATTCCTGATTCCTATTAGGGTAGGAAAGAAAACTGAAACATTTACCAAATCATTTATGCCTATATAACAATGACAAGCCTCTTACCACACCCTCTGGATCTACCAAAAGCAGATGCTTGGGTTGTCCTTTGTGCATACCCGTCAGGACATATTGCCCGGGATTTGAGAAACTATCCCGTACTAGGAAATCTCCATCTCGCTGTAACAACTTTTCAGCCTCCCTTCTGCTCATCTTCCCCTGGTACCATGGTTCCCTCCTCAGCTGTTCCTCTGTGGGAGCCACTGGAGCTCTCCTGGTTGGTGGGCTTGGCCACTGATCTTCTACACTTTGAGATGCTGATAAGGAAGACTCGTGAAGCTTTAGAGCATCTTCAAATGGTCCTGAAGAAAACAGAAATAAATAGGAAAACTGGGTTATTGAGTAGAAATTGTTATCTTAACATATCTGATTCATACACAAAAAGCGTCTATAAGTTTTTACAATTCTTTGGAAGTCACTGGTTACTTTGTGTGCAGCTTTATAGTTGCATCTTCCATGATTCACATCCTGTATTTATATAAAATAACATTCCATAAGATTGCAGATTTGTGAGAGAGATTTTTGTAAATGAAAAGAAAAAGTGAGTGGCTTCACCACAGGTCTAACCCATATCCAATCAAATAAGCACTGTATGCACGGTAACCACTGGTTGGCCATAGCAAAAATACTGAAAAAAATGTTTAGAAAGACGGCAATACACTACAAACTAATTCTAAACCATCTGATAAAATGCAATAGCATTTAAACCTGTGTTTAAATTAGGGATGCACCGAATCCAGGATTCTGTTCGGGATTCGGCCAGGATTCTGCCTTTTTCAGCAGGATTCGGATTCAGCCGAATCATTGTTCCTGGCCGAACTGAATCCGAATCCTAATTTGCATATGCAAATTAGGGGCAGGGAGGGAAACCGCGTGACTTTTTGTCACAAAACCAGGAAGTAAAAAATATTTCCCCTTCCCACCCCTAATTTGCATATGCAAATTAGGATTTGGTTCGGTATTCGGTGGATTCAGGGGTTCGGCCAAATCCAAAATAGTGGATTCTGTGCATCCCTAGTTTAAATTACACTGTAGTAGAACAAAAGTTAATATACTAAGGTCGGAAGGTACATATGCGTTGCTGGCTTTCAGCTGTGACAGCACTGAGCACTATGACCCATGTATGACCCATTTATTAAAGATTCTTTTAAGCCCCACACCTTGTCCAAAGCCCCAGATACACACAACAATAGTTATCCATTATAGAGTTGACGACTGTGCCCAATGAACAGCTAAGTTTAGATTTCAGGTATTGAAAATGCTAATATCCCTCCTTCTCAATATACATACTCATGTCAAAGAGATCCTTCTTGGGACTATCCTCTGGAATCAAGTATGGTTCCTTGTCTGCACCAAGACCATCAAGGTTCTGTGTATTTACATACATGTGTTCTTCATAGTCATGGACACCAAAGACCCTACCGTTTGTCAGTGGAAGTCCTTCACTGGCCTGTGCTGAGACAGAAGAAATTCAGAAATAAACACACTGATGCTTACCGACTATCCACCATTTCTACTATACCAACCTTGGTCATCAAGGTCCCACTGAGAACCAGAGTGTGATACAGGAGGCTTTCTAGCTGGAGATACAACCTGAAAAGGGAGCAAGGATGGGTATGAAAATGGGTAGCAATAAAGTGGGGCAAGATAGGGGTTCTGCTGTACTTTATTTGAAATACCACTTCACAGACACATCATTTTATCGCAATTGATCTTATTTTTATATGGATATTAGAATTGCCTTACTCGTCGAAGTGCCATACACTTCATTTATTGCCATACTCTCGATATATTGCACATGATTTATTGATGATGAAACTCAGAAAGGAGGAGATATGCCTACCTGAGACCACTGTCCATTCATCATCATATGGTTGGAAAGCTGTCCAGTGGCTCCTGCTTCCCTTGTTCTGCTGTCTTGCAAACCCCCTAGTGGAGGTTCTTTGCCAGGGATGCTGTTGTAATAATTATGTTCCTGCTCTTCCTCTCCACCCCATACTTGCTCTTCTGCCCCTATGAGCAACCTACATGGAGATAAGTGATGAAACATTCTAGATGGCAGGCCTAATATTTAACATAGCAGTTATTGGTTTTTAGTAATTATAGTAATTACAAAATAAACTTTATTGAACCCTGTGCATTTGGAACACCCAAGATTATAAACTGGGTCATGAGATCTTCCATGTGAATGTGCTTCATGGAAATAAATGTGCTTGAAATGATGTTGCTGCACATGAAAAAAGGTAATGAATGATGAGGTTAGGGATGAGAAAAACCAGAACACAATCAAACTAGCTGTTTATTAGATCAATGTCACGCGATTACTGTAAACAGGAGCTATTATAGAAGCAGAGCCCAATTAAATGCACAATTTTCAATATGTACAGACCATTTTCTCTTTCCAGAATGACTCATAAAAAGAAACAATGAATAAGTGTCATTAACTTAAATATCCAGTATTCGCAGCCAGCCATTATTAAAAATATATATTTTCTAACTGCACATTAAAATATAATTTGACTTGTTGTGCTGTGCATATATACAGGTCTACAGAATTATTACGGAAAGCTCCTTGAGTGCTTAGGTAAGTTATATGTTCAACTGTATCAAATCGCAACAAGACATTTGCTTTGAACAGCAAACTGTAAATACTACTATTCAGAGATTCACTATGCCTTGACGTATAAAACACTGCACATAATTTATGGTTAACTAAAAAATAATCTGTACTTTCAAATACTACAAACTATACATTATTTTATTAGATCAAGCATGGCATAGTTATACTTTGCCTAAATAAACCAGCAGTTAGAAGTCTAGTTCAGCTGGAATAAGGCAACATTTGTTTGCTAAGGGATACTGGACCATGGCAAATTTTAACCCAAGTTACTACATAACTCGATATATCACTCATTAGAGTACACTGATTACATGATAATCAGTCTCTGCTCTGTATTTAAATCTCAGTAACCTATAGCCATCCATCATTGATTAGCTTTTTTTTCAGCCAACTGCAAGTTGGACACTGAAAGCAAATCATCTGGTTGTCATGGGTTACTGCCCAGGTGAAAATTTGCCCACTGTTTCTAAATGAGCCCCTCTTCAAGATTCTCATTATTGAAGTATTGGAAGCAGAAAACTATAAGATAAAAAAAGAAGATGATTTGTGAATTATGGACCAATGTAAAGCAAACAAATGTCTCGTAGTGCAGAATATTAAACAGCTAATAGTAAAAAAGCAATGGGGCAAAGAACAAACAGCTCCATCTGCTGTCACATTTTTAAGATATGTTGAAATAGATTGCAAGTTCCAATTATCTGGAAAAGATACCACAGAATCTTTGCGGAAGGTAATGGATATCTGGAGGCACAAAAATTAAAACCTAATTAAAAATTAACACTTAATTAAAATTTGCACTAGTGTCTTGTGAACTGAACCTCATAAGGTGCACAAGTGCATTACCTGATTGAAATAACAAGCTTTATTGATTATTAACAGGTTTTAATAAGAAATATAGGATAAAAAGATATGGGAGGTTTTCTGTCATACCTGTCTGGGGGTGCTGCCATTTTTGGGGGACTGTGCAGGAACTGTTTGAACCTCAACTCAAAGGCTTGTCCTACAGTGCTGATCACACTCTGAGCCAGCCCCTCACAACATTCCAGAATGTGACAGGCTGTGGATAATGGTAGGGTGGAATGTCGGAATAACAAGGGGACCAATGGGAAGGCAGGATGGTTTCAAATAGGAGAGGTAAGGGTGGTGTGAGAGACAAAAACAAACATTAACACAGTGAAACGATGTCCACAAATGTTGTGGAGTGTGAGCAAAGAAGGGTATAGTGGGTAATAAGGTTTTGGCCACACAATGTACAAGCATGATTTTCCAAATATTAGAATCCCACAGGATAGCAGAAAAAAGGTGGGTTTCAAATATATCTGTTTACACAAAAATAACAATAATACTAACATTAATGCTTGAAGTAGTGTAGTTAACTGTATAATATGGACAATTGCACAGGAATCAGTAGCCTAATGAGTTCAGACCAGGAATCTGCTATTCAAATATTATGTTTTTTCCTTTGATAACAGGGATACTGCTTTACATCATCATCCTAAATTATTCATCTAGGTTTTAGATTTACACCCCATCCCCCTCAAAGCTAACAAATTATTCACTTAGACTTCTATCAGCCTGAGGGGCTCATCTGAGTAAAGCGACGAGTTGAAAGCTTTCTGTAAGTAATAAGCTAAATAGACCAGTCAGTAGATAATTATAAACCCTTTATGCCCTTTATGCAAATGGATCTCCTTTGGGGCCATGGTAATATTAAGATACAACAATAATAAACTTTGCCATATATCTAATGCACTGGCAGTATGAACATTCTTATAGAGATCAGTAGTGGAAGAATGTTTTACATTTATAGTACTGAAGTCAGAAGTGGTCATGGATAATTATTTTGCCATCATTAACAATGACCCTCCTGTTTTTCACTGTCGAGGCCCAATTATAACTCCACATCACTTTGTGACTTAAGTGAATCTCTATGGCAACAATCAATGTCCTCCATGCAATGTCAGTCTCCATGGCAACTATTAGTAGGATAGTCCTATACCATACGCATATTTCTTGGTATAAGCACTAACAGTCTGCACTTCTCAGTTCATGCCCTTTGTCTTAAGGTGGCCATACACGGGCCGGTAAAAGACGAGTAGGCAGCTTATTGGCCCGTGTATGGGGCCCTCTGACCAGGCCTGGACTGGGAGTCAAAATAGGCCCTGTCATTCAAAGTACACAGAGGCCCAAACAGCCTCCTACCAGCCCACTATATGGTAACTTTCTATGGAACCATACAGCAGCCCCTCTGGCATTTGCCAGAACCCACAGATTGCCAGTCCGGGCCTGCCTCTGACGGGCTTCCCCTATCGATATCTGGCTGAAAGTCGGCTAGATGTCGATCGGACGGGACTAAAAATCCTGTCGGATTACTGCCGCATCTGTTCATTGATGCGGTCCCGCGATCCGACCGACCATTAGCCATCGTTAGGATCCGATCGTTGGGCCCTAGGGCCCACGATCGGATCAGCCCGATATTGCCCACCTCAAGGTGGGCATATCGGGGAGAGATCCGCTTGTTTGGTGCCATTGCCAAACGAGCGGATCTCTCCGTGTATGGCATTTTTAACACCCTTAAGATGACCAATCATGTTTTTTAAGCAGGTGTATGTTAGCCCAACAATCCTGACAAATATCTATGTACTGTGGATATTGGTCCATCAGGCATCCAAAGCACCATGTAGCCCAATGCATGGTGCATCAGCAGATGAAGAATGAAGAGTAGACATAACTCCTCTTCACTTCCTGCTACTTTGATTATTCTGGCTGAAAGTCTGAACATTTGAAAAGCTGGCATATAGTGTATAGCTGTACACTAAATTTTAGATGTGCAAGCAGTATAAGGTATCAGTATAAGGGTATCTATGCAACATATTTAGTGGGAAATCTTTTTCACAGGGTTAAACACAGAACAAAAATGGGACGTCTTTAAAATGCTGCTTAATAAATATACATGTCGGTATATTCCCTTGTAAGCAAGGAACGTTGTTGCAAAACAAAATCATTGTGGTTCAATAGAAGTGTTGGTGTTGGGGTGGGTAAGAAAAGATGTGCTTTTAAGGCTTTCAAGTTAGCTGGTACAGCCGAAACATTTATAAGGTACAAGGAGGCCAATAAATCATGCAAAAAGACAAGCTAAAATCGATATGGAAAAGGGTATTGCAGCAAACAGTAAAAAGAATCCAAAATTATTTTTTAAATTAGTAAATAGTAAAAAAATGAAGCAGGAAGTGGGGGTCAGAGGGGGTCATCTGGTTCAAAGATTCTGAACTTGTATTTTTTGTCTGTCTACACAAATGAGGAACCAGTTAATTAAGGTTTCCATCTTAATAAACCCAATCCTAGTAATTGTTCACGCATGAGGAAATTCAAAAGAGACTAGGACATGTTAAGATAAACAAAGGTCCGGGGCCTGATGGTATTCATCCCAGGGTACTTAGAGAGCTTAGCTCTGTGATTGCCAAACCGCTTTTCTTTATTTTTCAGGATTCATTAAGGACTGGCGTATTGCAAATGTGGTGCCACTATTCAAAAAGGGATCCCATTCTCAGCCTCCAAACTACAAGCCTGTTAGTCTGACATCAGAGGTAGGAAAGCTTTTCGAAGGGGTATTAAGGGATAAGATACTGGACTTCATTGCAAAACATAATACTATGAGTTTGTGCCAGCATGGTTTTATGCATAATAGATCTTGCCAGACTAATTTAATTTCCTTTTATGAGAAGGTGAGCAGGGACCTTGATTCAAGGAAGGCAGTGGATGTTATCTACTAAAACTTTGCTAAAGCATTTGATACAGTGCCACACAGAGGGTTACTGGTTAAATTAAGGAATGTTGGCCTGGAACATAGTATTTGTACCTAGATAGAGAACTGGCTAAAAAATACATTAGTGGTGGTAAATGGAACATTTTCTTATTGGACCAGTGTTGTTAGTGGAGTAATGCAGAGCTCTGTACTTGGTCCTTTGCTTTTCAACTTGTTTATTAAGTACCTGGAGGTTGGCATTGAAAGTACTGTTTTTATTTTTGCTGATGATAATAAATTGTGCAGAACTGTATGTTCTATGCAGGATGCTGCCACTTTGCAGAGTGATTTGTCTAAATTGTAAAACTGGGCAGCAAACTAGAAAATGAGGTTCAATGTTGATAAATGCAAGGTAGAAATAATATGAATGCAAGCTATACATTAAAAGGCAGTGTTTTGAGAGTTTCCTTAACTGAGAAGGGTTTTATGTTTTCTAATTTAAGTTGTCTAATTATTGTTAATGTCATTCTGTGGCCACTAAAGCAAATAAAATACTGTCTTGCATATAAAAGGGCATAAAATCAAGGGATGAAAAACATAATTTGCCCCTTTATAAGTCCCTGGTAAGGCCTCATCTGGAGTATGCAGTGCAGTTTTAGGCTCCAGTATTTAAGAGGGATATAAATGAGAGTGCAGAGATGGGCAGCTAAACTGGATAGCGGGATGGAAGACTTAAACTATGAGGGTAGACTGTCAAGGTTGGGGTTGGGGGACATGATTAGACTTTACAAGTACATTAGAGGACATTATAGACAAATAGCAGGGGACCTTTTATCCATAAAGAGGATCTCCGCACCAGAGGCCATCCCTTCAAACTAGAAGAAAATAACTTTTTTATTTGAAGCAGCGTAGGACAGTGAGGTTGTGGAATGCACTGCCGGATGTGGTTGTGATGGCTGATTCTTTTAATGCCTTTAAGAGTGGCTTGGATGATTTCTTGGACAAGCATAATATCCAATGCTACTGTTATACTATAGTTAGTGTATGAGTATATGTATAGTTTATGTGAGTGTATGGAGGGGGCAGTGTGAGTGTGTGTATGTATGGATGGTGGGTTTCATTTGGAGGGGGTTGAACTTAATGGACCTTGGTCTTTTTTTAACCCAATCTAACTATGTAACTATGTGTCTGCCGTCAGGCTGATTTGTCTGATACCATCCAGAGGATATGGTTGCCCTTAGGCTAAGGAGCTCACAAATAATTGTTAAATATATAAACTGAACAAAATATTAAAGACTATTTGTGAAACATTTGTTAAACATCCATTTTATGATAGCAATGATTCCCCCTTAAATATTAAATGACACCGAAACTTACATCTTCACATTCCTCACTGAAGAACATTGTACATATGAATGCCCTCAAACTATACTTTTTAGAACATATTCATTTAAACTGTCACCTTCCATTTCAGACGCAGTGGAGCATAAGAACTGGTGGTTTGTACCAGAGTACCAATTGAGCCACAGGATCGGCTACATACTTGTATTTATGAAGTGTCTAGCTATGAGTTGCCCTCCGCAGACACAGTAAACCAAACTTTACTTGAATCTTAAGCAGAAGCCCTACCTTTATTTGTAAAATGGTGGAAAGGCATAAAGTTTCATTCCAAACGTTTCCAGAAATCTTTGAAGCATATCTGGACTAGAGATGTCGCGAACTGTTCGCCGGCGAACTTGTTCGCGCGAACATCGGGTGTTCGCGCTCGCCGGAAGTTCGCGAACGTCGCGCGACGTTCGCCATTTTGGGTTCGCCATTGTTGGCGCTTTTTTTTGCCCTCTCACCCCAGACCAGCAGGTACATGGCAGCCAATCAGGAAGCTCTCCCCTGGACCACTCCCCTTCCCTATAAAAACCGAAGCCCTGCAGCGTTTTTTCACTCTGCCTGTGTGTGCTGAAGAGATAGTGTAGGGAGAGAGCTGCTGCCTGTTAGTGATTTCAGGGACAGTTGAAAGTTTGCTGGCTAGTAATCGTTTTGATACTGCTCTGTTATTGGAGGGACAGAAGTCTGCAGGGGTTTGAGGGACATTTAAGCTTAGGTAGCTTTGCTGGCTAGTAATCTACCTTCTACTGCAGTGCTCTGTATGTAGCTGCAGTGGGCAGCTGTCCTGCTTCTGATCTCATCTGCTGACTGCTGCAATAACAGGCAGATTTTTCAGATACATTTTTGCCCTTGATCCCCCTCTGGCATGCCACTGTCCAGGTCGTTGCACCCTTTAAACAACTTTAAAATCATTTTTCTGGCCAGAAATGTCTTTTCTAGATGTTAAAGTTCGCCTTCCCATTGAAGTCTATGGGGTTCGCGAACCGTTCGCGAACCGCTCGCATTTTTGCGCAAGTTCGCGAATATGTTCGCGAACTTTTTTTCCGACGTTCGCTACATCCCTAATCTGGACTGAGGAAGCAAAAATATGTTTCCTTTGCCAGGATTCCTTCTTGCTTACAAATGGTGATGGCCTCTCCACTACAATGTGCCTTTCATGGATATTCTTATTACTGTTGTACATGGTCTGAGATGTTTCTATTTAGTTATATCACAGACATAATAACGGGTGTGTCATTACCTCGCTGATTTATAGGGTCCTTGGCCACATATGCCACATAATCTGTTGTGTCCTATGAGAGAAGAGAGTTGTGTCACTACTTAGGATAAGCATGATAATAGCCAAGCAGAACACTGTACTTACTGCATCTCCACCAGAGGCAAAGGATATGGCTTGCATATGGTGATTGGCAATTACCTGCAAATAAATAAATAAATAAATAAATACATTTTCAGAAACAAATACTTACTACTAGCAATGAGGGAATGTCTTTGCCTAGTACATTTTCGAGGTAGAATTCACAGTTTTGCCAACAGTAAACTTCTTCTCATATTGTCAACTAATGGGATTTGATCCCACCCCCTGTCTAAGGAGCAGTCTGCGCAGCATGTTTGGAAGAAATACGCAGCATAATGGAAAGGAGCTTCTGCATTTTAATTTTGCCTTTGCATTGACTGTAATGCACTTAGGCAAAATTCCAAAGTTTTGCTAAATTTAATACAAAGTAAAATGCGCCAGTTTTACCACCATAGTATTACACAGAAAAGTGTCCTAAAAATTAGCCTAAATCCCAAAGGAACCACATCTATAACGCACAGAAAAAAACTATCACAAATCCTTTTATACGTGTGACGAAAAGGATTTTGATGATATACAAAAAATAGAATTTGGTAATATTACTCTGAGCTTGCTAGTTTGCTGGCTACTATAATGTAATACTGGAATAATGGGGCTCTGTGGAACTGGGATATTGTAATAAAACAAAACTCAGTTTTGCTCTAGATGAATAGGGTTTGACTGTAGGACATTTAAGAGCTGCATGGTGGGATAGCTAAAACGCCACACAATCCTGCACTTGCAGAACAATAACTGTACTGTGCCTATTTAATAATCTCTAAACAAAAGAAAACACTTAGTGGCTGTATTAAATTAAATAGCAGTGCCATTGTGTCCAATACTGTGGGTTAAAGCCAACTGCTAATAGTGTTGCAAGTCATTCAAGAATATGGTGTAATGGACTTACTACATCTCTATGGTATAATTACTACAGTATATGAGTTATGTAGATGAGTCACCAGCTAACACAATATGCACAACATCATTTTATACTAGTTTTTTACTAGACTGTATTAAATAAAGACCATCAGAGTGCTTAGGTTTTGTAGGTTGTGTAAAGATCGACAGTGCATCTAGCACACATATCACTCCTTTTTAGGGAAGGGCGAATTTGACCCGTTTCGTTTAGCCAAAGATTCGCCGCCGGCGAAATGTCACAGACGCCCATTAAAGTCTATGGGCGTCAAAAAGATGTTGTCGGCCATAGGTTTTTATTGGTGATAATTACATTACAAGAATTAGTGGTAAAATATGATCTTGCACATTGCTACATAAGCATAATAATAAAACATACATTGATATAAACAATCTCTGTGTCAAATGGTTCGCTTTTAAGGTAGGAATTGTAAAATGAGACAGGAAACGGTGGCAGTCAGGGTCTCTTTCAGACATCTGGCCTGCAGTTTGCATGTTTTCTAGTCCAAGTCTGTGTTATATTATAGAAGGGAGCATTCTGTGGTAATTGAAAAAGGGAATGATTGGGATTTTCCCAGTTGTCCATTTTTTGCTTTGTTCTATCAGAAAATCAAAATTGAATTAGGATGCAAGGTCATAAGAAAGTAAACATTTCAAAATTAGATCTTACTCATTCTAACAAACATAACAAACATGTAGGGGCTGATTCACTAAGCTCGAGTGAAGGATTCGAATGAAAAATACTTCGAATTTCGAAGTATTTTTTGGGTACTTCGACCATCGAATTGGTTAAATTCGTTCGAATTCGAACGAAATCGAACGAATCGAACGAAAAATCGTTCGACTATTCGACCATTCGATAGTCGAAGTACTTCCCCTTTAAAAAAAACTTCGACCCCCTACTTCGGCAGCTAAAAGCTACCGAAGTCAATGTTAGCCTATGGGGAAGGTCCCCATAGGCTTGCCTGTGATTTTTTGATCGAAGGATTTTCCTTCGATCGTTGGATTAAAATCCTTCGAATCGTTCGATTCGAAGGATTTAATCGTTCGATCGAATGGAAAATCCTTCGATCGATCGATCGCAGGATTAGCGCTAAATCCTTCGACTTCGATATTCGAAGTCGAAGGATTTCAATCCGAGGGTCGAATTTCGAAGTATTTTTAACTTCGAAATTCGACCCTTAGTGAATCGGCCCCGTAATGTGGTGCCTCCTTTAAACTATCCGGGTCGCAGGGTTTCCTTTACCTAGTGGGGGGGGGCAGGAAAGAGTGACTGTCTATACCAGTATTTCTTGTTCTTCCAATGATTTTTTGGAGCCTTTTGTAGCCTCTCATATTTGTTTATTTAAATGGGGAGTAGAGTCTGGGTTGTGCCATCCAGGGTATTATATTTTACACATGGGTTCCATATTTTATAGAACTGACTTTGTTTATCATTCAATATGCTAGTCAATTTCTCATTGACCAGAATCCAGTTCAGTTTGTTTTAAGTACAGATGAAGCCAATTTGGTTTGTGTGTTAGACATAATAACTAAACCCAGATATCCCATTTAACACAGAAAATTGAGTCACCGCATCCCATCTAATTAAAGCATTCACCATTGTGAACAATGGTGCTTTGGTATGCTAATGAAAGGTTAAATGCATTAAATGAGTTAAGAGGACTTTAGATAACACAGTTTCTTCAGTTAATCTCGAGTCATGACGCATTTAACACACAAATCCAAGTGACTTCATCTGTAGTTGTATGGGCATTAATGGGGACTTCCACAACCTGGCAATAGTTAGTTGAGCCGCTGTGAAGATATGGGTAAGCAGGGTTCTTAAGCTTTTATTTACAGTCGGTATTTTGTTCCCCAGTAGACCTTGATCTGATAATTTAATCCCAGTAATAGAATATATCATTTCATATACCCTTGTCCAAAATCTTTGTTAGCAGTTTTCAATTCTAACAGTTTCTCACCTGCCGAGTGGTTGGAATACTCAAATTCAGTCCCTCAATTGATATATTTACAGCAATACTTATTCCAGCAAAGCGAAGATTACTGCGGCCCAAGATGGATGCCAAGGATTTATTAGGAGCCTAGATTGAAAGAAAAAAATATATAATGTGCTGAGCTTCTTACAGAACAGGCCATGGAGTTTTATAGTGAGGAGTACCAGAATTCTGTATGTCTCAGAATATACTTTAAACCTATTTTACAGCTGGGTTTTTGAGAATCACAAATCAATTCACTCACCTTTTTCTTCCATGTTCCTCTAACACCAGGAACAGTCTCATACAGTCTGTTGATTGCCTCCCTGTGATGCAGAGCATAGGAATTTAGTAAATGAGATGTGTGTCTCTGCAAACAGTTTATATCTATGCGCAAGCATGCTTCTGTTTATAGGCTTGAGCTACACTCATCACTCACCTTGTCACTTGGGTCCTTGTGTTAAAATCCAGAGACCTCATGGATCGCAAAACTTCAATGCAGCCCATGTACTAGAAAGAGGCAGAGAACAAGAGAAGATTGATATAGTTGGATGGCACAGCACAGTCCAGTAGTGAGAAAATACAGACTGAATATACAACATTGAACGCAGAATGTCAAAATGAAAAGTTTTAGTCAGTACTAAATACTGTATTAAAAACAGAAAGATAAATGTCACAAAGACACATATAAAGCCTTTGACTGAATCAGAAACACTGATGCCCACAAAGTGATCAGATGCAGTGAGTGACAAGGGCTGACACATGAAGAGCTCTAGACTGACTAATGTGCAATCATCCAAAAAAATCGATGGGACTGGAAAGGGACCAATCAACTGATGCTATTTAAAGTCAATCAGTGCCCATAAACTGGTGTGTAGTCAAAACAACTGTATATACATTGTTCTAGATGGTCTGGTACTATATGGTAGAAATGTGTCAGGTCAACAAACTGCTGAAAAAATGAAACCAAAATATTCAAGTGTGTTATATGCATTTGAATATAACGTTCTACCCTACACTGGTACAAACTGCGTGCTTGCTTCACAAACATAGATAGTTTATATAAATAAGCCATGGTGGCCAACATTCCATATTAATAGGACAAAAAGCCACAGGTTTACATAGCAGATAATCTGTGTGGCATACAATTGTTCTTACATAGGAAGATAAATAGCGACCATGTGCCATTTATGACTCTTTACAGGACTGTAGAATGAAATCTTTCATATCAGATAAACCAGATATTGACGTGAATCAATACCTACAAACTTTAAACTTTGAAGAATATCATAAAATCCCACAGAATCACAGTGGACTTTTCTAGAAAAAAAAACTGGTCTGCAATTTCCTTCAACTGCAGTTTGTGAAGAACATTAGCAGGCAA
Organism: Xenopus laevis; assembly: GCF_017654675.1. NCBI lineage: Eukaryota > Metazoa > Chordata > Amphibia > Anura > Pipidae > Xenopus > Xenopus laevis. Next base: position 95,881,482 of record NC_054372.1, read on the forward strand.
GTAATAAAGACCAGCTTGCCACATTAGACCTCAGCTGGTAGACTTTATCATATTATTATAGAAGCTAGGGGGAACAATGCATAAAAAAACATTATGTTTTCTTGTTAATATTTTCCTTAACCACATAAAATGCAGGCATGTGATCCCTTATCCAGATACCCTTTATCACAATTATGGGAATGCAATCTCCTGTAGTGAATAGCAAATAATGAACATTTTTAATAAAACAGGTACCTTGTAACTAAGCTGCATGGATCCATATTAATGGCAAAACAATCCGACTGGATTAATTTCAATAAAATATTTTAGCAGACTTAAGGTATGATCCAAATTACAAAAAGATCCCTTATCTGGAAAGGGATAAGGATAAAGCATTCTGGATATTAGATCTTATACCTGTATGTATAGAGGCTATTTAATACAGAAGCTTTTTAAACCTCCAGCTGCCACTAATGTTGCTTGCTTTAGCTATATATATTACTCTGAATTTGTTTAACAAAGATATAACACAGTATACAAAGTTATCATTCTATGTGTTCACGTTTCCTATATTTAGGGAAGAGTGTTCAATGTGTGTGCAGTGCTGTGTGTAAGTTTGCAATTACTGAATTCATGCATTTCATTTAATTTAAACCTCTAGTTAATATAAACCAGTTGGCAATTACTTTAGATCAATGTTTCCCAAACTATGAGGCCAGTCTCACTTCTTAGGCTTGCTCTGACCTCTGGTGAGAAATGAACATCCCAGAGTTGGTTAGAAATTGTTGCATATTTACACATATGCATTATAGGCAACATAGAAATGTAAAAACAGTAATATCTGCATGGGCTCATAACCCCACACACTATAATATATATATATATATATATATATATATATATATATATATATATATATATATATATATATATAATCTGACCTTTTGGCATCATGCATTTTCATGGTTATGAACTTTTAATACTGTTGTTTTTAGCAATAAATGTACATTATTGATTATTTTAATGTTTGGTCTTATAATATCTAGCATACGGTGCTTGATCTCCTCTAATATATGTGAGGTAATTTTGGAAAAATGTATGGTGGGGCTTTAGGGTTCAGTTCCAACCAGGGCATTAAGTGAATGGAGTTTTTTTTCTCCCTGTGGGTTAATACATTTTCTCCCACAGCCCTTGATTAAAATTTGCCTATCTTGTGTGCACAATATGGACTCTAGACTGTAAGCTCCACAGAGGGAAGGATTGATACACATGATAATGTATTACATTCATCCTAACACTATAGGGTATATTCAAAAATAGTATACTATATTAAAGCAGTTTTTTAAGAGATCACAACCCGTACCCATTTTACATTCGCTCTTTTCTTTTTCTTTGTCTTCTTAAGCAATGGATTTAATTAAGCAGGCAGATTCTGAAGAGGACAGAAGGCCATTCCCTTGGGTTATGTACTCATTGCAGAATGAGGCTGGAAAGTGGCTCTGATTTTACTTGCTTTATTATTTATAACCATTTCAGCATATGTTCCCATAATAACCTGCACTTGTTGTTAAAAGATCTGCTGCAATGCTATATCTCATACAATGTACAGGTTATGTACGATATAAAATGTTTTAGCTTCTTTTGATGTGGATCGTAACTCAAAGCTGATCAAGCCTCTCCACTTCACATATATTATTATAGTCCCTACCTGTGCTGAAGCAGGCTCCTAAGTAGGTTTGCAGTCTAATGAAGTCTATATATAGATGTGACACACTTATGCGTTTTATGGTACTTTCTTTCAGCAAGGGCTGCAATATTGCTTAATAAATATAAGCAAATGCACCACTCTGCTCAGAACTTTGATGGTTGGAGCACGGCAATGCTCTCTCCTTTTCTCCTACTCTTACCTTTGTGTGTGTGTATCTCTCTCTCTCTCGCTCTCTCTCGCTCTCTCTCTCTCTCTACATATATATATATATATATATATATATATATATATATATATATATAGTCATAGGCAAGAGAGAAAAACCGCACCAACAGGTCTACAAAAATAGAAAACCTTTTATTCAACGTTTCGGCTCGACCGCTGGAGCCGTCTTCCTGAAACGTTGAATAAAAGGTTTTCTATTTTTGTACACATGTAACACATGTAACCAGCACACAGGCATTGCTTTTTTCGGTTATCCGTGTGCACTGTACTCAAATTTGCTATATATATATATATATATATATATAGTGAATAAAGTACCCCCTTTTGTAAAATATAGGGATATTATAAGTTACCGAGGAGTTTCATGACCATATAAAAACACGAGGCCGAAGGCCGAGTGTTTTTATACAGGTCATGGAACTCCGAGGTAACTTCTAATATCCTCATATTTTACAACTGGGGGTACTTTATTTATTAAAATACACAAATTTCAATGAGTCATGTGACAGAAATGACATCAGAACTCACCGTTTATAACTGATGACATCAGAACTCACCGTTTATAAGGATATAATTTACAGGATATTCATGGCTTTTGTGTATTATATATATATAATATATATATATATATATATATATATATATATATATATATATATATATATATAATATATATATATATAATACACAAAAGCCATGAATATCCTGTAAATTATATCCTTAAAAACGGTGAGTTCTGATGTCATCAGTTATAAACGGTGAGTTCTGATGTCATTTCTGTCACATGACTCATTGAAATTTGTGTATTATAATTAATAAAGTACCCCCAGTTGCAAAATATGAGGATATTATAAGTTACCTCGGAGTTCCATGCCCTGTATAAAAACACTCGGCCTTCGGCCTCGTGTTTTTATATGGTCATGAAACTCTTCGGTAACTTATAATATCCTTATATTTTACAAGAGGGGGTACTTTATTCACTATATAGATATATATATATATATTTTACTGATTATTTAAGGTGCAGTTGTATTTGCACTTGCATTTTCAAACAGAAGAGAACAAAGGAAAACATAAATCATAATGTTTTGGTATGGTGGCCAGAGTTTACAAAATACATCTTGGTAAGCAATCAAAATATTCCTTATTTATGCTAACATTTATTCCATATTGTTTCACAGTGAATAAGCCATAGTTCATAAAAACAGTGTCAGACTCAGTCGTGGGTCTCCATGTAACTTAACCTCAAACTGAGCCTCAGATCAAATACTCCCAAATGAACCTCTGAGCCAACAGAGCATCCAGGAACAATAAGTTTAAAAAAAAATGGCCCATTTTTGTTCTTGCATTCAGTTTCCTAGCAGAGAATAATAGTGTTCTGTACATGGTTCATGCATGATATTTATAGAGACTAAATTTATTAACAACTGAATTTTGATTTTTTTTAACAAATTTTGAAACATTTGTGGTTTTTTAAAAGCTCTAAAAATTCAAAATGTATTAAGTGCAAAAAACACAAAAACCTCTAATGCAAAACTTAGCCAAGTAAAAGTTGTCTCTATTGAATTCAATGGAAACTTTGCTGATCTTACTGGACAACTTTTAATGAATTCTGTATTTTAGAAGTTTCTGCTTTTTTTAAAGATTAGTTGTGGTTTCAAGAACATCTATGTTGATAAATAAGGCTCCACATCATCCACAATCCAAAAGCTATCAGATAGAAAGCTAGTTACTGCAGGCCAAAACTGAGGCCTATATGCACCCTCTATGCCACATATATGACAGTCTCTGGGTTGCACCCCATAGATATAATTTTTATGGGTTGATTATAAAACTGGTGCAACACAACCATTTGAACTTCATCTTTAATATAAATGAGCTAATATACCCTAAGGCCGAATATTACTTCTCCTCAGTTAATTCTGGTAGATATTTTGATAAAAAAGAATGGACTACAACAGAAGTTTACATAATATGGAAGCCAGTTTAGACAATTTGCAAGGCCAGTATATAAAGTCAGTATAATAGTGGGAGATAAAGAGTTTGCCCATAGTGGGAGTTTAAGTAAGTGTTAATATTGGACATTTCAGTGAATAAATGTGAAGGGCCTGGACCTATGCCTTCAATAGGTTCACCATCACCGCAGGGTGCCTTGGAAGGTTAGATTTTGGCCTTATTGCCAAAATTTCTACCATAATTCAAACAATCCAACTGTTAATGCCTACAAGGTGGTTTTGGGATTATATGGGTACAAGTCAAAACAGCATGTAACATAATGAAGTTGGGCAGCTAAGTAGTATAAATATAGCTTGAGGAGTCCCATTCCACAGTCTTTGAAGGACATTGTCAGTTTGTACCAGGCAATTTTAGGTGTCCATCCCACAAGTAAAGTGTGATACCAGTGATATTATTAAGCACAAATGATAACTGATGACATTGATAAGCATAGTTTATAAACAGTTCATTCTTGTCTTTTAAATGTGTGTGCGGGTGTAAATTCACATAATACAGTGAGAAACTATAGATAAATTAATAGTGTATTATTTACTGTAACGTTTCAGTCTATTACTTACATTTATATAAGGAGCAACTCTGTTTTTTACCTAGACCATGAATGTCCAGCTTGGGACATATGACATGGATGTGGCCCTTTCTACACCATCTATCTGCACTGGGCTTCCCAAGCTTATTTGCATGAAATCATTATGTTAGTTGAACATGGTCCATAAACAGTATGTATATTAGGTAATTGGCCCACTATGGTTAGCTTAACAGCACTGACTCAAACCTTCTTCAGAACCACCTAATGTTCAGCTCCAAACTGGTATCTAGGCAGATGCCTTAGTTATTGGTCTGCACTGTTCTACAATTCATGCTATTGTCTGTCAGTCTGTCTAGCTATCTAGGTAGCTTTTTTATACACAGTTTTAATTTGTTAAAAATGTGGTAAGTGATGAATTCAATAAAATGTAAGAAGTATAAATAAAAACCTATGTTTACATTGAGCCTCAGATAATATGAATCTTATATTAATTTGACTACTCCACTGAGAACATTAAATAGGGCAGTAAAGGAGACATTGAGGTAATAGCATCACAAAGCAAAAGTGCAGAAATCCGGAAACCAGTGGCTGTTCTCTGCTTTCACTATTCATTTCTAATGTATGCCATGCATTTTATTGCTGGGTATAAAGTGGTGCATAGCTGTATTTACTTGCATATTCAAGATATACCCATCAATTACTTCTTAAGTTCAAAATACAGTAATTTCTTTTTGTTTCAATGAGAAGAAACCCCTTCCTTAAAACCTTAAACAAAAGCAGAGAGGAATGTTATGTTTCTATTGGGCAGCCTAATAGACTCCAGTGCTATAGAAACATATCAGCAACTATTAACGTTGATAAGTCAGCTGGATGCATCAACTTAGGTTATGTGCTTTGTCTGTGAGGTCATGCTACAGCTGTTTTTTATGACAGCTTCCAGTATGACACCAGCCCTACCCTTGGCTCTTCAAAACAAAGGAGCCTGTAGCCAATCAGTGAACGCCAAAACAAAGAAGAAAACATTGCATCAGCATTTTTACCAATCTGATCAAGGAAGGGAAGAGTGGGTCAATCAGAAAACAGAATACAATATCTCTTGCCAGCACTGCTTCTAAAGACACTGAACCATTTAGGGTGTATCTCTCAGCAACCTGTAGACATTTGAAGGATATAAGAAGTTATATCTTGTTATCAAAAGGCTGCAATATATTTGTATACACATGGGATTTAGAGCGTGCATTATTTCTGAATACCCTTGAAGTTAGCTTATCAAGCTGCCATTTGGAACCTTTCAAATTGGAATAAACCATACAGTAAGTCAAGATCATTACTTTGCATCTAAGGCCACTTACCCTTACAATATAGGAAACCCCAGGGCCTTGCAGTCGGTCGTCAGGGTGCAGCCAACCTTGTGCTGGTTTGTTAATAAATGTTCCTTTACGGTTCGATTCCTCTCCTTGGAGTTTGTATGTTTCTGTCCGTGCAGATTTCCTTGCTCCCCCGCCACCACCCCCTCGCAACCGGTTTATCACCTGCAGAGTGCAAGGTGTGGAGCATACAGGGTCACAGGCTCCAAACACTGATCCTAGTCCTCCTCCTATCCCGGACTTGTCTACAGTTAGCTCCTTATTGGCTCCAGAGGGGGAACGACTCAGGAAGGCAGTGGGGCTAGAGAATTTCCATTGTCCCATCCTGGGTATCATCATACAGAAGGTGGTAGCCACATCCTGCTCCTCTTGGTACTGCGGCTCTGCAAAAGTCTGGCCTAAGGCAGGCGTTCCAGTAGGGGTACTAGGGGCCACCTGTCCACTCATGGCTTCCGCTGACAGTGCTGGTTGCTCTTCTGCCGAAGTTATGGAGTCGTTGCGAAATCGGTCATACCTAGATTCAGCCAGCATGCCGTGTGCTGGGATCCATCCAGAGCTTTCAGAGTGATTGCCCTCCTCTCTAAATCTTTCCTTCTCTCTCACTTTCCCTCCTCCTTCTCTCCTCTTCTCCCTTGGGAGGATCCACTCTCACACAATGATGTCATTCTTATATTACTCCTTCTCCCCCACCATACACACAATATCCTAGCTCAGGTCAGCAGAACCTGCTGTGGTACCATCCCCCAGCACTCTCCATAAGGGTGCATGGCAAGGGCTATATTAATGACGATATTATAAAATAAACCACAGTGCACTGATATCCAAAGTAAAACTATAACTGCCATAGCAATGTATCATTAATTAGCTTGTTTCTGGTTTATATCATTCAGAAATATTCTGAAGACTGTACCACAAACACTTGTGGTAAAATATGCTTATATAGCTTCCAATCCAATATGCAAATGATCCTAAATTTTGTAGAATTAGCTGTGCATTAACTCATGCCTGTGTATTTGAAAGGGGCAAGTTTGACAGACAGCTGAATATCTCGAAATGTGGTGTTGGGCAAAACTTAGAAAGAAAATTAATTATATTAATGTATAGACCTCTAGCTATAAATGAAATTTGATAAGGAGTGACATTTAAATAATTCTTAATAATTCTTTAATAAAGTCTATGGGGCAAATTTACTAAAGGGCGAAGTGACTAACTTTCAGTACTTCGCCAGTTTACTAAGGATCGTAGGTGTAACTTCGCTAGCGAAATTATATATATTCCCTAAGATGCGGATTTTACCGAACGTTACTTCTTGCGCCAGACTTGCTTTTGCCACCTCAGACCAGGCAAAGTGCAATAGAGTAGCTAGGACTTCCTAAAAATTTAGTTGAAAACGTTTTGAAAACGTTTTTTTCAGGGTGATAGGCTGGAAAAGATCGTAAATTTTTAGGGTACCCGGCTCCCCCCATACATTTCCTAACATATGGAACATAAACTATACAGTGGGCTCATGTGTAGGGCATTATAACAACTTTATTTTATTTTATTAAGGTTCCCTGGGCTTGTGTTATATAATGTATTTGCTGCAACATATACATCAATTCAACTTTAACTTCCCGCCTTATGCAAATTAGCCAACGCTATCGCAACTTCGCTTTGCTTGCCGAATTAACGCTAGCGAAACTTCGCCATCGTTCGGCGCCCCTGGACGCAACTTCACATTTTAGTGAATTAGCATTGTCCTGGCAAATCTTCGCCTGGCGAAGTGTGGCGATGTGAGCGAAGCCGTTGCTGGCGAATTTCCGGAGGTTAGTGCCCCTAGATGACTGTGGCAACCTCTAACTTCACTCTTTGATAAATATACCCCCAAGTGTGTATCTTAGCCCTGGTACAGTGGCGGAATTACTGCCGGCTTGCACATACCCAGCTTCTGTTATGTTACTGATTAATTAAATGCTCTTTTTTCCTATAGGAATGCCACCATTATGTCCAACTATATTGTAGAAGTCAATGTTGGTGATGCAGTATTAAACTCCAGTTTTATCTACCTGATAGGTCAGATAGCTATCATTTCACAATGGTCCAATCAAATCAGAAGAACAATAACTATCACCACCACACTGGTGTGTACACCAGGGTAATGGGTCTACCGTGAATGATGGCTGCAGAGAAGCAGGACACAGGTGGTTGGTCACTCCCTTCTACTGCCTGCTTAAATTTTGCTTACAGCATCTTAGCTTTCAGTGCATACTTAGAGGTTAAGGTGCCCATTTACTTAGCTCGAGTGAAGGAATAGAATAAAAAAAACTGAATTTCGAATGTTTTTTTTTTGACTACTATGACCATCGAATTGGCTACTTCGACTACGACTTCGAATCGAACGATTCGAATTAAAAATCGTTCGACTATTCGACCATTCGTTAGTCGAAGTACTGTCTCTTTAAAAAAACTTCGACCCCCTACTTCGCCACCTAAAACCTACGGAAGTGCAATTTGTCATTCGATCATTCGATCAAACTATTTGCGTTAAATCCTTCGACTTCGAATATCGAAGTCAAAGGATTTACATTCGGCAGTCGAATATCGAAGGTTAATTAACCTTCGATATTCGACAATAAGTAAATTTGCCCCTTAATGTTGAAAAAAATACATTTTACTGTAATGTGCCATTTTTAAGTTTTTTATATTGAAGGCTAATGCCCAGCCTAGTGCCCAAAGGCAGCACTTGTTTAATAATAGCAACATATTGGGAGTAAAGTAATAAAAGTTTCAAAATTTGGACCAACTAATAAACTACCAATGGTTATTAGGGTCATCACTAGTGTAAAATGCAACAAGGCACAGATTTGAATGCATTTCATGAATTCATTAGGAGAGGACCATAACAGAAAACATCATAAAAATGTACGGTTGGGGTATGAGTTAGGATTATTTTTTAAAAATGACTACCGAAAATGGGAAAAAAAGACTTAAAGGAAAACTATACCCCCCAAACAATGTAGGTCTCTATTAAAAGATGCTGAGTAAAACAGCTCATGTGTAAAACCCTGCTTCATGTAAATGAACCATTATCATAATAATATACTTTTTTAGTAGTATGTGCCATTGGGTAATCATAAATAGAAAATTGCCATTTTAAAAAATAAGGGCCGCCCCCTGAGATTGTAAGCTCCACCGTGCACACATACAAACCACATGTAAGGTCACATGAGCCAATTAACAGACAGAGTTCTGCCTTTTGCTTCCTCACTTCTTCCTGTTACAGTTAGGGGCCGATTCATCAAGGGTCGAATATCGAGGGTTAATTAACCCTCGATATTCGACTAGGAATTGAAATCCTTCGACTTCGAATATCGAAGTCGAAGGATTTAGCGCAAATTCTGCGATCGTATGATCGAAGGATTATTCCTTCGATCGAACGATTAAATCCTTCGAATCGAACGATTCGAAGGATTTAAATCCAACGATCGAAGGAATATCCTTCGATCAAAAAAACTTAGGCAAGCCTATGGGGACCTTCCCCATAGGCTAACATTGACTTCGGTAGCTTTTATCTGCCGAACTAGGGGGTCGAAGTTTTTTTTAAAGAGACAGTACTTCGACTATCGAATGGTCGAATAGTCGAACGATTTTTAGTTCGAAACGTTTGTTTCGAAGTCGAAGGTCGTAGTCGAAGGTCGAAGTAGCCCATTTGATGGTCGAAGTAGCCAAAAAAACCTTCGAAATTCGAAGTTTTTTTACTTCGAATCCTTCACTCGAATTTAGTGAATCGGCCCCTTAGTGTTGTAGTATTTCTGGTCAGGTGATCTCTGAGGCAGCACAGATAGAGTCACTAAATGGTGGTTCAAGGCAAGAGATGTAAAAGGGCAATATTTATAATATATATTCCAGTTTGGTAAGATTCTTTAAAATGTCATTCAATTTGATATAAACTATCGGTTGCTTAAGTATTCATTTTGGGTGTATAGTTTTCCTTTAATTCGTCTCTAATGGCTCTTACACAGGGGGGTTTTCTGCAATTTTTCTGCTTTAACCTGCATTTAAATGCAGGTTTGAGCGCAAATAAACTCATTTGCTAATTGATTCCATTACATAGTAACATAGTAAGTAACATAGTAAGTTAGGTTTGAAAAAAGGCACATGTCCATCAAGTTCAACCTTTTAACTTTTTTTTGAATCTGCCTAACCGCCAGTTGATCCAGAGGAAGGCAAAAAACTCTGAAGCCTCTCTAATTTGCCTCAGAGGGGGAAAAAATTCCTTCCTGACTCCAGAATGGCAATCGGACTAGTCCCTGGATCAACTTCGATAATCTTCCATAACCCTGTATTCCCCTCACTTGCTAAAGAGCCATCCAACCCCTTAAGTTATCTAATGTATCAGCCAGTACGACTGATTATATTCTGTCTGGTTGTACTCCGCAGCATTTGTGTTTTAGTGTGTTTGTTTGGATGCAGCATGTTGCATTTTCTTGCGCGTGACGCACTTTGAGCTACTGTACTATTAGAGGGTTGAATTTGGAATGGAAAAAATGCACTTAGTTGCGTAAAAAATGCAGATCGCTATATATGCATTTTATTGCGCTCAGCATGCATTTAAAAAAAAACATGTGTAAGAGCCCTAACTGAGGCAGACTGGAAACAAATCTTCATTAACCCACTAGATTCTCAAAGTGTATTAGCCATCTTGAAAATTCTAGAAGAATTCTCTACGACTGGTCACTTTTTGGAATTTACAAATAACCATTACACACAATCTTGGATCTGTTAGACTCAGATATTCCCAAACCCTTTCATTTGACTATCCACCATTTGATTTATGCTCTACTATTCAACAAATTATCAGGGAATAGGACCTCCACTACCAGTATGAAAAAGTCGGGGAGGGGATGGGTGACATCAGAGGGATGGATGATGACGTGGCAATTGCTCAATTGCTGTGTCTATCTGAAGAACTCCTGCAGTCCTTCAAAAAAATGGAGCTGTCTGGGTCAAACCCCTAGGTCTCTGTGGTATCCTCAGTAACCATAGTATGAGAGTAGGATTAGGTCTGCACCTCTAGCCATGTGCTCCCTAGACATTAATATAAATGATATTGGACAATTTATCAACTATCCAGTTAGACTTGTATGGCCAGATTTAGTGTTCAGTGCTGCTTCTGAACTGAGCACAAATACCACATATGATATGTGTTTGATTGATCAGAGCATTTGATAAAATGTATCAATTACAGTGTTGGAATGGGCGGGCCCACCTGGGCTGCCACATCTGGGGCCCACATGCACCTGCTTTGGGACCCCGAAAAACCTCAGCCAACATCAGGGCCCCCCCTGGACAGCCAAAAGCAACCATCCTCCATAAGCCTACCCCCACCCTGACCAGCACATACTTGCGATTTTCTGCTATCCCTGGGGCAGGGAGAGATCAGGGAGCACCAGGCAGGTGTGAGCAGATCTTGGCAGACGGGACACCAGGAATAAACCAACCCTGATCAATTCTTTCAAAACTTTCCTGATGGTTGGAAAAATGTTGCTATATGTGGAAAAAATATCAGACTAGTAGTAAAAATTTGTCTGGATTCCACAGTTTCATATTTCACTAATTAATCTTTGTATAGTGTGTTATCCATCAAAAGTTACAACAAATGTCCTATAAGACTTTAAGGTAAAAGGCATTTCTCCTTATGTCTCTTTGGATCTCAGTTTGCTTAGTGGGTAATGTATACATTTTATTTTTTTCTTACCTCATTGTAAATATAGGCCAAAATAAGTATGAAATCTTCCTGCATTCCCCAGTTCTTCAGGTATCTTCCACAATGCCATTTAAACAAAAACTTACTATAGTTTTTAATATGGATTCATGATGTGCTGTGTTTGAGCACACCCTGAATGTTCACCGATTGAGGGGTCTGATGAGGAATAAATGCTGGGTAATATAAGCTCAGTGCATGTATCCAAATGCAATAGGTGCAGGTACAGTGTTTTCACTGCATTTATTATGCCTCTGAACTCTGTCCCTCATAAAAAGAAAAGGCTTCCCAAGTTCCCATATCCCACCTTGATCACATGTACAAAGCACTAGTAAGCACTGATGTATGCAGGGCCAATCCTAGCCCCATTGCTGCCTGAGGCAGCTTGCTGTTGCTGGTGGAGGGTCCAGGGTGCTAGTGCAGAGAATAGCAATTGCACTGTTTGAGCTAGAAGAGCCAAATTTCCAGTTTGAAAAACAGAAATTAGGCTCTTAAAGTTACCAGGAGCAGCATTTTGCCTCCCCTAGTAACTAGTGGAGCACTGCACTCTGAGGCAAATTTCTTACCTCATTGTAGCGGCACCCCTGGGAGTATGTCTAATCTAGAAAATAGCTCCCAACATCTCAAGAAGCCAAGAGTTGGGAGAAGACACAATTTTTTATTATCACTGACTGAACAGTCAGGTGATAATAATAAAAATGCAAATTAAAGCTGCCCTTGCAGTCCAACATTCTCTTATGCCCCACTCAGCTAATAATAAGTTTAGAGATATACTGTATTGCCATAACGATCACCTTGCTATTGTATTCAAAAAGAGTACACACAAAAGCAACCTATAATTTTACCTAAATCTTAACCTACTGTACATCTAATGCAAGGCCAACAGTTTAGGACCACTAGGATGTTTTTTCCTCCATGTTTAATACATACACCAAATAATAAACGATCTTCAAAGAAATATGTTAATATAAAAATACTCCATTTGCAGAATTGTGGGCCTCTTGTTAGTACAGTCTTGCTTAGGGCAAAATTATATTTGACATTATGCTATTTGGGTACAATCATTGGAGCTAACTTAGTGGTGCTGTGTTGCAACAATGCAGGTACTCAGAACAACCAATCCGATTTATAGTCTCATTTTCTAATAAAAAACTGATCAAAACTAATTGCTAACGGGTTGCTATTGGCATCTGAACTCGTGCAATTTAGAGCATATGTTAGTTAATGAGCCAACTCTTACTTTTAGTAATATTAAATACCTTATTGTATGGACCTCTAGAAAATGCATGACGATCTTAAGTAACATTGGTCATCATCACTGTGCCTTTCAGGCATCATTCTGTCATCCTTGGCTTTTGAATGAGGATGAAGTAAATTAAGCAGGTTAGTATAATATGTAAATTAGTTACACTTTCAGCATAGAAAATGTAAAGACCGTGGCAAGTGCCACATTTATTTCAAACTTGGCAGGTATGTTGAATAATATTCTTCTTAAGACAAATAAGTTACATTCCCACTCTCTCATGATGAACTCATGATCATAATTAACCTCCAACATTCATTATGAAAGTATCTTCCAAGTTAAGCTTTCCCATACAGGACCCAGCAGTTAAATGGAGAGTGCATTTCTGCAGGCCACAAAGCTTTTGCCTATTATAGATTCTAAAAGTCATCACTTTTCTCTTTTGGCAGGGAAATGGTTAACAATGCCAATCTGGATCTCTTTTATTTTTAAAGGATAATGTTAAAGGCTCATGAGATAAATTAGGGTGAAAAAAACTGGTTCTCACTGTATCTGATGTTGCACCTTTTTGTCAAATGTGTACTAAAGGGTACAGATAATACAAGTTCATGAACAGTAAAGCTGTATACTGTAGTGCACATTTATTAAACAAGTGCTAAACTATGTTGTCCAGAAATTCTTGCATTTGCTGGTGATCTGGATATAATTGCAGCATTAACCTGATCACTTAGTTGCTGGGATGGACTGTAATTGGAGATGCTTGGAGCTTAAAGGAGGTGGGTCTGGGTGACAGTGACTGAGTGGCAAAAGGCAAAGTGCCAGCACACAGGCGGAAAATCCAATAATGATTTTTACAGAGAGGGAGAGACAGAAGGGGGAGAAGATGCTAGAAAGATAGAGAGACAATACATAAGAAATATAAAGCAGAGGAGGGAGACATAAAAAAGCAGGACAGGGAGGGGGAAACATACAGAGTGAAACAGACCCAGAAGGTGCTACCTTGACTATCTCTATTATTTTCATGCAGTGAGGATGCTATTAAATAGACTCTATTAGACTAATTGTAGGTACAAGAAATCCATCAAATGCACACAACAGAATACATCCTGATTAACTTTCATAATCATCTGCCGTCTCAGTACCAATATGTAGCTCTATTTACCATTTTATGACATACTATCTGTGCCCTTCTACTTTCAGGCACATCTAAGTGTTTAAATTCGTGTTCCTCTCTACCAACCCTTCTGCTTTTACTGTTTAGCACCCCCCGCTGCTCTAGCCTCCCATCTCACGCACAAGAGTCTGTAAAATCTCATTACTGGAGACACTTGTTTGCATAATACTCAACCAGATTCTGCATAATTTATTCTCTTTATATAACTAGATAGGGAGCTTGGAGACATCTGTGACGTACATTAGGAAGGCAAAAGGAGCAAATCAAAAATAGAAGGGGCCATGGTGAGACAGAGCTTAGCAGGCAGAACATAAGAAAATATCTGTGAGAAGGAACAGAGGGCAAAATGACAACTTTATTAAAGCAGAAAATGTCACTCAGGGTACATTATGAGAGATGGTATATTGAAACATACATTGTCGCAGCTCAAATATGCACCTGTATAATAAGTGGTGTTGTGTATTCGGTGACGGATACCCATTGAATAAGGTGCCTGCCTTTTATGCTTAGTCACTTTCTCTGGGAAGTGGGAGCCAGGTCCTGATATCTTCTCTTCTGATTTGGAATTTGGGTATCTTCCTTGCATAGAGAAAGCTGGCTGTTATGTTTTGGGTAGCTGAGGATGAGTAGAGTATAACAGTGCTTTATTAGCAGAGTCATGCAGGCATTATACAACAGTAACTTTCACTGTTAAGCTACCAGGAAGTATGCACAGTATAAGTATGAGCACAGTGACATCTACAGGCCATTTGTATAAACACCACATATTCCCCCTATAGTAGGAAAGCATTTGGGCAAATGTAATAAACAACAACAATGCATCTTAAAGCAATAATATACATTTTTCACATCACATAGTCCTGGGTTCATGCAGGTAGTTTTCTGATTCTCTCAGTACACCTTATAGGTTCACTTTCTTCAGGCTTATTGCAGTTGACATCAGTAGTAGGAAAATGTCCTTCATAAAATGTAGCTTCTCCAAAGTCATATCTAACAGGAACAAGACGACTTGCATTCCATATGCATCCATCAGACAGTTCATATGTGTATGGTCCTCGCTGGTGTCTCACTTCAACTGGTGTAGTAAATTTAGATTGTCCTTGCTTCAGTATTCCTGGTTTCTTAATTCTGACTAAAGATCCAGGCAGAAAGTGTACTTCTCTTGCACCACTTTTTCTGTCAGTATAAGCCTTGCATTTGGCTGGTACACGATCAAAGGACCTGTAACGTGTTCGGGATCCCAAGAATGCATTTTGCACTGATTCCTTCACTTCTCTGGACTGTATGTTCCAGGCCCAGGAATCTCATTCTTTTTGTCTGTCAAAATATATATGAAATAATGCAGCATTACAGAGAATAAAAAAAAAATTACCCCAGACATTTAGGAATCCTGGTGCCCTAGACTGAGAAAAAAAAAACTACAACTGTCAGCATACTCTGATGTTTATTTTGAAGGTGAGGTTAAAGTTTAAGGACAGATAGATGGCCATAGGCTAGACATGTTTAATGAACACTTACCAACCAATTTATTCTCATCATTGTATAATATCTAACTGTCCATCAGCAATCTACCATACTTTTCAATTACCATCTGAGTTAGTAGTACCAATCAAATTTGTTAATATAAAATAAACATATTGTGCAGTGGAGTAACTACTGCTGAGCTAGCCAAGGTGCAGGATGTGCATGTGGGCCTCCTCCCCTATGGAAACTCACCCAATCTTCTTCAGACACGTTGTAAGCAAGATTCTCTATAATTTTGGCCACAATCAGATGTCAATGTATCTCCTGCGGGCCCCAAGTGGGTGCGGGCAGTGCGTAATGCCACTAATATTAACCGAATATAAAGATTTGGCACAAGCTTAGAGAGGAGTAGTGATGGGCGAATAAATTCGTCAGGCATGGATTTGCAGCGAAAAATCTGCCACGTCAAAATTGTCACGTGTCAAATTATTCGGATGCACATTGAATTTAATGTATTTGGACAAAATAGTTGCGCGTATAAAAATTGTTGCTTGCATCAAAAATTGTTGTGTGTCAAAATTATTTTGATGCCCATTGTCTTCAATTCGTTTTGTGAATTTTTGACCATCCCTAGAGAGGAGGCAATGTATATGTATCACTAGACTAGTCGAGAGATTGGGTTGACAAAGTAATGGCAGTGTTGGAAGTGGTGGTAGCATATATATTTAAACCTGTGGACTAGAAGAGGGTTGATACTATATATCTAACCATTGTGACTAGAATAGGGTTGTACTGACATAAGGGAGACAAGTTAGAGAATATCTACCATGGTGAGCTAAGAGAAATATGTAATGTGAAGAGGAGGCATTGCACACAGCGACTGGCTGGCCAGGTGCCCTAGGCAACCTGCCCAGTTGTGCCACCTCTCGCGCTAATGCAAGCATACGAGAATAGGTGTGCGCGAATAGCCAGCCAGTGCAGAGAGGGGACCAGACTAGGGGTAGGATGCAGAGAAGGTACGTGCCTGGAGCCCCCCAGCTTTGCACCTTAGGCATGTGCCTATTCTGCCTACCCCTAGTTCTGGCCCTAATTGCACATATTCGTGTGGAGGCTAAAAGAGTGTTGTCCTAAACTAAGGGAGAGGAACAGTGTCTGTGCAATGCTGGGGGATGGGTTATTCAGAGCCAAGAAAAACAAGACATAAAAAATGTACCATAGGTTACTTAAGTAGTAAAGTATTGATATGAGCACAGCCTTAGCTATTTCTAGTAACAGGTGTCAACCACAGCATGTAATATTTACTGATCTGCTGTTTGAAAGCAAAAAATTATTTGGTTTCTGTGGGTTACTAGACCTGATGTAAGCTTTGCACATGTTATTGCATTGCATCAGTTAACTCTCTGTGCCAGTACTGTAACTAGATGTTTCTGGTTCCCAAGGCAAATAAATTTTAGGGCCCCCAGAGATTATCCTTTTTTACCAAAATATATTGAAATAGCACCTTAAAATTGTTTTCAATTGGTTAATAGTGCTGCTCCAGCAGAATTCTGCACTGAAATCCATCTCTCAAAAGAGCAAACTGATTTTTTTATATTCAATTTTGAAATCTGACATGGGGCTAGACATATTGTCAATTTCCCAGCTGCCCCAAGTCATGTGACTTGTGCTCTGATAAACTTCAATCACTCTTTACTGCTGTACTGCAAGTTGGAGTGATATCACCCCCTCCCTTTTCCCCCCAGCAGCCAAACAAAAGAACAATGGGAAGGTAAGCAGATACCAGCTCCCTAACACAAGATAACAGCTGCCTGGTAGATCTAAGAACAACACTCAATAGTAAAAACCCATGTCTCACTGAGACACATTCAGTTACATTGAGAAGGAAAAACAGCAGCCTGCCAGAAACATTTCTCTCCTAAAGTGCAGGCAAAAGTCACATGACCAGGGGCAGCTGGGAAATTGACAAAATGTCTAGCCCCATGTCATATTTCAAAACTGAATATAAATAAATCTGTTTGCTCTTTTGAGAAATGGATTTCAGTGCAGAATTCTGCTCGAGCAGCACTATTAACTGATGTGTTTTGAAAAAAACATGTTTTCCGATGACAGGATCCCTTTGAATAGGGACTCATGGGCCCCCCTGCAGCCGCAGAGTCTGCTTCCTCTGTAGTTACGCCCCTGCTCTGTGCCTCAGATACCAAGCTTGGAAGGTGAATAAAATAACCCCTTTTGTAAAATATAAGGATATCCCAAGTCACAAAGGAGTCCCATGACCATATAAAAGCACAAGGCCGATAGCTGAGTACTTTTATACAAGTCATGGGGGGATCATTTATAAAGTTCAAGCAGCGCATATTTATTCGCAAATGGTTTAATTGCCCATGTTTTGCTGAACGCTAAAATATTGCACTGTTGTGCCAGTCTCTGTTTTTTGCCAATTCACATTGTGACCGCATTTTTGCAAATGGTTCGCAAATGACCCAAGTGTATGTGTCAGTGCACCCACTGTCCAAGGTTTTTGTATAAATATTATTGACAGTAATGTAAATTCGCAAAATTGCGAAACTGCTTTGTGAACATTTTCTCCGCCACCAAAGTTGTGGGGCAACGAAAGCGAAAAGTATTCGCAATTTGCGTTTTTGGCATACTTAAAAAGCTCTTATGGACATTCGCAGTGCAAAAAAAAATTCACAATTCTGTTTGCACATTAAATACACCACTTTTATCCAGCTTTATAAATACAACCATGTGCAGGGCACATATTTTCACTATGCGAATCATTCTGCCCTGAGCGAAGTTTTTAATGAGCCCCATATTCTGATATGAATCATATCCTCATGTTTTTCAACAATGGGTACGGTTTAATACACAAGTTTCAGTGAGCCATGTGACAGAAATTACATCACTAAGCCACGATTATAACTGATGACATCACCAGCACCGTTTAGAAGGATATCATTTATAGGATATTCATAGCTCTTGTGTACTATATGTTCATGAATACAAATTATAGTAGCGTTATTTATTCAGGGCCGGAACTTCCTATATATTTAACTTTTTTCCATATTAATAACATTGGGATCCGCCATCATTCTTACTGGCCAGGCCGATAAAATACCAGCCAGGTGGCAACACACGCCAGAACTAGGGAAAGGCAGAAGAGGCATGTACCTAGGGTGCAAAAAATGGAGGGCGCCAGGCACCCGGCCCGGACTGGCAATCTGTGAGTTCTGGCAAATGCCAGAGAGGCTGCTATAAGGTGCCATACAAAGTCAGTAGTAGGCTGGTGGGGGCTGTTTGGGCCTCTGTGTGGGCTGATGGGCCTCTGTGTACCTGAAATGCCAGGGCCTGTTTTAATTCTCAGTCCGGCTACCAGGCACGTACTTTCTCTGTTGCCTACCCCTAGTCCAGCCAGTACCCTATTACTGATAAGTCCCACTCCCCCAAGTGAAACCATTAATTTGCGCACTTGATTGCACATGCAAGTGCTCATGGTGGGATGGGAGCGTCATGGCTGACCGGGTTGCCTAGGACACACGGCTGGACTGGCCGGCACTGATCTATTAACTGGAAGAATAACAAAAAGCATAAAACACATTACAAAATAACATTACAACATGGATTCATGATAGTTTACATAATATCAAGTACACGGTATTGTTATTACATTATATATATTTATATATTATATAAAAAAATTTGATTTCATAATTCAATTTTGAGTCATAAACCTGACTTCTTCTAAGAATACCTGACCTGTGGTTTTCATTAGGTCAATCAATAACTGGTATTACAAAATTCCTTCTTGGTCTTTTTTTAACTCTTTGTTGTGAGTTATTTTGTAGACCATAGACATAGAATTTATCCACCTTTTAAACTAAATGTTCTTAGTTATCAGGTTCTGGTATTATGCTTCCCTCTTGTGGGCAAAATGTGAGTTTCATTATATTTTCCAGACTATGTACTGTTCAAGTATCAGTATACTGAATTTTAGGACAGTATTTTATGTCACTGATTATGGCTTAGTATTCCTTCTTTGTTTGGAAATGCAAAGATATAAAGTGTTCACTGGACATAGGTAAAACCACTGCGTAATAAAATGGTTTTAGATCAAATATTTACCCATATATTGATGTGGTATGGTAGCATAGCAAATGATCTTAGACTTGTGACTAAAAGCTTTGTTTTTGAAAATGTATGACTTTGCAAAGATAGAATTAATGTACTATAAGACAAAAGCATTGAACAAATCTCACTAATGACAATTTTTTTGTATTTAGTATTTCACTCATACCTGCAGATCTCCCACGTGCTACCATGGAATCCAGCACTGTGTAATAATATCTAGGCCCAGGGCTGGAATCACTCACATGTGCTGGAAAGATAAGGAATAAATAGCAGATCATATTGGGTAACTAGGGATGTCAAAGACTGAAGAATGTAAGAAGGAAATATGGTAAAGCTTTTAACTTGGATTATTACAAACATATGGATGGCAATGCACACGTTGGGGGAAATATAATTTGTAAATATAACTTATGAGAAGTATGCCTATTGATCTACATGCTTTTAACTTTGAAAAATATATTGCTTCTCATTTGAACAATTCCCCTATTTTTTTGTGCTTATACTTAACTAGAAACCTATAGAAAATGGTTTTAGTATTTCCTTTATATATACATATTGACTGTTTAATCTTATTTTATTTTAAGTCTCTTTACTATTTTTTTTTTTTAAAAGGTTTTATTTTTGTATTTTCAAAAAAGACTATTACAGAAAGGAAAAAAAATAAAAAGAATAAAACATAAATAGTACAGTCTAAGGTTCAAGTGTGTCATTAATCACTTTTTTCCAGCGGGTTAGTGTGGGAGGGCTGGTGTCC
Organism: Xenopus laevis; assembly: GCF_017654675.1. Taxonomy (NCBI): domain Eukaryota; kingdom Metazoa; phylum Chordata; class Amphibia; order Anura; family Pipidae; genus Xenopus; species Xenopus laevis. The sequence continues at coordinate 95,901,809 of NC_054372.1, forward strand.
ATCCAAGTGAGAAGGATGTCTTTTTTTGCATAGTACAACAGCTGTAGATAAAAGAGACTCTTTGATTGTAGCACTAGGGGACCCGTGGAACCTAGTAGACACAATTCCGGGGATCTTATATGTGGAAGGGAGAAATTCGTTGCTATGAACCGAAGGATTTGCTCCCAATACCTTTGAATAAGAGGACAAGACCAGAACACATGCATGAGGGTCCCCACCTCTGTCCCGCATTTGTAGCAGGTGTCTGGGGTGCCTGGATAGATCTTTGCCAACTTTTGTGGAGTCAAGTATGTTCTATGTATAAATTTCAACTGAACCCATCTATCTCTGTTGGAGATAGTGAGATCAGGGACCTAGTCTAAGACCTCCTCCCAAGCTTCCTCTTCCATTTCAGGGATATCTACAGCCCATTTTAGTCGGAGCCCATTTAGGTGAGACTTATAGGAACTACCCAGAATCGTGTTTTTCCTAGTGGTCTCTTTACTATTTAGTATGGATAAATTCCTACCAGAGTTGCTTGGCCTTCCATCAAAAGAATACGCTGGAGTAGAAAACTTTGGGGTATATTTATCAAAAATGAGGTTAGAGATCACCACAGTCCTTTAGAGTGAAATTCTGCCACTCTCCATTCATTTCTATGGGATTTTTAAAAGAAAATTTATCAATGGGTGAAAGTGAAAGTTCATCCTTTGATAAACATGCCTTTCAAAATCCCATTGAAATGAATGGAGAGAGGCGGAATTTCACTCTAGAGGTTCACTCTGTGGCAATCTCTAAATTCACTTTTTCATAAATATACCCCCTATGTGTAATTGTGATTTACAAAACTGACAGTGGGAGGTAGGTTGTAACGACCAGGACCTGGACCTGGAATGAAAAAAAGAAACCATTGGTGAAGCAAGAGCAACAGGGAAAGACAGCAGCTATAAGTAGGGTCATCTATATCAACAAAAGCAGATTGAGGTTAGAAGACAATAGAGTTGTGACTGATAAAGAAGCAGGCCAATATATAGCCATGAAAAAGCACTATACATTTTTTAAAGTACAGGTATGGGACCGTTATCAGGAAATCTGTTATCCAGAAAGTTCCGATTTACGGAAAGGCTGACTCCATTTTATCCAAATAATCCAAACTATTTCTAAAAATGATTTGCTTTTTCTCTGTAATAAAACAGTACCTTGTACTAAGATATAATTAATCCTTATTGGAGGCAAAACTAGCCTATTGAGGTTTTTTAATGTTTACATGATTTTCAAGCAGACTTAAGGTATGAAGATCCAATTTACATTATCTGTTATCCGTTATCTGGAAAACCCCAGCTCCCAAGCATTCTGGATTACATATCCCATACATGTACCTAACATGGCAATAATACAGTCTTGAAGATGCCTAGTGGTCAGTTTGTCAAGCCTTTTAGATACAAAAAGGTACCAAGAGCTTTTGGGCATTCATCCACCATCTCACACAATAGATATAAACAGTAAAAGTACAGTAGATTAGCAGGAACATAAATGAGTATGACAAAAGCAGACAGATTATAAACAAACAAGATGTAATAAAAAATGTAATCAAGATGCCCTAAACAAACAAGGGGAACCCATTAATTATGATATATATAAGTATGGCTACATGTAGAGAGGTAAACAACAGAGAGATACACTAGTCTCAATTTCTTTTAACTCACCAGTCACTTTGGCTGCAATAACAGCAGTTTTCCTTTCTGGGTACTTGTCCACTTTGTGCATAAGAAAACTCTATAAACACTCAATCCTTCCTTTATCATTAACACATGAGTGACGAGGAAATGGTAGAATGTAAGCTGCATTGTTTATTGGTTATAATAAACCCTTGAAGAACCAAGAAAAATAAATGGAGTGTCCTAGGTGTTTCTTTGGCACCTTGCACGTCACAGCTCTGGTAATATGACCTGAGGATGTTCTCATACATGTAAGCTTATCTAATAGCTCTCAATTACTCCCACTCCCAACCACTCCCATAATAAACACTTAACAAAGGTTCCAAGCCAGTGGCACAAGACAGACTCCATTATCCCAATTAGATCTGGATAACCCTTTGCTTTGTTATACTGTATATTGTGCGGTGAGGCCAGTATTATAATAGTGGAGTTGAAACATTGAGCATGATAACTATTTTTTTGGGACAATGAAAGGCAGTTCAGTTTCAAATGACTCAATCAACATGCAAATTACAAGATATTTTTAAATATAATAAACATTACGTATTCTTCTTGTGGCTATGGAGACTGTAGATGTTTGCTGATAATGGAAATCTTACTCTTTTATCTATGAGTCTGCATTGCCTGTTTGCCTATTCTGATTTGGTTTCAGGAGTCAGGTGGTGTAACTTTACACTTCATTTTGCAGCAGTTCTTCCTGAGTAATTATCGTACAACATACAGTATCATGGAAAGATTTATGGAAAGGGTTCCATTATTTACATTTGTCACCGCCACATGGGAGCTTGCAATTTAACTCCCCAGCTATAGGCAAACAAACAATGTAGGTTTGTTTTAGAAGTCAGTAAATAATGTGCGTTAGGCCTGTGAGATAAAACATGTAAACATAAGAATAATATTCAAACTTCGGCTTGTAGAGGAAGGCACATGTTGTGTTGTTTTTACACAAAGTGGTTACTTGCTTATGAGGTTAACAATATCTTATTTGTAATCATCAGATAAAGAAGTAAACTATTAGATAAATTATTTATGACTCAAGTCAGAAAACTGAGAAAATATGAAGAGAAAATATATAGTATAAGAATATATACAGTACTATATATGGATAAAATACAGATTTATAAAGAGAGACTGCAATATCACACAGCGCCCTCTGTTGGTTATATCAAAGAATAACAGTGCGCCCTCTGTTGGTTATATGAAAGAATAACAGTGACTGCAATATCACACAGCAACATCTGTTGGTTATATGAAAGAATAACAGTGACTGCAATATCACACAGCGCCCTCTGTTGGTTATATCAAAGAATAACAGTGCGCCCTCTGTTGGTTATATGAAAGAATAACAGTGACGGCAATATCACACAGCGCCCTCTGTTGGTTATATGAAAGAATAACAGTGACTGCATTATCACACAGCGCCCTCTGTTGGTTATATGAAAGAATAACAGTGCGCCCTCTGTTGGTTAATGAAAGAATAACAGTGACTGCAATATCACACAGCGCCATCTGTTGGTTATATGAAAGAATAACAGTGACTGCAATATCACACAGCGCCCTCTGTTGGTTATACGAAAGATTAACAGTGATGGCAATATCACACAGCACCCTCTGCACATGGTAGTGGGACAGTGGGACGATGCACACAGTAATCCGTTTGGCAATTCTCTGTCACCATTAACTTTGCAAAGAAGTCCGTTTGATCTATGGGGGGGTCGCTTTGGCGGAATGTGCACTGCTGGGAGACAGGGCTGTAGTTGTGTCTAGGCTTATACTAAAGTCAATAAGTTTACCCAGTTTTCGTAGGTAAAATTAGGTACCTCGGCTTATACTCAGATCGGCTTATACTCGAGTATATACGGTAATATAATAAGAAGTAAAGGACAGGCCAAAAGAGCTCACACTCCTGTTGGTGCAAGCAATAGATTTTTTCCAACACAATTGCCCCTCCCATGAGCTCTATGCCATCCGCACCAGGATGGAGCTCTGAGTGCAGCCAGCTATATTGGTTAACATGCATGCATATAATGAGCAAGTCTCCTGGCCTATATATATATTTGATACTTGCATGTTTAGATAAGCTAGATAAGCTCTAGGAGCACAGCAAATTGTGTCTCTGTCTTTTAAGATTTATTCCCCATTGTTGTAGGCAGGCCAGCAACATATCTATATATTATATATATATATATATATATATATATATATATATATATATATATTTTTTTTTTTTTATTTTTTTATTTTTTTTTTTAAACCATTAGGCGGGGGTGCAATGAGGCTGTGACCACAAAATACATATAGACAAATACAAGAGTCTTCTACACTCAACCCATTATCAATATATTTAAGACAGACATTTTGTGCATACTGCTACTGAAAAATGCCTTACCCTTTAAACAAAACAGGGATTGTTTGTCCATATATTGCAATATATTTAAGCTGGCCAACTACGTCAAAGTCATCCCATATCTGGCCAGTCCTATGCTCAATTTTCATCTGATTCATTAAGAATTCTATTGCTTCATTATACATTTTATGAAGGGACTAAGTTTTACCTGCAACTTACTAGCTGCTTTCAAAGTAAAACTCCCAAACTTGGTTGCCCTTTTATTAGACACCAGTGGGATCACCTGACTATAGCTGGAAAGGGTGGGGGCTACAACATGGAGCTGGCCACTGCTCCTGTATAACTATAACAAACAACGAAAAGTTGTGCTCACCACCACCACTAATTTTTAAAACCATTAGGCGGGGTGCAATGAGGCTGTGACCACAAAATGCATATAGACAAATACAAGAGTCCTCTGCACTCAACCCATAATCAATATATTTAAGACAGAGACATTTTGTGCATACTGCTACTGTCTCAGAATATCACACTTTACACCATACCAAAAGTTAATTTAAAGGTGAACAACCCCTTAAGGTAATTATGTATTATTGTTTTCTAAATAATTGTTGTAGGCAGGCCAACAACATTTTTTAGGAATATATATATGTGTGTGTGTGTGTTACATTTATAATATATGTGTGTGTTACACTTTCTACATTTAAATGTGACTTATGGGCAAAAAAGCTTGAAGACCTTTGGCGTACTGTATCTTAACTTCATATATAATATAGTACTGGTATGGGCCCTGTTACGCAGAATGCTTGGGACCTGGGGTTTTCCGTATAACAAATCGTTCTGTATTTTAGATCTTCATACCTTAAATAAACCCAATAAACTGGTTTTGCATCCAAGGATTAATTATATCTTAGTTTGGATCAAGTACAAAGTATTGTTTTATTATTACAGAGAAAAAGGAAATAATTAAAAAAATATTTTGATTAAATTAAAATGGAGTCTATGGGAGACAGCCTATTTGTAATTTGGAGCTTTCTGGATAACCGGTTTTTAGATAACAGATCCCATACCTGTACACAGATTAAGGGGAGAAACATGTGTGCTCCTAATAAACAGTGAGAATTGTTTTAGTTTTTTAACACATTGCAAAGTTACTGTATTGATATGAATTTCTAGATCCAGTGGCACTTAGGGTGTTTTAAATGCTGGTAACTTTCAGTGAAAAACTGAAATTGCACTCTCTGTACTAGAAGAGCTGAAATTCTGATTTAAAAATCGTTTTACGTTTCCATGAGCTGCTTTTTGCTGTCCTTGGTAACCTGCAAGCTGCTGCTACCTGAGGGCGAGTTTATCACCGTGCCTCATGGCAGCAACATCCCTGCCCCCCCTTCTCTGCCACAGTTCCGCCAGCGCTCCTATCCACTCTGCCGAGGTACACTAGCGGCAGTTCCACCAACCCCTTTTCAAATAATTTTCACCTCCCTTCATCTTTCCTTTTATCTTCCTCCTTCTCTCAGAATGCACATGTATCACAAGCCATGTTACAGACTTGACTAAGCACTAAATACATATAAAATAATAAACTCCAATATAAAATGCAAGGTCACCAAACAAGCAGGTCTATTACTGATATACCTATCTTAAGGGTCATTCTATGGGATGGCTATGCAGCCTGTCAGACTGCGGACATCACCCTCCATCATACAGGAAAATCAAACCTGCCAGTAGATGTCTGGCAGATATTGTTCAGGACTGTCGGCAGGCACCATGCATGGCCAATAAGCCAATTTGGTCCAGAAGGACTAACTAATTTGCAGTTAGTCTACTTTGTTCTGCAGCTATCTGAGATTTTTAACTTGCATCTTTAAAGAGACAGTGGGGGTCAGATTTATCAAGGGTCGAATTTCGAAGTAGAAAAAGCTTCGAAATTCGACCAATGATTTGGAATATCGAAGTCGAAGTTTTTTTACATCGAATTTGGGCATTTGTGGTCAAACGATTCGAAGTATTTTATCCATTGATCGAAGGATTTTTCTTTGACTTCAAAAAACGTAGAAAACTGCTCTAGAAGGTCCCCATAGGCTAACATCGCACTTCAGCAGGTTTAATTTGCCGAAGTACTGAAGTCGAAGTTTTTTAAAGAGACAGTACTTCGATGTTCGAATAGTCTAAGAATTCAAAGTCGTAGTAGCCTTTTCAATGGTCGAAGTATCCAAAAAAATTACTTCTAATTTTGAATTTTTTTTACTTCAAAAATTCCCTCGAATTCACTTCGACCCTTGATAAATCTGCCCCTACGTGATAAATTTCGATATTCGAATTCGAATCTAATTTGGACTATTCCCTAGTCGAAGTACACAAAAAATAGCTCGACATTCGATAAATCTGCCCCTTAATAAACTTCAGCCCCGTGTTTGTGCATTTATATTGTAGCAAGCAGCAGTGTTTGTACAGACTATCATTTTGAACAGCTCATCCATGCACAGTCCCTCCTCCCTAATCACACAGGTGCCAGGCAGTGATGACAGCTACTCCGCACGCCACTCTCAAGATGGCAGCCCTAATTCTACTTCATTCTTAAATGCGTCACTGCGTATGACAAATCCACAATTACGTTCTTTTTCGCAGAGTCTTTACAACAACCAATAGTTTGCCCCCGTGAATAGACTGAAACCAGCTATTGGTCATGCTGAGCGCACCAGGAGGGGCGATTGGCGGAGGCCGGAAGCGGGTAGTGAGAGGTGGAGAAGATGAGGAGGGGGCCGCCGTTTCCATGGTAGTGTGGCCCGGTGAGCGGTGAGGGCCTCGTAGCTGAAGCGTTCCCGGCGCCGTGATGACGGGCCTGAGCTCACCATGACCGGGGAAAAGAAAAAGAAGAAGAGGCTCAATCGCAGCATCCTCCTGGCTAAGAAAATCATTATTAAAGATGGAGGAACGGTGAGCATATAATTAAACCATATGTTATTGCACAGCCTGAGTCTGTGGAAGAGAAAAGTGTTGGAAGGATGAGCCGCAAGCGGTGACAGGATAACACAATGCATTTCCCCTGTGCATTTCCACGTGAAGTGACATTATTGGTATAAGCGCAGCCTAGAACGTTACCAATGATGTCTAATGATGTCATTGTGCCTTTATTCACCTGTGCCATATACAGGCACACTGGGCTTCTGTGCATCCTGGGACAGTATGACGTCATTATTTTGGAGTGACATCATCATTTAGTTAAAAGAAATATGGCAGAAGGCATGGGTAATTTAATCAACTTAGTGCGGGTATTTTAACAGCTGTAAATGTGCCTGTCCATCTGCTTCGGATGGAGTCTGAACACACAGCTGTTTCACAGGTGAAAGGAGCAGGTGGAATAGAGAACATTTCCAGAGGGGGGGAATAAACCAAGTGCAGATGTGCGCACACGCTTTTATATAAAGGTTGTAGCTCTAGACCTGTTTTTAATAATGTGATAGTCCCAAATGTAAATGATGGTAAGAGTACTCTTATCTGCCAACTGGGTTTAATATACTGACATTTTGTAGAAATAAATGTATTTGTGTTTTACTTTCTGCCGGCTTCAAATATTTGCAGGTGATTTTCACAAGCAAGTGAACATTTTGTTTATTCTATTGTACTTCGCAGTCCGGAATTCCATTCTGTTTGCTCCTTAAGCCCACGGCATGCAGGGCAGTTTGGTTGCAGCAGTTACATACAGAGAGGAATTGAGGTAAAAGTTCTGGATCTGTGGCTCTGGCAGCTGGGCTGTCTCCAGCAGCAGGTCTTGCTAATGACCACAGATAACTAGATCTTAGCAACACTGGAGTATCAAATGAAAATCTTTCCAGGTCAATAGTGATGTGCCTACTCATTTGCCCACTACCAGCCCCTCCAGCCTTAATGTTATTTTGTTTACTTCTCCAGGCTACCCTTTGTAACATTACTGAGTGATGCCCTTAAAGCAGTGATTTTTGGAAAGTTCTTGAAAAAAAGGGCTTGAAAAGGGGGTGAGAAAGATGGGTAGAGCCAGACATAGAAGATAGATGTCGTGGGAGACCAGTATAACTATATTTCTTTACTGATTTTCTTTATAGGAGTCAGTATCTTTACATAGTAGCCACCTTGTCCATGTAGTAGAGTATTTGGTAAACTGTTCTAGGATGAAGGCAATAGGTTCATCAAACTTGTGGATTTCAGACATTTTTTTGAGCCACTCTTTAATCGTAGAGATCTGTGTGGATTTCCAATGCAATGGAATGAAGAGTTTGGCTTGAAGCTGGGTTTAAAGGTTGACTAAGGTTGTGGGCTATGGACTAACAGAACATACCCAGGATCCGCAGGTATATCAGTCCCTAGAATTTGGCTAGAGAGCGAACAAACCTGGTTCCAAAAAGGTTTTATGAGATTGCATGTCCAAAAAATGTGGAGCATGGTGCCTTTTTCTTTGTTGCAACTTCCAACATTTGCCGTTTGGGTTTTTATAAATGCTCTGTAGCTTAGAAGGTGTGTAGTACCACCTTGTTAGTATCTTATAATTTAGTTCTTGGATTCGACTGCATCTCGAAGTTTTGGTTTCCAATCTGTTTCTCTTCCCATTTAGTTCTCTAGACCAGGTATTAATATATTTCACCGATTCCCATCTGGTTGGTAATTGGAGCAATTTATATAGGGTGGAGATACCATGCTTTGTGGGACATACACAGGGTCTCGAAGGAGGTGAGGTCACGTCCCAATGTTTTTGTGCCCCCCAGGCTATGAAAGAAGAGAGCAAGTTGGGCAAATTTTAGGTGGTCTATTGGTTTAAATGGTTTTAGTTTATGTAGGTTTTCTTTAGTTATTAGTAATTTATTTTCCATAAAATAGCATAGTTGTAGATTACCTTCTATACTTGCAACTCTTTTAAATGTTTAAGTGGCAAGGACCAGGGCCTTGCATTCTGGCAAGTATTTTAAGTACCAAGAAGTATGGACCAGTTGAGGGACTTTAGAAGCATGTCAATGATAAACCAAACGGGAATCTGTTTTTTTGATCCTGATATTCAATCAGTGGGCTACCATATATCGTGCTGCCATTCTGACTAATATTGGAAGTAGCAGCCAGGTCACCAGCCCAGGAAGCGATCCACTAATATACATGAAAAGATTTTAAAAATGTATCCTTCCTCCATAACTGACACCAATCTGCTATAGGTGTATTCTGTTGGGCAGGTATGAATCCCCTTTCATATGCCTAGTAGTAAGTATGCAAAACAACACCCCCCCCCCTTGCACAATGGCTTATATTTAGCATAAGTGGAATCTAGGGTTGCTACCTGGCCAGTATTTTACCAGCCTGGCCAGTAAAAATGATGGTTGATCCCAATGTTATTAATAGGGAAAAAAATAAATATATAGGAAGGCTGGTATTTTTTTCTGGAAAAGGTGGCAACCCTAGTGGCATCAAATTGTGGCTGGCAGCAGGGGAATGGCCATACCTGCTTAAGCTACCACTCCTGACCACAGTTTGACATCACTAGGAAGAAGAGCTCAAAGGATTCCAGCTGTGATAACATATGGCCAGTTTTTGTGGCAAAAATGATTAATATTTTTTGCTTTACAACTCCTTACAGCAGCAAAGTGATATAACTCAGTCTGCTATGATCATGAATGATCATTTAATGTTACAGTTGCTTTACTGTATGTGCAAATATCCAGACGTTTTCTAAACTAGAATCTGAAAAAATAAAATGTAATGACCGTATTAGTTGCTGTTAGTTGTATGCAAATAATTAAGTTTTTGAACTTTCTAGAATATATGATACTAGGATAATTATGCTTACTCTGTGTTTTAGCAATGAAGACTGTAATACACTTTTTCATTTTAAGGTCACAGAAACTGCATATATGTGGTACCCTAAAAAGTATGTAGTATAATTTTATTCAGATTTCCAACATTTGCACATAAAATGTTTTCTCTTTCTTCCCAAGAGCTAGAGGAAGGTAACTCCTCAATAGTCTCTTCTTTTCGTGTATACATGATATTTTGGGGTTACCTTATTATTAGGGACATTTGTAAGCACATTAGGCATGCTCAGTGGGTTTAGTTAGCAGTGACTAAACCATAAAAAGCCACTAACCATAACAAGCTAATTGTAGTTCTAGTTTTGGGGTCACTAACAATCACATTGTTGGTATTTATGTGCATATGTAGAATCAGTTCACTCAGAGCAATGACATTCATATTTATGAAGTTTTGTATTTGCACCGCAGAGGGCTTATTTACAGAAAAGTGCAAATTGTGAGAATAGATGCCCACTGAAGCTAATGACTTTATGTTCTTGCACCCACACATGCTTCTAGAAGCTTGTGCCCAGGACTTGTGTGGCCCTCAATGGTAGGAAAGGTTCAAACTAAGTAAGCCATATCAGAAAGTTTTATATAAAAACACCAGCAATCAATGCTGATCTGAGTCCTCTTTCAAATAAAAAAAACATATTTTTGTTCCTTCTATTGTGTCCTTCTTTCAACTTAAACCTCCAAGGCACTGGGTTGAGCATGCTCAGTTTCCGCCTCTCTCCCTCTGCCCCTCCCTCCCTGATGTAGTCTGAGCCCAGAGCTATGAGTGAGCAGAGAAAGACTCGGGCAGGAAGTGATGTCACACCAAGCTAATGTGACAGCTGCTATTCTAAACAAGCAAATAGAGCTTCTAGAGCTGCTACTCAGATATGAGAGAGAATTCTACAGAATAAATAGTTATAACTTGCACTATTGTTGCTAATCTATTGTCAATAAACTGCCTCAATATCTTTTCTTCCCCTTTAAGCATGCTTTGATGAATTTGCATGCAATTTGTGCATGTATGCTAGGGGAACCCTTGAACTACAGCTAAACTTTCTGTTGGCAAGTCTAGCATTCTTCTAGGAGGACCCATTCCTGTGATATTTTGTGGCATTCACTGTACAATTTGGGGCTTTTCAGACATATAAAATAGAGGGATATTTGCATCTGGACCGTGTGTTTGGTGCAATCATGTTGGGGTCTGTATATACCACATAGGTGGTAGTCATACGCATTTGTGATATTTAACTACTGAAATGCTATGACAAGCATAACTAGTATGTTATCTTTTTCTGTCTCAGAGCATGTAGACGATAAATTATTGAATATGTTTTTGCTAAATTTAGCAAAGCTTTGCACTTTTATATTTTGAGTAGAAATTTCTACTTATCCTTTTCAATTTTTTCAGTATTTGTATGAAACAATTCTTGGATGGTGAGGAAGTTTACAGTGATTGAGTGGAAAGCAGACAATAATGGGTTAATGAGTTATCTAAATGTTGCCCAAAACGTAAGAGCTGCATGCTTAGCAAATATTAATTTAGGCATGATGCTGTGTATGTACACTAGACTAGTTACACAGTGTAACTCCACATTCTTAGCTTTTACTTTAGTTCTTACTTTGCAAGTTTCCCAGAATGTCCACAAGAGCTGATGTTGGCAATAAATGTGTTTAGATGAAAAAGTATGGAGTATAGAAAATAATTGAAAGAACAGTACTGACCAAGAATGAGCATGAGAATATTCACAACACAGGCCAATATAATATGTAGGTAGATATCTACATGGTATGCCAGTCCAAGAGTTAATGACCTCAAGTCAGAAATGTTAGATACACTGACACAATAAACAGGAATGGCAGGGATATGACCCGATGAAGGGGCGCACCCCTGAAATTTAACTGTTTGGCTTGACCGCATTAAACACAGGGTTATCCCCTTTTGCATGACTTTGTTTTACTGATATGGCAAGGAACATGATTAGAATGGAACCCCAGGCAAAGAGAAGGGAACCAAGCTTAGGAAGAGGATTGTGAAGAATATGGGGACAATAATTATCTGCCTCCACCTCTCCCCGCCCTATTAGAGCAGTTTATGCAGAAGTCAATAGGACTGTGTGCTATGACAAATAAAGCAAACACCCCTACTGGCTTCTGAAAGAATATGAATATGGCACAAGTGGTTCAGAGTCAACAGGGAGTCTGGACGATGCTACTAGCATAAAGGGCCTGGGGAGAACACTGCAACATATAAACATCTGTAAGCCCAGCATGTGGGCAAGTTCACATCAGATTCGGGCCACAGGCCAAGATGATGGAGAGCATAAAATGGGTCACAAAAGGTATAGTTGAGTTGATGTTATTTTAATTGTTTGTGCAAAAGTGCATGTGGTACTTGTATGGCCACTGTCTGCCTTCGATGCTCTTGGAAATAAAAATGAATAACCAACCAGAATCTTCACAAATGTTTGTAACCTTTTTGAGCTAAAGGAGCTTCTGACCATATGTTGCCTCTCAAAAGAAGGGGCAGCATGAATAATAAATGGAATACGCCCTGGAGCCAGCAGACAGCTACAAAATACAAGATTTTGGGTTGAAACCCAGCATTAAACAGACACCTTTACCATGTTTTTAAATATTGTCTGCTTTTTATGGTCTTTTCCAGAGACTTAATCTTTATTATAGTAGTAATTTTTTAATAGCTTTTCACTAACAAACTTTCTCTTTTTGTCACAGAGACAAGGGGTTGGGGAGCCTAGCGTCTACCATGCTGTGGTGGTTATATTTCTGGAGTTTTTTGCATGGGGCTTGCTGACAACACCAATGTTAACGGTGAGTAAGAGGGAAAGAAACAAAAAGAAAACTGCACAAAATCTTCAAGTAGTGAGCAGGTCTATAAATAGGGTGAATGCCGGATTGGAAGGGGGAAGTGAGGAATTAGGGTCAGGTGCCAGTCAAAAATTTCCAACCTGCACCCCACAAAAACATAGTATGCTTAGCACCTGTTAACAAAAAAATATGCATTTGCTGTTCTTTTAACAGGTGTTGCACCAGACATTCCCACAGCACACTTTTCTGATGAATGGTTTGATTCATGGAGTCAAGGTGAGTGGGCTCTTTTATGATTGGAAAGTAACTTTAAAGGCTAAAACTAAGTAAGCTTTATCCGAAAGTTCTATATGAATACACCAGTAAACCATCAAAGTAATGCTGCTCTGAGTCCTCTGTCAAAAGAAACCCCTAATTTATTTCCTTCTATTGTATATACATGGGCTTCTGTATCATACTTCCTGTTTCCAGCATAAACCTCCAGGTCTAGGGCTTGAGCATGCTCAGTTTGCTCCTCTCTCCCCCTTCCTGCTCTAATCTGAGCCCATAGCTATGAGTGAGCAGGGAGAGCCTCAAGCAGCAAGTGATGTCACACCAAGCTAATATGGCATCTGCTATCATAAACAAACAGCTTCTAGAGCTGTTAATTCGATTATGGTAAAGCATTCTGTAGAATAAATATAGTGTTATAGCTTTCACTATTGTTGCTAATCTATTGGTAATGAACTTCTTTGGAAGCTTTCCTTCTCCTTTAAAGGGATGGTTCACCTTTAGTATTTACTAGAATGGATAATTCTAAACAACTATTCAGTTGGCCTTCCTTTTTTATAGTTTTTGGATTATTTGCATTCTTCTTCTGACTCAACAAATTCTGACTCAACAAATGCTCTGTAAGGTTAAAAATGTATTTTTATTGCTATTATTTCTCATCTTTCTATTCAGACCCTTCTCTATTCATATTCCAGTGTCTTATTTAAATCAGTGCATAGTTGCCAGGTTAATTTGGACACTAGTTACCAGATTGCTGAAATTGCAAACTGGGGAGCTGCTGAATAAAATGCTAAATAATTTGAAAACCACAATTGATAAAAAAATGAAAACCAATTGCAAAATAGCTCAGAATATCACGTAGATCATGCTAAGAGTTAATTTAAAGGTTGAAACCCCTTTCAAATATATCCTTTAATTGCTCTACAGTATTAAAGCAGCTACTTGATAACTAAAATGCACAAGGTAGGTTATAGCAAATGATTATCGGCTTTTGAGAGATGCTAGTATTTTCACTTGCAAATCTTGTATTGTACAATACTTATAATGGTCCAATTTTTGAAACCCAGACCCACTTGGTATTGCTGTAGAACCTGCAACCTTCCCCAAACCCGACTTAGTACCTGCTATCTCCATTAAACTGGAATTGCTGTTACTGCATACTGGAAGTGACATCATCAGAAGTGGGCAGGGGCAAGAAAAGCAGTAAAGAAAGTTTCAACACTTGCTTATATTGAGACCTTCTTTGCAGGAAACCCATTGGTACAGGACCTGCTGCAGGACTATACTGTAATGCATGAAATTAACCTGGGTTTGTGTTTCAAAAATATTGATAGCCCACTACAAGCCAAGTCAAGGGACTTGCAGGAACATGACACTTCTATGCCTGCGTTTCTAGTAGCATTGGGAGTTAGTGTGTTTTTTCAGTGATATTTTGCTAAATTTCACTTTGCTTAGTGATGCAAGTTTTATCTTAGTGATGACTCTGTGAATCTTGTTTATTATAAAATTCCATGATTTATTTAAAACCATATGGTCATTAATAAACTTACATTTTATAACCGTATACATTATTCTTTATCTAATCAAAATGTCCTTCATCTCCTAATAATATAACTGCCTTTCAGGGTCTCCTCTCTTTTCTGAGTGCCCCCCTTATTGGAGCATTGTCAGATGTCTGGGGAAGGAAATCCTTTCTCCTTCTCACTGTGTTTTTCACCTGTGCTCCTATCCCTCTGCTCAAGATTAGTCCATGGTGAGTGTGAGCATGCAATCCTAACTTGCAAATATACTATGGTTATATGAAATGTGTTTTTTGCTGTTTGCCACTACTTTTCTCTCTGAGGACATTGCACTTGTGGTGATTGTTTTTGGGGCCTCTTCCAGGTGGTACTTTGCAGTTATTTCCATGTCTGGAGTTTTCGCCGTCACATTTTCTGTCATCTTCGCTTATGTGGCTGATATCACCCAGGAACATGAAAGAAGTACAGCATATGGACTGGTGAGAACACTGTTCATGGGATATCATTTTTTACGTTATCAGAAACGACTCTTCTCTTATACATCATTTTACAAAATAAGATTGACAGTAGATTTCTATGAAAAAATATAAAATGCAGTTTGTCTGTGGGACCAGGGAAAAAATGCATCCATTCAGAGAAACTGTAAAATTTGGAGGGAGCTTAAAGGGATGCTGTCATGGGGGGAAAAACATGTTTTTAAAACACATCAGTTAATAGTGCTGCTCCAGCTGAATTCTGCACTCAAATCTGTTTCTCAAAAGTGCAAACAGATTTTTTTATATTTAATTTTGAAATCTGACAAGGGGCTAGACATAGGGGCCCATTTACTGAGTTCGAGTGAAGGAATAGAATAAAAAAAACTTTGAATTTCAAATGGTTTTATTTTGGCTACTTCGACCATCGAATTGGCTACTTCGACCACAACTTCGAATCGAACGATTCAAACTAAAAATCAGTCGACTATTCGACCATTCGATTGTCGAAGTACTGTCTCTTTAAGAAAAACTTTGACCCCCACTTCGCCACCTAAACCTACCGAGGTGCCATGTTAGCCTATGGTGAAGGTCCCCATAGGCTTCCTAACAATTTTTACGTTGAAGAAAAATCGTTCGATCGATGGATTAAAATCCTTCGAATCGAACGATTTCGATCAAACTATTTGCGGTAAATCCTTCGATATTCGAAGTCGAATGATTTGCATTCGGCAGTCGAATATCGATATTTGACCATAAGTAAATTTGCCCCATAGTGTCAGTTTCCGTTTCCCAGTTGCCCCCAGTCATGTGACTTTTTCACTCTTTACTGATGTACTACAAGTTGGAGAGATCTCACCCCCCCCCCCCCCAGCAGCCTAATAACAATGGGATGTAACCAGAGAGCAGCTCCCTAACACAAGAAAACAGCTGGAATCCAAAGTTCAAATAGGTCAGCGCTAATAAAAGCTCAGGGAAAAATAAGATGAAAAAAGAGAAAAATAGATATAGTGTAGTGTTTACTTAGAGAGTTGTAGTTCCACAACCTCATATGGTCTCAATTGACCTCTAGTGCAGCTAACCTTTTTATACTTCACCATGTGTGATTGATTGAGGTGGGTACTTACAGACGTTCAGGTTAATTTGTGCATATCAAAATTTGTAGAGTATGAACTTTAGGTTGATCTCTCTTGCTAGAGGAAGTTAAAGAGTGCAAATAGTGTAAAAACTTCTTTATTGTATGATAAGAAAAGCAAATTGGTTACACTCACATTTAAGTGGTTAAAACAGGCATAACATCTCTCTCCGTTTGGTCCCAGTTGTTAAAATTGTTGTGAGCAGTTTGCAGTTCAGGTTCCGACCAGCGTTGCCTTTACACGCCACTTCACTCGTTACTTCCTGGGCGCTTGGGTATGATGTCAGCCAGCTATGCCTTACGCGTTTAATCAGAGGCTTTCCATAGGTGAAGATTCGTAACTTCGCTAACTTCCATTACAATCTATTCTGGGGTTTTTTCGACACTTGCGTACAAATCATCAGTATACTAAAAATCAATCAAGGCACAGGATGAAAACGTTGCTAAGCTAATATGCCCACATGGGGCATTGGACGGATTGTCAGATACTCGCCATATTAAAACTGGGCGAGAACCTACTCCTATGGCGGCGCTACATAGACAATATTATTTTAATATGGAAAGGAACAGAACAAAGTTTAAATTTATTTGTAGAAAACCTCAATAAAAATGATTTGAACCTAGAACTGACACTTACATCAAGTAAAGAATCAATAAACTTCCTAGGTTTGGAAGTTTATATAAAAAATTCACAAATCAATTTTAAAACCTTTTTTTTAAAAAAAAAAAAAAGTGGATTCCAATAATTATGTAATCCCCACAAGTAATCATCATCCACAATGGATACGTAACATCCCCTTCGGACAAATGTGCCGGATTAAAAAGAACTGCACAGAAGAAGAATTTTAAATATTGATTTTAATTTAAGAGCATTTCTGCAAAAACCTTAAATGAGGAATGTAAACCACACAAACAAAAAAAGACAAAAAGAAATTTGTTAAACTGTAAAATTCGTGAAGTTTGGTGCCAATCAAGGTGTTTGGGGGGGGGGGATAGATTTTAGATTTGAGATGTATTTGTTATTTGATGAAGAAGGAATGTAAAGGCACAATGTAAGATGAAAAATGAGCTTTGCTATAACATCCCGAGATGAAAAATACTAAATTAGACCTAATAAAGGTAGAAATAAATAAATAAATACAAAAGACTATTAAGAGTTAATGAAATAATTAATTCATAAAGAATATCTAAGAATACTTAATAATTCATTGTAAAATGAATATATAATGAAATAATTAAATTCATCAAGGTCATCAATTTTATTAACTATAATAAACTACTTATATCAATTGTAATTATATTTACTACTATTTATATATTAAGTTATTGAAATATATTATTTAATTAATGGGACTATTAGCTAAGCAACGTTTTCATCCTGTGCCTTAATTGATTTGTAATATACTGATGATGTGTACATAACTTAGTGAAAGTCGAAAAAAAACCAGAATAGATTGTAATAGAAGTTAGCGCAGGGTTGACTTGGAGACGCGTCCTTCCGCCTGAGAAAGGAATTGAGAAATAGAGAAAGCCGGGAGGACGCGTAACCATGACAACCAACCCATTAAGAGGCTTCGAGAAGAATCTTCACCGGCGTGTAAAGGCAACGCTGGTCGGAACCTGAACCGCAAACTGCTAAAGACACTTTTAACAACTGGGACCAAACAAAGAGATGTTATGCCTGTTTTAACCACTTAAATGTGAGTGTGACCAATTGGTTTTTATCATACAATAAAAAAGTGTTTACACTATTTGCGTTCTTTAACTTCCTCTAGCAAGAGTGATCAACCTAAAGCTTCATACTCTACAAATTTTGATATGCGCAAATTAACCTGAACGTCTGTAAGTACCCACCTTAATCAATCACACGTGGTGAAGTATAAAAAGTTTAGCTGCACTAGAGGTCAATTGAGACCATATGAGGTTGTGGAACTACAACTCTAAGTAATTACTACACTATACTGTTGGGTCGGAAAACAAGGGGAAATCTCAAACTTTGGTCATGCAGGAAATATTTATAAATATTTTTAATATTTTTTGGGTTTGCAACAAGAAAACAGCTGCCTGTTAGAACTAAGAACAACACTCAATAGTAAAATCCAGGTCCCACTGTGACACATTTAGTTACATTGAGTTGGAGAAACAACAGCCTGTCAGAAAGCAGTTCCCTCCTAAAGTGCTGGCTCTTTCTGAAAGCACATGACCAGGCAAAGTGACCTGAAATGGCTGCCTACACACCAATATTACAACTTAAAAAAAATACACTTGCTGGTTCAGGAATTACATTTTATATTGTAGATTAGTTGCAGTGTAAACCGTGTAATTTAGAAATAAAAACTACATCATAAAAATCATGACAGAATCCTTTTAAATGTGGTGGTCTATTGTACTAATGTTATATTAAAGCTAAAGGTTTAAGTTAAGTAAGAATATGTCTTTCACTTTAAAAAACAAAACAAAAAAAACACCCATGTTAATGCTTTAGTGATGGCTACTGACTCCTCTTTAACTATGACCGCTTCAGAAACAGGACCAGTTTTGTAAATTTAAAACGGAGACCAATTTTTATGGATAATGGTAGTACATTTCCAAATTCCAAGCCAGAAACTTTTGGAAAAGGACAGCAATGAATTTAAATATGAACACTTCTTTCCTCTGTGTTAAAAATTACCTTTCACCTGGTTTCACCAGCTGAATTTGTTTATAATTAATTTTTTTTCACTCTCAGGTTTCAGCCACATTTGCCGCCAGTTTAGTAACAAGCCCAGCCATTGGTGCCTACCTGTCCCGTGCTTATGGTGACACTCTGGTGGTAGTGCTTGCCTCTGGGGTGGCATTGCTGGACATAGTTTTTATTTTGTTTGCTGTCCCAGAGTCTTTGCCAGAAGAAATGCGTCCGGTTTCGTGGGGAGCACCTATTTCTTGGGAGCAAGCTGATCCCTTTGCTGTAAGTATCATCTGAGTAGGAGGAGCAGCATGCTTACTGTTATGTAGTGATCTTTCTATAACTGTACAAGTAACATAACTATTTGTCTAACATAATGTTTTCACTATTAATACATTTTGGATACTGTTATAGTTCTGTATGCTGAACAGGAGTGTGGAGTTGGTACATAAATCATTTTACTCTGACTCCTCTGACTCCTCTGTTTTTAATATACTAATGTATTTTCCATGTTAAGTAAGTTAAGTGCACAACATAAAAGGCGTTTTATAACTGCCAAAGCTCAAAAATATAAACAATATCCGTTGGTAATTCTAAACTACATAAACCAAAAACAATTGAAAAAACAAAAAAACATATATTAATTGAACCTGGCATATTGCTGTTCGATAGCTTTTAAATAGAATACAAAATTAAATATAGTATTGTTCTGCCATATCCTTTATATAAGCCCTTATATCTTATTTGATTATTTTCAGTTCTTGTATTTAAAGTTATTAGGAGTCGAAGTTGGTACATTTTTGGTGACTCCGACTCCAGATACCCAAAATTGCTTCTGACTCTGAATCCAGAGCGCTGTTGTTAAACCCGCATACTCTGCAAATACGAATTATAGCTCTTGTGGTAAAATTACATTTTAGGAGTTCTACGTGGCTTTCTCTGCAAGGAAAGAATTGTTGTACACGTATGAAACTGTAACAATTTAAAGGAAAACTATACCCCTCTGAACAATGTAGTTCTCTAAAACAAGATATTGCATAAAACAGCTCATGTGTAAAACCCTTCATGCAAATAAACCATTTTCATAATAACATACTTTTTTAGTACAGTACTATGTGCCATTGGGTAATCCTAAATACAAAATTGCCATTTTAGAAAATAAGGGCTGCGCCCAGGGATTGTAGGATTTACGGTGCACACAAACAAAGCAAACAAACCATACATGTTAGGTCACATGAGCCAATTAAAAGACAGAATTCTGTGTTTTGCTTCCACACTTCTTTCTGTTACAGTTAGAGTTGTAGTATTTCTGGTCAGGTGATCTCTGAGGCAGTACACAGACCATCAGGCAAGAGATGTAAAAGGGCAAAAAAAAATATATCTATCTATCTATATCTATCTATATCAGTTTGGTAAGATTCTTTAAAGTGGACCTGTCACCCAGACATAAAAAAATGTATAATAACAGTCCTTTTCAAATTGTACATGAAATCCAAGATTTATTTTTAATTAAAGCATTCATAGCTGTTGTAAACTCATTTTAAAATCTCAGCTGTCAATCAAATAGTGTCTGCCCCTCCTCTATGCCTTAGGCAGGCAATCACTTTCCATTCAGCACTTACTATATGTCACTGCTCTCCACACATTCTCCAGTTCTCTTCACTGTTTAATTGTGTAGCCAGTGCATGGGGATGTACATCCGGTCCCCCATTCTGGTGCGCAAACAAGATTCTGAGGTGATGCAAGGCTTGCCTTAATTACAGTGTCCACAAAATGGCTCCTGCCTGCTTGCTATAATTATGAGTTCCCTGACTGAAGGAAACAAGAATCAAATAATTTATACAGTGTAATTAAACTTCATTTTGCTAGACTAACAGGATAAAATAGGATTTGGAATATTTTTTTGGTGTGTCAGGTCCACTTTAATATGATATGAACTATCTGTTGCTTAAATATTCATTTTGGGGGTAAAGTTTTCCTTTAATAGTGATTGCACTCGCATAAAAGCCACAATTAGAATAATAGATTAAAAAAGAATTCAACTGTACTACAAGTGCAACTTCAAGTAGCTGTTTTAAAGTAATTTCTCCCTTTCCTTTCAGTCATTGCGGAAAGTTGGGCAAGATTCCACTGTTCTTTTGATCTGTATTACAGTCTTTTTATCTTATCTCCCTGAGGCTGGACAGTACTCAAGCTTTTTCTTGTACTTAAGACAGGTAAGAAAAGGGGTACAAAATTAAAGCACTGTTTGTTACCACTCCTTAAAGTCAATGACTTTGTCCTATTTACATGTAGTCAAGGACTTTGTCCTGTTTACATGTAGTCAAGGATCTACCAGTATGTCTGTTTGTTTAAGCATTTAGCCAGTCTAAGGTTAAAAGTTTAAGAATATGTAAACCCTACATTTGCCTACCATGGACAGGTATGGGGCTTCTTATCCAGAAAGGACCTGTGTTTTTTCTAGATAATGGATCTCTCTGTACTTTGGATCTTCGTACATTAACTCTACTAGAAAATCATGAAAACATTAAACCCAATTGACTGATTTTGATTCCTTAAGCAGTAATTATAACTTGGTTTTGATTAAGTAGAAGGTACTGTTTTGTTATTACAGAGAAAAATGTGGATTATTTGGATAAAATTAAGTCTATGGGAGGTGGCCTCTGTGTAATTTGCAGCTTTCTGGATAACGAGTTTCCAGATAATGGTTCCCCTACCTGCATATAAATTGGGTACATCTCCCTGAATTGCATTACTGAATATATCTCCTCTTATTTTCCAGCACCATCACATTTTCCTAAAACAAATATCAGCTTTTCGCTGACAGCCATTTTCCATTTGAAACATCATCGTTTACATTTGTGTGCTGTAAAGTTCATGCCACGAAGAATGTAGGCTTAACATACTTAGTATATCCATTGATAAAAAGTTCTGCTTGGATTGGCTGCACTGTTTAAGATGAACTCAGGTGAGAAGGTTAGGAGAAAAAAATAGGTGCAGATAGCTAGAGCAGAGTTTTTATGGAAACCAGCAATGCTATCTCTTCATTGGCTTGAGGTATGTTTAATAATCTGGGCTGAGAAGAACTGAACATGCCCAGTAGCCAACAGCCAATGTAAATAGACCCCCCTTTCTTTTTTACATATGCTCATTTAGTTGGGCTTATGTAGAACAGGTGCATAGATTCTCTCATAATACACGAATATGAGAGAAATATTGGATGACTCTGTTAGTCTAGAAGTAACTAGATTTTCTTTCAATCTATCGAATCAGATGTAAAAAAAATACATATATATATATATATATATAGATATATATAGATATATATATATATATATATATATATATATATATATATATATGTGTATATATATATATATATATATGTGTACACACACCAACAAATATATTTATATGTGGAAATTCAGGTACTGTTTATGCACCTTCTCTACATAAGGCTAATTGAATGAGCTCATGTCAGTTACCTGTTAAAAGGAGGTGCTGATACTGGTATTAACCTCTCATGCATTAATTACTAATATTAAAAATTATACACTAGTGCAGCTACACTAAATTTCTTAAGCATTGCTGTTTTGTGTTTTTGTGGCCCTGATTTTTTTATTTTTATAACCTCTAAAAAGTATATTGGGTGGATAACAAATAAACAAAACTAGGCTAAGAATAGCAAATATTAGTCAGTCCTGATGCATCAGATTAACAACTGGAGGTATAATGGATACTTTGGTTTGAGTTCTGGCTTGTCATACATTTCCTATCCCCATATAATTATTGGAAGACCATAACTGCATTTGCCATACATCTGAGGTCTGAAGTTTTGTTTGTTTTCCCTACTTGATTTTAAAAATTGTTACTGCCATCTTTTTTGACAGGTTATTGGGTTCACATCTGAAACAGTAGCTGCATTTATTGGTGTAGTTGGAATACTTTCCATTTTGGCTCAGGTATGTTACTTCACTTTCACTGATGGGATTCTGATACATCACTGCACTTTTTGAAGCATTTGGCCAAATCCAATTTTATCTTCCTATACAGTTTACATTTTTTCAATGTTAAATTGGAAATGGAACTTCTTGTTCAGTCTGGTTTTGTCCAAATTGGAGGGTTCAGTATCCAATCAAATCTAAAAATTACAGATTTTGTGCTTGCGGAATGAGTTGCTTCAACTTTAATTTGTCTACTTAAATTTACTTTGAACATGCATGAAATGCACAATAATGTAGCATGTTGCATAAAAAAAAGTAACATTGCTGCATAAGAAGATGTCACTGAATGCTTATACTGTACCTACAACCAGGGTCGGACTGGAGTAATGGGGGCCCACCGAGACTACCACATTAAGGCCCCTCCAGGCAATCACCGGGGGCCCTCTCCTGCCTTACCTCTGCGCGCCTCCCTCTCGGGCCTCTCAGTCTCCCTCTGGGCACCCCTGTGCAAATACTGGTGTGGCGTGCACCTGCACGAACGCCTGTGCGAATGCAGTCGCACTGCGTGCCTGCGCTGGTGCACAGAAGAGACTTTTTTTTTAAGGGGGAGCCCGATCAGGGAAACATGGCTGGGCCAATGGGGGCCCATCTGTTTTTTTCCCGGTGTCCCGCCGGCCCAGTCCGACACTGCCTACAACCAGGGGGAATAAAATGGAGTAGTAAGCTTGCGTGTTTTGGTGTAGGTTTTTTTTTTAATGTTGTTAAAGGAACAGTAACATCAAAAACGGTGTTTTAAAGCAATAAAAATATAACGCAGTATTACCCTGCACTTGTAAAACTGCTGTGTTTGCTTTAGAAACACTACTTTTGTTTATATAAATAAGCTGCTGTGTAGCAATGGGGGCAGCTATTCAAAAGAGAAAAAGCTCAAGTTACACAGCAGATAGCAGATAAGCTCTATAGACCTAATGGTGTTATCCACTATTAAACCTGTGCCATATAGCCTTTTTTTTTTTAATTTCCGCCATTGCTACACAGCAACTATAGTAGCATTTCTGAAGCAAATAGATCAGCTTTATCAATGCAGGGCAACACTACATTATATTTTCATTACTTTAAAACACTTTCATTTGTTGGGGTTACTGTTCCTTTAACCACACAAAAAACTATTCATAAAAGTCCTTTTATACCACTGCTTACAGCAGTTCCACTTGAGACCACTGGATGGTGGTGTATCAGTGGTGGACACTTTTAGCAACAGAGAATATTATGACATCCGTAAATAATTTCTACTCTTAATAGATCTGACCATTAAAGGAAAAAAAGACATCAGTATGTCTTTTTTAATGTATGTTAAAATGTAATATGAATATGAAATAATTACTAAAAAAAAAACAAGCGTTTTATTTTTATTTAGTAACCCATCAATACATTCAGAAATCCGTGGTACTTTCAATTTCCAATCCTCTTGCTTAAGGTTAATGACAAACAGAGAGATTTGTTGCCCACCTGAAATCTGTGCTTCCTGCCAGCAACAAATATACCAAATATACCTTGGTATTGGTGTCAGTGGGAATCTCTGCTGCTGAAACATATGAATTTCATAATTACCAGAAATTGCCTTTGTTTTTTTTTTTTATTGGATTTCCACTGAGCAATTCCTATTTTGACACTGGAGATTCCCATTAACGCCATTGCAAAGGTATCCTCAGGTTATTTCATACCTGTTTGTTAAAGCCAAAAATGTGTATATCTGTGCATTGTGTATAACATGATGTATTTGACAAAAATAATTACAATTCTTTTCCTTTGCAGACAGTGGTTTTGGGGATTCTTATGAGGTCTATTGGAAATAAGAATACAATTCTTCTAGGGCTAGGTTTCCAGATCCTACAGCTAGCTTGGTATGGCTTTGGTTCACAACAGTGGTAAGTAATTAATTATCGAACTGATAAACATTTAGGGGCATATTTATCGAGGGTCAAATTTCGAATTGAAAAAACGTTGAAATTCTAATTCAAAAAGACCAACCGAAATAAAGTCAAAGTTTTTTTTGGTCAAATAGTTTTCGAATCGAATAGGTCCATATTTGGCCAAATTCGAATTGTACAAATTGAAGGAATAGTGCATTTGATGGAATTTGATTCGAAATTCCCCCCAAAAAAAGTCCAGGCTCCAAATAGGTCCCCCATAAGCTAAAGCAGCAATCCGGCAGGTTTTAGATGGCGAATGGTTGAAGTCAAATTTTTGAAGAGACAGCACATGATAAATTTCGATATTTAAATTTTTTGGACTATTCCCTAGTCGAAGTACACAAAAAATAGCTTGAAATTCGAATTTTTTCCTCTGTTGCTATCGGTCCATTTCCCCTCATGCACATGTAACATTTCTCTGCAAGTATTGTACAGCTGGTGCAGAAACAGCCAGTAATAGTACTTGCCACATGAGTGGAAACTACCTATAAGTTTCGCATTTTTGGGCCATAAATCTGTTTCCTTTTATGTGAATGACAGGCGACACAGTAATTTCTTCATGGCAGGAAATTGTTTTAGTACCTTTGGCATTAGGTCCATCTTGTATATTTTAAAGTTTACTGACTTACTTATAAGCCTATGACTAAGTGCCCCTAAGGCACGAAACGCGTAAGGCTTTGCTGTGATGAATTTGCTTAAATAAATACTTTTTTAGTACATCAATTCACTGCGTGTGGTCTGGTATGTGCCAGCCCTTCATTATCGATTTGCCTCCCTGAGCTGAAGGTTTGGGGCCTGAGCACCTGGACCCCCTGTCATTTTTCACTGCGTACGAAAATGAACGCCCCTTTTATAAGCTTCTTGATATAAAAAATAAATGTATTTTTTCTGTCATACATTTTCCAGTGCTATGCTCTAATAATACACAATATTATAGAATGCTTATTGAGAAAACCCCAATATGTAATCGCCCAAGAGAAGCACCCTATAGCAAACAATAGCTATAGCTACCTGCTGCTAGGTTGTTATGGGTTACTGCTCCTGGGAAAATGTAGTGCCTTTTATTTCATCACCCCCGTTTATGTTTTAGAATACAGAGAAGGGACAGTGCAAGAACAAGGTCAAATGTAGAATGGAAGATAATAATTCGGGGAAATGTTTTTACAATTTTCAAAAACCATACATTTCATGAAAAATTCTAATCAATGGCTTATTCTATTTTCTGTGATAATGTATCACACTTTAATGAGCAGAACATAGAATCACCCAGTACCTTTGATTAGCTTTAATACACACACAATAAGTGAACATTTCTGGAATGGGCAATTTTCACTTGATGATTGAACATGTTTCGATATATTTAAGTACAAGAATGTAATGAATAGGAAATAAACATCTGACAACATTTTCTAATGTAAATAAAATACTTTTTGAACTTGATTAAACCAACTTTAAATTAAATTGTTCTTTAAACACTTTTTTCAGTTCAGTTGTTTTCAGATTGTTGACCATAAATTAATACTTTTTTCCAGAGTAATGTTCCGGTCTCAGTCTGGCAGCTCAGTACTTCAGGTGTTCTTTTACAATCTGTTACAATTTGCTACATTTAATTGATATATTTCTTTAAAATATTAGCAACTGTTCTATCAATTCTAACAGCTTTGTTTAATGAAACTCAGATTCTGCTCAGCAGAGACAAAGATAAAAAAAAAATGGACAGAAAAACTCACTCACTTTCTAATCATTTATATGTTATTTATAAAAGCATATTTATGAAATGGTGAACTCAATTGATAAATACGATTCTAAAAATCCCATAGAAATGAATAGAAAGTGAGTGGGTCTTTCTGTAATGAGTTTTAATCTCACAGTTTGATAAATCTGATCCAAAATGTATCAATTTAGAACAGTTACAGAATCGGCAAACTCAGCCCAAAGCTGATATAGAAGGTGAAAAATTTAACTTTTCCCATAGTCATCCATGGTCTGCATTCACCCATGGGTTAATTACCCCCTGCAGGCCAGTGGGCAGGACCTCCCACTAACAATTTAAACCTCTTCCCAACTCCCTCGTCTTTTTTGTCCTCTCCGGGCCAAGGAGAGGATGGCTGGTTCCGTGAAGAACAAGACTACCAGCTATCCGAGATGGTAAGGGCCGTGAAAGCTCCCCTTCTGGGGTCAGCAGGGGCTTACATACATGCCGTGTCTCTCCCACCATTCGCGGGTCAGGGGGATGCAGAAGAAGCGTGGTGGTGGTAGCAGCGCTTGAAGGTATGTCTGATCCCCCTGCTGGCTGGGTTAGGATAAGTCTGTAGCTCTTGGGGAGAAGGGTGCCAGAGATGCGGTTCTGCCGGTTGTTTGCTGGAAGTGAGCGCATCGGGAAGTGACATTACAGCAGAAGTTCACAAGCGGCCATTCTGGATGAGGGCAAAGACCGTTCCTTTCGGGGACCGTCCGTAAAGACGCTGGAGAAGGTTTTTTGGAGCCAAAAGAAAGCGGCTTAACCCGGGAGAAGCATTACATATACATGTACGGCAAAACTCTATGAGGAATAGATTATTATCCAGAGGGCTGACTGCTATTTAAAGTGGTATTCACTTCCTGTGGGTGCCATTTTGCCGGCAGTGAGACTGAGCATTTGTGCACATGTGACAGGTGTGTGTTGAAGATCAGCTGAAGTTCCTTTTTTATTGTTACTAGAAGAAGAGGCTGATTATTTTTTGTTTACCCTCTTGACTAGTTTTACCAATGGAACCTGGTATGACGAGAAAAGCCTCTCACCCTAAAGGGAAAAGGTGAGGTATAAGTCAGAGAGACTATGGCAGATGTAAAGGCTCAGTTTCTAACAGTTTGTTTATGTGCAGCCTTCCTGCCATAAATCCAAAGAAAGACAAGTCTCCGGAGAAAATGGCTTCGGGGGAAAAACAACAAGAATCTGGAACTTCGTTGTCACAGGAAAACCAATTGTTTGCAGAGTCTTTAGCTTCTGTGATTCAACAGACGGTCATACAGGGATACAGTGTCAAATTCTAGGAAGAGACCAAGACATCATTATGGCAGACAAGGAGAGTTTTTGTCGGAGGTGTCAGAGGGAGATCTGTCAGCTGATTCGGACATCCTGTCTCAGGCAGGGTTAGAAGAGGGGGAAATTGAGTCAGAAGAATAATCAACATTTGATTTAGCAGTTATTGATCCATTGATAAAAGCATTTAGGCAAACCCTAACGTTCCCTACAGAATCTACAAAGTTGTCGTCTGCAGATAAACTTTTTCCTTCATCAAAGAAAGAGATCATTATGTTTTCCAGTTCATTTGTCAATTAAGTAGATTATTGAGACAGAATGGAAGAAAACAGAATAAAGGGCACAAACAGCAGGAAAATTAAATAAAAAGTACCATTTTGATGAACAAGAGGAATTCTCCACCTAAATTGGATGCAGCTGTGGTAAGGCTGGCTAAAAAGACTACACTTCCCGTGGATGACGTGGCAGTCTTTAGAGAGCCAATGTAGAAAAAGATGGAGTTTAATCTAAGAAAAGCCTTTGGTGCTGCGGGAGCAGCCTGTAAGCCGGCAGTGGCACTGACATCAGTGTCTAGAGCTTTAAATGTGTGGTTGTCTGATCTTGGTGAAGCGATATCTAATGTGAAAAAACCAAAGTTATTCGAAATGGTGACCGATTCAAGATGACAACAGAATTCATATCGGAGGCATCATTAGATCTGGTGCATTTTTCAGCAAGATCGATGGCACTATCATTGGCAGCCAGAAGAGCTCTGTAGCTAAAGTCTTGGGCAGCTGATACAGCTTTAAAAGCTAATCTATGTCGGTTACCTTTTGAGGGAGAGATGCTGTTTTGCGAAATGATGCAATTATAATGAAAAGGTCAGGAGGCAAAAGTGTGTTTCTGCCACAGGAAAATCAAGCCAAAAAAGCACACTATGGGTCAAACTATGGCAAAGCTAAGGAGAAATCATTCAAGACATCTATACAGTATAAACCTGGTAGAGAGTATTCCAAGCAGTCTTCTTGGCGATCAGGATGTCCAGATTACAGAGGGTCAGCGAAGAGACCTGGGTTTTTCTCCTCCACCCCATTTACTTCCGGCCAACAATGAAGGTGGCAACAACTATTCAAGACACATGGGTACAAAGGGTAGTAGAATCAGTGTTTCTCCTGGAATTCAAATTAGTACCCAAAAGAGACTTTTTCGTACAGTCTATGGTCAGAGTCAAACAGAAGATTAACTCAAGAATATTTGAATCAGTTGATAGCAGGAGCAATAGAAACAGTTACTCCTCAAGAAAGGCGCACAGGCTTTTATTCAAAACTTTTTCTGGTAAAAAAAAAAAGGCATCAGGCGCATTGAGGCCGGTGCTAGATATGAGGAATCTAAACAAGTTCTTGCATGCAAGGAAGTTCAAAATGGAATTCTTAACTTCCATTATGCAAGTAATCTCAAGCGGAGACTGTCTGACAAGCATAGATCTAAAAGATGCTTACTTGTGCCGATTGCACAAGTACACAGAAAGTATCTGAGATTTTCGATAGCCGACATACATGTGCAGTTTAGATGCCTGCCATTTGTCTAGCCCAGTCCCCAAGAGTGTTCACAAAGGTATTGGTTACACTCATCGCGGAATTAAGGAAGGAAGGCGTGGCAGTATACTATTATCTCGATGACATTCTGGTGGTAGCAAACTTGAGGTCAGAAGCCGAGGTGCTCACTTCCAGAGTAAAGGAGTTTTTTCTAATCCATGGTTGGGTACTAAACCAGGAAAAAGGCAACTTTATTCCCACTCAGACCCTACAGTATTTAGGGGCATTCTTTCAAACAGATCGAAATTTAGTTTGTCTGCCTCCAGACAGACAAAGAAAAGTGGTTGAGTTAGTAAACGATTTCAAGAAAAGGAAGACCGTCACTGTTCAATATTGCCTGAAGGTGCTGGGATCCATGTTGGCAACAATACAAATAGTAAGGTGGGCAAGATGGCATTTAAGGCCCTTGCAGTTCTTTCTTCTAAGGAAGATTAATCAGCCTCATCTACATTTACAAAGAAGATTGGTGGTACCACAGGAGGTCAAGAAGACTCTATCCTGGTCGTGCAGACAAGGAAATCTGGCGAGAGGAGTTCCTCTGGAAGAACCAGATTGGGTAGTAGTTACCACCGATGCATCAAGTGTGGGATGGGGAGCCCACGTATAAGAGAGAGTTGTGCAATGCACATGGGAAGGAGAAAATGTGTCGTCAAATATTTTGGAAAAATTTTATTTTGAGAAGAATTATGCCCCAAAGCAGCAAAAAATCAGAACCCGAAAATACTCTAGCTAAAATCTGTCGAATTCATGTAAACATCAATGGGAGAGTTCCCTTTAACTATCTGAAGATGTTTGTTGCCTTCACGATTTTGGGGTGTTTGACACTGGTTTTCGCTCAAAAACTCAAATAATTAGAGTTCTTCAGCGATAAACTTGATAAATTAATGTTTGTCGCATGACATTTCGAAAAAGTAGCATGATTCGAATTGTCACATGATTTTATTGTGACTTCCTCGCTCTGATTTTGTTCGAGAAAAATTATTGGTGAATTCAGGGGGTTCGGGTTTGGGAGTTTGTTTTTTTTATAATAAAGTGAGACAGTCGATTTTATTAAATATCCCCCTGAATAAACCCAATAGGATTGTTTTCCCTCCAGTAAGAATTAATTATGTCTTAGTAGTAGGAATGCACCGAATCCAGATTCGGTTGGTATTCGGCCAGGATTCGGCCATTTTCAGCAGGCTTTGGATGTGGCGAATCCTTTGGCCTGGTTGAACCGAATCCAAATCCTTAAAATCATGTGACTTTTCGTCACAAAACAAGTAAGTAAAAAATTCTTTCGCAGCGCACTTCATGCACAGCTCTCTGTCCCCCTCCTCCCTTACTAATTTGCATATGCAAATTAGGGTTTGGTTCAGTATCCGGCCAAATCTTTCACAAAGGATTCGGGGGTTCGGCCAAATCCAAAATAGTGGTGCATCCCTGCTTAGTAAGGATCAAGTTAAATGCACTGTTTTACAGTACAGAAAAAAAAATTAATTATTTGATTAAAACAAAGTCTATGGGATGTGGCTTTCCTGTAATTCAGAGCTTTCTGGATAATATTTTAACAGATAACTGATCTCATACTGTCTTAAAACAAATGTTATTCCATTAACCTTATGCTTAAAGGAGAACTAAAACCCCCCATACCAAAAAAAACCTCTTAACTGCTTGCCATTGCCCTTCCTCCCTGCACTGTGCATTAGTCAAAAAACATCCCCTTAGAAAAATCTGACCCTAAAATGCAGAGCAACGGAGCTCCCAGGCACCATCTTCGGTCTCTTCATATTCTTTTGGGGCTCAACGCCAACACAAAGCTTGGGGGAACATGCACAGTTGGGCATTTTAGGTTCGTTTTTTGACTAATTTGCAGAGGAGAGGGCCATGGCAGACAGGGGGGCTTTTGGTACAGGGGGGGGGGTTAGTTCTACTATTCTTATACTGAATATTATTTATGTGAGCCTTTGGTGTGAAAACAGGTTGTAGAAATTAACCAATTAGTTAGAGAACTGAGACAAAGCAAATGAAGAGGCAGAACTTGCTGCTAGGTGCTCTTTATTGCACACAGCATGTTTCAGGCCAAGAGCCCTTTATCAAGTGTACAAGTCATTACGTGAACAGGCATTTTAAAGTGTAAAACAGGTAGTGAGGTCATAAAACATCGTATGTCAATCAACCGTGGTACGGTGCTGATGTCATCTTAGTAAGTGCTCATAGAATCAATAATAAAAATGTGTAAAAAGTACAAAAAATCTTTTTGCTTCATTCCGAGGTTCAACCGTAGTACGGTGCTGATATCTTAGTAAGTGCTCATAAAATCAGTAATAAAAAATATATAAACAGTACAAAAATTTTTTTTGCTTCATTCTGAAATTCAAATAGGATTAGCAACTGTCCCGAAATTTACAAGGCTATTGCAAAGAGGTAATACATACAAAACGTTTTGCTAAGTTGCAAATATACTTCTGAACAAAAGAGGAACTGCCTATTTCTAGGCCTACCACTAAAACAACATGCTCACATATCAATTTTACATAGGATTGCCCAGTATTCTTACCACTAGTTGTACATATAATGTAACTGTCTTGGGCTCAGAAATTCTGTTATCTGAAAAGAAACAAATAAGGCATCAATTTCAAGGGAGAATTGGTTACAGACGTATCAAAAGTGTATCAAAGAACTGTATCAAAAAATATTATCAGAACATCGTTTACACATAGTAAAGATAAGGGATGCAACAATGTTACTAGTTATAGGAAACATTTAACACTCCAGCTATCATTCATGCCTTTTGGATAAAGTGTATCTAGTTTTTTAATCCAGTATGCCTCCCTCTGTGATATTTTCTTTTTAAGATTACCACCTCTCTGCATTGGGCTAATCACTTCAAGTATGGCCCATCTTAACTGGGACTGGTTATGGTTGGCAGTATTACGGTAAAATGTCTAGATACCGTAGTATCGGTGGCTGTTCCTTATATAAAATTCCTTATATTCCGTTTATGCACCTTTAAAATGCCTGTTCACGTAATGACTTGTACACTTGATAAAGGGCTCTTGGCCCGAAACATGTTGTGTGCAATAAAGAGCACCTAGCAGCAAGTTCTGCCTCTTCATTTGCTTTCTCTCAGTTCTCGAACTAATTGGTTCATTTCCTACACCTGGAGCGGGGGTGCCCTACTGAGATCGAGAGCACAGCTGCCAAACCCCCAGTCATCCCAATACATTGTCCAGGTTGTAGAAATTATCCGAGTGATTAAACCAGAGATGTGGCCTTTATGAAAATACCAGTTGTTTACACTGACATACCATTCAAAACCAGTAATTCATTGGGGGGGCAAATGCAGTAACATTTGAGCAAGTAATTTCCTAGAAAAGAGCTCTTGTTGCACTCAGATGGGGGAACTCCAAGAGATATCTATTTTGGGGAAGGAAATTCTGTATTTACATAAGAGACACCAGTTCCCAAGAAAGTGTAGGCATTTGAATTGTGAATATTATACAGGAAAAACACTTTACTTTTTGCGAGTGATTTATAATCCCATTGAATTGACCTTAAGTAATAAAAAAAAAAAAATACATACAGTTTACTAGCAATTAGGGATACACCGAATCCAGGATTCGGCCTTTTTCAGCAGGATTTGGATTCAGCCGAATCCTTCTGCTGAACTGAATCCTAATTTGCATATGCAAATTAGGGGCGGGGAGGTAAATCGCATGTCTTTGTCAGAAAAAAGGAAGTAAAACGTAAGTGGCAACGTGTGTTTTTATGTGCTATTAACACAAGTGTATCCCAATGTTTTATGGTTGGAAATAGAATTCTGATAAATAGTTCTGTACTCGTCTCTCAAGCTCAGTTAATAATATCTCAGCAGTTGTCAGAATGGGTTTTCAGCATGAGTCTAAAGGAAGAAAGCCTTACTATAAAATTATAGGGCATTTCTATGTCCATCAGCAATACATTTCTAATAAATTAGACTTCCTGGCAGATTATATTGTGTGCATATTTTAAATTACTCTGACCTTTGCTTTTCTTAAAACCAATTTTATAATACTGATATAGTTTTGCTACATCCACATATAGATCACTATGGGGGGGGGGGTTTTAAGAAGAAGAAGAAGAAGAGAGACCACTTGCTTAACATGCTATCCTTTTGTATTTTAGGATGATGTGGGCTGCAGGAGCTGTAGCTGCAATGTCAAGCATCACTTTCCCAGCTATCAGTGCAGTTGTTTCTCGAAATGCAGACCCTGACCAACAGGGTAAGTTATTCCAGTGTATGGGGTTCCTTGATCAATACAAGGATTTGTAAGTAGCTTGACAGAGTGAAGCAGAAGCCAAAGGAAGCTATAAAGTGATTTGAAGCAAGTGAGCAATTTTTGTAGCTGGCATTGAAGGAAGTCTCTGGGAGCAAAGTGGTAACAATCGGGAAACAGAGGAGCAGCATAATACTTGGGTCCTGTGAGGTCCTGATTGATGTGCAGTTTAAAAATATGATTGTCATCTTCTGAAAGGTTTGGGGTGCCCTTAAAGTATTTCCTTTCGAGCCCAGTGACTACTTGACCCTTGACCGAGTATAATGTTACGTGTAGATAATGTATTCAAAATTAAAACTGAACTACCCAGGTAAGCCTTTAGACCTAAGAGACAGCAAAACTGTTGAATATAATTAATGTACTGACTTCATTTTTATCCCTCTCACACAGGGGTGGTGCAGGGAATGGTAACTGGTATCCGTGGCCTGTGTAATGGATTAGGTCCTGCACTCTATGGCTTTGTCTTCTACCTGTTCCATGTGGAGTTGAATGAGATTGCAGATGAAGAACCTGGGAGCAAATCACTCAAACCCAACATGGCTAACCCATCCGATGAGGTAAATGTGCCATCATTTTGAAACATGGACTTTTTTTTGTTCAGTTGGTTTCAGATTATTCACTAGAAATAAAGACTTTTTCCAACAGCTTTCTATTTGTGACGTTTTTCTAATATTGAAGTGTAAAGTTTCACCTTCTAAAGCAGCTCTGGGAGAGGGGGTCGCCAACTCTTTAACTGTTCCAAATTGAGACATTGAGTTGATACATTTGTTATCTTTGTTCCTGCTGAACAGAATCCCTGAGTTTCATTAAAGGCAGCATTTAGAATTGATATAATAGTTGCTAATATTCCACAGATACTGCTGAGAAATGTATCAACTAATTGTATAAACTAAATTGTAGCAGATTATAACAATTTCGATGCTCCTGGATTACTGAGCTGCCAGACTAAAACACTAGAGACCGGAACATTAAACTTAATTTTTGGGAAAATAAAAAAATAAAAGATGGATAGCAATTGAGAAAAAGTCTTTGTTTATGGAGAACAATCTGAAAACAACTGAACTGAAAAAATGTTTATGGAAGGTGAACAAACCCTTTAAGGGCTGTGCATGTAGAACCTTAAACAAGAACATAATCACTGCAGTAGTGGCTGGATGTAGTCACTACTGCAAGCTGTGTAGCGTTCTAATAAATGTTGGTAGACCAGAATCAAATGAAATGCCAATACCTTTGATCAAACGTTTTGGCACCACATGTCCCTTCCTCATCGATCACCGAGGAAGGCATATGTGCTTCTGAAATATTTGATCATGTGTAAATTGTCTGAAGCACCATGGAATAAATTTGGGATCACCCCCGTTTTGCTGCATCAAAGGTATTGGTGTTTCATTTGATTCTGGATTACTGGTGTGTGGCTAGGCCAGTACTAATACCCACTTTCCTCATTAGTAAAAAATATTTCTGAACTGACTAAATGTTGGTAGAATCTGGGGATATTAAAGGAGAAGTAAAGTCATATTCACAGTGGAGGTGCTAATTTGTTAAAGCAGCAACTGCCCCCCCCCCCCCAGTGAATTTTAATCTAGAAAATTCGAACCCCAAGTAAATTTGACTTTCCCTAATCTTAATTAAATGCATGCTTATTGAAAATGATTACTTAATATGGATTACTTAATTTTTCTTGTATGCTATATTCTACCTTTGACAGAGAAGCATCATCCCTGGCCCTCCATTCCTGTTTGGCGCTTGTTCTGTACTACTGTCTCTGCTGGTGGCTCTCTTCATTCCAGAGCATACCAGCCTCGCTCTGCGTTCTGGTGTTCACAAGAAACACAGCAATGGAGCTCAAAGCCACGCATTGCTGCCCCCCACCCACCTCCCGGAAGGCAAGGAGCCACTGCTGGACGACAGCAGCGTATGACACAAGGATAATGTTCACCCCAGGCCAAGTGACCAATGAAAAGGCAAGATCAATGATTACCTTTTCAGAGGTTGCTACAGAAAGACAACATGCCACAGATGAAATAAAGGGCAGCAGGAAACAAATGCAGTGGTTGAAATTGAGTAGAAGAATTACTTTGGAGTGTGCCATGTGTTGCCTTTATAGTGAACAGCATGGATAACCAAATCAAATTGTATGGCTAGGTGGACATGTTACATTTGGATTGGTTAGTTCTGTGTACCTGGGGTTAAGCTCCCAGCTACAAGTTTGAGGAGAATATTGACTCAAACGCTGCGGCCAAACTAAAACGTGAGCAGCATACGAATTACAACTGGCAGATACTGTAGAGATCATAAAAGGGCATCACTTGCCAAATCAACTATTCAGGAGATCCAAAAGGGTTTTGCCACTTTCTGTACCACTAACCACAATGTTTGGTGCAGAATTACAATGCATTATGGGATTTTTTTACCCTTCTAACAAAAGCCACAAAACTCTTCTGTTCCTTACACTTGCTCTTATGTAGCTCTATGAGAGGGCTGAGTCAGATGAAGAACATTCCAACCCGGTCTGATGGACCAGTCTTTCTCTGTACAGAATCCATTAAAACACTTTTTCCCACATGTTTCAATGAGTTTTTATTATATGCTTTAAGCCAGTTTAAAAGACAGCAATTCAAATTGAAAAAAGAATATGTCACTAATACATTTTGGCTAGAGTTTTAGCAATGTGAAGTATTTGGTTACAGGCATAAATATATGTGCTAAATAGAATATCTTAATTTAACTCTCTAATATATATCTGCAAAATGAGCTCAAATTGATTGTAATAAAGCAAATGAGCCTATTCTGTTCCATATTGGTTATAGGCGAAGAGCTTTGTACTGGCCTCTTTTTTTTTTATGCCTTCCTACCAACTAACCCTTCAACCATTTACATCTGACCCTTCCCGTAATGCAGTGTATTGTGTGGAGCCTGAAATATAAACATGCATGTCCTTAAGGAAATTGCATGTTTTGCCGCCAAGAACATCCCAGAATATTCAGATAAACATACTTTTTGCTTACCTAAGCTAATCGACTTTCCCACAGTTTTCTGTATAGGTAAAACCTACACTAGTATATAATATACATTTTTTAAATTTTATTTTCTAGTCAAAGCCACACCTAATTAACGAATGCCATTAACATGTATTTAATTCCTTAACTCCACTCACAGGAGAACAGAGTACTGTACTTTTAAGAGTACTTTTAAATGACAATACATGAAGAGACTCCCATTCAGTTTGGGAACTGAAATAATGAGAAAAGAAAAGAACGGGAAAAGAGCAATGTTTGCTTGCTTTTTCTTATTAAGGATAATTGGCATTTGTAGAAACAACTAATAAGCCTGAGGGAGAATTAGGCTACGATTTTACTTTATCTTGTCTTTTTTTATTGCTCATCTTTCTATTCAGGCCTTCTTCTAAATTCTTCTTTGTCCTTCATACATATACAACACATTCCTGGTCACTAGGCTAAATTGGACCCTAGCAATCAGAGAGTTGCCTTCCTTCCACACTGGAGAGTTGCTGAACAAAAATGAATCATTCAAAAACTACAACAAATGAAAAAAAAAAAAAAAAGACCAATTTTAAATTGACTGATAATAGAATTGTCTCAATCAGAATAAATCTTAAAGGTGAACTACCCCTTTAAAGGAAAACTATATCCTCATAATGAATACTTAAGACAGATTATAGTTTATATCATATTCAGTGGCATATTAAAGAATCTTACCAAACTGCCATATATATTTAAGGAAATATTGCCCTTTTACATCTTTTCCCTTGAGCCCCCATTTCATAATAATTTCCGTGCTGTCTCAGAGATCACCTGACCAGAAATACTACAACTCTAACTGTAACAGGAAGAAGTGAGGAAGCAAAGACAGAACTCTGTCTGTTAATTGGCTCATGTTAGTTTGGTTTGTTTGTGTGCACTGTGAGTCCTAGAATCCTAGGGGGAAGCCCTTATTTTTTAAAATGACCAGTTTCTATTTATGATTACCCAGTGTCACATACTATAAAAAAAAGGACATTATTATGAAAATGGTTTATTTACATGTAGCAAGGTTTTACACATGAGCAGTTTTATGGAATATATATTTTTTTATAGAGACCTACATTGTAAGGGGGAGTATAGTTTTCCATTAACTACCCTACCAACCTGGATGCAGTATTGGAGAACAAATCAAATATTTATAGGACAGGAATGAATAAAAAGACACAGTAATAATAGAATAGCAACACTTGGGGGCACATTTACTGTTGGTCGAATATCGAGGGTTAATTAACCCTCGATATTCGGCCGTTGCAGTAAAATCCTTTGAATATCAAAGTCGAAGGATTTACCGCAATTCGTTCGATTCGAATGATTTTAATCCATCGATCGAACAATTTTCCTTCGATCAGAAATTGCCTAGAAGGCCTATGGGGACCCTCCCCGTAGGCTAACATTGTACCTCGGTAGGTTTTAGGTGGCGAGGTAGGGGGTTGAATTTTTTTTAAAGAGACAGTGCTTCGACTATCGAATAGTCGAAACGATTTTGAGTTCGATTCGCGGTCGAAGTAGCCAAAAAAAAATGTCGAAATTCAAAGTTTTTTTTTTTATTCTAATCATTCACTCGAGCTTAGTAAATGTGCCCCTAATAGTTTTAAAAAATATGCAAAATAAAGAAGATGAAATAATGAATAATAAAGGGCGGTTGGAAACTTGTTTAAAGGAGAAGGAAATGTCTTTTTACTTGGGGGTGCTAAAAGTTAGGCACCCCCAAGTGATCAGATTTACTTACCTTAAACCCTGGGCCAGTGCACCTATTAGGAGAAACCTGAACCGGCCTGGGATTCTCCCAACAAGCACCATGGAGCATCTGTCTTCTGGCTTCTTTTTTTCTCACGCATGCTTAGGCCTCTCCTATTCATCTCCCAGTCTCTCTTTCAAACCAATGCCTGTTGGTAGGCTAAGTTGGACTCTAGCAGATACCTGCTGAAATTGCAATCTGGAGAACTGCTGAACAAAAAGTGTATTCCAAAACCACAAGATATAAAAAATGAATACCTGTTGCAAATTGTCTCAGAATATTGTTGCCTACATCAAACTAAACATTAAATAAGTCAAGAATTTCTTCTAATAATTGACATCCTGCTATAACCTTTTCTAAGCTTAGGTGGTAATATGATAACCAGTAGGCTTCACCAATCATAGGGAACATCACTCTAGATACTGTTGTTTTCATAGAATTTTACATTTCACACATTACATTTTTTTTTTTTTTTAACTGCTGGGCATATTTGCACTTCACTAGCCTTAACAGAGAAATGAGTTTTGCACATGGTGCTTTCAGTTTCTGGCCATGACCTAGGACAAACCTACTGAAGAAAACATTTTTTTTTTTTTTTATAGGATAAGGTAAACTTTCCATATGTGCCATTTTGGTGTAATTTCACTTCTGTAACAATATTTGAATACATGGAGGCTTATTTGTTAAAAGTTGGATTTTAGAGGTTTTGGAAACATCGACTGTTAATGGATTTATTAAAAATATGATTATAAAAAGTGCAAACAAAAACTAGTGCCGAATAGTACGAATACCTCTAAATATTGTTTTTCAAACAATTTCTAGATTAGAAAACCTCAAAGTCCAAATTGATTTAAAGCAACCCAATAGGATCAGCACAGCTCCCATTGACATGTATAGCAACTCGACAACTTTTACTTGGTGATGGTTTGCCTTACAAGTTTTTGTGGTTTTTACACTTAGGGGCATATTTATTTATCTACGGTCGAATTTTGAATTGACAAAACTTAAAAATTTGAATTCAAAAAGACCAACCGAAATTAAGTCGTTTTTTTTTTTGGTCAAATAGGTCTGTTTTCAATCAAATAGGTACGTATTCGGCCAAATTCGAATTGAAGTGCATTTGATCGAATTCGATTCAAAGTTTTTCCCAAAAATCACTTAGATTTTTCAAAGTCCACCAAGAAAATTCACCTCAAACTTTAAATCTGCCCCTTGATTTTTTTTTAGAAATATAGGAAAACCATTTGTTTTTTTGGAAAAAAACGAAGTTTGATTATTAGTAAATGGGCCCCTTAATGTATAAAAAACTTAAAATGCCATGTTTCAAGATAAAGACAAATATATTTTATTATATGCAGAAAATTAGGTCTGATTTAAAAAGCTCACCAAATATATGTCGTTTTATGGAAATTCTTGACTATGAATCATAAACCCACAGCAGTACAGCTTAAAGGTGTGGTGTTATGTTTTGGGTAGCCGAGGATGAGTAGAGTATAACAGTGCTTTATTAGCAGAGACTCATGCAGCCCTTACACAACAGTAACTTTCACTTTTAAGCCGTCAGGAAGTATGCACAGTATAAGTCTGAGCACAGTGACCTCTACAGGCCATTTGTATAAACACCACATATTCCCCCTATAGTAGGAAAGCATTTGGGCAAATGTAATAAACCACACAATTAAACAGTATGCATTTTAAAACAATATTATACATTCTTCACATAACAAAGTCCTTCGTCCATGCAGGTAGTTTTGTGATTCTCTCAGTACGCCTTATAGGTTCACTTTCTTCAGGCCTTTTGCAGTTGACATCAGGAGTAGGAAAATGTCCATCAAATGGAGCTTCTCCAAAGTCATATCTAACAGGAGCAAGACGACTTGCATTCCATATGCGTCCATCAGACAGTTCATATGTGTATGGTCCTCGCTGGCGTCTCACTTCAAGTGGTGTAGTAAATTTAGATTGTCCTTGTTTCAGTATTCCTTGTTTCTTAATTCTGACTAAAGATCCAGGCTGAAAGTGTACTTCTCTTGCACCATGTTTTCTGTCAGTATAAGCCTTACATTTGGCTTGTTGACATTT
Organism: Xenopus laevis; assembly: GCF_017654675.1. Classification (NCBI taxonomy): domain Eukaryota; kingdom Metazoa; phylum Chordata; class Amphibia; order Anura; family Pipidae; genus Xenopus; species Xenopus laevis. Next base: position 95,942,221 of record NC_054372.1, read on the forward strand.
CACAATTTCAGCAGTAGATGATTTTGTAGGCGCAGTATTTTGTGGAAGTTTGAGGTCTGCAACATGTAACTTAGTGCGCATCTGTCTGCCATGTAATAATTCAGCTGGAGATGATTGGGTTGTTGCATGGCGCGTTGCTCTGTAGTTATGTAAGAACTCTGTTGTAAATACTTTCCAAGATTTCCCAGTAAGATTTGCTGTCTGCAGTGCTTCTTTCAGACTTCTGGTGAATCGGTCGATTTCTCCATTTGCTTGTGGGTTATACACTGAAGATTTCCTATGCACAATATTCCTCTCTCTCAGAAAGGATTCAAAATCATATGAGACAAACTGTGGACCGTTGTCTGATATTAACTCCTTTGGATTACCTTCTCTGCTGAAGACTGTAGACAGAAATGTTATTACTGTAGCTAATGTTATATGAGAAACAAATGCAATTTCAGGCCATTTACTGTAATAGTCCATCAAGGTTATAGCAAATCTGCAGTCTATAGGAGCATCTGTAAAAGGACCGACAATATCAATACCAAGTTTTTCCCATGCTGAATCAGGAAATTGTACTGGTTTTACATCTGGTCTCGACTTCACTTTGTGTACAAAGTTCTTTGCACAGCCGAGTGAAGTGTTGCTTTGTGGTGAAATTTTAGACACTGGCTGTGTGGCAGGCACTGGCGCTATAGTAATGAGACCATCAACTAATTGTATGTGTAATGCAGCAACGAGATCCCTTCCAAGTATAGCAGTACCCTTATTCACAATGCAGAGCCGGGCAACCCGGCCAGGCGCCCTAGGCAACCTGGCCGGCCACAGCGCCGGCTTATTGTGTGCTTAATCGCGCATGCGCGAAAGTACACGCCAGCGTATAAGTGCGCGTCAGCGCGCACGCGCGCAACGCAAATTACCAGCTGCAGCCAGGGAGACACAGGACCAGACATGGGGTAGGCGAAAGAGCAGGTACGTGCCTGGCACCCCCTCAGCTTTGCGCCCTAGGCACGTGCCTACTCTGCCTACCCCTAGTTCCAGCCCTGTCACAATGTAAAAGTCACATTTTGCAGTATTTGATTCAAATTGTACAGTCACTGGCAAGCAACCAAGCACAGGGATTGGATCCTTTAAGTAACTGACCAGTTTCAGGGCAGGTGCAACAATCGGATCTTTTGCAAAGTATTTCAAGAAAATATCCTTTGGTAGTATAGAAACAGCTGAACCTGTATCAAGCATCAGGTTAATGGAGAGTCCCTTGTCAGCAGAAGCAGTATTGACACTGACAGTGCGTATAAACTTGTCTGGAATAAATGTACCAGCTTTAGCCACACTTAATACATTTGTAGTAGTGACTTCATGAACATCTTTAGCAGAGCTACGGCAGATCTTAGCAAAATGTCCTACTTTTGTGCATTTGCGGCACCGTTTAGCTTTTGCAGGACATGTAACATGACCACAGCGAAAGCAGTATTTTCTATTTGTATTTGCTGCCTGGTGTTGCAGTGTAGGTGAGTCCTTTTCCTTAGCACTGTATTTTTCCTGTGACTGTGCATTATTAGGCCACAGTGCTGAATTCACAGTCTGTACATTCCCAGCAGTTCCCTGATTGAGAGTTTTAGCCTCTGCTACTGCTGTTTCAATTCGCTAGCAACTGTAATAGCCTTTGCAAGGGTTAAATTCTGCTCTAGGAGCAGTCTCTCTCTCTAATGCGAGGTGAGTTTGTTTTTTCCACTATTTGGATCTCTTAGCATTTCATCTGCTAGATTCCCAAACTCACAGGTAACAACCAGCTCTCTTCTCATTTTTGGCAGGTGTATCCGCTCCTTGTTGCTTTCTTTCTGCCGTGTACACACCATTGGGTGGTATGTATATTACTGTTATATACAGTATGCTTTACTGTTTTTGTAAACATTATTGTATCTGCCAAATTGATTCGTTTAAACACTAAAAAGATTTTCTGTGATACCACCTGAGTCTTGTACAAAAGTTTTTTTGAGTGTGCAAACCTGATATATGATATTGTGAGCGTTTGGTTACTCTATGTAGGGGTAACTTTAGGTTTCTTTGCACCTATAAACATATATTGCCCTCCATTTATCTATATTCCTGTCACCTTTATGTCAACTTTTAGTGTGTTATAGAATAGCTAATTCTAGGCAACTTTTCATTGGTCTTTATTATTTATTCTTTATAGTTAATTATTTGCCTTCTTTTTTTGATTCATTCCAGATTTCAAATGGGGGTCACTGACCTCATTTAAAAACAAATGCTCTGTAAGGCTACAAATGTATTGTTATTGCTATTTTTTATTACTCCTCTTTCTATTCTTATCCCAGTCTCTTATTCAAATCAATGCATGGCTGCTAGGGGAATTAGGACTCGTCAACCAGATGGCAGAAACTGCAAACTGGAGAGCTGTTGAATAAAAAGCTAAATAGAGTGCAACCTCAATTTTACATCCCCTGATTTTAAGTTTTCCCTCATTTTACATTGTTATTTTGTGGTCCCACCTATATATTATGCAGAAAAAATTTCCCTGATTTTACATTTTCCTGGATTTTACATTTTCCTGGATTTTACACCATTTTTTTCTGGTCCCCTGAAAAATGTAAACTTCTGTGACTTCAAACAACAAATAATAAAAATGAAAACCAAATTGCAAATAATCTCAGAATATCACTCTCTACATTATACTAACAGTTAATTTAAAGGTGAACATTTTTATTGGCTCAAAGAAACCAAAGTCTTTGTAAGTTGTGTAACTGAGAGCAGGCAGAAGATACTAAAAGGCTGCTTGAAAGGAGAAAGGTCATGCAGCTTGAAATGGCAGGGGGAAGTGTTGGGGGGGCTCAGGATTAAAGGATAACAACAGATAGATGTTTTATTTGTAAGAGTATTGAGGGCATCAATCAATATGCAAGGTAAACATATATTAATTATTTTTAACCCTAATTTCTTATTATTTACAGTAGCTTACATGAGATGAGATTTTAAAAATGCTCTGTGTCCCCTTTTAAGAGTAAAACATATACAATAAAAAGTTGACCTGACTACATGTACCACTGAAGAAATATTGTTGCAATAGGCTGCTCCCTTTAGCCAACACTTCATTTCCCACAATGCCTTTCATTCTTCTTTGATCCTCATTCTTTAGGTGTGTTAATTAGGGATGAGCGAATTTGACCCGTTTCGTTTTGACAAATTTGCCGCCGCCAAAATATTGCTGACGCCCATTAAAGTATATGAAATTTTTTGGACACGCTTTTTTTTTTTTTTTTGACACACAACGTCATACAAGTCTATGGGCGTCATTTTTGCGGCGAAACAAGGTGAAAAAAAATTGCCCATCCCTAGTGTTAATCATAGAACCGGCATGGCATTGATTGAATGGTGCTTGTAGTCACAGCCAGCAGTGTAAAGTGGGCCAGTCAGATACTATACAGCATTGGTCTGTGTACTTGTACAGTTTGAGATTGTTACCAGGGATTGTTTAGATCTTATCATTTACAAATTACTTGTAAAATGAATACACTATGGTGGCATTGTTTTGTACTCCATTTACTTGAAGATTATATCAAGTCATGGCTAACAGAAAAAGCTTATAAATTGCTCAAATCTAGTGCCAGTCACAAGAGGTAGAGAAATACAACCAAGAAGGGTAATGTAATAATGAAGCTAACATTTTCATCTGCCCAGTAGCCCATAGGACAAGCTATAGGTAATACAAATTGCATTAGACTACCAAAAGCATTGCTATGGGCCAAAGGTCATTTAAAACATATAAATCTATGGCATAGGCAATAAATATTTACTTTACCCCATCATGTTTTTGGCAGTGTTTTTAGTTTAATGTCAAATACTACGATAAAATAGCATAATGGTTTTATCATAAAAATTTGCATGTATTCTTCTGCTACTATTCAGAAATATGTCGCTTTCCTTACCCTGGGTTAATTCCCATCCGAGAAGGGAATTCCTTCTTCATTGTTCATCATACCTTCCTTTATCCCTGCCCAGCTTCCATCCTCTAGATTTCCCTGCAGACCAAAGAGTCCCCATTTCTAGCTAATTTTCCAGAGGTATATAACTGAGGGACAGGGTAAATGTCAGCAGAAAGCTAGGAAGAAGGTCAGAGAAGCAAACCCTTAAAAACATGGCTCTGTCATATTATTCATGCATTTTGTTATACGTTCTGCATCTCTTCATTGCTTGTCAAGGTGAGTTTCCTTTCTTAACAATGACATTATGGCAAACAATAGGTTTGTGTGGTTTTAGTGTTTCATAAGTAGAATCACAGATATAATAAATGTGCTCATTTTCTAATTCTTACTATGCAGGAGATCTGTGCAAACAGTTTCTTAAACTAAGCTTTGAGTCATGATCTGCACAAAGGCATGCTTTTTCCCCTTTATTCACCTTTCATGCATCCACTGTTTTCCTCAATGTACTGTAAAAGTGCTGAGCTATTCCTCATCAACATTTCCACTTCTGAATTGTTATCCTGAATTGTTATCCTGACCTGTCCTGACCACCTTCCTCCCATTGATTCATTATTTTCTCTATCTCCCTTTCCTCACTGTATCCTGTAATAGAGTTCCTTGAAATTTTCCTGCCTTTATTCAGGCACTTTCTTATCTCTCAGCTTCTTTCTTTTAACATTTCTTCTTATTTTTGTTTTCCATTTGTCCTACCCTCTTTCTCTCTCCACAGCACAGTATGAGTTATCCATAGCCCCTCAAAATCCAGTGGTTTTGTTGGGGGCATCAGTTCAACTTAACTGCTCAATCAGTTGCCCTGGAGGCTCTACTACATGGAAGGGACTTGATACCAACCTCGGAGGACTGTATATTGGTACAGGTTTCAGCATTCTGAACATTCAAAATGCCAGCATCTCTATGGATGGAACCATGATATGTGTGGGAATATGCCCTAAGGGTGACAAAAAGAATTATCAGAACTCGGTGTCCCTGCATGTATATGGTAAAGAAACAGTTTCATTTACTGCACTGCTTGTTTGGGGAAGCCGGAGATATACTGTAGATGGTAGTTCTGACTGATGCTGAGTTTGTGAGATACAGGTCTGTTTGTCACAGTACATGCAAGGTTTTCTGGTAACTGGATTTATGGCTGGGGAGAAGCTGTGTACTGCTATAGGTATGGAACCTGTTATCCAGAATGCTTGGGACCTGGGGTATTCCAGATAAGGGATCTTTTTGTAAGTCTACTACAAAGTCATTTAAGCCAGTGGTGTAACTAGATATTACTGGGCCCCACTGCAAATTATTTTTCAGGCCCCCAAAATGTTTAGAGATTGACTTTTTTTACTAATCTTTATTGAAATAAAAATGTATTAAAATTGTATGAATTAGGGCCTTATAGGGCCATTATACCTCCTTGCAGCCGCAGGGTCTGTTTCCTCTATAGTTAGGCACCTAATTTAAACATTAATAAAACCTAATAGTATTGTAATGTCCTCCCATAAGGATTATTTATATCTTAGTTTGGATTTGGTACAAGGAAATCATTTTTAAGAATTTGAATTGTTTGATTAAATTGGGAGACAGCCAGCCTGTGCAAGTAATAGCACTCTTACTTTTGTTTGTAAGTACAGGTATGGGATCCATTATTCGGAAACCCGCTATGCAGAAAGTTCCGAATTATGGAAAGGCTGTCTCCCATAGACTCCATAAATTAATCGAAATTTTTAAAAATGATTTCCTTTTTCTCTGTAGTAATAAAACAGTACATTGTACTTGATCCAAACTAAGATATAATTGATCCTTATTGGAAGCAAAACCAGCCTATTGGGTTTCTTTAATGTTTTCATGATTTTCTAGTAGATTTAAAGTATGAAGATCCAAATTACGGAAAGATCCGTAATCTGGAAAACCCCAGGTCCCAAGCATTCTGGATAACAGGTCCCATGCCTGTACAGGTATAGGATCCATTATCCAGGAACTTGTTATCCAGACAGCTCTGAATTACTGCAAGGCCATCTCCCATAGACTTCATTTTAATGAAATAATTCAAATGTTTAAAAATTATTTCCTTTTTTCTTTGTTATAATAAAAAAAAAAAAAAACAGATCCTTATTGGAGGCAAAACAATTCTGCTGGGTTTATTTCAACTTTAAATTATTTATTAATCTTTTTTGTAGACTTATGGTATGGAGATCCAAATTACTGAAAGACCCCTTATCCGGAAAACTTCCAGGCCCCGAGCTTTCTGGATAACAGGTCCCATTCCTGTACTATTAAAACAGCAATATTTTCTTTCATTGTGTAAAATGTTGTATTTGGATTTACATCCCCTTTAGCTACTAGATTTTTGTCTCTTTCAGCCCTGCCAGAGTCATTGATCCTAAGTGCTCACCCTGAAGCAGAGCCCCCTTCTCTGCATTGCTTCATGAGGGCAGTGTATGTGAAATCAGACATTACAGTCAAGTGGTTCAAAGGTTTAGAGAGTTTGGAGGCCTCCAAGCAGAAAGAAGAGTGGGATGAGGATGAGGATGGCTTAAGCTATTACACATGGATACTGCCATTTGCAGGAGACACTGAGTGGGAACCAAGAACCTCATATGGCTGTGAAGCAGAAATAGCTGTTGGTGGACATTTATTCACAAGAAAAGGAATCCTGCACCTTCCACTGAAAGGTATTTAAGTTCATAATCTTTGTATAATTGTGTTTACAAATAATAGTGATTAACTGTACTTTTGATAATTAATATATTAAATGATGTTACATGGTATAGTTAACTATACTTATTTTATATTTGTTACATAGTACGTTAGGTTGAAAAAAGACACACGTCCATCAAGTTCAACCTTTTTAGTCTATATATAACCTGCCTAACTACTAGTTGATCCAGAGGAAGGCAGAAAACTCTATTTGAAGCCTCTCCAATTTGCCTCAAATTGGGGAAACAATTCTTCCTGATATGGTAATTGGACTAGTACCTGGATCAACTTATACTATGCTCAATCTTCCATAACCCTGTATTCCCTCTAGCGCTAAAAAGCCATCTTACCCCCTTCTTAAAGGGATCCTGTCATCAGAAAACATGTTTTTTTCAAAACGCATCAGTTAATAGTGCTACTCCAGCAGAATTCTGCACTGAAATCCATTTCTCAAAAGAGCAAACAGATTTTTGTATATTCAATTTTGAAATCTGACATGGGGCTAGACATTTTGTCAATTTGCCAGCTGCCCCTGGTCATGTGACTTGTGCCTGCACTTTAGGAGAGAAATGCTTTCTGGCAGGCTGCTGTTTTTCCTTCTCAATGTAACTGAATGTGTCTCAGTGAGACATAGGTTTTTACTATTGAGTATTGTTGTTAGATCTACCAGGCAGCTGTAATCTTGTGTTAGGGAGCTGCTATCTGGTTACCTTCCCATTGTTCTTTTGTTTGGCTGCTGGGGGGGGGGAAGGGAGGGGGTGATATCACTCCAACTTGCAGTACAGCAGTAAAGAGTGATTGAAGTTTATCAGAGCACAAGTCACATGACTTGGGGCAGCTGGGAAATTGACATTATGTCTAGCCCCATGTCAGATTTCAAAATTGAATATAAAAAAATCTGTTTGCTCTTTTGAGAAATGGATTTCAGTGCAGAATTCTGCTGGAGCAGCACTATTAACTGGTTCATTTTGAAAAAAATGTTTTTCCCATGACAGTATCCCTTTAAAGCTATCTAATGTATCAGCCTGTACAACTGCTTCAGGGACAGAATTTCACATCTTCAGAGCTCTCACATAATACATAATATATTTAATACAGGCATGGGATCTATTATCCGGAATGTTTGTGACCTGGGTTTTTTCGAATAAGGGATCTTTCTGTAATCTGGATCTCCATACTTTAAATCTGCTAAAAATCCTTTAAAAATTAAATAAGTCCAGTGCCACCAAAAACACTGTACTATTTTCTCATTACAAAGAAAAGACAAATAATTTTCAAAAATTGAAATTATTTTCTTAAAGGAACAATACAGTATAAAAATAAAAACTGCATAAATAGATGGGCTGTGCAAAATAAAAAATATTTCTAATATAGTTAGTTAGGCAAAAATGTAATGTATAAAGGCTGGAGTGACTGGATGTGTAACATAATAGCCAGAACACTACTTCCTGCTTTGCAGTTCTCTTGGTTTCCACTTATTGGTTACCAGTCAGTAACCAATCAGTGACTTTAAGGGGGGCACATGGGCCATAACTGCTGCTTTTGAATCTGAGCTGAATGCTGAGGATCAATTGCAAACTCACTGAACAGTTATGTCCCATATAGCCCCCCTTCAAGACGCCGACTAACTCAGAGTTAGAGAGCTGAAAAGCAGCAAAAGTTGGGTTCTGTTCAACATCCAATGACTCCAGCCTTTATACATTACATTTTTGGAGAACTAACTATATTAGAAACATTTTTTATTTTGCATAGTCTATTAACCCAGTTTTTATTATTACACTGAACTTTTCCTTTAAAATGGAGCCCATACTTGCCTGTATACCTACCGTTATTGTTTCTCATACATTTAGATTTTCACATGATTTCTTGTTATAACTATCTTCATAAGGCACCTTTAATACAAGTGCCTATACTGCATTTTAATAGAATAGGTATGATTCAGTTTCCAATTTCTTCACTTTATTGCTGTAAGATTCAGTAGGTGTCTGTGTTACAGCCCATGCGCATAATTCAAGGAAAATATTGAATCAATACAGCTCCAGACAGTAATTTTCAACTGCAATGTGTTTTATTCAGCAGTGTAGGCCTACACTGCTGAATAAAACACATTGCAGTTGAAAATTACTGTCTGGAGCTGTATTGATTCAATATTTTCCTTGAATTATACTGCATTTTACACCGTATCCCTTTTGTTTTGTTCCCTATTTACCTTGTGCCTGCAGACATCCCTGATAAGAGGATTTGTGTCCGTTTGAGTGCCATGTAGTCTCAGGAGCATATATGGGGGGCAATGTACATAGTGGGCAAAAAAATCTCTCCATATGTACAAAGGGGATTGAAGGTACAAGGAAGGGGGCTTGATCAGTGCACTTCCCAGGCCCTATGTTTTATTAGTTGATTATTCTGTGCATACAGTTTCAGAAACAGGCATTTTTATTTATTTCATGTTTATAAATTTGCCAAGCTGTCCCATGGTGCTCCTAACTATTTACCTATGATTATATGTTTTTATAGGCTGCTACCTCCCGACATAGTTGCATTGTTTGGGAAAGTCCTAATCAAAGCTCTGGTGTCACAGGCTGAATCTTCCTCTGCTGTTGATTGGGGATAGAGTTCCAAAACCAACACGTATTTTAAAGGCATAAAATAAACTCAAAATTGAAGGGATGTGTCAAATAATATGCTAAGGCTATGGACACACGTACGTTTGGTCCGGGCTGCGGTTTTTAGAAAAGCCGACTGCTACGTTGCTGTTTCAAGCTAATGCTATGGCACTTCTGCTAGCGTATTTACGCAGTTAAGTGTATGTGTGTCCATAACCTTAGCCTACCATTTAGTTAGTACAATACAACTGCAAAAAATCCAAGTACTCCAAGGCTAATTATAGCATAAGTAAAGTATAATGGATGTGCAAGTGACCAGACTATCTTTAAGCATTCATTCTGTACAAGTGCATAGAGTTCTAAAAATGGGTTGTTGGTTACAAGTTTATGATCACACAATAGCCAGGCTACAGAAACCATTCCAGTTGCAACTTGTTATTGATTGAAACAGCCGGTTGCCTGGGCTGCAGAAGTACTGAACTACTGCAGAAGTCCATCTGGAACTTAATTTAGCTTTTACTCCCATTAACACAAGGGATTTGGCAAATGCATATAGTCTTAAAATGCATTAGATGATGTTCTGATGATGTTACTGTTTGAAATGTCTTTACTGCTAACCTGTTGAGTCAAATAGCACACATATTGTTGCAAAATTCATTCATACAAAGGGTTTTGTTTTTTCCAAAGATACAGTTGGCTTACATCTAGCCACGTCCCTAAATGTAGGCATCCAAGCCACCAGTGCAGCAAGTTCGACCATAACATATACTATCCCAGAAGAGTACCCTGAAATCTTGCATGAAGTTTCAAGTCCCGCACAAGAGTACAAATCCAGGTTACCCATGGATACTGGCACACAGACTTTTCCCAAAAGTCCTTTAGAGAGTCCTAAGCAGCTTATAACTGCAACTATACCAAGCAGCTCCTTGCCAGGCAGTAGCAATTCTTTCAGAAGGTTTCCAACAGCCATGCCCACTGCATTTCAGAAGGTCTTTCAAACATCATCTTCCAGGAAAAAACACACAAATCTTCTTACAGAATATCCAACTGTTAGAACAAATGTTAATGTCAGAAGTTATTCCAAGCCCTTCATTTCTGCCTTTCAAGGTACTCAATCTGCCTCTGTTGCCTATTATACTTCTGAACAAGGTAAAAACATGAAAGATGGCCAAACATCTCCCAAGACAGAAAGCCTTACATCTGTTTCTACAGAAGAGAGCACTACCCAAATGAAGTCTGTTGAACATCTTTTCACAACATTACCACTTGTTCATCAAAGTAAATTGTCTAATACTCAAGTACGACCAAGCCCTACACCTTGGCCTACTACAATACTTCAATTTATGTCTTCCCAAGGGATCCAGGCTGCAAATGAATCTCCCACCCCAGTAATTCCAAGAGGTAAGTTTGCTTTATGTGTTCAATGACAGATATCCTTTTAAGTTGTAATACAAGGTAATATACTTACTCCCTCTAATTCCTGACTGCCCAATAGATGTGGTATTATTATAGCATAGTTTTGTTTTCATTTCCTTTTAAGGGACTCGATATTACTATAGCTTGCAGTCATCATATTAATGCAATTGCAGCTCTGGCTTATTATTATTAAACTTGTCCAATAGTTTTGTACTTTTTTCCACATATACGGTATATGGTTTTACAAAATATGCTCATATTTATTGGTGGATTTTACAGTACTCTTGTAATTGGAGAAAGAAAATCAAAATTACTGCAAGTACCAAATGTTAGGCACTCCCCAATAATTAGAATCACTTATCTGATAACCCAGACCAGTGCACCTGTTAGCAGAAAACCGCACCATCCCAGAATAGTTCTTTGCAAGCGCCATGTAGCCATCTTCTTCTGCTGCTTATTTCTTTTGCACCAGTTGAGCACATGCACTTTAGAGAAAAATCCAGCTTTTTGCTTAAAGTTCTGTATTCCAGTGTGTGTAACCCTACATAATCCGCTGTCATGTGTATCTGAAATGGTGCTCCTCTGCCTCTATATTATACTGTGTTCCATGCAAATAATGACTTCTACTGTCTAAAACAAATTCATTACACATTGTAATTAGTGTAGGATGATAAGACCTACCTTAGGCTAGGGCCATATGGGGCTGAAATCAGCCTGCTGAAATCTGAGGGTCGATTTCAGCAGACTCCTTTTCTGTGTTTGCATCCGGAAGCATTGTGTTGGCTCCAGAACGAATTGAGAGACTTTGCATTTTGGGCAGAAATTCTGCAAATTTGTTAACAACAGAGCCGACACAATGCTTCCAGATGCAAACACAGAAGAGGAGTCAGCGTTCGGGGGCTGAAACTGGCCTGCAAACTTCAGCAGGCTGATGCAGGCTGATTTTGTCTCTGTCTGGCTTGTGTCTGGGGGTAAGACTTCTTGCCTACACAATGCAGTTCTGTTGACAGTAAAAACTACCTCTCATTGGGCATAATATATTTTGCATGGGGTGATACTGTTCTTGGGTGTCACAGAACCATTATTTACAAGTGTGTGTATAGCTTTTACTGTACAAGATGATTCAGAGAGTCTGAAGCTAATAGTATATGGGGTAGTTTTTCTAAAGCAAATTTTAGCTATTATTGCTATTATGCAGATGTGTACACCATACTGCAAAATATTATTCAGCTGTAACTGTAGCCTTGAATGTAACAGTGCAGGCAATACTCTTTATTGTTTGCAGTATACTAGTAGAAGAATGTCTTCCCTCCATTCAAAGATGGTGCAACACATATTTGAGCAGAAGCCTTTTTGAAGAACCCTGTCTGTCCTCTCTACTTTCATTTAGTTCCTCCGATGTTCCCCTGACATAGTGTTTTTTGAAGAGTGGAAATATACTGAACCTAGGTGTGAGACAAACCGGTAGTTTTTCCCCCACAGGCAATGACTATTGAAGACTTTAGCATCATTTCAGCCATGCTGAGTAAGGGTGACATTTATTTTATGTTCCACATAGCACCCATGAGCTTAGAATGAACAAACTGTGAAGTTTGCCATTATAGATGTAAAAATTGTTATTGTTTTTTATATATTCACTGTTCTGTGTGGTGACCTTGTATCAGGGTTGCCACCTGGCCGGTGATTTACCGGCCTGGCCGGTAAAAATGATGGTTGATCCCAATGTTATTAATAGGGAAAAAAGATAAATATATAGGAAGGCCGGTATTTTCTTTCCGGAAAAGGTGGCAACCCTACCTTGTATTCCTGGGTGTATTGTCCTGACAAAAACAATAGATTGAGTGATGCTGTTTAAGTATGCTGTGCTTGTAACGCAATCACCCTGTCTCAAGTATTTTGGAAGTGTTATGGCAGTGAGGAATAGTAAAGCCACTTATTCTGTTTTCATTTTCCAGGTGGGTTGGCATTAACCTGGGTCATTGTCCCAACACTTGGCCTAATGGGAAGCCTGATGCTCTCTTTTCGACTTTGGAGAGCCCTGAGACGGAAAGGATCCTTCATACCTAAACAGCTGTAACCTGTGCAGAGATGGTCAGTCAAGTAAAATGGGATTTCTTATAAGCAGTATCTGCTTCTCAGATCTAAAATGACAATGGTACCATAGCATTCAAGACTAGAATTGGGCTACATATAAAGGTGGCCATATATGTAGCAATTACAACTTTTCCTGTGACATTGGTCATAGGAAAGATAATTTTTTTCAATACAAACAGTGGCCAATGTTCGGTTGCCTTCAAAGGCTTCCGATCAAATTTGCCAGCTCGTTTGACGTTCTGCCAAAATGGTCTGGCTTGCCTCCCACCATACACACACTGAACATAGTACAAGACTTCTATTATGGGGGTGTCTATGGCCACTTGCAGAACCTACAAAACGAGAGATTAAATATTCCATTTGTTTTCAAATCTGTGAAAACTGACATTATATTGCCAAATTGCAGCATTTAACTATATTGTAAAATAGAATCTGTAAAGACTTGATGTTTAGAACTCATGCCCATTTGGTAGAGATCTGCCTTTGTGAAAGAAACTTAGAATAATTAAGTTACGTTTCTATTTTTGCACTCAAATTTATCTGTTAATTATTTAGGAATTCACCTTTCTTGGAATACTATTTTATTGCGCCCTTGGCTTTTATAGTAAGTTGCTTAAAAGGAAAGCATTGGGTTTCATGAAATTATTATTTTATGTTGAATTCATGGCACTTTTTCAATGTGCTAAAATTTCTAGGGCTTCTCTATCATTTTCTCTCATATTGCTACCAGGCTTTATCAGAGCAAGCATTACATCATATTTGGTGTCACATTCTTTATCTAATTTGTGTCAAAGGGTGAAACCGCTTCCTACAGCTCCAAAATCACACAAGCAAGGATTTTGGTAATCTGCTATTGCTTTAAAACTATTATTCTTAGTCTTATCAAATTAATATGTTTGCCCCCTGCACAGTGTGTCATGGAGTGGTGTGCTAGTACCCATCTTTTGAGAGACCCAGCCTCTTTGGGATGCTCTTTAGTAGGGATGCACCAAATCCACTATTTTGGATTTGGCCAAACCCCCGAATCCTTCAGGAAGGGGAAAACATTTTTTACTTCCTTGATTTTTTACAGAAATTCTGCGATTTCCCTCCCCGTCCCTAATTTGCATATGCTGAATCCTGCTGAAAAAGGCAGAATCCTGGCCGAATCCGGTGCATTTTTAAAGGAGAACTTAAGGCGAACGTAAAAGCCCCTATGCATTGATATTCATTGTTCCCCCTTCCCGCTTCGGCCTTGCATTGCTTTACTTTAAAAAGTGTTCCTGGATGTAACGCTGACCTATTGATGCAGAGTAGCTCAATGGGAGCTCATGGGTGCCATCTTCGGATCCTCTTCTTTCCCTTTGGTGATTTATGGAGTTTTCCAGTGCATGTATTGCAGACTGGCTCCAACTGCACATGGACCAAAAAGCTCAGTGCCGGTAGTCTGTTAGTGAAAAAATCCAAAGATACAGACAGTGGCGTAACTACTCAATGACAGGCCCTGGTACAGGATGGGTGCCAAACAATCGGAGGCGCAGGTCTGGCCTGGCAGAGGACCCATGAGGGCCGGGGCCCACCAAGTTTTTTTTCCAGGTGTCCCACCATCCCAGTCCGACCCTGGCTGCTGGCATGCTCGCTTTAGAATCTCCCTCTATTCAGCCGCACGCGATAACCGTTTTCGTAGCTCTGGCAGGCCCTAAGGGTAGGGTTGCCACCTTTTCTGGAAAAAAAACGGCCTTCCGATATATTTATCTTTTTTCCCTATTAATAATATTGGGACCAACAATCATTTTATCTGGCCAGGCTGGTAAAATACCAGCCAGGTGGCAACCCGTCCCAAGGGGGTGCGAACCCAGGTGCAATCGCACCCTTTGCACCACTGGTAGTTACGCTACTGGATACAGAGGTTGGTGCCTGAGAAATCCACTGTACTACTCTGCGTTGATAGGTCAGCATTACATCCAGAGGCACTTTTTCAAGTGATAGACTATAGTGGGGACAATGGAGCTTAGTTCATGGGGGCAAGAGCGTTTCCGTTCGAGGCAAGTTGAGAGCTGCTCCTGGTAACATAAAGAGACAAAATTCTGATTTTTAAATCAAAATTTCTGCTCTTCAAGTGCAGAGGAAGCAATTGCAACTCTCTGCACTAGCGATTGAATAACTGCCTTAGACCCTGAATTTTGCTGTCAGCATGGGTTCCTCACCCTTCTCCTAGGAACGCTAGGCCCTGGGCACTGCCCCACTAGTCCCTATGTTGTGTGTCCCCTCTGACACAGTGAAAAGAACCTTCCATGTGCCACTTACACAAAAACAAAATGGGTACTGAAAAATACACTGTTATAATGATAATTCTGAAAAATAAAAACGTGCAGCCTTGTAATTGCAGTTTACCTTTACTAAGAACCTTTGCTTATAATAAACCTTACCAAATCATTTTCACATTGCATTTTGGATCATCATTTATTTCTATCTGCGTATGACTTGAAATTACCAGTGTGAACATAACAGAATTTGTAAGAAGCGTCAAAGAATCGGCACATATTATCCTTTACTATCATTTAGCTTGTGTTAGCCGCTTTAGTTGCCATGGCGACTGCGCTCTCCACAGTGGAAACAACCTTAGTAAAGATGGCGCCGGCGGTGAGCATGTCTATCTTGCCCGAGAATATTGGATTTGCCCTTACTAGATATGGCGCCTGCACGGCTTCACACTAGCATAATGATGGCGGAGAAGCAGCGTGTAATGGCTGGGTCGCCAGTTTCACGAGCAACATCGGGTCCTATAAATGAAACTGAGTTTCTAGTGCAGACTGGGGCGAGGACTATGCTACGAGAGGCCGTACTGAAGCTGCTGGAGGCTAGGCCCGAGGAACCTACAGCTTTCCTGGCTGATTACTTTGAAAAGCTTTGTGTGGGGTCAGGGACAGCGACGGGGGATAAAGGTGCCCATCTATTGGGTCAGCAGCGTATTAATCGGGCTCTTTGGTACTTGAGACTGGCCCACCACTCCCAAAGGTGCGATTATCATAGAGAAGCGGAAGGTGGGCTGGGCTGCCTACTAACTAGTGTTGTATATTAGTATATTATGCAGATGAACGAATGATTCACTAGCAAATGCTCAGACATATTTTATCAATGTCTATTTAAGGATGTGTAAAATAATTGCTTGATTCTGTTCTGCATAAAGCTTTTAGATTGGAAGCTCAAAAGCATCAGCATTTTATGTGTGCACCCTTCTATCATACAGCCCTGCCGCTATGGTAGTGGCCATTATCTAAATACCTCTACCTGTTAGTACAGGTGTGGAATCGGTTATCCAGAATGCTCAGGACTTGGGGTTCTCCGGATAACAGATCTTTCCGTCATTTGGATCTTCATACATTAAGGCTACTAGAAAATTGCATAAACATTAAATAAACCCAATGGGCTTGTTTCGCTTCCAATAAGGATTAATTATATCTTAATTTGGATCAAGTAAAATGTACTGTTTTATTATTACAGAGAAAAAGGAAATTCCTTTCCATAATTCTGATCTTTCTGGGTAACAGGTTTCTGGATAATGGATCCTATACCTGTAATAAGCCTCATTTTGTGATTAATAGCTTAAAGGAAAAGGAAAGCTACCAAGGCAGGCTATTGCCAATAGATTAGCCACAGTAGTGCAAGCTATAAGACTATATTTATTCTGCCATACCTGAGTAAACGGCTCTCTCTGTTTGTTTAGGATAGCAGCTACCATATTAGCTTGCTGTGACATCACTTCCTGCCTGAGTGTCTCCATGCTCACTTATAGCTCTGGGCTCAGATTACAGCAGGGAGGGGGAGAGGAGCAAACTGAGCATGCTCAAGTCCTAGCCATGGAGGTTGAAGCTGAAAACAGGAAGTCTGATACAGAAGCCCATGTGTACACAAAAGAAGGAAATAAATACTGTGTTTCTTTTGACAGAGCACTCTGAGCAGCATTACTTTGAGGGTTTACTGGTGTATTTATATAGACCTTTCTGATAAAGCTTACTTAATTTTAACCTTTCCTTCTACTTTAACAACAAACAACCCTTGTTGTTCATCACCCATCTATTTCTCTTGGCAGTATTTTGTGATACTGCAAGAGAATGTGGTCATCAGAAAAAGTTCAGGGCTTCCATTAGAATCATTAAATTGCAGGATGTAGAAAATGACATTTTGGGATGTAGAAAATGATATTCTGAGAAACTCTGAGAAAATGTGAATTGGTGTTTGTTTTGTATTTTTTTTTGTACCTTTTTGTTTAGCAGCTGTCTTGTGGGTAGTGTCCAATTTACCAGTTTTAATGAGACTAGAATATGAGGGTCTGAAAATAAAAGATATCAAACATTAGTAACAATGATATAATACACAAGAGTCATGAATATGCTGTTAATTATATCTTCAAGTGGTGCTTAGTGATGTTATTTGTGTCACATGACTCACTGGAACCTGTGTATTATTAATAAATAATGCACCCCATGTTGTAAATTCTGAGAATATATCAGCTCAGACTTCCATGACCTGTATAATTGCACTCGACCTTCAGACTTGTGCTTTTATGTGGTCATGGAGTGACTTATCCTTATATTTTACAGTAGGGGGTAACAGTATTCATTATATATATTTGAGCTTTACAGGATGGGTTTATTAGCTGTCAGGGTCTGGGACTCCCTTTTAAAACCTGTAAAGAAGCAGAAGGCAAATCACTTAAAAAATGGAAATGAGAATCCCTTCCAGGGCTCCATTAAACTCCCTTCCAGGGATCCATTAGACTCCCTACACTTTGAAGGATGACTTTACACCCTGTTTAAATAATGTTGTGATAATTTCCATATTTAATGATTTACAGTGCTTATTATAGTAGTATACATTTGTGTCTCCAAACAGGACTGCGTTTAACAATAACCTCAGCATGGCATATGAATGTTTGAGCATGGGAGGGAGGAAGAAGAAGACTGGCTTGACTGGAAAGAACTACAGTGAAGTGTTGTCTAGGATATGCCAGGAAGGAGAACTGCCTGAAGAGATTTCTTCTGAGCTTCTGAGGAAGATCCGGTGCAGAGACCACGAGGCTGTCCCCTTTGATATTTTCCGTTATGGAGTCTTGACCTGCTTTGTACTTTTAGAATTCAGGTCCAAAGTGGACTCTCTGTTTAGTGTACTCCATGAAAAAGGCCCAGCTGACCAAAGGCTAGGCAAAGCTGTGCTAGATACCTTGGAAGAGGCTCTAGTGACTAGTGATCTTTTTATTCCAGCTAGTTATCTGGAGGCTGGTTCAAAACTTGGCCCAGACGGTTTAGCTTTAGCAATGGATAAAGCCCTTTTGGGCAACAGTTCTGAGGCTGTTATGAGCAGAAACCAGTTTTTAAAGGATGCATGTGCCTTGTTTCTTTATAAGGTAAAGCCTGTAGGATAAATATTCGGCCTGATGTTGGTAAATGGAGAAGTCAGGTGTTAATTCACAAATATTAAAGGGGCAGTTTGCACTTAATTTAACTTATATGATGATGTAAATAGTGGACATTTAAGTTAGTTTGCATGTGGTCTTTATTTTGTATTTAATGTGGTTTTTGGGTTGTTCACCTTAGTTTTCTGGTTCTAAACACTGTTATCCTAGTAACCAGTCTGAACAATAAATATGAGATTGTCTAAATAGAAAGATAAGTAATAATAATATAGACAGGCATTTCAAAATCTAGCCTGGAGAATGGTAGAATTGAAAGTCAAATAGTTTTAGACATGCACCCAGCATGATTCATAAATATGTAAATATTAAGTTATTTTAATGTTATTTTATGCAGAATAGGGTCCCAAAAATATATGTACAGTGAAGCTACCACTTTTGTTTGCACGTCTCCTGATATGTGCAATAATAGATTACTTATTTTCTCTGCAGCATGTCATGATTGTAGGCCATTTTAGCAGAGGCAATGTTGGAGTATTCTTTTGTCAGTATGTAAATAAATTCCTTCTCACCTCTTTGTTTAAAATAATTATATTTAAACTCTTGTTTCAGAAACACTACTATAGTTTATATAAACAAGCTACCATGTAGGCATGGGGGGGGGCATGCTCAACGACTTTCATGGTAATCGCCAGTGCACACAGGGATCAGGTAATTATTACTCAAAAAAACGCCCAATGCCATGTTTTCATTAGTCCTGAAGGTGCACCAGCCCGGTGCTGAAGATTTTTTAAACCCCGCAGTTGCTAACAGCCTGAATAAAAAAAGTACTCCATCTCAAACCTGCCTAGGTCAGGTAGAAGTCAATGGCAGATGTCCCGTTTACAGTTGGAAGATACTGTGATCTGCGATGGGTTTCGTACAAGAATCTGAAAAAAATCATGGTTATCGGGCGATAATCCAAAAAAAAAAAAACCAGTTTTCAGGCCTTCTAATCCGTATTTTTTTTTCGAAAAGATGAGTTTATCCAGTCTTCCCACACTTCATTTTTCTAATTATTGTATTGATAAATAAGGTAATATTGTGCATGTGAGTTTGGTCGAAGGTGCTTTACTAAAATAATGAGAACATTTCTAATTTTAGTAAATAAGCCCCTAAGAATGTAAAAGGCATAGTATAGTACCTTGTGCAGCACCACTAAAATTTACAACAGTACCTGAGGTGTTTTTGATATGATAATTCTTATTTACTAAACATTGTTATAATACAAGCTGTGAGCAAATTATCTGAATTGTTGGAGTGTTTCGTGAGATGGCTAGTATCCCATATATGAAATAATTAATTTGCTGTAACGAAGACTTGAGAAAAATTCTACATTCTGGCCAGTAGGCTGCACAAAGAAACAGCAACTAATAATTAACAGACTGACACAGAGGTGCTGGGATGGATTTATGTATCTTTGGTAATGTGTAAATAAACAGATCTATAGGATGTTCCAGTAACAGTAAGAACTGTTTGGATCTTTCTTTAATATTTGTGATGTGTAGGAGTCAAGTGTCCATGTCATACAGTATATGAGGGAAGACGCACACGAGCTTGCTGCATTGCATATTATTGCAGATGTTGTAGCACAAGCTTTCGGGGGTTGGTCCCCGAAAGCTTGTGCTTCAACTACTGCAATAGAAGGCAACTGTCCTAACAAGCTGATGTGCGTCTTCCCTCATATATGACTTGGATCATATATTTGGCCTGGAGGTGTATGTACCCAGCAGAGAAAAGTAAGTGGTGTGCTGCAAAAAGCATTGTAAGTGGAGTCAACTGTTTCAATTTTTTGTCCTATAATCATCTTTATCAAGTCTTCATCTTTATCAAGTAGGACAATATCTTTCCCTTTATCTGCTTCTCAAATGATGAGCATGAAGATCCAATTATCCTCTTTCCCCCAACCTCTCTGTTATAAAGTTAATGCCTTGTGTTGGTTAAAGAGATCGGCACGATCCCACGATAAATAGTAAACCAATTACCAAACACACAGCGGCAAGTGAAGTGGGGCGAATCCATGGGCATTTATTGCATCAATGATGTAATGTTTCGGGGACGGACCCCTTCGTCAGACATGCAGAAATATACACAATGAGATGTTATATACCCTAATTTATTAACATAATTAATTCCCCCTTAGTGAACATAAGGAAAACAATATATAAAGAAAATGTCAAGAAAATCATAGCATAGTCACAAGAAAAACTCCCGATAGTTCATGAGATTGGTCCAAAAATAAAATCCAATCAAGTGTATTTAGTCCATATAAATTTGGTCCAAGTCTAAGACCTAGCAATTCATATAGAAAAGGTTCAATTTCAATAACGAACAATTGCAACTGAATCTAAAAAAACGAAATTAGTGTAGCACCACCATATAGAAACATAAATCACAATAAACACAGCTACAACAAAAATCAAGAGACATTAAATAACTACCATCTTACGCTATCCAAAAGTTGCATATGCAAATTACATTGCCGGAAAATTTGTAATACCGGCTAGGCAGTAAAATACCGACCGGGTGACGGCCCTATCCCCCAGAGGTCACCTGACAAACGAATACAGCTCTAATTGTAACAGGAAGAAGGGTGGGGCTAAAAGACAGAGCTCTGTCCATACATTGGCTGATGAAATCTATGATTGTATGTGTGCCCTTGGTTTATGTGAGCCACATAATTAAGTAAATGTGTGCACATTGGCCATCAATCTTTGTGGACTATAAGCTGCTGCAAATTGCAATATTTGAGGCCAGTTTAAGAAAGTCCTTAAAAACTGCTGCATTTAGCATAGCTTTGCAGTTTGGAGTAGAAAGACAAAACTACCCATTTTGGATTTGTCAGAAAGTATTTACTTTATGGCTCTGTGTACAACTTAACTGGGAAGCTTGCAGTTCTTAACTGGCTTTTTAAATCAGTGTCTAGGGTTAGCATGTTTTATGGAAAAAAAAATACCGGCCTTCCTATGTATTTATCTTTTTTCCCTATTAATAACATTGGGATCAACCATCATTTTTACTGGCTAGGTGGTAACCCTAGTGTGCTTTAAAAAAAAATCCCTGACCTTCTTTCATACATATTCCTATACCTATTACTGTGCATGCTGTGCAAGTGTCTCATGGAATCCTCCAAAAATTGCAACTTCCCAATGACTTTGTTTCCTTGTGCTTTAAGGAGTGCTATGTGAGAAAGCCATAGTCTGGGGGACTAAAGGATATATTCCTATATTCCGTACAGAAACATGTCTTGATAACATCTTGTAGAATGGTGTATTACGCTGCTACATCAAAGCTCTGAAAATCACATTTTCCCCACTAGAAAATAACAACCCCATCAGCTTCAGCTACAGGCTTGCCAGGTTTGGGCTACTTTTTGGGCCTTTGGCTGGTTTGTACTTTGGAAACCACCCAAAGTTCTTCGTTGCGCTAATGTGCCAAGCCTACGCCTCCCAATGCATGTTGGGTTATGTAGTTTTTGTTTAACAATTTGCAGACCTGCCACGTTTAATGTAATCACAAACGAATAAGGATAAACACCATTGCTGCAATCGACAGGGAGAAGGTGTAGCCTGCTGTGGACACGCCTCCCACAGTTCCGCTCTGGCTGCGGCAATTCACATGTGGAAGAAACTTAGTTGTGTCGGAGGCGCCAATGAACCACGTTTAATGTAAGACTACAATACCCAGCATGCAATGGGACTGACCTGTGTAGAAGGCGGAGTTACCAGATTTTGGGCTCTGTACCCCAGTCTCCCATCCCTCTTAAGTATTCTCGCATTTTCTGGTTACTTTTCTCAATTTCAGATAATTTTGGGGCAAAAATCTACTGGCCACCAAAATGTCTATAGGTTGACCTGTTTTACCGACATTGTATATGTATTAGGGCCTTATGGGGCCACTATACCTCTTCGGTCCCCCCCTCTGTAGTTACACCCTAGTTGACGGTCCGTCCTTTTCTGTAAAAAAATACTGGCCTTCCTATATATTTATCTTTTTTCCCTATGAATAACATTGGGATCAGCCATCATTTTTACTGGCCAAGTAAAAAAATACCGGCCAGGTGGCAACCCCATTGACTGGCGAATCTGTCCCATTTTACTTAATGGAAAAATTTACAAATCAGTGACAATTTGAAAAAGGCGTATCTTCAAATATATTTATTTATTTTTATAGATTTTTTTCACTGCACAAATTGTGCTAGTTTTGGGCTACTTTTTACATGCCTCTTGGCTAGGTTTGGGCTGGTTTTGAAAATTAGACCTGACAACCCTGCTCAGCTAGGCCCCGCCTTCCCCCGGTCAGATTGTCCATCGACGCCCTTCCCTCGCACCAGTGCGTCAGAGTGTTCGTGGGCTTCTGGGATTTGTAGGCTGCTCCTCCCACAACGCCGTGGCTTCCCTTGCAGTTTCCGGCACCCGTTAATCCTCCAAGTCTTCCAAGCAGCAAGTTAATTGGCAAAGCGGCTCCCTTGCACCGTAATATGTCCTAATAAAGCCTTTAGCCTCGTAACATTATTAAAACAGCAAAAGCCTACTGATCCCATCCTGCTCTGCGCGGAGAAGGCTCTGTGGGTCCCTGGTTAGAGAGCGGGGAGCGGAACTGACATGGCCCGGCCAATGGCGCCGGTGCCCAGCTCTCAGAAGGCCTTGATGCTGGAACTCAAGGGGCTACAGGAAGAGCCGGTGGAGGGGTTCCGGGTCACCCTGGTAGGCGAGGGGGATCTGTACAACTGGGAAGTGGCAATCTTTGGCCCCCCAAACACCCTCTATGAGGGGGGCTACTTCAAGGTGAGGGCTAGGTGTGTGTGTGAGGAATGGAAAGAGCGTGATATGTGATGTAGGAGCCTGGGGGAGAAAGCTATGCTGGCCTGGGGGGCATTTAAAGAGGCAGCAGCTATTGGAGGCGTGGGGAGGGTGTTGTACGTATTGCTGGGCCTTTCGGCAAAACAATCTTCTTTCCTTTGTTTATCTGTTTCTTACAGCCGAACCCTCAACTGCCCGTCAACCCATTTTCCGCGTGAAACTTCATCAAAGCTATTCCCAAACTAACTTACCGAAAGAGAGTTGAACTACAAACACTTTTAAACCTGATTTTCGAGAGATACAGTTGAACAACAACTGCTAGGCCACAGGCACACAATGCACCCTTTAGAAAGGCATGCAAGGCCTATGGGGTTGGGGGGGGGGGGTAAATCAACCACAGGCCTTGTTTTTTTGATGTTTTGATTAGCCCAGCTACTAACCTGTAGGAGGCCTCATTATTTATAGGAGTTAAATCAATCTGTTTAGGCCCAATTTTGGATGCAGTGCCTACTATAGTATCAATGTTTGAACATAATGGCAAGGGACAACTTATTTCTAGATGTTTCCACATAAAAATACATATGATAAATAGGGGGTTGATAATGAGCTACACTTATCACATGTTAAATGGCTATAATAGTAAAGTTGGGTTTTAGCTGATACTTGAGCTAGCATACCGATCACACACGTATACAGATATGGGATTACTTATCTTGAATGCTCGGGACCTGGTTTGTAGCATACAGCAGGGCCTGTTTAGACCTGTTCGATTAGGATAGACCATTGCTGCCCTGTTCACTAGAAGTTTCATGAAAAACAACCAGATATTGTCCAGGAGGGCCCTGTACACATGTCTATAAGCTGCCAACTTGGTCTGGAGGGACTGAGCAGCTTTTATTGGCACGTTTATGGCTAGTTTAAAGGAGAAGAAAAAGCATATTTAATTGGTAGTGCCAAAATGTAGGCACCCTCAAGATATTATCTATACTAACCTCACACCCAGGGCCAATGCTCCTATCTGAAGAAAACTGCATCGGCCCTGGGGTTCTACCAGCGAGCACCACGGAGCGATTGGCTTCCTTCTTTTTTCAAATTTCCCAGGGCAGATGCATGTGCAGTAACGCGAAAAGCCAAACTTTAACAAAGTGAGCTATTTTGTTCTACTGCATGTGCGTCTGCCCCGGGAAATTTGAAGAAAGAAGAAGGAAGCCGATCGCTCCGTGGTGCTCGCTGAAAGAACCCCCGGACCAGTGCAGTTTTCTCCTGATAGGAGCACTGACTCGGGGTTTCAGGTAACTATATACTGTACAATAACTTGAGGGTGCCTAACTTTTGGCACCCCCAAGTAAAGAGCGCCTTTCCTTCTCCTTTAAAGGGGTTATTCGGCTTTCGAGTAACTTTTAGTATGATGTAGAGAGTGATATTCTGAGACATTTGCTATTGGTTTTATTTGTGGTTTTTGAGTTCTTTAGCTTTTTGTTCAACAGCTCTCCCGTTTGCAATTTCAGCAGTCTGGTTTTTAAGGGTCCAAGTTACCCTAGCAACCATACATTCAATTGAATAGGAGACTGGAATATGAATAACAGAGGACCTGAATAGAAAGATGAGTACACAAAATAAGTAGTCGTTTTTTAAATGAGGTCACTGACCCCCATTTGAAAGCTGGAAAGAGTCAGAAGGCAAATAATTCAAAAACTATAAAAAAAGAAAAAATTAAGCTTTCTGCATATTGGGTTATATGTTTTTGACAGACCGAGATTTTACATAAAGCTACAGCACTAGATAGAACTAATGGATCTCAACCATTGAAATGTTAACCATTATGTGTTCTTTCTGTCCTAGGCTCGCTTAAAATTTCCAGTCGATTATCCCTACTCCCCTCCTGCATTTCGTTTTCTGACAAAAATGTGGCATCCTAACATCTATGAGGTTAGTAAAAACAGATTTGCAGGTTTCTTGCTGCCATTTGCCTTGGTGTAGGAGAATTAAGGACAGTCTCTGACAGAACCACAGTAATGAAAATATCAACAATTGTCAGCAGCATGTCTCATTAAGAGTGGAATATGTGCTGTGTGTGATGCACTGCAGTGCCACCAAGTTGCTTACTGCTTAAAAAAAATGTGTTGTGCTTTATGCAACATAAAACCTTCTGAAAACAGAAGGTATTTACTTGCCTTGTTCCATATACATAGCACTGCTTTAATACTACAAACAAGGTTAACTCTCACACAAGGCTTTATGGGCGAAAACATGCAAATCAATCCTTTATGTCCCTTTGGCCAACTATACATTGAGAACCACTGATTTTATAGCACAGATACAGCCTAATAGTTAAGAGTATATATCCACACTTGCAGATAGTCTGTTTCAATCTTATTAGATCTCATCAGTGCAAGATATTGGAACATGGCTAGTGAAGTACCTGTTGTACCTTAAAAATTCCCTTAATAGTACTATGCTCTTAGTTTGAATTTGAAATGACTGGGGTTCTTTCCAAATGATCTATTACTACCCTTGTTATTATACGGGCAGACATTCTTCACATGTGCTCATCTCCATTAGAATTTACAGAATTGTACATGTATGCTGTGCCCCCTGGGTAATATAAAATTGTGGTTCTATTGTATTTTGAGTTGTGGTGCTTTGAGTAGTAATAAAATCAACTTTAAATTAAAACAATATATTTACATCAGTTATCTTGTTTGCTGCAATGCTGTGATATCCTGTAATATCTGTTGCTATATTTGGTTGACATCACACAGTATGCGGTAAGTCATCTGCGTTTGTGTAGTATACTGGTACGTAGTTATATTTTCTTTTGTTTCTTCAGAATGGTGATGTATGCATTTCAATCCTGCATCCTCCAGTGGATGACCCACAAAGTGGAGAGCTACCTTCAGAAAGATGGAATCCTACCCAGAATGTGAGGTGAGGAGTTTTTAGATCTTACTGTATATTTCAAGACTCGGTCACATGACAGATGCGTTTATTGCAGCAAAGGTCTCTAGAGGTTTTTCATCCAATTCTTCCCTGGAAGCCTTTCAAGTGTGTTTCTGGTCTGCCTCTTCAATGTAGCCGCTAGTGGTGCTCTTGAGTTGCAGACCCCCCCCCCCCTTCTCGTGCGGTACAAAAGTAGTGAGGGGAAGAAGGCACCAAATGCCTTGTCTTGAGGGCTTGCACCTGTTCAGTGCTGCACTTAAATACATACAGCTTTCACTGTGGCAGGTGTCAATACAAATACTGTGTATGTTAAACTTGTGCTTGTCCATTCTGTTCCCAGCTAGTAATCTTCCTCCGTTGTCGGGCCTCAGGAATCATACCTCTGTGCTCAGAAATCCTCCATGCAATGCTTTATCAGTCTTTCTTTCTTCTTAACCCTCTTTATGTTTGCATAAGGGTGGAGGAGAGCAGAGTGGTACAGCACACATTAGATATTGCAGTCACATTCTAGGAGGTCGCACAAAGAAGGATTGAGATGGAGGAATAAGGATGGGGTTTGATAGGAGGGAATAACAAGGGACATGGGGAGGGCAAGGATGGAAATTCATGAAAAAAAAAATCATGTAAACTTCTATATATTGAAGAAATATGTTTAAAAAGGTTGCATGTTCAGGATGATATATTGAACATTTCTCCAAAACCCCTATTAATCCCTCCCATTTCCTACTGCTTCCTTTTCAAGGCTGTGCAGGGTAGCTGGCCGCACACTACGCAGAAACCACTCCACAACTTAAATGATCCTGATAGGGATCTGAAACCTGTCTTTGCTTTTGTGTGAATATTTGCCATCCCTCTAGTTCTGTGCTTCTAGCAGGATCTGATCTACAGGGAGTTTTAATAAAGGGATTGTTTTATAATGGCTTTTTTGTGGCATTTTTTGGTGCAGAGCCCACGATTTACACAGATGTGCTGAATATTTAAAGGGCTGAAGCACATAGGGTAGCTGTCTGTGACTGCCCTTGGCAGAAAACATCCGTGATCAAAATGCCTCACTCTCTGTCTGTAATAACTTCTGATATTATTTAGCTTTAAATGTAAACAAGTAAGGAAACGGATAATATAATCAGGGATATAAGCCCAAAGGAGTGTCCATAAGCAACTGAGTTCAAAATATTTTAACCTAAAAAAGGGACTTAACTCCAAGACTTTATCCCTGAATAGCAAAATGTCATGAATAATCCAAACAATATTTCTAAAAAGGCAGTATTTATTCACAACCATGCCCCAAGTATCAATTAAAAACAAGTTTAAAAACAAAGGAGCTGCGCATGGAAGGAGGGATCCCTCTCCTTGGATTACTGAATCACACAGCCTGATTTAAATAAATCAGGTGGGAGGAGCGTGTATAATATGTGAAATTGTGCAAGTTATTGGGTGATATTTATACTGCTGTAAGGTACAAGACAGATCTGTCTATAAGGTGCATGACATGTCAACATTCAACTTATGCATGCATCTATACCACAGCACATTAAGTATCCGTCATCGGTTGCCACACAGCTGGTTAAGCAGTATATTATAGCAATGGGTGGTATAATGGGCAACAAAGTAACTTCTGATATTATTATTATTATTATTATTATTATTATTAATGGCCCTGACACATACATGCACAGTATAAATTGGACATGTGGGGGAAGCTTCATGGTCTTGATAAGGCAATGGAATCAATATAAAAGAGGTTTCTTGGGGTGGTTTCTTGACGTTGGGTGCAAGGTGCATACACTTGGCCAGGACTATTTTAAGTTAGCTACCAATGAATGTGTACTTTCAGCCCTGCAAAGCACAGTACACTAAGGGTGTACTTATTAACATTGGAGATAGACATCACTGGTAATATTTCCCATAGCAACCAATTTAGCAATCACTGATCAGTTCACTATTTATTTCATAAGGTCATCACCAGTGATGTTTCTTTTTAATGTCCATAAATATCCCCTTATGCCTGAGAATTCTTAATTAACTTTATTTACAAAGTTACTTGTTTTGTTAAGCTCTAGTTTATTGGATTGTTTGTCAACATTTCCCCTATAAGGCAACCTATGTTCATGTGCTTGACCTTTGTTTCCTTCCCTTATATAGAACAATCCTGCTCAGTGTCATCTCTCTGCTGAATGAGCCTAACACTTTCTCTCCAGCAAATGTGGATGCATCAGTTATGTACAGAAAATGGAAGGACAGCAAAGGACGTGATAAAGAATACACAGACATTATCAGGTGTGTATAATGGCAATCTCATACTGTCCATGCCATGATGCTATGTGACCAGCATTCTAACTGGGAAGGTGTTACTAGGTGAGCAGTTTTTGCAGTGCCTAAATTCCCAGTGAATTGCCGATTTCTGCCTCATAACAAACCATGAGATAATATGGCCTAGAAGCCAAAAGCTTGTGTTCTGGCAACATAAGGGCTTGTGATTAGCAAATGGAACAATAACAGAACTGTTCCATAGCAGGAACAACGCTGTACGTTTTATTCATGTTAAACTGGTTTAGTTGTAAATGCTGAAAAGCACAAGATAATGAAATCTAACTTGTAAAAACTGTGGGAAAGTTCATACACTAGGAAAATTTAGCACATGTTTAAATAGAACAGCAGCAATGTGCAACTTAAACTGCTTGTGCTGTGCCCAGGGTGCCTAACTGCCTTATTGCCAGGAGCAGCAGTGAATTATGAATGTTCCTAATGGGCCACACATGAAGACGGGACTATAGTTTAGTGCAAAATGGTTCTAAACGAAAGGTTATGCCCCCCCCCTCAGTGAATATAATCACATTTGACTGAAGAGAATACCAGCCTGAGTATGTTCTCAATGGCATTGCTCCTCCATCTCTTTTGACTGTCCAGGACCAACCACAGTCTCGGACAGCCAAAGTATCTGCTGGCCAGAGACATGATACATAACACATGCTGGTGTGTTTTTCCGCCAAGAGGATCACCAGCCTGGTATGAAAGGTTAGCGATTGTATTCATTGGCAATGTAGTAGAAATTGGTGTATAAAACTGTGTATGCACAACTGGTGAAAATTGAAGGATCTTAGCTTTAAAAGTTTACTTTGACAAATATAATTTGGGTACAGCAGCTCAGAGCACTCTTTCATTATGTGGAAAAATACTAAAAATTGGTAGTTACAAGAGGATTCAGCACATAGAATAATCCAGTGAATACAGTACCTCATTTCTAGTCTTATTGTTATGGGGATTCAGTTGTTTCTTAAAATACATAAAAAACTCTTTTGTATAATAGACTAAAGTAGTAGCTAATTTTGTCTGTTCTGTATGTGTAGGAAACAGGTTCTGTCAACTAAGGCTGATGCTGAACATGATGGCGTGAAGGTCCCTACTACTTTGGCTGAATATTGTGTAAAGACCAAGGCTCCTGTTCCAGATGAAGGTTCTGACCTTTTCTATGATGACTACTATGAGGACGATGAAATGGAGGAAGATGAGGACAGCTGCTATGAAGGCCAGGATGACTCTGGCAATGAGGAATCTTGACATTGTGTGTTCGTCCTCCATGCACCTGCCACTTCTTGGGCCCCTTGCTCATTATTGCAACAATCTGCATATTTTTCACCTTTAATTTACCAGGGTTCCGCAAGCAACCACGGAAAGTACTGCTAATGCATAATAAAGTCACCTTATGTGTGATCATAGTTCTGGAGAGAAAGGGAGGTTTGTTTTTTTTTTAATCCACCCTTTTGCAAAACAATCACAAGAACTGCTGCAGTTCATATTTAAGCCACAGGTTGGCAGTAGACTTCAGCAAATCCTGCTGTACTGACTGCCCTTATTTTCAGATTTACTGGTTGCAGAGCAGGGCTAGAATCAAAGGCCATGGTGGGTGGATATATATTTGGAAGGCTGATAGAGTGGATGCTTTAGCTGCAAGGTTTTTTTTCTGCTGTTCTGGGCTCGTCACTCACACTGTGCATTTACTGACTGATGTTTGGTTTTTTTTTATGTGGGAGGAGGTAGAGGGTTATTGTGTGACTTTTTCTTTCCATTTTTTGTTTCTTTGCAGGGTTTCTTGTTTGGTTATTTAATAATAAATACTGAAAAGTAAATATCTTCATTCTAGTTTTGCATAACAAACAATCATACAGGGGTGATTCTGAGCCCCAGCATTACATGTTATTGGGATATGCTCAAAGGAACAGACCAGGAAGAATAAACAAACCGTAATGCTGTATTTGGTTTATATGCACTGTTATTAGGATCGGAAATAAGTACTGCTGCTAACAGACCATGGCCAAGGCCATAAAATCAAAAGAAACACCAACACAAGTTGGGAGGAACATGACATAATGGAATAGGAGGCCCAGCATAGGCCTTATAAGTGCTTCAAACAGGCATTTAAAAAGAGTACCTGTATATCACTGAGCGGTTTTATTTTATTTTTTTTATTTCTTATACCATTAGCTGTGTTACCTTAAAGGGGAACTATCGCGAAAATGTAATTTAAGCTTCAGCATACTGAAATAAGACATTTTCTAAATATAATCAATTACAAATTCTTTCCTTTTTCTGAAATCATACTGAAAAAAGAAACTTTCTAAATACAATCAAATATACTGCATCATGTCTGAAATAATCAAGTTTATCTTCACTATCCCTCTCTAGGCATCGGTTTCTCTTCATTCTCTTCATGCAGGAGTTGAGTGTCAGATATTCATTGACGGTTAGATCCAATATCTCTTATAGGGGGGCTCCTTTTGCCTAGAAGATGTATTAGAGCTCACTCTATTAAAATCACCAGACATCATGTCTCTGTACATGCAGAATTTGTGCAAAAGACAGTTTTTTTTGTTTATACTCGAATCAGTTATTTGAGTAAGCTCGAATTCATATAATAAATTCTCCTTTTCCCTTTAAAAATATACTATGTATCTATGTAAATGTACAAATCAAGTAAAGTACTCTTGAGTATGCTTGATATTTAAACCTCAACACAGCAGTATAGTCTTTCCCTCTCATTAACATATTTATGGAAGCAAAATGCATTTTTACATTATAAAGATATGTATGGAGACCATGATGCATGAATGCTAGTAAGCTTAAAGGGAAAGTAAAGTCTAAAATAGACTAAGGCTAGAAATGCTGGATTTTGTATACTAAACATAAACATGAACTTACTGCACCACAAGCCTAATCAAACAAATAATTTATGCTTTCAAAGTTGGCCACAGGGTCACCATCGTGTAACTTTGTTAAACAGCTTTGCAAGACCAAGACTGAACACATGCTCGGTGTGGTCTGGGCTGCTTAGAGATCATCATAAATTATCAAAACAGCAGAACTCAAATATCTGCCAAAAGCCAATACAGCAAGGCTGATTAATAATCAGAATATGCAGACTGCACTGGGTCTTGTGTTGTCATGTAATCTAATGTGGATTTTATAGTTTTTGTATTGTTTAATACAAACTTTCTCCAACTCTGCAGAACCCGTGGCTGCAGCGAAATAATCCTCCAAATAGATCCCAGTTTGTGTGTTTAAATCTGGATCCATAATCTTTGTCTCTGCAGCTGGAGTTGCAAACAGTTAAGGGGTTATAAAGCCAAAATAAAATCCAATACAAATCTCTACAGTCGCCGACTGCTCTACAGGGAAATGAACAAAGTTGCTTGAGTTCTGCATGGCTGGGTAGTAAGGCAGGGGCTCCACCTGCTGTTCATAAGTATGATTGTTTACCTGCCCAGCAGTTAGGGACCGTCTGACAATTCCTATCCACAGCAGTAAATGAAGGGAGAATTTCACTGCATACAGTCAGGTTTCTTATAAAAACGGTACACATTTTTTAATTAAAGTATATTGGAGATAGGTTTTTTTTTTTCATTAAAGAAAGTAAAAATTGGATTTTATTTTTTTGCCTTTACATGCCCTTAAAATATCAGTAACTTATAAGCGTTATTAATGAGAAAACACAAAAAGAAACTAAACAAATTATATAAAAATCAGAGACAAAAATGTTATTACATTTAGATTTGATTTTTTTCTTTATCGTTCTTCACAAGAGCGTGCTTTCCCTGTTGCAAAAAAAAAATAACTGTGTGTCTGTAGTGCTCTGCAAATTGCTGACTCATGCTGGCATCAGCCAGTTAGAAACATCACAGGAAAAGACTGGCAACATTTGAGAGCCCATCATTAACATACAGTTGGGTTCAGAATAATATCTGTGTGTTAAAAAAAAGTGAATAAAGCTCAAAATCCTTATAATAGCTTTTATTTCCATACATGCAAATGTATAAAAACGTGTTATTCCTTTACTGAAAATGAAGAAAAGGGAATATGAGGCTGTTCCAAAAACATAGCAGTGTCTGTATTCTATACTGTATAAACTTATAAATGTTTCAAGATTTTGCTTTCCTTTGAATCACTGAACTACTATTTAGTTGTATAAGCAGTGTTTCTGAGAACTGCTGCACATCTGTGTAGTACCAACTTCTGGCACCTGTTACATTCAACAATTCTGCATTTCTTGGTTTTGCCTCAGAAACACCATTTGTAGGTCACCCCACAAGTGTTCTACTCGATTATGGTCTGCGGATTGGGCTGCCAACGCCATAACGTTCATCTTGTTTGGGGCCTTTGTCTTTGGCATTTCCTCTTCGGCATAAGGCAACATGACCTCTTCAAGTATTTTGATGTATTGAAACTGATCCATGATCCCTGGTATGTGATAAATAGGCCCAACTCCATAGTATGAGAAACATCCCCATATCATGATGCTTGTGCCACCATGTTCGCTGTCTTCACACTGTACTGTGGCTTGAATTAAAGGAAAACTATACCCCCAAAATGAACACTTAAGCAACAGATAGTTCATATATTAAGTGGCATATTAAAGGATCTTACCAAACTGGTCTATATATTTAAGTAAATATTGCCCTTTTACATCTCTTGCCTTGAACCACCATTTCGTGATGGTCTGTGTGCTGCCTCAGAGATCACCTGACCAGAAATACTTCAACTCTAACTGTAACAGGAAGAAGTGTGGAAGCAAAAGACACAACTCTGTCTGTTAATTGGCTCATGTGACCTTACATTTATGGTTTGTTGGTATGTTTGTGAGTACAGTGAATCCCAATTTTCTATTTATGATTACCCAATGGCACATACTACTAGAAAAGTATATTATTATGAAAATGGTTTATTTACATGAAGCAGGATTTTACATATGAGCTGTTTTATGCAATATCTTTTTATAGAGACCTACATTGTTTGGGGGGTATAGTTTTCCTTTAAGTGTTTGGGTGTCATCTGACCCCTAGACCCAGAAGAACAATCTTGCTTTCATCAGTCCACAAAATGTTGCGCCGTTCCTCTTTAGGTCAGTCAGTGTGTTCTTTGGCAAATTGTAACCTCTTCAGCACATCTTTTTTTCAACAATGGGACTTTGCAGGAGCTTCTTGCCGATAGCTTGGCTTCACATTGGCGTCTACTAATTGTAACATTACTCACAGGTAACTTTATTCCTTCTTTCATCTTCCTGGAACAGAGTCTTTGCTATTCTGGCTATTCCTCTATGTATTCAAGTTTTCTGTTTTCTTCCACATCTTTCAGGATTTGGTTGCCATTTTAGCTGAGCAGTCTATCATTTTCTGCACTTCTTTATGTGTTTTCCCCTCTCCAATCAACTTTTAAATCAACGTACGCTGTTCTTCTGAACAATGTCTGGAACGACCCATTTTGCTCCGATTTTCAGAAAGAAATGCACTATAACCAGCATGCACAACATTTGCTGCCTTCATTCTTTTAATAAGGGCCATAACTGACACCTGTTTTTTCACAGAATGAATGACCTCACTAATTGAACTCCACACTGCTATTATTTTGAACACTGCCATTATTTGGAACAAGTCTCCGTTAATGATTCAATTACACAGAATCAGCAGCATGCATGTTTTCTATAGGGTAGGACTTCACGGACGTTTTCAGTGC
The DNA here is from genome assembly GCF_017654675.1 of Xenopus laevis. NCBI lineage: Eukaryota > Metazoa > Chordata > Amphibia > Anura > Pipidae > Xenopus > Xenopus laevis. The sequence goes on from NC_054372.1 coordinate 95,976,173, forward strand.
GTTCTGACACGCTGCGACAAAACGACGTGACGAAAATAAGTTGAGATCTGACGCGACGCATCTGACAGTCGTGTTGCGTCAGATCAACCGTGCGACTTCATCCGACATTTCTCTCTTACTTTATTTTCGTTGCATGTGATTTGTCACATGCGTTTTGTCGCATCGCATCGGATCGCGCCGAAAACGTCCCTGGAGTCCTAACCTTACTCTAGTACACCTACTAGTAAATTATTTGTCATGTAGACATATTATTTCTACCAAAAACTGTGATTGATCAGGTTAGTGATGCCGGACTGCTATTATTCTGAACATAACTGTAGTTATTAATTCTCCACACCTGCATTATAGAGAGAGGGAATTTTCTCTCTCTATATATAATATTATTGCAGAGGGCAGATGGTGCTTACACATCACTGGGAAAGCAGGAACACAAAGGGAGTTAGCAGCAGTTACCTGTTCAATTTTAAAAAGTATCAGTAGTGCAGTCTCTGTCTTGCTAATACGGAGCAGTAGTTACAGGCAGTGGTGTAACTAGATATTAGGGATGAACCGAATCCAGGATTCGGCCTTTTTCAACAGGATTCGGAATCGGCCGAATCCTTCTGCCCGGCCAAACCGAATCCTAATTTGCATATGCAAATTAGGGTCGGGGAGGGAAATCGCGGGACTTTTTGTCACAAAACAAGGAAGTAAAAAAATGTTCCCCTTCCAACCCCTAATTTGCATATGCAAATTAGGATTCGGTTCGGTATTCGGCTGAATCTTTCACGAAGGATTCGGGGGTTCGGCCGAATCCAAAATAGTGGATTCGGTGCATCCCTACTAGATATCACTGGGCCCCACAGCAAATTGTTTTTCAAGCCCCCAAAATGTTTAGCGGTTGACTTGTTTTACCAATATTTATTGAAACTCATAGACCCCTATACCTCCTGGGGCCCCCTGCAGCCGCAGGATCTGCTTCCTCTATAGTTACGCCCCTGGTTACTGGTTTCTAGAATCCCACACAAGAATAAGGGCTCTTACACACGGGCATTTTTTTCTGTGTGTTTTTATGCTTTTGACACGTGTTCAAACACAGGTCTGAGCACAAAATCAATCAATTCCATTATATTCTGCCAGAATGTACTCATGAGTGTGTTTTACTCTGTTTGCGTTTGAGTGCGTTTGTTTAGACGCAGCATGCTGCATTTTCTTGCAATTGACCCACATTCAGCTATCAGCGTGCATTTGAAAAACGCATAAGCAAATACCCATGTATACACTTTACTTCTGGTTCTCCAGCGAGTACTGTTACACCTATGTGTATGTATGGAGCCCATGTGCTTCAACTGTAGAAGTGTCTGGATCATATTCCCTATTTATACTGGGGTTCAAAATCCAAATCCAATTGCCAGGAAATGTATCATAGTTACAGAATGTTTTATTGTGTGAATATGCATCACTACAGGTAGTTTATGATTTTCGTCCTTATGGCTCACATAGTGGCTAATCTATGTGGCGATTTTTCGCGATTCGTCTATGGGGAATCGCGAAAAATCGCCAGCGTAAAAACACAAGCGGCGATCTTTTTTCTATTGTCGCTCGAAATTGCCTAGCGAGGCAATTTCGAGCGACAGTAGAGAAAAGATCGCCGCGTGTGTTTTTACGCTGGCGATTTTTCGCGATTCCCCATAGACGCCAGCGCAAAAGTTTCCCCAGCGATTGCGGCTTAAAAGTCGCGGCGAAAAGTCGCCGCGAGTCAAATTGCGGCGCTATCGCCTAGTGTGGCCTTAGCCTTATAAATATAATGTACTGTTGTGCTGCACTGATAAAACTGGTGTGTTTGCTTCAGAAACTCAAGTATAGTTTTTATGAACAAGCTGCTGTGTAGCCATGGGGGCAGCCAATCAAAGCTGAAAAAGGAGAAAAGGCACAGGATACCCAGCAGATAATAGATAAGCTTTGTGGCATGCAATGGGATTCTATAAAGCTTTTCTGTTATATACTCTGTGCCATGTGCTTGAATAGCTGCTACACAGCAGCTTGTTTATATAAACAATAGTTGTTCTAAAACAAACACCCCAGTTTTGCCAGTGCAGACCAATAGTACATTATATTGTCTTTCCTTGAAAGCACTTTCATTTTTTGCTGTTATTGTTCCTTTAAGTTTTACTAACAGTGGCTCTGTAGTGATGTTCCATGAGTTCTCCTGCCTGCTTTTCCCAGTGTACCTAACGAATGTGTGTCCTCTTTAATGCAATGAAAAGCTCTTGTTCTTAACCTTTATCCTCTTTGGGTAGCAGATGCATATAAACTCTTCATCGTTGTTTGTTTTTCCCTTTAACCCCAGCATGGAATATGGTTTAATTACTCTGTAAATAAATGAAATTTAAAAAATAAAAATTTGGACCGAGGGCAAAATTAGCTTGCCTGTTTAATGAATAGCATGGTAGATAGTAAAGTGCACAATAAGATATTTGCAGAGTAAATAAGTAACCAATATGCAGTAATCGGTGCCTTGCATTTGCAAAAAAAAAACAAAAAAAACAAGTCTATGATAAAGCAGTGTGTAACATTTCCAAACATATATGTAAATATTTACATTCCTATACTCCTAGGGGCAAATTTACTAAAGGGCGAAGTGGCTAATGCTAGCGAAAATATCAACATTTTTTTAGGGTACCCTTCTTCCCCCCTACATTTGATAACATATGGCACCTAAACTATACTGTGGGCACATGTGTCGGGCATTAGAATACATTTATTAAGGTTCCCTGGCCTGGTGTAGTGTAATGTGTTTGCTGCTGCATATACGGCCATTGTACTTTAACTGCATGCCAAATGCAAATTTGACTTCACTAGCGTAACTTCGAACCGCTGATCGTAACATTGCTAGCACAACTTCGCAAACGATCGGAATTTGCACAGCCCTGGTGGATCTATGCCTGGTGAAGTGCGGCGAAGTGCAGCAAAGTCAACGCTGGCGCAACTTCGGAGGTAAGTAAATTTGCCCCCTAGTTAGAACTGTGAACATTTGATAAAACCCAGAGATATAAAACCTTACACAGTTTAACTTGTTCAACCAGAGCTCCAGGAATGTTAGGTGTAGTCAGGGGTGGGTAGATAAATACCATCACTTGAATCTCCATTGTGCGGACTCTTAAAGGAACAGGGTTCCTGGGTAAATAGACAGACTGTGCAAAATAAAAAATCTTTGTAATAAGTTTAGTTAGCCAAAAATGTAATCTATAAAGGCTGGAATGACTGGATGTCTAACATAATAGCCAGAACACTACTTCCTGCTTTATAGCTCTCTAACTCTGAGTTAGTCAGCGACTTTAAGGCAGGCCATATGGGACATAACTTCAGTGAGTTTGCAATTGATCCTTAGCATGCAGCTCAGATTTAAAAGCAAACAGTTATGACCCGTGTGCCCCCCCTCCAGTCACTGATTGGTTTCTGACTGGTAACCAATCAGTGGAAAACAAGAGAGCTGCAAAGCAGGAAGTAGTGTTCTGACTATTATGTTAGACATCCAGTCACTTCACCCTTTTTATATTACATTTTTGGATAACTAATTATATTGAGAACCTTTTTTATTTTGCATAGCCCATCTATTTATCCAGTTTTTATTTTTATACTGAACAATTCCTTTAAATAGGGGGGGGGGCTTATTTGAATCAAAAATATCAGTGTAATTGTATATTTAGATGCCATGCAGAATATTACAAATGGAGAGCACAGAAGTAGTTTGGTATACTTAATTATTTTAAGGTAACAGCTAATGTATTTCAAATTCTCTTCTTTTCAGACTCTCTTTTTTGTTGTATCCCCATATCACAAAGGGTACAGGTGTTAAAAATATATATTGTGTATATATATATATCATATTTCCTCTGTTTTTTTAATACAATAGGTTCCTCTGCTTCTATTCCTACCTATGTTCAACATTTTATCTGGGTTCAGGTCCGGACTGAGAATTAAAATAGGCCCTGGCATTTCAGGTACACAGAGGCCCAATCAGCCCACACAGAGGCCCAAAAGCCCCCACCAGCCCACTAAATACTGACTTTCTATGGCACCTTATAGCAGCCCCTCTGGCATTTGCCAGAACCCACAGCTTGCCAGTCCAGCCTGTCTGGGTTCAAAGAATTCCCAAGTTGCTATTGGCCACCATTTTTACAGCAGCATGCCTCACTTGTTGCCTACCCCACTATATACTGTATATATACAGGTGTGGGACCTGTTATACAGAATGCTCGGGACCTGGGGTTTTCAGGATAATGAATCTTTCTGTAATTTGGATCTTCATACTTTAAATCTACTAGATTGTACTAAAACCATGTAAACATTAAATAAAACCAATAGGGTGGTTTTGCGTCCAATAAGGATACAGTATATCTTAGTTTGGAACAAGTACTGTTTTACTACAGAAAAATTGTTTTTAAAAATTTGGATAATTGGATCAAATGGGTTTCTGGATAATGAATCCCATGTGTGTTTGTGTGCGTGCGTGCGTGCGTGCGTGCGTGCGTGTGCGTGTGTGTGTATATATATATATAGTGAATAATGTACCCCTATTAAGAAATATAAAGATATATGTTTATAAGTCACAAAGGAGGTTCATGACCAGATACAAGCCAAAGGCTAAGTACAGGTCATAACACTCCAAGATGACTTATAACATCCTCATATTTTAAAAAAGAGGGTACATTAGTACATTATAATACACAAGTTTCAGTGGGTCATGTGACAGAAATGACATCACTAAGTACCGATTACTGATGACACCACAAAGCACCATTTATATATAATGAATAAAGTACCCCCTATTGTAAAATATAAGGATATTATAAGTCAACGAGGAGTTAAGGTCATGGAACAGGGGTACTTTATTTATTATAATACACAAGTTTTAGTGAGTCATGTGACAAAAATGACATCACTACTTACCGTTTATATCTGATGACATCACTACTCACCATTTATAATGGTATAATTTACAAGATATTCATGGCTTTTGTGTATTATAACATTATAATTTATATTCATGTCTCTTGCATATTGTATCTCTCTCTCTCTCACTCTGCCTGGGTGCAAATAAGGTAAATAACACAAAATTTGGAAAAAAGTGCTGATGCACACCAATAACTTAAACAATAGCCACTTATTTATTTGATCACTGTTTTGGTCCTTTATCAAGATACCAAGGTATTATGGTTTCTTGATACATGTCCTTACTGAGGACCAAAACATTGATCCATTACAGTAGGTGATGTTTGTTTAAGGTACTGGTATGCATCAGCCTTTTTCCAAATTATATATATATTATATTTTAGCTTTAAATCATTATAAAACTACCACAATCATTATAACCCTAATAATCGAGTGTAACTGATTTTGCTATATCAAGTACAGTACAAGTATTGCTCGCGCTTCAGGAAGGGAACAATGTGCAACTGTTTTATACTGTGTGACCAGCTTAGTCAGGATTTTTTAAACACTGGAATGCAACAGGGCAGATTTGTTCTGGCTGACTACACCATATAAAAAGACAAGAATTTAAGGAGTTAGAAACTTTCCATTGTCTTTGGCCAAGGCCATAAAATATCAATGGCAGATCCAGAAGCTTCTGCGATCCCACTGGGGATTATTTACTTGTGCATAATTTCCAATGGCTTTGAGCTTTGGAAAATGATTTTGCTGCAGGGACTGTGACGCAGCATGTATGTGTCTTATTTGTTTATGTATGAGTACAGTGGCTTTTAGCCAGAGGGATGGACTGTAGTATAGTACATTAAATGGGATTGTTTCAATTTGGGATGATTCAATGTACAAATAGATAACATATTAAAAAAAAAGGGGTTTGCAAAAATGTATACCCCTTTGCCAACATTAACACAATGAATAGGATTTGTGCTGAACATAATTTTTTCCTGTTGTTTAATCATGAAAACTCTATGATTTTTGTTATTTCTTGAGCTAAACTACGCTATCCAGAAAACTGATTCTTCGCCATGGTTCTTAAGTAGAACATTAGATTGCCACTATACAATGCCCCCCTTCTCCCTTCGTTGTGACTGTTTTGTTATTAGAAGCCCATTTTGCAGTGGGATTATCTGTGGACTCTTAACCTAATCATCTACCTCACAACAACCTTGCCCTCTTAAGATCAAGAATTGGCAAAAAACACAAAACACGATTTGTCATTATTAAAAAAAAATGATATTCATTGAACCATATTCATTAAGGGAGTATACTGCTCATTTAGATAAGCCTGCAATGTTATGGGGTAAAGTTTCCCTTTTAAGTGTTAATAATATAGCTACCAGCATCTGCGTTTCCAAAACCAGGACAAGATAGAACCCACTCAAAGCTTCGCCACGCCCAAACACTCAATCCACCCCAAGCCCCCATGAAATCAGGGCCACTGTTAAAATGTCATAATCCAGCAGGTTCATAAGCAAAATATTTCCGGCTGAATCTTAGGAAACTGCTATTAAAGCTTTGTTATAACGACAGAATTTAAGCCATAAACCTATTTATTTTTTATGTAGTGTTACTGTAACTTTTTAACTTTTTTTTTCTTTGCCTTTGATTACGTTCCATTGCTGTCACAATGTAATGGAGAAATATGCAAAGACTGTATGGTTGCCAAGGAAATGATGTTAGCAAGTTCCTCTAATTTGCCTTAACCTGACGTCTGCATAGACTACTGATTATTCTGCTGGGCTTAAAGGAGTTCCCAACCAAAATATACTGTAGTTGTAGTATAGTGGTTAATATGAGTCTCCACCAGGTCATTGCTTCAGAAGTCAGAAGACTGTAAATAATCAGCTTCCAATTGCAAGTACATTACTTTAAACTATTATATATATTGAAAAGTTGCTTTAGAATAGTTTTTTCACTATGCAAAAAATTGTTTTTGAGTGGTGAGCTGCTTTTAGGCTGGCATTTCTCTGCCATCGTTTTGTATTCAGGCTGAGGCCATGCTCAGTTTCAATACATCAAAATACTTGAAGAGGTCATGTTGCCTTGTGCCGAAGAAGAAATTCCCTTGAAATGGGAGTTTCAACATTAACCCCAAACACACCAGTTAACAAGCAACATCTTGGTTCCAGACCAACAAGATTGATATTAAGTTTATGAATCCAATAGAAAACTTGTGGGTGACATAAAAATGGTGTTTCTGAGGCGAAACCAAGAAATGCAGAAGAATTGTGGAATGTAACAGGTACAGAAGTTGGTGGACTCCATGCAACACAGATGTGCAGCAGTTCTCAGAAACACTGCTTATACAACTAAATATTAGTTCAGTGATTCAATGGAAAGCAAAATCGTGAAACATTTGTCAGTTTATACAGTGAATGTTTGAGTTTGTAAAGAATATTGAACAGCCTAATATTCCATTTTCTTCACTTTCTGTAAAGGAAAAACACAAATTTGATAAATAATTCTTCATGTTTTGATTTGGAATAGAATGTTCCCAATGCATTTGTGTGTATGGAAATAAAAGCTATACTTGCTCATAAGCCACTGGTACAGCTTTCCCTACGGAAACAACCGCAGCTCTGTTTCAGGGATGATACTTTATTAACAGTCTGTTGCACAGGCCTACAAGATATTAAACAGGAAGCCTTTTGCTATTTGTTTTACTTAGTAGGACTCAGAGCCTTTGTTCAGATGCTTGTCGTGCTTTCTGTGTTCTATGTCTGGTGCCTAGGGTTATCTGCAGCTCCAATAAGCTCCATACATGGACATTGTTATCTTTAGGTTTCTGTTTGGACAATTCCATCTGCTGTGCCAAAGATTATCAGGAAAATAACTGGGTCTCATTTAGCTTTTCCCAAAATATTTACTATTTCTTCAAAAGCACAAAGACTTTTAGTTCCAGACTTTTGTTGTGTAAATTGGGAGGTACAATGGACATGTCATTATTACCTACGGATGTTATGTATATGTTATGTATATGTAAATCTGTTGGGCCAGTTTGCTGATAATATTGCAGAAAAGGATGTCCAATTTGAAGCCTGCTAGCTGTTGCTGAACCACATCACATAACAAAATATCTGTGTACTTAGCATGCTTCTATGTTAAAGACTTCTTCAAAGTTTGCACTTACCTGTATTTGCTTTTAATTATATTGCCTTCCTAAATCAACTTGGTTTCCAACAATATTACAGGTATGGGATCAGTTTTCCGGAAACCTGTTATAAAGAAAGTTCCAATTTACGGAAAGGCTGTCTCTCATGCGGGCAAATTTACTAAAGGGCGAAGTGGCTAAAGTTAGCGAAAATTCGCCAGTGTGACGTCATTTCGTTACTTCGCTGATTTACTAATGGGCGCTGGCGTAAATTGGCTAGCGAAGTGGACCTACTCTAGCGCTACTTTGCACCCTTACGCCATACGAAGTTGCGCTATGGCGAAGGGACGTAACTACGCTATTTCACTAACTTGAGCATATTACTGAACGTTCCTCTTGCGCCAGACTTGCTTTTGCCACCTCAGACCAGACGAAGTGCAATAGATAGGGATTGCTTCAAAAAACGCTGGCGTCTTTTACTTTTTTAAGGGTGATAGGCTGAAGTAGATTGTACATTTTTTTGGGGGTACCCTCCTTCCCCCCTACATTTCCTGACATATGGCACCTAAACTATACACTGGGCACATGTATAGGGCAAAATAACAACTCTATTTTATTTTATGAACCTTTCCCAGGATTGTGTAGTGTAATATATTTGCTGCTACATATACGTCCATTGTACTTTAACTTGGCGCCGTATGCAAATTAGGCATCGCTAGCGTAACTTCACTTTGCTTGACGAATTAACGCTAGCGCAACTTCGCTACCTTTCGCCTCCATGAGCGCAACTTCGGATTTTAGTGAATAACGGCGCCCTGGCGAAGTGCGACAAAGGCGTCGCTAGCGCATTTTTGGCGCATAGTGAATTTGCCCCATAGACTCCATTATAATCAAATAATCCATATTTTTAAAATTGATTTCCCTTTTCTCTGTAATAATAAAACAGTACATTGTAATAAATCCAACCTAAGATCCTTATTGGAGGCAAAACCAGCTAATTAATGTTAACATGATTTTCAAGTAGACTTAAAGGACCAGTAACATCAAAAAAATAAATAAAAAAAATTTGTTAGTATACATTGAAAAAAAAAAACCCAAGACAAATGAAACTTTAAAATCGCAAAGCCTTTATTAAGAAATAACTTACCGTAACTCCGCTTGCACTCCTCTTCAGAAAAGCGACAGGGCTACAATCCATTGTGCGGCGCTCGATTTCTCCTCCCTGACTATCTCCTATAAGGAAGGCAGGGAGGAGAAATCGACCACCGCACGATGGATCGCCCAATCGCTTTCTGAAGAGGAGCGCAAGCGGAGTTTCGGTGAGTTATTTCTTAATAAAGGCTTTGCAATTTTAAAGTTTCATTTGTCTTGGTGGCTTTTTTTCAATGTATACTAATTAATTTTTTTAAATTTTTTTTTGATGTTACTGGTCCTTTATGGTATGAAGATCCAAATTAAAGAAAGATGCATTAACTGGAAAACCCCAGCTCCTGAGCATTCTGGTTAACAGGTCCCATACCTGTACTTATGATACTGATGGTTTCATAACCTTTAGGTGTAGTGGCAGACTGGCAGTGTAAGGCTTGTAGTTATGTTATCTTCGAACATACAGGAATTAAGGCAATTTTGTAACCGTAAACATAATGAAAGAAATGCAGAGTGTGTCTGAGCCTCTCCTGTGTACTCAACATGAGAGACCAGATAAGTGACCTTTACACTGTAATGCTACTCATGCAGTAATGATAATAACAACACTATGTAGAACAAGCTGAACAATTGGATTGAGAATGATAGACTGTAAGCTGTCATCAGCAGCAGGAACCTTTGACCCAGTGCTTTTCTTTCAAAATATGTATGAAAATGTTCTATTTTTTTGCATGGTTTGTGAAATTCTGAATAGTTGTGTGGTTGTTTATTTGTGTGGATAATTCCACAAAACAGCAGTGGTGGAAATGGTAAAGAAGTCCTCTGCATATTCTTATCAACAAAGCAGGTTTTAATTGCTAAAATTGTCTCTAAACCACCTACAGTATGTTCTACAATCGCTTATGGCCTTGAGAGTGGGTGTCACAAAACCTGGGCTTTTGCTTTTAAATCAGTACCTACTGTGACATTATATTGGCAATGCAAATAATGTAATCTTTCCAATAACAGGTGGAACACTGATAAGAATGGGCAGGGTAACTGGGACAAGTTGAACAAGGCCTTTTGTAATATTAACAAATAATCTTAACTATAAGCTTTATTTCTCTGCCATTTTTTTTAAGGTTCAAAGACAATTAATGTTTTTGACTGAGCCCTGCTCATTAGAATGCACGCCATGCAAACCCATCAGCAATCGAGGTATAATATCTAGTGTTTCATAACCCCTGACTAGTGGCACATTCATTAGCAGCAGTGCATCTGTTACCACTACTCAGCCGCTGACTGCTCCATCTGTGGTCCAATAGACAAAGTGCTAACACATTCACTGTTGGGGGTCTCACAGCATATGGTGAGCACCTCTAGCAAAGATTAATTCTGAAATTCCTTTCTTGGACATGATCAGCTGAGCATAATATATTTACAGGCTATCTGTGCCATGGTACAGGAAAATTGGCGAAATAGGAGAATTGTTCATTCTTAATGATATCAGGATGGGTCTTGGAGCTGAATTCAGACTGAAATCATCATAAATGATTTAAACATCTGCATTGTGAGCATACAGGGAAAAATATGTAGATAAAACTAGATTCCATTATTTCATACGCAGTCTGCTTGTTATCCTTGTACCATCCCCAAGAAAAATAAACAGTAAGCTCTTTGGGCTGGGCCCTCTTTATCTCTTCTATCAGTTATTGGCTGCTTTGTGTGTAACTCTGCATGTTCAGTGTATACATCCATTTGCTGTACAGCACTACAGAATACCTTGGGCCTTTAAAAATGTGTGATAATAATTCCTTGGACACATCTCACAGATTTGGCCTCAAATGTTCAAGTCAAATCAGCCATTGGATCAGTATTTACAGTAAAAGCTAATTCTAAAAAATGGCAAAGTTTCATTCTGTCACAGAAGCCAATCTATATTACATAGTTACATAGTCCAAAAGTTCCTCAAGTTCAACCTCTCCATATAATATGAGTATACTATATAAATGAGTAGCACACTGGATTGTGAAAAGTTCACAAAAGTGATTTATTGGCTCACAATGGCATATAGACAATGTTTCGGGCCTCGCAAAGCCCATTATCATCCCCTCCATATAAACCTCTGTGCAAATATATACACACACTTAGACTAACTGATCTATACTCTCAAATATAAAACTATAAATACCAATATTGTCAGGTATTGCTGGGAGTCGAGCCGGGGACCTTTGGGTTTCTGGCTCGATACCCTAACCATTTGGCCAGGTGAGCAGCCTGTAGGGTTATTCACTGTGTGTAACCTGGCCTCTGCAGTCCCAGCCCAGCTGCCGCCTGATTGGCCTCTCCAGCCCCAGCTCAGCTGCTGCCTATCTTAATCAACCAATCAGGGCTGCCTCTTCCCTATTTAAGGGCAGCTCTCAGACCACTCCTTGCCAGAGCATTGCATGGTTTTCTAGTACTGCGGCATCGCCCCTAACTAGGTTTCTAGCTCTTGCCCCTTCTCCCTTGTTAGTCTGCCTTGTCTTGTCCTGCTTACCTTTCCTATCTTGTACCTTTCTAGCCTCAACCTTGTTCCAACCCTACCTTGCACTCCTCTCTTGCTATCCAGCTTCCAGCTCTCTAGCTATCCTGCTCCAGTCTCCCTCTCTTGCTATCCTGCTCCAGTCTCCCTCTCTTGCTATCCTGCTCCAGTCTCCCTCTCTTGCTATCCTGCTCCAGTCTCCCTCTCTTGCTATCCTGCTCCAGTCTCCCTCTCTTGCTATCCTGCTCCAGTCTCCCTCTCTTGCTATCCTGCTCCAGTCTCCCTCTCTTGCTATCCTGCTCCAGTCTCCCTCTCTTGCTATCCTGCTCCAGTCTCCCTCTCTTGCTATCCCCCAGTTTGATCTACGCCCGCACCGTCCTGTCTTGTCCAGTCCTGATCGTCGTCCTATCCGTCCTGTTCCAGTCTGACTCTTCGCCCTCATCTACCTGTTCCTGCTTCCCTTCAAGTTTCCCCTTGGCACATACAGCCCCTGCCTCAAGGACTCGCCCTTTCCCTTCAGACTCTACAGCGCCCCCTACCTAATCCTTGACAGAATGCTCTGGCCAAAAGAGTCTGCAAGGGCTGTTCCTGTGCCTTCTGACCGGATTCCCAAAAAGACTGAATATTCTATTTTGACCCGCAGATACTGTGATGGCTCCCCAAGTAAAATTCCTATCTTTCTAGAGGAAGTCCTGCTCCTTTCAGAGAAAAAACACTTTCTAAGTGCTCCTCCAGTCGAGCAAGTTTCGGAAATCATTTTCTTCCTGCTAGAAGGTGAAGCTCGTTACTGGGCCGAGAACTTACTGTGCAGTAAATCCCCTATAATCTACGATACTGCTCAGTTTCTGTTGGCATTCCTAGATAAATTTGTTCCAGGGCCGGCTATCCCTCCGCAGTCTGCTCCAGTTCCAGGGCCGGCTATCCCTCCGCAGTCTGCTCCAGTTCCAGGGCCGGCTATCCCTCCGCAGTCTGCTCCAGTTCTAGGGCCGGCTATCCCTCCACAGCTCCAGAGGGGCCTACCCAGCAGCATCGGCTGCCCACAGCTCCAGAGGGGCCTACCCAGCAGCATCGGCTGGCCACAGCTCCAGAGGGGCCTACCCAGCAGCATCGGCTGGCCACAGCTCCAGAGGGGCCTACCCAGCAGCATCGGCTGGCCACAGCTCCAGAGGGGCCTACCCAGCAGCATCGGCTGGCCACAGCTCCAGAGGGGCCTACCCAGCAGCATCGGCTGGCCACAGCTCCAAAGGGGTCTACCCAGCAGCATCGGCTGCCTACAGTTCCAGTGGGGCCTTCCCTGCAACCGCCATTGCCTTCAGCTCCAGAGCCGGTTCCCCAGCAGCCTCCGCTGCCCATGGCTTCAGCTAGGCTTCCCCGGCGACTGGCTCCCCACTGGCTGCCTCCTGCACTTGTGCCGGCTCAACAGCAGCTGCCTCCTGTACCCATGCCTGATCCTGTGCCCCCAGAAGTGGGGCTTCTGCCTGATCCTGTGCCCCCAGAAGTGGGGCTTCTGCCTGATCCTGTGCCCCCAGAAGTGGGGCTTCTGCCTGATCCTGTGCCCCCAGAAGTGGGGCTTCTGCCTGATCCTGTGCCCCCAGAAGTGGGGCTTCTGCCTGATCCTGTGCCCCCAGAAGTGGGGCTTCTGCCTGATCCTGTGCCCCCAGAAGTGGGGCTTCTGCCTGATCCTGTGCCCCCAGAAGTGGGGCTTCTGCCTGATCCTGTGCCCCCAGAAGTGGGGCTTCTGCCTGATCCTGTGCCCCCAGAAGTGGGGCTTCTGCCTGATCCTGTGCCCCCAGAAGTGGGGCTTCTGCCTGTTCCTGTGCTCCCAGAAGTGGGGCTTCTGCCTGATCCTGTGCTCCCAGAAGGGGGGCTTCTGCCTGATCCTGTGCCCCGAGATGGGGGGCTTCTGCCTTGTCCTGTGCCCTCAGAGGTGGGGCTTCTGCAGTGTCTTAACACAGTGACTGTACCAACCCTTAAAATAACATTCAAAACCCAGGCACTCATGTGGAGGGCACCCGCGAGGGTGGAGTTGCCTATACTGTTGCCAAGTCCCAGGGCACCCGCATGGGTGGCTCTGCCAAACACCTGGGCACCCGCCAGGGTGGCTCTTCCAGGTCCCAGGGCACCCGCCAGGGTGGCTCTTCCGAGTCCCAGGGCACCCGCCAGGGTGGCTCTGCCGAGCATCAGGGCACCCGCCAGGGTGGCTCTGCCAAGTTCCAGGGTGGCTAATACAATAGCATTACCTTCTAGTTGGGCACCCATGTGGTTAGTTCTGCCCATAGCATTGCCAGTTCCCCAGGTGCACGAAAATGTTGGTCACTGTGGCGCCTGGGAGTCGCCTTGTGAGGGGGGGGATATTGTCAGGTATTGCTGGGAGTCGAGCCAGGGACCTTTGGGTTTCTGGCTCGATACCCTAACCATTTGGCCAGGTGAGCAGCCTGTAGGGTTACTCACTGTGTGTAACCTGGCCTCTGCAGTCCCAGCCCAGCTGCCGCCTGATTGGCCTCTCCAGCCCCAGCTCAGCTGCTGCCTATCTTAATCAACCAATCAGGGCTGCCTCTTCCCTATTTAAGGGCAGCTCTCAGACCACTCCTTGCCAGAGCATTGCATGGTTTTCTAGTACTGCGGCATCGCCCCTAACTAGGTTTCTAGCTCTTGCCCCTTCTCCCTTGTTAGTCTGCCTTGTCTTGTCCTGCTTACCTTTCCTATCTTGTACCTTTCTAGCCTCGACCTTGTTCCAACCCTACCTTGTACTCCTCTCTTGCTATCCAGCTTCCAGCTCTCTAGCTATCCTGCTTCCAGTCCCTTCTTGCTATCCGCCTCCAGTCTCCCTCTCTTGCTATCCGCCTCCAGTCTCCCTCTCTTGCTATCCGCCTCCAGTCTCCCTCTCTTGCTATCCGCCTCCAGTCTCCCTCTCTTGCTATCCCCCAGTTTGATCTACGCCCGCACCGTCCTGTCCCATCCAGTCCTTTCCTGTTGAGTCGTCCTCCTCTTCTTCCTGTCTTGTCCAGTCCTGATCGTCGTCCTATCCGTCCTGTTCCAGTCTGACTCTTCGCCCTCATCTACCTGTTCCTGCTTCCCTTCAAGTTTCCCCTTGGCACATACAGCCCCTGCCTCAAGGACTCGCCCTTTCCCTTCAGACTCTACAGCGCCCCCTACCTAATCCTTGACAAATATCTATACTAATGATAGATTTTAGTATCATAAGCAGGGGCGCTTCTAGCCATAAAGCCACATACTCTGCACTAGAAAAAGCCAAACTTCCAATTAATAAGCAGAAACTCGGCTCTTAAAGTTACCAGGGGTGTTTTATTTTTTGCTACCTCTGATAACTGCCACCTGAGGAAAGGTTCTCCTCTTGCTTCATGGCAGAAACACCCCTGAGCACAATAGATTTTGCATAGCTTAAAGGAAAGTTAAGGTCCCTATTCATTTGGTAATTAGGCAACATTTGATGCAAATATCCACGTAATTTTGTGCTTAGCCTGTTTGTGTACAAAGACAAACCTTTGCGTAGATGTTTGTATTGTAACAAGTCCCAGAGATGATGAAACAACAACACAGTAGAATGTTTCAACAGCAAACATACTAATGAAAAGATTTTTTTTTTTTTTCAGCAGTTCACAAAATGTGTCTGTTCTGATAATATTTTTTAGCTCATAAGTGCACTAGCAACCATAACAAACAGTGTTTATTTTTTTTAACAAACTAAATTTTTAATGCATAAAACAGCAAATGAGCAGGGCTGCAGCATATTTATGCCTGGAACATGAGTAATCAGGGTATTAACTAAAGGTATAATCACTGTTACCAAAATGTTCTAATAATATATATTATAATATTATTATAATTGTTTACCTAATACCCTGGGCAGTGCTTCACTAAAAACTGTACTGGCCCAGGATATTTCTGTGGAAGCTCATCATCAGCATCTTCTTTGGCTTCTTCCATTTTTCTCTATTCTGGTCCGGACAAGTGCATGTGCAGTCATATGAAAAACCAAACCCAATGTGGCCCCCCTTAAAGTCACTGACTAACTCAGAGTTATAGAGCTGAAAAGCAGGAAGTAGTGTTCTGGTTATTATGTTAGACATCCAGCCTTTATACATTACATTTTTGGCTAATTAACTATATTAGAAACATTTTTTATTTTGCACTGGTTGTCCCACCCGCCCCTCCTCAACCCAGTCGGGTTTGACACAGCACTGGAGACAGGCGTAGTGTCTCCAGTGCTCAGAACTAAACCAAATGCAGCTGGGCTACAGACCATTAAAATTCTGCAGCTCTAGGCCCAGGCCTTTGTGGCCTTGCGATAAATCTGCTAATGCCTCAGAAAGGATAACGGGCAATTGCACAAGGGAAGATTTGTCACATTAAAAATGCTCTACCTAAATGAGAAATTAGGCATCTTCCTGTGATTAAGCTGAATTGCCTCGTGTAATTTACTTGTGGCAGCTACAATGTTGAAAAAGGCCAAGGCATTTTTAGGGAGATTTGTCGCCCATAGACTTAAATTTTCACCATTTCGTGAATTTTTGGCAAAACAAAATGGTTCAGATTCGCCCATTAGTTACTTAAGGGGGAACTATTGCGAAAATGAAAATTTAATATAAGCTTCATCATACTTAAATAAGCAACTACAAATACAATCAATTACATATTCTGCATCATTTCTGAAATACTCAAGTTTATCTTCACTAACTCAGCATCTGTTTCTCTTCATTTTTCTCTTCTTGCAGCAGTTGGGTGTCACATATTCATTGACAGTTAGATCCAATATATCTTATAGGGGGTTTCTTTCCTAGCAGATGTTTTAGAGCTCACTCAAATAAATGATTCCAGTACAAACTAAATCTAACAAAATAACTGCCTTTTGCACAAATCCTGCAAGTACAGAGACATGATGTTTAAAACATTACTTAGAATCAGGGAAATACACCCATTGAAATGCATTATAAATTGGTGGGACCAGAGATAAAAAATGTAAAATGCTGAAAAATTTAAAATCAGGGTAGTTAAAATCGAGGTTTCACTGTATGTATAAATAAATAATCATTTCTGGTGTCCACTACAAAACCATTTTACAGGGAGCAACATGATATTTAAAAGCTTGTCATGTCTGACAAATATAGTCATGGACAGCTTTTTGGGTTTGCAACCTATGTGAGTATGCGTTAAGGAAAATTTAAGGTCTTATAACTTCATGACACTGGGCCATCTAAGAACACCTCTAGTGGTCTTTAGCGGGAACAGTTTCTCCATAATAGTTTTGCCATTGTACAGACAATAAATGCTTTATTTCTCATTGCAAAAGATGCAAACTGCAATATTTTGCATAAGCTGGCTACTATTCTACTATCCAAGCATGCCAATATTGCCAACCTTGACCAAGTCTACAGCTTAATGGCTGCATTGGCCACCCAACTGTGATTTAATTGGAATGGCTCACCACATAGTGAAAAAGATTTGCTTGTTTGGCAAATGTGTCTTTATATAGCTGTTTGCATTCTCTGTACTGACGGAAGTGTCTGCGTAGCGAAGCAGCTGAGTAATAGAGGTGGAGGAGAAGGGACTTCTGCTACATTGTTTTAAATGTAAGACTCATGGAGCAAAAATATGCTTAATTCACATATTTTGGAAAGTTATTTAGAATTACATTTTCTTTCCATGTTAAGATTATAACCTTATGTTTTTTGTAAGTGATGATTACTTAGAGTGGCGAGATCATTTGAATTATGGTTGAACTCCCATTTTACATTTTTCAAGGGACCATGAAAAAATTATATGAAATCCGGGAAATTGTAAAATCTGTGAAATTTGTTAAAGCAAGTTTTCTTCAAGTACTGAAAGGATATAAGCACAGGAGTCAGTTTAACTTTGAAATACAATATTTATTGTGTTAATAACAAGGGTTAAGCATTGCAGCATTAATGTTACACTATGGGGGAATGTGGAAGGTCTCTCTGTCAGTCACTTACACAACCTAAAGCAATAAGTGATTGGTGCAGGACTGTTTAAGGGGCAGACTAATTGGAATGGACTATTAACAGGCAGAACCATGGCTAAATATACATCTGGTTAGAATTTTAAACCTCTTTTTTTCACTAATAATAACATTCACAGAGGACAAACAGCAATTTTTGGGAACATCAAGACATTTTTATGTAAAATCTGGGAAAACATTACTTATAGGAGAAGGAAAGGCTTCGTACACTTGGGGGTGCCAAATGTTAGACACCCCAAGCAGGCCCGGACTGGCAATCTGTGGGTTCTGGCAAATGCCAGAGGGGCCATAGGAAGTCACTATTAAGTGGGCTGGTGGGGGCTGTTTGGGCCTCTATGTGGGTTGATTGGGCCTCTGTGTACTTGAAATGCCATGGCCAATTTTAATTCTCAGTCCAGACATGACCCCAAGTGATTTTTTTATAAACTTACCTGAAACCCCAGCAGAAAACTGCAGCAGCTATACCAGTGAGCACCATGGAGCAATCCTCTTCCATCTTCCTCTTTCCTTCGTGCTGCACATGCACAGTAGAATGAAAAGCAGAACTTTAACTAAAAAGTCAGCTATTTCGTTCAACTGCGCATGCGTTTGCCCCGGGAAATTTGAAGAAAGAAGAAGCCGGAAGAGGATGGCTCCGTGGTGTTTACTGGTATAACCCCAGGCCGGTGCAGTTTTCTGCTGAAAGGAGCACCGGCCTGGGGTTTCAGGTAAGTCAATACAATCACTTGGGGTTGCCTAACATTTGGGACCATCAAGTGTACGAAGACTTTCCTTCTCCTTTAAAATCAGGGAAATGCACACATTAAAATGGATTATAAATTGGTGAGACCAGAAATAAAAATTGTAAAATGCAGAAAAACTTAAAACTGGGGTACTTAAAATAATGGTTTCACTGTATGTATAAATAATCATTTCTGTAAGTTGGTGTGTCCACCGCAAAACCATCTTAGGACCCCTTCAGTAAGTTTGTAATATATGGGTGAATTCTTCTGCTCACAGGTGACAAATAGAATACGAAATACAATATTTTATGGGGCCAGCCTGTAAAAATTACACTTAAAGTCAATGTTATCAATTTGTGTTGTCACAATGTGCCTATATGGAGATATTTTAACTCCTGACATCTTGAGCCCTTGGGAGGGCGGCACCTGTTCTTTCTAAAAAGCAACAATAGAAAAAAGGTGTCACACAATGAGACCCTTAAAATGTGCATACTAGATTCCTATTGAAAGTGCACAGGGCAAGGGATAACTAGGGATTCTAACAAGAGAAACTAGTTTCCGTTCAGGATAGACTAGAGAGAATATAAAAAGACTAGAGAGACTATAAAAAGACTAGAGTGCTGAGGGTGTGGCCTCCATTTTGGTGAATAAGTTTCAGGAAGGACAGTGACGTGAAGTAGACGTGCCTAGCTAGCCGTACACACTACACAGCCCTGTTATGACAGTGTACCTCAGTATCACGCCCTAGAATATTAGAGTAACATAATGAGCATAACAAATGAACATGATGTTAGTACATTTTACACGTAGACATTAACATAGGGTAAGCTTGCCCATATATGATATCTATATCCTAGTTACAGCCGAGAAATAGCTATAAAGCTGAAACCAGTCACTAGGTTATCCAGAAAACCGGAAGCACTTTCTTTCAATTTCTTGACCAATAATCCCTATAAGAACAGCCGGTGAATAAGCAAGCGGCAGAAACACTACATGCCCCAGAATTCGCTAAAAACCATTTGTAGTTCCATGACAGCTTTAATTATCGCCCGCCCCATTCTACGCCATAGGTGAGAGCGAAAGCGAGGCGTGGGTACAGGAAGCCACGCCTCTCAGACGATAATAAATGACTGTGTGATTCTGGGCGTCGATAGTTGGTTGAGAGACGTAGCTGCCAGGTGATTGAAGGGCTTCGGCGAAGGCGGCAGGAAAATGGGTCTCGGGCTGCTTACGCTGCCCGCTGTACTGTTGCTGTTATGTGGGAGAAGAACTGAATGTACAGGTAATAAAGCAAAGGACAGGGGCGTCTGTTTAAGTGGGTGTCAACGGGGCAGTATCAGGAAATGTACCCTGTCATGGGCTTTGGGGTAGTGGTTTACTGTAGAGGGCAAATTGGGGATATGTGAACTGTGCAACACAAGGCCGCACTCGGGGGAGAGGGTGAGGGGTAGGAAGGAACATGGTACAATGCTAGGGTTTTAGTTGGTAAGTTATGTCAGAGAGGAACCTCCGTTCTTATTCCTGTGATTGACCATTGGCAAAAGCAGCAGTGTGCCTGTATGGCTAACCATGTGACGGGATCTCTTATGTCTTGCCGGGAATACTGCTATTGGCTTAGCCCAGCTCCAGCGGTTTCAGTAGAATGTCCTAGCTGTCAGCCATAGACAGGCACATCTCTCACCCACCATTTTGTACGTGCTTGCTGTTACTTCTGATCAGCCATGATAAAAAATGATCTATATGTTATCTTTATATTATACCTGAAAGTTTGTCGTGTCACATTACTGTAAGTTATGTTTGTTGACCATAATCATTATTGGTTATTCCCTTGTGATTTTGTGGGTGGGGACTGGCTCTGTCTGACCCCTTTATGTGCCCTAGATTCTTTCCACAGGTCTGATGGCTCGCTTAACTCACTGCTGACCAACTGCACCGCTGTATAAATATCACATTGTTTGTCCAAATTGTAAGACATTCTTTCTCATGATGGTGAAGCATAACATCTTTATAGTCTGCCCTTATTAGTTGGTTTTCCTATCCGTTCAGTTTCTTATCCGCAAAACTGATTAAAATCCTGTTTCTTCCTTTGAATTCTAGTATTCCGTAGTTCTAACTGTAAATTTAAATTTCTTTACCCATTGGATTTGAGTTGTAGTCATGATTATGTTTATTTCCCCCCCCCCCCACCTGCCTGATTTTACTTAGCATGGCTATAGCTGGGCATACATTGAGCAAGAAATGCAAGGTAAGGACTTGCTGAAAAGCTTTTTAGAGCCTTTTTATCTAAGCATGGTGGATGTCCATTGAGGTTAACACTGAAAGGTGTAGGTCTTTGGTTCAGCATTTTTGTTTGGGAGTTTTTGACCAGACATGGAAGAGTTACATTTGCCATAGCCACTTGTCAAGTAGGGAGTTGACAGATAAAAATTTTCAGATGTGACAGATCCCAATACTGCTCGTGCCATAGTGGCTCAGTCATGCTGTATGGACAGGAGTCCTTTTGGGTGAAGACACATGGAGCTACTAGTAGCAGCTACTTGTCACGGCTTCAAAACACCGGAAAACACCTATTCAGAATTGCCTCTGCTAAAACACACATATAGACATTTGAATAAATCACGGCATTGTCTGCATATTTTTGCAGCTGTTTCCAACATATGCAATTTAGGGCAACTTGGCAATATGTTGGTCATAGCTCCAACAATTTCAAATGGAGATGCATGGCATCTGCAGGTGGCATTGACTTGGTCTGTTACACCTTTGATGATGACTTCTCTCTGCACCTGTCTGTCAATAGATCTTATTTGGTCTAAGAGACGGTTTAGTGCAATTTGGGTTCTGTGGCGTTGGCTGAACTGTACACATGAGCAGTTAACTTACTGTAAAATTCTGCTATAAAAAACTGTAAAAAATACTATAAAATCTGCATAGCCAGTTCACTCATCGGTAGAGTGTGAAATTTGACAAGCCAGCTTTGTTAAACCTGAGTGAGCTGAAGTTTTTGGTTCACCTGAGGCCAGTCAAACTTCACAGCAAGCAAACTTGTATACAGCCTATTGCCACTGTAGTCCCTAATAGCTACTTTTTGACTAGCATAAAATTGGTCCCATGACTAGGTTTCTCATTTTCCAAGAGCTATTGTTTAGGTTACAAGATACAGTTTGTTTATGTCCATGTCTTAAAGAATATCCCAGAAAATGGCAATATGTTATTTGTTCTATTGGTTAAGCTCTGCATGATAAGGTGTATACTGTGGCAATGGCTACTGGTCATTCTTCCTCCAAAATATTAGGACTGGCACACCATTTGTAATCTTGTTCTCTGCAAGAACAATTTTTTAAGTGACATATTTAATTATAGTGCCTTGTTCTGTTTGCAGTTGTATAGTAATACGTGATGAAAATACTCACATCCATCATTAAGTGCAAACTTTGCCTTAATCAAACCTGCCTAACTGCTATCCAGATGATTTGAAGTGGAAAACATGCCATTAGGTTGGCCGTTAACCTTTTTTTTATAATGCTTCGCGACTGCCCTTATTCTTAAATAGCACTAATAAAGCTGTGTCAGATAATCTGATTTAGGTGCCTGAGATCCAGAAATCCTTTCCAGTGTACAGGTATGGGATCCCTTATCTGGAAACCTGATATCCAGAAAGCTCCGAATTACGGAATGGCTGTCTCCCATAGACTCCATCTTATCTAAATAATCCAAATTTTTAAAAATGATTTCCTTTTTCTCTGTAATAATAAAACAGTAGCTTGTACTTGATCCCAACTAAGATATAATCTTAATTATTGGAAGCAAAACCAGCCTTTTGGGTTTATTTAATGTTTAAATGAATTTCTAGTAGACTTAAGCCATGAAGACCCAAATTACAGAAAGATCCGTTATCCAGAAAACCTGGATAACAGGTCCCATACCTGTACTTGTTTCTCTTGAAGCCCACTTTGTTCATGTAGTCTTTGGCTTCAACAAAATCACAGATCTAGTGATCGTATAGAATTTCCTGACTGCTATTGATCTGCCATTGCCGGCTCTCTGCAAGACTTTTTTTATTTTTTTTTATTTCTATACTAATTAGGGTGATGTTTGTGCAGACTTGTACATTTTTCTTCTGCTAGCTTTTCTGTTGTACTTTATGCAGTCTGTCTCACACAGTTTTCTCACGGCTATGTGTGTGGGAACTGAATAAACCTGCAGCCACCAAAAATAAGAAGCATCATTTTTATAATCTAGTTTGCTCCATGTTCTCTCGGCAAAAACAATACATGTTGCAGTTTTTCTGAACCAACATAGTTGATTTAGGTTATACTTTTAATACATGACATTCATATTCTATTCATGTATTGCTTTTGCGCATAACTGTGCTGTGAGGAATTACCTATAGCTTTTCATAAGCCAGCCTGCCAGTTAAATAGGATGAATTCTGTACACAGACTGACTAATTCCTGCAGCACTAGTTGGGTTAAATAAAGGAGGTTTCTCTGGATAGCTGTAGCAAACAAGGCCTTGTAAAGATTAGCTCAGTGGGGATGGTTACACAGTGTGAAGGTGACCTTGAGGTAGTTACGATAGTCAGTCATGTGACCTGTGAGGCAGCATGGCTCTCATTGGCTGCCTTGTGGAGATTGTTGTCAGTGCAGACCTGATTTAAGGGAGTAGTGTGATGTGTAGCCATTGAATGAGGGGGGAAAATGCTAGGTGGCACCTTGCATCCAAATATTTAACATTCGGTTCTGAGGCGGCATCAGATCTTGTGTTACTGACAAAGGTCAGCAGCTGAGTTCATGCCCTTTAGACCATTCTGAGCACCCTGACAGTGTTTGGGTTAGGTCAGTGGATGAGCTAGAGACAGAAAAAATACTTGGCTCCTTCCAGCAAGAGACCTCACACGGGAGATATGAAGCAGCAATGTCTGATTTATATATATTACACACACACAAATACAACAGTCCTCTGCACTCAACCCATTTTGTGCTACTGAAAAATGCTCAGAATATCACTCTACATCATTGTAAAAGGTGAACAACCCCTTTTAAGTACAGAAACAATTGTATTCTAACAGGTAGTATCTCAAATGGAATGTGCATGGTAGCACTTTATTGACTACGGTAATTTAAACCTGGAATTTTTTTTGCCATTGCAGGGAAGCAAATAAAATTAAATTAAAAAGATTACACTATTAATTAAATGCCTGAATGTGTATTTGTGCAAACTAGCCTTTAGCTCTTTCCATACCGTTTTTTACTAGTTTTTGGTGTATGAAAAATTAATTGATTTGTCCTGCTAGCAAAAAATCTTCTGACCCTGAAATGGTTAAGCCCTTTTGTTGTTTTTTTTTTTTTTTTTTTTTTTGTGCAATTATGCATTTATGAAAGACATTCTACATAAGTTATTAATGGATCTTTTGGGCTAGTCATCCGAATCCTCTGCTAATGGGTTCCAGAGAGCAACCGTGTTTAACCATCTACAGGATTATGTAGAGGAGAAGATACCTCTATTCAAAGAGCTATGCATATAAAGAACTATTTCTTAATAGTCTAAACTGGAGGTTTTCACCTAAGCATTAAGTTTTGCCATAATTGTAAGATAAACTGCAGCTAATCTTTATTCTGTTTTTTGTATTTAAACAAAATCTGTCTTTCTTACTATAAAAGTTTTGGTAAGTGGTAAAACCGCTTTGCCCATTGCAGCTGAAGTTTGAAAAGGCCATACTAACATCTCTCCTGTTGCCAGAATCTATTTTAGGTCCTGCTTTATCATTCTTCTATTGCCTTTCTGACACACCAATTTGTTGAACCAATTTCTTTTGTTCCACTGTCCCCCCACCCCCTGCTCCTCACAGCTGGCTTCATTAAATCTCCGCTTTCGGAAGTCAGGTTGACAGGGGAAGCTGTGGAGATACACTGTGAAGTCATTGGTCGACCCATACCAGAGATTCAGTGGTGGTTTGAGGCTGACTACAGCAACAACGAGAGCTTCTCCCAACTATGGGATGGTGCTCGTGAAGAACGTGTGCAAATTAATGCCACCTACATCTTCCATGCCACTAGTACTCTCTGTGTCACAAGCTTGACTCCTGAGGACTCTGGGACCTATGAATGTCGGGCTAGCAATGACCCTGACCGCAACCATCTAACAAAGATCCCACGCATGAAATGGATCCGCTCCCAAGCCAATGTGATGGTCATTGACCGTGAGTGGGAATATCGGAACTCTTGCATTACCCTAGTGCTCCTTTCCCAGACCTACTGTTAGAGAACAAACCTCTTGCCCACTTAGCCTGGAATCCTTCACCCGTTTCTTTGACTTCCTTTGTCCTCCAGCTGCCTGAAGACTAGATCCCCCCCCCCAACCTCAAACCACAGCATACCTATGTAGAACCTCCTTGAGTCCACCTGTGAGTCCGGTGATCTTGCCCTGCAGAATCCAACCTGGCATAACTTTGGAACATCTTTGTACCATTGTTCCCGTGGCTCCCATTAGCTCTCCTTCTTCCTTCAATTTTTCTCACGTGTTTTTGTTGCTTTGCTTTGATTGACTTGCTGAAGGTGGGGGAGTATAATAGATCTCCCCAGTAGGTTGTCTGTCCAGATGCTTTTTACAGTTATTTGTGTGGATTTTGTAGTGCGCATGTGATGGTCAACTTTACTATTCAGAGGGAATTTGCTACATAATGCAGATTACCCAATTTATTTGAATTAAACAAGGACAGAAACTATTTAAATTGTGTGGTGGTCTCAATCTAAAACTAATTTTTGGCTTCAAATGACCGTGCTACTAAACCAAGTTGGATAGCACTCCCAGTACCTTTATTTCATTAAAGGCCACAAGATGGTATAGTTTTAAGTGTGTCCTGCTTGTCCAGGAAGGGGGGCCACTGTCTTGTTGCCATTAATGAAAAAGTAGCTTTAAAGGGATACGGTCATGGGAGCCCCCCCCCATGCATCAGTTAAAAGTGCTGCTCCAGTAGACTTCTGCACGGAAATCCATTTTCAAAAGAGCAAATGGGTTTCTTCTATAATTTAATTTTAATATATTCAGTCAGTCTTTACTGCTGCACTGCAAGTTATCTCCCCCCCCCCCCCCCAGCCCATCAGCAGCAATGGGAAGGTAACTAGCGCTCCCTGGTAGATAAAAGACTAATACTAGGTAGTAAAAATTACATGACTTCTTCAAGTACACAGAGTTGGAGAAACTATAACCTGTCAGAAAGTAGTTCCATAGTGCAGCACTGGTTCTTTCTGAAAGCACATGACCAGGCAAAATGAGCTGAGATGGCTGCCTTCACACCAATGTTACAACTAAAAAATACACTTGCTGGGCTAGGAATTTTACATGGTGCAGTGAATTATTTGCAGTGTAACTTAGAAATAAAAGCTACACCATAAAAATCATGACGAACCCCTTTAACGTTATTGGGGGATTCTGCCTTAATTGGAATAGCAGTGGACCATCGCAGGACATGCACAATAACTGCATTATGTCGGTGGGGAGAGTGCGAGCATTCTGTTTAACTTTTTTTTTTTTCCCCAAACAGATCCAGATATTACAACAAATGCCGTATATATGTCGGAGAAAACAGTGATTCTGAGCTGTAACTTGTCTGTTAATTCTCTTATTGTCTCTGGCCACCGGTGGCTGAAGGGCAGTAAGGTCCTTCATGAAGATAAGGACACTTCTAATGTCATGACTTACAAGTAGGTACTTGTTCATATTAAATACTAGTGTCATTTATAATAAGGCTA
Source organism: Xenopus laevis (assembly GCF_017654675.1). Classification (NCBI taxonomy): domain Eukaryota; kingdom Metazoa; phylum Chordata; class Amphibia; order Anura; family Pipidae; genus Xenopus; species Xenopus laevis. The sequence goes on from NC_054372.1 coordinate 96,002,358, forward strand.
CTATAGAAGTGTTGGTAGATTTATTTTTTTTATATTTTAATTTAGCGGTCATGTCTAATATAAATCTTGTATTGTAAAAGGTCTTGTTAATCAGTCTCTTGCACCTTGTTTGTAGTGTTACAGGGCTGCCTGGTGATGGCTCAGGACAGTACACATGTGAATTCTTGACTACACCTGATGTGCGCATGGTTGTTAATGTGTCAGGTAATGTCCTTCATTGTTTTTTCACCCCAATTCCAGTTCTCAAGAGAACTGGTGGCTTTGTACTGATTATTTTTTCTCCCCCCTATTCAGTTTCACCCCAAGTGCTGCACCTAAAAGCAAGTGAGCATGGCAATGAGGGAGATACAGGTGTTCTGACCTGCCAAAGCAATTCCTTCCCACCTGTGACAGACTGGGCCTGGTACATTGTTTCTCCTAATGCAGTAGAGGTTTGTGTTCCGTAATCTAATTCTGTGTTAAGGGCCTTATTTGGTCCCACTAAAACTAGCTACATTATATTTTTGATTTAGCAGAGCAAGAGGAGGTTTCATAAGACATTACATTTGACTACAGTCAGTAAATTTAAATATTAAAATACCTTTTACAACTTTAAGTATTCTTGTTTTGAAGTTTTATGTATTTGGTTTTTAGTGTGACACCATTTAACATGTATAATCATCCAGTGTAGTACACACCAATAAAGCGCAAGACATCTGACCGGTTATGGAAACACTGCTATACAACTTCCCTGTTAGTTGGCCAGTTAAACCATATCCTTGTGTTCTGCATTACACAAGTGTTGTGCAGTAATACTGGAACAAATGCTGTTTAACTGGCAAATAGCACAAACAAGACATTCTTAAAACATGACACCATCAGGAAAAACATGTTTCCCAGCTTTGCCCATTTATCTAGTCTAGCAAGTTATAAAATCATTTTAAATTGTGCATGATCTTTTACATGAAAATAAGGACCTAGAGAACACTAGAATTTTAGTTGAACGGTTTGCTAGCTACAGCACTCATCCATGCAAAAACAAAGATCCTTATAAATTGCAAGTACTTAAAACATAACCTGCAGTCACTAACTAAATCCATTTTTCATGCTAGTACTGAGATACAGTGATGTGACGCATGCAAGGAATTGCAGGTGTTCTAAATCGGCAATATCTACTGATACATTCTGAGTCAAAGAACATCTTTTAATGTACCTAAGATTCTAGTCTACTAGGGTGGAAGCTTTAGACCTTGTGGTGATTCCTTTCTTTAGGCTAAAAAAAAACACTCAAAGAGATGCTTACCCTGCTGGAGATTTAGCTCATGAAGGTCTGGCTTTATTGTTAAAGAAAAAAAATAATTCCAAAATACTGTGCTCCCCATTGCCAGGAAGGCGCTGTAAGAAGGCTCCATTCTTTTTCCTGCTGCCTCTGTTTTTATAAACCTCTCCCAGCTGGCACCAGACCAGGTAACTTAAACTGTACGTGCAAATTAACAAGTAGCTTTCAGAACTGTTCAGTAAGGTCTTTGGGCAGCTGTATTATAAAGCTTAGTTCTTTGTGTAGGAACCCTCTTCTCTTTTTTTTTTTTTTTTTTTTTTTTTTTATTACTCCCATGTAAAACAAATATGGCTCACTGAGCTTCTGTGGTTGTGAGAAGGATTTAGCATTAATTTGCCTGACCGTTGCAAATAAAACTTGATGGATGACCCTTTCTCTCCCCTTCTCCCTAGGTCATAGGAAATGGAAGCTCAGATCGTTATGTTATAAAATCGACGGGCAATCAGACTGTGCTGAGGATAAGTAATGTGGATATTGAGAAGGACCAAAATGAGTACACGTGCAATGCCACAAATGAGCTTGGTACTGGTGGGGATGTAATACATTTCAAAGTGAGAAGTCGTCTGGCAGCTCTCTGGCCATTCTTGGGCATTGTTGGAGAAGTGGTGGTACTGGTTACAATAATATTTATCTATGAGAAGAGGAGAAAGCCTGATGAGGTGTGTGAAGGTAAGTCCCTTTGCAGCTAAGGTTTCCTTCCTAGTTTCGGGGTTCAGTATCCTCATTGCGCCCAGTATCATTGGTGCGTTTAACACCAGAATTCTTTAATCCTGTATGTCTTTTGCTCATTGGCATTGTAAAAGGCATGAAGTAGATTAGTAGCTCCTGACAGTTTAGGGGCATAATAAGCAGAGAGCGGGTAGGAAATTAACAGATGGTTTTGAAAGTCTTTAATGAATGTGTGTGTGAAACTGATTGATATTTAAATATATACAGCAGAGCTTACAGGTGTCTGCAAAGTCTAGAGTTGCGCCTAAGGATATTGAAAAGTCAATCTAGGCTCTGTCTGTTTTGTAACTTACAAACCGGTTATGCTGTTAAAACTTTAAATCTGTTATGTATTCCAAAAGTAACTTTCTCATGTATTTTGAGAGCAATGTGCATTTAAATGATTGCCCTATAGTAAATTTTAATACTTATCTCAGAGTACGAGTAGTAAAGGTTATACCTGCCCATCTTATATTTTACCATCTGTGTAGAAATGGCATTTTAAGTCCATTTTTGTTTTGAGCAGCAATACATAGGCTAGCACTATATGGGTTATTAACTTAAGAACCAGAAGTATTTCTGTTTTTGCGCAACAGGAGGTGTGAATTCCTACTTGGGTAAGCATAAGATTTAAATAAAATAAGTAGTGCCTAGGTGCATGAGAACCCTTGCAAAGTTAATAGGTAGTACTGTTTAATGTAGCTTTGCTTTCCTGGCTGCTCTAGCAGACATGTTCTAAATTTAATTTTCTTCTATTTTTCAGATGAAGACTCTGCAACAGGTGCTCTGTAAGTATACACCTATACATACTACCCCCAACCCTCAAATACTGGTTTACAGTCAAAATAGTATAATGCCTTACAACCTCAAATATTTTCTTGGAATTCTGGTTGTCAAGTAGTCTACTTAGTCCCTTTAGGGTAGGACTTCATGATGCGAGAGGAGCCGACACGTCGATATGCGACAAAACGCATGCAGCGTGTGGGATGTTCTAAAGAAACAGGAAGTGAAGGAGAAATCGCAGGTAAGAACTACATGCAGTGCTGCATTTTCATCCGACAATCGGATAAATGTAGTTCTAGCCTGTGATTTCTCCTTCACTTGCTGTTTCTTTAGAAGATCCAACATGTTGCATGAATTTTGTCGCTTAGCGACGTGTCTGTTCCTCTCGCATCGTGAAGTCCAACCCTAAAACGTCATTTGTGTTTTATGACTTGCTACACTTATTTTAGTAGTTAAATGCATTAACATTGTAGTTATTAGGGCATTAATTTATTTACCTTAATTGCACTGCATTACAGGAAAAGTAATTCCGGTGCAAACAATGACAACCTGCGCCAGAGGAATTCAAACTGAGGCCCTAAAGGTAAGAGTTCTGCAGACTTTGAATAGATCAATTTTTAAATGGTTTCCCATCCAATCTTTTTTCAGAATGAAAACGAAATGGAATTCTTTGGCCGTTTTAAACTACTGAAAAGTTTTAACATCACTCATAATTGATATGCAGTATTTATCCATTGCTGTCCTATATGGGGCTCAGTGTAATAAAGTATCTTCTCCTTCAGGCCTGTAAATCAGCTGGCTTTTAAACTTAGATTTTTATACATGCTTTAGTCAGTGTACCGGGTATCTGCAGAGGTCACAGTTGAAACTATGTCCATTAAAAAACACCCTATGTATCAGCCTTATTTATTCCTGATCCATTGGGTCGGGAAAATCCATTGAGTGCCAAAATAACTGCCAGTAAATGCAATATTTTTTGTAACATTTTCAAATCTATAAACCTATAATGTCATATTCCACAGCATTGTAAAATAAATGGGGTATACATTGAGAAAATCTTAAGTCTACCAGATGACCATTTTCAGTATTTATGTCTAGCAGAATTTTTTTTCTTTCTTATAAATGCTGTGATTCCATATTTTTATATGAATTTGCCATCAGGGAAGGTTTTCTATATAGGCAATTGAGGGCATTTGATCAGGGTGTTGCTTTGAGTGCCTTTCCAAAAAAAAGAAATTCTTAAATTTACTAAAGCCTGCCACGTACAGAAAATCCAAGGAGATTGGCAAGGGTGCACACTTGGTGATTTTTTTTCATATGTTCAGTTTAGTCTTTTGTTAACCATTAAATGTAAAACTTTGCAAATGGCATGCTCCAGCTTTCTTGAGGCCGCTAATCACTATACTCTTAAAGGTGATCACCATCCAAATGTGGTGGGTTTTTTTCCCCCCCCAGTTTTCAGAATGATTACCATCCAAAATGAAAGTTTAAAGGGATACTGTCATGGGGAAAAAAAGAATTTTCAAAATGAATCAGTTAATAGTGCTGCTCCAGTAGAATTCTGCACTGAAATCCATTTCTCAAAAGAGCAAACAGATTTTTTTATATTCAATTTTGAAATCTGGCATGGGGCTAGACATATTGTCAATTTCCCAGCTGCCCCAAGTCATGTGACTTGTGCTCTGATAAACTTCAATCACTCTTTACTGCTGTACTGCAAGTTGAAGTGATATCACCCCCCTCCCTTTCCCCACCAGCAGCCAAACAAAAGAACAATGGGAAGGTAACCAGATAGCAGCTCCCTAACACAAGATAACAGCTGCCTGGTAGATCTAAGAACAACACTCAATAGTGAAAACCCATGTCCCACTGAGACACATTCAGTTACATTGAGAAGGAAAAACAGCAGCCTGCCAGAAAGCATTTCTCTCCTAAAGTGCAGGCACAAGTCACATGACCAGGGGCAGCTGGGAAATTGACAAAATGTCTAGCCCCATGTCAGATTTCAAAATTGAATAAAAAAAAATCTGTTTGCTCTTTTGAGAAATGGATTTCAATGCAGAATTCTGCTGGAGCAGCACTATTAACTGATTCATTTTGAATAGATTTTTTTTTCTCATGACCGTATCCCTTTAATGTTGTCTCTGGTTCAGTCTGGCAGCTCGGTAATCCAGGTGCAGAAGGTAAACAGTCACAATTTGCTATGCTAGTTGATGCAGCATCTGTGGAATATTTGCAACTCTTGTATCACTTATAGCAGCTTCCTTTAATGAACTTTTTTAAAATAGTTTTCAGAGCCTGTGATTTCCCCCTCTAAGAGCTACTTCAGAAAGATGAGGGTGAAAAATTTAATTTTGCGCTTCAGTATTGCTAAAACAGTCACAAATAGGAAATAGAAATTGGGGGGGGGGGAGTCTCTGGTAAACTGAACTGAAAGTCTTGGAAGGTGAACAATCCCTAACAATTAATACAAATTTGGATCTTCAATGTAACTTTTAGTACTGCAATGGATAACTAAAGTTGAATGTGAAGTAGTAAAATGTATTTCTTTTTTTATTTATTTATTTTTACATGATTGGGCTGTAGAGTAATTTGCTCTGCCGTGTATAACAATCTGCATGTATTTTTGTTGCAGGTATTCTTAGAAGAGAAGACTGAACAAATTTATATGCTCAATTTTTTTTGCCCCCTTCTGTTGTCCTGCTCCCCGGTGCCTCGCTATCATCCACTGTCAGTTGCTAGTGCTCAGCCTAAAGTTTTTTTTTGTTTTTTTTTTTCCATGCTCGTATTGACCCAAGAGCTGTTCTAGGCTCAGTCCGCTTATGTAAACCAGATTACACCTCATTATACTTGTCTACTAATGTTTCAGGTGTCATTGAAGCATCTGCTTGGTTAATCCATATAGAGTATTTTCCATAGTTATGTTTGGTTGTATTTATAGGTCGTAGTCATGGATTTTTTTTTTTTTTTGGATTGGTTTAACCTTGTGGCACTGTATATATTAGAAGGCGGCTATATTGTTGTGGGGGGAGGGAAGAGTCCCTCAGTCCATTTATTAATCACTTCTTGGGAATCTCTGCAAGTGGATAATGGATTATTAAAAAAAAAAAAAAAAGTTTAGTGATCAGTTTAAAATGTTTTTTAAAAAGAAAAATACTTGTTACCACAGATCAATTTTAAGTATTTATGTACTATTTTGCTTCTGAGAGAAGTGTTTGATTCAAATAAACTCTTTTTTTTTTTTCCCAAAAATATCTACTCCTTATGTCCTTTTACTTCAATGATTAAACTGGTGGTTTCCTCCTTTTTATACCTATTTTAAAGAATGAATGGTATCATCCAATAAACCATGTTTTTATTGCGTCAAGCAGGTACAGAAACACCAACCATGTTCCTTGACAGATGTGACTAAAAATGCACCTGTATGTATTCAGCAATCACTAATACTTGTGTGATGGTAATTTTTAAGCGTTGGTATGGACAGCAAGGGACTTCTCTAAATGAGCTGCAGTAAAAAGCATTGTTTATCCAAGCAAGGTGCATCGAAGTCCTTTTTAAAGGACATGTCAATCCAAAAACATTTTGCCTAATAAAATCTAGTTCTTTGCAATATACATTACACATTTTCTATGGTCTATAAGTTAATTGTATTGCAATTGGAAGCAGTGTTTGTCCCTTTCTATTGTCTGCCCTGGTTCTGGCTGTGGCTTTTGATACAAGGTAACATAAACCAATGGATTAACAGACCTTTTGGAAGAGACTGGCTTTTGCAACATTGTTTAAAAAATTAACCGGCAGTTGGGCAAATGTTGCTTTCAGTAGTAATTACATTTACAAACATTTTTTTTTTTTTTTTTTAAACCACTAACCATTTTAATTCATATTGGAAAGTTGCTTATTTTTTTTATTTTTTTTTTTTAAGATAAAATCTGTTTTTAGGTTGACACATCCTTTAAGATGGCCATAGACGCACAAAAGCTTTTTTTGGGACTGTGTGGATAGTCCCAACACTTTTCGTACCATGGTGATTGTTGGTTTAGTGATCTATTGCAAAGGTTAGAAGATCTGTTCGGCTAACTATTTCTACATGTATTGCTTATGGGACTGTCTCAATGGGTGACTGTCACTACTATTTGTCGGACATATCTTTTGTTTGATTGCGGTCATGGCCAGAACAATGTGATTTTGTTCTTCTACTACTTATTTGAATGGTTAGTTGCAGGTTGGAAGATTGAAATGGTTATCTGATAGACTAAAATCTGCACATCTATGGCTAGCTATAGGCTGATATCCCATACTGGGGTTATCTGCTGGCATATTTTATCTGACTTGTGGCTCACATTGACTTTAATGGGAAATGCACAGAGGTACTGATAGCCAAAAATGCTCACCAGAGTTGCTATTTTGTATACACTATTTGCTGTACAGTTTAATCGGAAGTTCTACGACTTGCCAAGTGGATGGTCCTGGCAGGGGTTTGGATGCATTAAGGTGTACCTGTTCCAGGTTTTCTTGGTGTATCGGCATACAGAAATAATTCACAATTGTGTGAACAAAAGACTGGAAACTTTCTCCTGATCTGTAAAGTTTTGCCAAAGTCCTAACCATAATAAGGTGAAGATGTCTAGCTGCCAAGACCACATTCTAGAACTGATGGGGCAAGGAGAAAACTTGCTTTTATTTAAACGGACTGACCTCACAATCACCTTAAAAATAAAATCAAACCCCAACCATCTAACTGTAAAATCAATTGGTACTGTCCAAATACAGCTCCTCCCATCAAGAACAGACAGTGTTGGTGAAGCAGCCTCAAAGCGTGTTTCTTTCATAAGAATTATACCCCTGCATGTGTATGGGTTTTTCCCCTCCTCTTTAGCTTTTTATGAATCGGCCCTTACAAAGCAAACCAAGTATAAGCTCCTAAGGCCAGGTTAAAAATCATTTGAAATGGACATTAAATTATCCATTTATCCTTGCAGTTGTAAGGGTCCTTGAATTGTCTCCTTGTGGTTATCTGAGCTTGTTTTGATATGCTTACCTACAGAAAAACTTTGGGTGGGAAAAAAAAAAGACTTTGGAAAACACATGTGGGGAAACGCATAACCTAGCATGCTGCTGCCAGCTCCTGAGAGGCTAACAGGTAATGGAACATTTATTTGCATACGCTTTGTGCTGCTAATAGTCATGGTTGCCTCTCTTCCCATATTCCAGTGAGATTACTAAAACGACCTCACCAAGAGCTTACCTATTTTATTACTCTTGCCAGAAAACCATTCATTACAGATGCGTCGGTTTTTATAAGTATCCCTGCCGGTACTTCAGTCCTAAGCCCCTTCTGCATCTTCCCAGCATGCTGGTAGAGTGCACCACTAGAATCATCTGGTGCAGAAATGAAATACAAGTTAACCCAACAGTGGAAAAGAGGGGCTGATGAGAATTGAGTCCAAGTTGGCGCCAATTAGGTTGAATTTATGTGATTCTTCATTATCTGGTACCCCAATGTGAACTATGATCCCAAGCACTTTTCACTTATTCACAGTAAGTACTGGTTATATTTATACAGTGGGGAAAATATTGGAAGTATTGCACACATCAATGTTTTTCTCAGTAAATATATTTCTAATGGGGCTATTGACATGAAATGTAAAGCAGATGTCAGCAACAACCCAAGTAATCTACACATACAAAGAACTCCAAAACAAATACATCCATAATTAAGTGATGGGGAATGACATAGGGAACTAGAGAGGTACATTTCCTGAAGAAAATGTGAGTGGTGCTTGCCGTGGCAAAACTCAGGCCCAAATCTGATTGGCTGTTGTTGCCCTGCCCCTTTTTTCCTAATTGTGAACCACAGTCACTCAGTGACTAACATACCAAAGTTTGGGAATGCTGTCATTTAATGTGTAAAAATGGCAGCATTTCTATTTTTTTCTATTGAAAATCAATGAATGAAATTTGATTGGTTGTTGGTGGCTCCCACTTTTTCTAAACTTGAAGTGGAAACCCCCAGCGACCACATTTGTGATATTCAAGGTCCCTGACATCAATACTGAGAGAATGGCAGCCTTCTTAATTTTTCCCATTAAAACCAATCAAAGAAATCTGATTGGTTGGTTTTGGCTCCACCCACTTTTCTTAATTTTAATCCCAGTCCCCCAGTGACCAACTGTGCCAACTTTGAGGAGGCTGCCATTAACCGTTTAAGAGCGGCAGCAGTTTAAAATTTTCCTATTTAATTGAATGGCTGAAATTTGATTGGCTGTTGTAGACTCCGCCCACTTTTTGTAAATTTTGGCTGCAGTCACCCAGTGACCCACGGTGCCAAGTTTGGGAGCTCTGGCTTTATTACTGTGAGAATTACAGCTGTTTACATTTTCTCATTGAACTCAATAGGGAAAATCTGATTGGTTGTTTGCGGCTCCGCTCACTTTTTTGGGTCCCCAAAATAGGACAGAAAAGTCACAACACCCCATTCCTGAATAAGCTGAACGGTTTGACACCTCATTCATGGGTCTGCGACAAACTAATTATTCGATAAATTCCCCATTATAAGTCAATGGGGCAAATTTGGGGACCTCTCCTGCCCCGGGGGTAAAACTTATACCCTCGTGTGGGGTATCATCTGACACAGGTCGCAAACCTCTTCAAATGTGGTAAATTTAACGTTTCTACAAGATTCCCTCTCTGCGCTAGAATCCGTCAAAAGTTGGCCTCAATGTTAATCTATGGGACTTTTCGGGGTGGTTAATTGGGTGGTCAATTGGTACTGTCCAAATACAGCTCCTCCCATCAAGAACAGACAGTGTTGGTGAAGCAGCCTCAAAGCGTGTTTCTTTCATAAGAATTATACCCCTGCATGTGTATGGGTTTTTCCCCTCCTCTTTAGCTTTTTATGAATCGGCCCTTACAAAGCAAACCAAGTATAAGCTCCTAAGGCCAGGTTAAAAATCATTTGAAATGGACATTAAATTATCCATTTATCCTTGCAGTTGTAAGGGTCCTTGAATTGTCTCCTTGTGGTTATCTGAGCTTGTTTTGATATGCTTACCTACAGAAAAACTTTGGGTGGGAAAAAAAAAAGACTTTGGAAAACACATGTGGGGAAACGCATAACCTAGCATGCTGCTGCCAGCTCCTGAGAGGCTAACAGGTAATGGAACATTTATTTGCATACGCTTTGTGCTGCTAATAGTCATGGTTGCCTCTCTTCCCATATTCCAGTGAGATTACTAAAACGACCTCACCAAGAGCTTACCTATTTTATTACTCTTGCCAGAAAACCATTCATTACAGATGCGTCGGTTTTTATAAGTATCCCTGCCGGTACTTCAGTCCTAAGCCCCTTCTGCATCTTCCCAGCATGCTGGTAGAGTGCACCACTAGAATCATCTGGTGCAGAAATGAAATACAAGTTAACCCAACAGTGGAAAAGAGGGGCTGATGAGAATTGAGTCCAAGTTGGCGCCAATTAGGTTGAATTTATGTGATTCTTCATTATCTGGTACCCCAATGTGAACTATGATCCCAAGCACTTTTCACTTATTCACAGTAAGTACTGGTTATATTTATACAGTGGGGAAAATATTGGAAGTATTGCACACATCAATGTTTTTCTCAGTAAATATATTTCTAATGGGGCTATTGACATGAAATGTAAAGCAGATGTCAGCAACAACCCAAGTAATCTACACATACAAAGAACTCCAAAACAAATACATCCATAATTAAGTGATGGGGAATGACATAGGGAACTAGAGAGGTACATTTCCTGAAGAAAATGTGAGTGGTGCTTGCCGTGGCAAAACTCAGGCCCAAATCTGATTGGCTGTTGTTGCCCTGCCCCTTTTTTCCTAATTGTGAACCACAGTCACTCAGTGACTAACATACCAAAGTTTGGGAATGCTGTCATTTAATGTGTAAAAATGGCAGCATTTCTATTTTTTTCTATTGAAAATCAATGAATGAAATTTGATTGGTTGTTGGTGGCTCCCACTTTTTCTAAACTTGAAGTGGAAACCCCCAGCGACCACATTTGTGATATTCAAGGTCCCTGACATCAATACTGAGAGAATGGCAGCCTTCTTAATTTTTCCCATTAAAACCAATCAAAGAAATCTGATTGGTTGGTTTTGGCTCCACCCACTTTTCTTAATTTTAATCCCAGTCCCCCAGTGACCAACTGTGCCAACTTTGAGGAGGCTGCCATTAACCGTTTAAGAGCGGCAGCAGTTTAAAATTTTCCTATTTAATTGAATGGCTGAAATTTGATTGGCTGTTGTAGACTCCGCCCACTTTTTGTAAATTTTGGCTGCAGTCACCCAGTGACCCACGGTGCCAAGTTTGGGAGCTCTGGCTTTATTACTGTGAGAATTACAGCTGTTTACATTTTCTCATTGAACTCAATAGGGAAAATCTGATTGGTTGTTTGCGGCTCCGCTCACTTTTTTGGGTCCCCAAAATAGGACAGAAAAGTCACAACACCCCATTCCTGAATAAGCTGAACGGTTTGACACCTCATTCATGGGTCTGCGACAAACTAATTATTCGATAAATTCCCCATTATAAGTCAATGGGGCAAATTTGGGGACCTCTCCTGCCCCGGGGGTAAAACTTATACCCTCGTGTGGGGTATCATCTGACACAGGTCGCAAACCTCTTCAAATGTGGTAAATTTAACGTTTCTACAAGATTCCCTCTCTGCGCTAGAATCCGTCAAAAGTTGGCCTCAATGTTAATCTATGGGACTTTTCGGGGTGGTTAATTGCCCCCGCAAGGGGCAATTAACCACCCACCCCTTAGAAAAGTCATACCACCCCATTCCCGATTAAGCCGCACGATTTGACACCTCATTCATGGGTCTAGGACAAACGGTGCGGGACTAGTTACGCGCCAAACTTTCATACGGAAGAAGAATAAAAATAAGTTTGCAAGATAACAGTAGTGATGCTTTGCTTCACAAGCACCACTAAATAAGTTTGCAAGATAACAGTAGTGATGCTTTGCTTCGCAAGCACCACTAATAAGTATTGTGCACATGAAGAAAAGGAGGTGCAAAAATGCATGGAAAACTAGAAACTGCTGAATATCTGTGTGAAAGCAATCCTGTGAAAAATGAATATCGGCCGATATAGGCCTATTTAAAAAAAAAAAAAAAAAAAAAAAAAATCCTTACCAAGGTATCGCACAAAGCATTTCATGATGGGTAAAGGCAAAGAGCTATCTCAAGGCCTTCGCAACTAAACTGTTGCAGAAATATATTTACTGAGAAAAATTAGAATTTAGAATGAAATGATTGGTGTATGAAGTGCTGTGCTAGGTTGAATCACATACATTTAATAGTCGATACAACTATGCTTTAAATATTCACTGTCCTTTTCTGTATTCATATACAGTATTAATAATAATATCAGGCCGACATCACTAACCTGATCAATCAGGTGTCCATTACGGCCCTTATTTATTTAAGGAAGGAAGGCAGCAAATGTGCATGCTGATTATAGTGCATTTCTCTCTAAAAATCAGTACATTAGATCGTTCAGACATTGTTCAGAAGAACAGTGTACTTTGATTAAAAAGTTGATGGAGAGGGGAAAAACAGAAGTGCAGAAAATGATCTCAAATCCTTTAAAATGGCAACCAAAACCTGAAAGACCTAATGACCATTAAATGATAAGTGACTAGATGTGACATCAGAAGTGGGCAGGGCGTAAAAATATAGGAGTAAAATATATACAATATAAGAAATGTAAAGAAGACCCACAACCTGCATTCAAAAATCCTATCGACAGGGTCCCCACTTTTTTATTTTTATTTTTGCAGGACTTCAGCCCAGGTTCCATCATCACGCCTATATAGCATTTCATTTAGAGGCGTATGGTACAAGTTATAATATGCCTTTGCACTCCGATGTATTCTTGTCCTGCTGCCCTACAGAGTTTAGGAGTAGTGTTTGAATCTGAGTAAAAAAAATACTTACATTTTTACATAAGAAAGGTCTGTCCACACACACATGGCATGTGGCTGCCTGCTGAGTTGACTTCTAATATTCTAATATAAAAACAGGGACTAAGTATTTTTTGTAATGCAGAAGAAAAGTCACTGAAAACTTTAGTATATCTTTAAGTATATTCATCACTCTTGTGTATTATATACACCTAGGACTATAATATTTTGGAGTACATTGTTTCCATTTAAGCTTGCTGCCAATTCAAGGTATCCTGGAATGTATTCCTTTTTATACAGATACATTTTTTAGTGGTGACAGTCTAATAAATAATCAGTTTCATGGGAAACCCACAAGTAGGGCACCACAAGCTGCTGCTGCCCTGAATACTAGTAATAATTTCAAATAGGAGCCTAGAAACATGTTTTGGGGGGGGGGGGGTTTAGTCAGATCTGCTATAATGTAAGCAGATACCAAATGTCTAGCTGCAATTCAATTCTGCTTTACAAGGGTTAAAATCATTCTCTTGCTAAGAAATTCTAATTGTCAGAACAGATCTCCACTTTAAAGTTGAATCAATCCCTCCTGAATGATGAGGCTGCTCACTAATCACTGAAGCCGTACCTTGTTACCAGTGGGGGGGGGTTCACAAACGGGACATTAAATTGAGATTGGCTTTAAATTGGGGTAAAATATTTGTTTGCTTCAGAAAATTGCTAAAAGATCAATTATTTTGTCTAATGTCAAAATGTTGGAAAACAACTTTGAAAATGTATCTCTATATGAATTTGGGGTTATTAATTCAGGAGAAACTGTGTTAATGCCAAAAAGCTTACAGCAGGTTTGAGTTGTAACCTGTACTAACATTTGCAGATTTGATTGTTAGAGTTTACCACAGTGGGCAGTGCAATGATTCAGGGTTGCTGCTGTGTAACCCTGAAGTCCTAGGTTCAAGTTCAGCCAAGGCATTATCTGCAAGGTAAGTAAGGTGTGTGTGAACATACAGGTTATACCATGTTAAGCAAGCACTAATGTGAATGCTGTATGATCTCTGTAAAGTACTATTAAATGTTCTAAAAGTACTAAAAATGGTCTTCCAGATTCATATGCATGTTTAAAGGATCCAGGGTAAATACTTGGGTGTATGCCATCTTTTCCTGATACAGATTCCTAATTTAATTATAAGGGTCAAATTTAATCTCACAAATCTTGGAAAAAAATGTCAATGGAATCTTATAAATATTCTAAAATCACCAAGAAAGGGGTAAGTTGTGTCTCACTGTCCTTTATATATTGATAATGGGTTGAGTACAAAGGACCTTTTTGCTATTCTGTTTTCAATGTGGAGAATAGGAAATGGAGCACCACAATATGGGATTTTCTTCTGTATTTCATGCACATTAAAAGACTCATATTATTCATACCTGACAAATTTCAGGCGCTTCCGCCCTTAGTCATAGGCATAAAAGACAGAATAAAGAGTGCACGAATATATAGACGTAATAAGCAGCGCCATCTACTGCCAACTGCCAATATATACTACCAATACACATAATAATGAGAACTCCATGGGGCCCATGTACTATCAAATTGCATTTGTTTGTTTTTTTTTTTTTTCTTCACAAATCTCAAACAAATTTGCGGGTTTCCTATATTTCTTAAAAGCTCTAAAAATTTGAGATTTATTAAGTGTAAAAACCATGAAAATCTCTAATGGAAAACCAAGTAAAAGTTGTTGAGGTGCTATAAAAGGCAATGGGAGCTGCACTTATCCTACTGGACCATTGTTAATCCAATCAGAATGTTAGAGGTTTTGGGATTTTTTTTTGTGCTTGGAATTGTCCGGAAAACTATTCAAGGTATTCATATCTTTTTATCAAGGAAAAAGAAAAAACAAAAAGGTATAGCAAAATTATAAATATAAATCATCAAACGGGCATCACAAATGATTTTAAAAAAACAACAATTTTTACAAAATGGGTAATATCAAATTAAGTATTAAAACCCAGACGACTGCGTGTATTAAGAGTAAATATCCAATATTCCTTGTGTAGTCAATAAACGTATTGCACCTCTTAAAGGAGTACACACCTTTTCAATCACCTTTACAGCTAAATTATAAATTGCACACTTACTACATTCACTGAAATGTTTCCCAATTGGAGATTTACTATTATCTGATTCTATTGCGTATATATGCTCCCGAATTCTCTTCTTTAAAGGCACTGTATCACCAAAAAATGAAAGTGTTTTAAAGGAATGGCAATATAATGTGCTGTTGCCCTACACTGATACTCTTTCTCAATTCCAAACTTACTACAATCATTTAACAGGTTTTACAGGGCTATATCCCACATCTGTATGTTCCTTTTGTGCTAAACTAGTTCTTAGAAACAGAACATTCTGGAGCAGACACCAGGGGATAATTTATTTCCTAATGTAGGTGACTTTTTAAAGACCATTCTCAAGAGATTTTTAGATAAAATCTCTTTATTATAGGGTCATTTAAAAGAAATGGAAGATGTTTAAGTATGATCTTACATGGGGAGGCCCATTTATCAAAGTTCGAATTCATGTGAATTCTTTTTTATTCTAATTAACTTGAATATACTCAATTCAGATGGGAGGTTAAGAAAAAATTTGAACGTCTAATTACCGACTCGAAAACTTTAATCGAATTTTAATCGAATTTGACTAAACTCGAATCTAGTTTTTTTTTCTCAAAAAACTCAAATGTCAGGAAGGCTATTAACATCTTCAAATGGCTCACTGGACCTCTGCCATTGACTTCTACATGAACTTGGCAGGTTATGGGTGGCGAATAGTCCAATGCGAATTGTTCCCAGGGTCAAGGTTTAATAATTTGCCCTGAAAGGGGTTGTTCATCTTTAAATTAACATTTAGTATGATGTAGAGAGTGATATTTTGAGGCAATTTGTAATTGGTTTTCATTTTTTATTTTTTTGAGTTATTTAGCTTTTTATCCAGCAGCTCTCCAGTTTGCAATTTCAGCAGTCTGGTTTTGGATTTAATAAAAATATTGGAGTTAATAAACTTCTGAAAGGACCCCAGGGTTTCTGCCAACCAGACCAGATGAATAATAGATGATCTATGTAGCTAACATACCAAATGATATGGTTGTGATACAGATTCTTATCTCCGAAGACGTGGGGGCATTCCCACCAACCCATGTAAAGGTTAGTGTAGAATGGTCTTAGGAGATAATTCAATGGTTTTCAGTGTGGACAGTTCTTCTGACTGAACTTTGAGACCTTTTGGTAAACTTGGTGTGGTCTTTTATGCCACCAGAGGCTTGCTGTTGGCTTGCGATAGCAAGTAAGGGTAATACCTTTAATAAAAGAGGCCCATGAGATACAACTCCTGCAAGAGTGCACTGATTCTGCTGCAACTCAGAACACTGCATTCTAACCTTGGAGATTAACGGCCCTTACACATGGGCATTTGTTCCTGTATCCCCCTGTGGGGTTAAACACCCATGTGTAAGGGCCCTTATTGTGTTTCTGTACAGACTGGTTTTCGCAAGCTGCATGCTTTGGAAGGTGACATAACCTACGGTTTTGTTCTCATTTGAATCTAAAATGTTATTTTTAGTTTAATTCTCTCTCACTAAGGCTATATAAGTAAGTGAGTAATACCTAATGATGAGCAGATTTCTCAAGATCTTCTGACTGATCAATATGCAGTTGGTTTTCCTCATTATAAGGCCGCAGTATTTCATTTCACTGCATTCAGTCATCTTTCCCATTCCTTTAGACACTTATTTGATAGCTTGACCTTTTATGTGTCATTCAGCACCATTAAATATGCTCTCTCCTTGAAACAGAAGTGCTAGAACACTTGTGTCATTGAGACTCTTGATGGGGAAGGCCATATGAAATGTATATAAAAGTAAGACCTAATTAAAGTGATAACTTGGAGGTGACATTTGGCTCAGTCCAGCAGAAATTGCATGTGGCCAAAAAACCCTCTGTGCAGCACACCTTCTTATATACTGACCTATATTTAACAACAATCTTCTGCATAACTAAAATTTATAAACTGATTTACATCAGTCACCCATTGGAGCTCTTAGTTTCTCATTTGAAGCCCACTGGCTAGAAATATCACTGACATGACCTTATCTAAAACCTAATATCCATGGTTTTAGGTGGTTGCATTGCAGCAGTCTCCTCACTGCAGACCTAATAGATCTGTAAACCCATTACACATAAAGCTCTGAATTACGGGAAGCCCATCTCCCATAGAGTCCATTTTAATAAAATAATAACATTTTAAAAAATGATTTCCTTTTTCTCTGTAATAATAAAACCGTGCCTTGTACTTGATCCTAGCTAAGATATAATTAACCCTATAATGATTAAATGATTTTTTATAGTAGGCTTAATGTATGGAGATCCAAATTACAGATCCCTTATCCAGAGAACCTCAGGTCCTGGGGGGATAACCAATCCCATACCTGTACTCCTGTATCTCTGGAGATGGCCCTAATCTGTACACTGTGAACTATTAAACCAGACATTTGCTGTAACCTGTGTCAACGTTATCTGCAGCAACTGTATTTGTCATCTTTTTGATTCCACATAGGACTAGGTGCTTGATCAGAGTGGCATATACGTTTCCAATACGCCCAAAAAAAAAATCTATAACTAGCAACATTTATGCTTGCATCTTTAATTTGGAAGCCTTCGCACTTCCAAATACTTGAGTGTGCTCCATTTGTAATAATACGTTTGATACGTTTGTTAAAATATTGGAAACAGAATGAATCACAGTACTAAATGTGCTCGCTTAGTTGCTGTCTGGCTGGTTTCCTTAAAGTGATACTGACACTAAACATGTTTTCAAAATATTAAAATCTACATTAAGGGTCAGGAAATTTTTTTTATGGTCAAAACTCCTCAAATTCGACTAGGGAGTTATCCAAATTCGATTTGTTTAAAAAAAAAAAAGCAAATTAGATTTTCGAGATTTATCATACTCCTGCCCTTTAACAATTCAAATTTGACTATTCACCACCTAAAACCTGCAGACTTACTGTTTAAGTCAATCTCCCATTGTGCAGGGATCAATTTGGTGATGTTTGCAGCCTGCCTGACATTCAAGTTTTTTCGGAGAAAAAACTCGAATCGAGTTTGATCAAATTCGTTTAGAATTTTCAGGTTGTTTAAATTGGTCAGGGAATAAAAAATTTGACTTTATTAATGAATTTAGACTAGTCTAATTTTGAATTTATGGGCTTTCATGGGATTTTTAAAAAAATGAATTCGAAAAATTTACCTATAGGTCATGTTGATCGTTTTTTGCTGATCGTTCTGCTTTTGTAAGTAAATTTGACTGTTTTGCCAAACTTCTTTTCCCTTCATAACCTGTCAGAGTTTCTAATGCTAATGGACTACTGCAGCATAAATATGGCAGCCCCCTCATAGAGGAACATGAGGGTAAGAAAGGTAATGTAAAAGCATCAGGCAAATACTTTTATGGCAAAATTATAAATAGCATTCAAAGACAATGTTATGATAGATATAAAACAAGGTTATTTTCTGGTGTCCGTATCTCTTTATGAACTTATGTTCCTTACACAAAAGAATTTGTAACTGCCAAAGTCACACAAAGTGTTGGCTCCACTTTTCTACACCTATGTTTTATAGGCAGGCAAAGCTGTGTGTGCTACAAAAAGATGCAGATGCTTTAAGGTGGCCATACACTATAAGATCCGCTCTTCGGCAAGGTCGCCATACGAGCGGATCATAACCCGCTATGCCCACTAACAGCTGGGCAATATCAGATGAATCCGAACGTTCTGCCCTGGGGCCAAACAATTGGATTACAATTCTACGAATGGGCTCGCAGGACTGCATGAACTAGCCAATGCGGTCCTGGATCATACAAATAATCAAACTTGACGATCAATATCTGGCAGATTTTTGGCCTGATATTGATCGGGAGAACCTGTCGGGAGCCCCCACACATGGGCAGATAAGCTGGCAAATTGGTCTAAAGGACCGATATTGGCAGATTTAATCTGCCCGTGTATGGCCACCTTTAGTCTGAGTGCAGCTATTGTCCTTAAAATGCTTGCTTTTGGGACCAATCTCTGCTGCCTGCAAAATTCAGTTAATTTAAAGGAGAACTAAAGCTTAACTAAAGAAGTAGGCTAGAAATGTTGTACAATTATGTTTTGGCTTCTTTATCAGCCCAAGGCAAACTATATATATATATATATATATATATATATATATATATATATATATATATATATATACAGTATATATATATACAGTATCCTATATAATAAAGTTGAAGTGTCTCTGCGTCCAGTCCCTGTGTCTGTGGGATTGCGCTACTGCGCATGTGCCCCACGGACCGTCTGCTACTGCGCATGTGCCCCACGGACCGTCTCTGGTGAGTTAGCGCCCGTTAATTTAACGGGCTTAATGTCTAGTATATACAGTATATATATATAAATACACAAAATATGCTTTATACATGATATGGGACTTCAAATTGCTCATATTTTTAAAGCATGTGTAAGTTATTTCTTATAATACACAAGTTTAATAGAGAACTAAAGTCTCACTCACTGCCAAATGTCTGGTGCCCCCCAGACCAGTGCTCCTGTTGGCAGGAAACTGCACCAACTCGGTATTTCTGCAGAAGTTCCTCGGCACAACCTTTCTTCCTCTTCTCTCTTCTTTCCTCTGGGCATGCACATGCGTACTAGAGTGAAAAAGCCAGCTTTTTGTTTCTAAGTTTAACTTTCACTAAACTGTACATGGGTCTGCCTAAACTGGAACTAAAATAAATAAGGCACCCCCTAGTGATTGTGACAACACTCACTCACTGCCAAATATCTGGCAAAACCAAACCCAACCACCCCCTGTGCCCCCAGGACTATTGCTCCTGTTGGCAGAAAACTGCACCAACTCAGGGTATTTCTGCAGAAGTTCATATATTTTCCCTTTAACGCTAATTTGTTTTCTATCTATATATAATTAATTAACAAGATGTGATGTATAACCAACTACAGTTTAACTGACTGCTGCTCTTAAAGAGACTGTAATATAAAAAAAAGAACATTTCAGCCTGGATGTGGTTCCCTTAATTAAATTAACATTATTTTATCAACTTAAATCCTCTTGTTAGCATATAGCAAATCAATATTAATGTTTTAGCCTATTCCATTAGCCATTTACTAAGTCTTGGTATCAGGCTCTGTAAAATGTTTAGAAAGCAGACGGAACTTGTTATCATTATGCATTAGAAGGATGTGTAAACAGGAAAATAAGTGGTTTATTTGTATGAATATAATGATGCACAAAACCTGCTAATGAGAGGGTACATGCTATTTAAGATCTAGCGCATGATACTTACACAAAACTTCAAGGCTTTAGACTGAGATCATTTGGTTTGCTTTTATAGCATTTTGAACACTCTTTTTTCCCACACACAAAGCACCACATGTTGCCTTCCACCTCCTCACCCACTGAAGTCAGGTGTGGAAAAAGCTGATTTTGATGCAGCTCTGGTCTGGAAACTTTCTTGTAAATGATTGATTGATTGATAAAAGGATTGCATGCAAATTGCACATGGTGACCACAATGGGTTTAAAAGGTGCATCTAGATTGGTGGTCAGAATGCTGAAAACCACTATACATGCCATAAGCTTCACTGGGGATTTTGTAACCCTTATTTGCATTTAGACACATTACACAATTCAGTTGCAAAATGATGGAGAATTCCCAAAAGGGCCTATTTACTATTCCGAATGTACATACATTTTAAAAAAAGAGAGACAACAAGAACTGTTTTACATAGCACAGTAAATTTTCTAACCGTGTCCACTTTGTGGCTATGCCCCTAAAAACAACAACCAGTTTACCAAAATACCCCCCCCCAGATATGCCAGTATAATTAATACAAAAAATGGATCACAAGCATATTAACACCAGACATGCCAGTATATAATAACTAAACAAGATGGATACTAGAAATATCAACCTCAGATGTGCCAGTATAATCACTACAGAAAATGGATAAGCAGCATATTAAAGGGGTTGTTCACCTTTTTTCAGTTCAGTTGTTTTCGGATTATTCCCCAGAAATACTTTTTTCAATAACTTTCCATTATTCATTTTTTACTGTTTTTCTAACATCGAAGTTTAAAGTTGAATGTTTGTGTCTCTGGTTTTTGAGTCTGGCAGCTCAGTAATTCAGGCGCAGACTCTAAACGGTTACAATTTTGCAACATTTAGTTGATACATTTCTCAGGAACTTCTCTGGAGTATTAGCAACTATTGTATCAATTCTAACAGCTGCCTGTAATAAGACTCAGGGATTCTGCTCAGCAGGGACAAACACAAGTATCAACTAATTGTATCCATTTAGAACAGTTTACAGGGTCGTGACCCCCTCCCAGAGCTGCTTTAAAACATGAAAAATGACACTTTACACTTCAATATTAGAAAAACAGTGACAAATAGAAAATACAAAGTAATTGGAGAAAGTTGCTATTTCTGGTGATCTATCTGAAAACAACTAGTTGTTTGAAGGTGAACAATCCCTTTAACCCCAGTGATACCAGTATCGTCACTAAGTAAAATGGATAATAGGCATATTAACCCCAGATATGTCAGTATAATTACTACAGAAAATGGATAATTAGCATATTAACACCAAACTTGCCAGTAAGACCACTGCAGAAATACAAAAAAAGGGCAGCAATTATCCATTATAGGCACGCTGCCCAGTGGGTGGGTCATTGTACAAATATTCGTACAGAGACCCACGGAATGCCCTTGGACGGAATTTAGGTATTTTCCCCTCCTGCCCAGATTTTGCATCTGGTGCTTAGTACAGAGCTTAGCCTCCAAGGGGGTAAGCACTTTTTCCAGGAGTCAAGGAAGACACCTAAAGAGTGGATACCAATGCAAATAAAATTAACCTCTGAAGAACAGTTTACCTCCCTTCCTCTACTTTCACAGCCTTCCTCAACAGTGACTACTTCTTTTTAGGTGTGTTTGGATGTCCTGTGGGTGAAAATTATAATCCCATTTTGAGCACATACTGCATTTAACACATGCTGAATTTCACCACTGTACCTCCTACTGAGGACTTAATTACTACCAACAGCACTGAATAATATATTTAGCACTTATTAACTTTCATGTCCCTGAAAAATTATTTGTCGTCTCCACAAAATTTGGTACAAGACTAGACAGTTCTAACACTGACTGCAAGGCAGTGCTTGTGAATTTGTTGGATGTTGTTTGTTTTATCCCTATCCTTTAACAGACCACCTGTCACCTCTGCGACTCTGTACAATGTCATTTGTGCCACCTCCCCTGAGTGGAATGAAACGGTATTTATCACTAGGTGTCACTGGCTTCTATTTTGAGGAACTATGCTGGCAGTGCATAGATGATAGGAGAGTGGGGAGTGCGGGGGGAACCATGCCGGTCACAGTTACATTTAGGGAGGGGTGGCTTCAAAATGTCAGCACGATACAGATTGCCTGGGCTGAATGTTGTAATGAGCTCAGAGGGAGATCTTCTTAATTAGCAAAACAATTAACCCTTTCCTTGCTGCAGAGAAACCCATAACCAAAATACCTCACAATAATAATTAGGTTGCCGCCTTAAAACAAAGTCTTTCAAAGACAGCAGCCAGAAACCAGCAGCCTCTGCCCATGTGGGTTATAAGAATATCATCATGTGGGCACAAGGATTCTAAATACCCTCTAGCAGGCCAATCATTTTCTCCATTATAGCCACAGAATGATCTGTCAGAATGACATAAACCTTTGTTCTTGATTACATTCTTAACCCTTTAACTGATCAAGGTTTTCAAATCCAAATGAGCTGAGCATGTGTCATTGTGTTTGTACTGACAAGATTGACTGATTTTTCTGCACCATATTTATTAATGTTGTATTGTAATTTTTTTTCCTACTGAAATGTTTTGCTTACATACCACTGGACTAAAGTGTGAAATTGATACCTAGAATGCCCCACATCCTGTTTTGCTACTTAAAATACACAATGAAAGAAAATTCTAAGCAACTAAACAATAATTTTAAAATATCCAATGGTTGGAAGTACCGAATCCAGGTTGTGGATTCAGCTAAACCAAATCTGAACTCAGGAAGACCCTTCTATTAAAATTAGACTTTTGTATTTTTTTGAGGTTTTTCCTACTTCAAATACAGACAACTCTATTGAATAAAATTGTGGAAAAAAATGTAATACTGATTTGTGTGTTTACAAGCTCAAAAGATATTTTAAAAACTCGAATTGAAAAAAAAATGCTTACATTTTGCCAAGGACATCAAAGTGAATTGAAGGAGCACATCTCAATTTACTTCTACATGAACTCGGCAGTTTTTAGATGCTGAATTTTTGAATTATGCATACTCATACTCATCTGACAGGAAATCATGCAGCACTAACTGTAACAGGAAGAAGTGTTTGAGTAAAAGACACAGCTTTGTCCATTCATTCATCGGCGCCCTGGATGCAACTTCGGATTTTTGATGTAACCTAGCATGTATGCATGCCCATGTTTTGTGTGTGAAGCAGTGCTTTACACAAACCAAGGAGTAAAGCTTAGAACCACTAGTATAACTATAGAGCAAACAGGCCAGGTGAAAAGGGGGGCCCGGAGTACAGGGTTGGTTTCCTTTATAGAGTTGAAATCCCCCTCCCCGCTGCTTTTTCTTTAAATTGACGCGCTCGCTCCTCAGTGGGGAAGCCCGGCGCGCTGTTGTTACACCCCTGCGTAGAACCTAGAATGGCAGTTTTTTGCTAGGGATTATCCAATGGCACATACTACTAGAAAAGTATATTTTTCAGAAAAAAACTCATTTATCATTTATATGAAATTTATATGAAATGTGTTTTTCATATGGTTTGTTTTATGTAATTTACTTTTATAGAAATCTGTGTTAGTATAGTTTTCCTTTAAATTAAAATGAACATTTGCCCTATGATGGTGTGGGTCAGAAATGATTCTGGCCATCCAACAGTATCAGTGCCTTCCCTCTGGTTATCATTTTTGACTGATACTGGCACAACTTGCTTGCTAGTGATATAGGCGCAAATTTACTAAAGGGTGAAGTCACTAACGCTGGCGAAAATTCGTCAGCGTGACGTCATTTCGGTACAATTTACTAATGGTCACTAGTGTAACTTCGCTAGACAGACTCTAGTGGTACTTCACTCCCTAACGCCTGGTGAATTTGTGCTCTGGCGAATGGACGTAACTATACAAATTCACTAATATGTGGATTTTACTGAACGTTACCAGACTTGCTTTCGCCACCTCAGACCAGGCGAAGTACAATAGAGAAGAGAGGACTTCCTCAAAATTTAGTTAAAAATGTCCCAAAAAATGCTGCCGTCTTTTCCGTTTTTCAGGGTGATAGGCTGCAAAAGAGCGTGAATTTTTTTGGGGGTAACTGTCTTCCCTCCTACATTTCCTAACATACTGTATGGCACATAAAATATACACTGGGCTCATGTGTAGGGCAATATAACAACTCTTTTATTTTATTTTATTAAGGTTTCCCGGGTTTGTGTAGTGTAGTGTAATGTATTTGCTGCAACATATACATTCATTCAACTTTAACTTCCCTCCGTATGCAAATTAGGCAATGCTAGAGCAACTTTGCTCTGCTTGGCGCAGTAACACTAGCGCAACTTCACCAGCATTCGGCGCCCTGGATGCAACTTCGGATTTTTGTGAATTAGCGTTGTCCTGGCAAATCTACGCCTGGCAAAGTATTGCGCTGTGAGTGAAGCCGTTGCTGGCAAATTTTCAGGAGGTTAGTAAATTTGCCCCATAGTGATAAGCCCAAAAGGTTAAGCTTGGGTACATCATGGATGGGCAATTTTTGAGATGACATGATACTTTCAGGAGTGAGTCTTCCTTGGCATTTTAACTTAAACGCATACCATTTTATGAATGCATGAAAAAATAGATTGCCGTGTATGTGTGAGATACTGTTTATCGTTGCCAACTAAGCCATGAAATGGAATACGGTTCATACAATGCTCTAAACTATAAAAAATATATTGAGAGACATCTTGGGTCATCCATTTGTAAAAGTAATCAATTTATAAAGGTTCATTTACAGGCTGATTAGTGCATCTGTAGTTAAAGCAAGGTTAAGAAATGTGAAAAAAGGAACTCCAGGTAGATAAATGGTTAAGGGAAGAGCATGTCCTATATGTTATATTTATCACATAATACATTCCCAAGCTGTCTCACTTATTTAGGGCAATGCTATGCAACCTCTTCTCCTTGGTATTCCCATGTGATACATTTTATTAATTGCTGTCATTTTATGACCTAATCCCATTTTACACTGTATTATTATTATTAAAAAAAAAACCAACTTACATTTCATTTGTTTTTCAATTCATCAGATTAAATTTTGTACAGAGAGAAATGTAATGTACTCTGTGGACAAAGTGCACTAACCACAGTATCTGTTTCTCATCAGGATTTTTTCCAGGCTCTATAAATATAAATGCAGAAAAAACACACACACATATATAGTGCACAGTGTCCATCCCTGAAGCCAGGCTACAAGGCTAAATGGGACAGCTCATTGGATCAATACAGAAGATAAATAACTGCTTTATTATTAATGGGTTATATGTGGCCAAGGTCTATTATTGAACCCTGGCCTGACCTGACATAAAGAAATTGAAGTTTACTATCCCTGACCTAGATTTATTTAATCTGTCCATGAACATAGCAGTATGTTCATGGACCCATACAGTACCATTATTTTATCCATCGTTTATTTATTTTTTGCTCTACTTAGGATTTTTATTATAATTGTTACTTCTCTCAACTTGCTAGAGTCACATATGCAAAACCAATAAGAGATAAGTATAAAATCCCCAGCTAAATAATTCATTATAGTGTCATATTAAAAAATATTGATTTGGAATGAATTTGATTTTTCTCTTGTTTGTCTGTGGATTTTGTACTGGCAATTATTGTCCTTGACTGAATGTTATATCAAGTCATGAATGCTAATAGCCTGCTGCAGTTCCTTACAGGTGCTCAAAAGGTAGATTGTGATCTACAAACAAATCTAGAGCTTGTGGACCTTAGATCACAACAGTCCAGCATTATTCATAAAGAACTGCTAGCTCTCTGATACTTTCCTTTTTTTTTTTAGAATGATACAATTTCAGAAATGGGTTTTCTTAATTTAAGTGCCACACTACCTGTTTCTCTCTGTAATGTAATGCTGTTTCACCTGTCATGATAGTTGAGTTGGTAGATTGTGAAGTAATAATTCACTAGACTTCTATATAGCTAAATTTGGTCACCCCAGAGACTTGCCTGTTAAACTCCACATCTTATTGACACAGATTGCCCTCTCTTCTATTTGCAGGTTTAGACTGACTGGCTTTACCATAGAATATACTGTGGGCCAATGCCAGTGGTGTAACTAGATGTTACTGGGCCCCACAAAAAATTCATTTTATGGCCCCCAACATAACCACATGTTGCCCTTTTTTACCAATATATATTGAAATTGCTCATTAATTAGGGCCTCATGGGGCCCCTATACCTCCTGGGCCCCCCTGCAGCCGCAGGGTCTGCTTCCTCTGTAGTTACGCCCCTGGCCAATGCCCATCAAAGACAGGCCGATATAGGGCTAATCCAATTTTTCAGCCCTAGGGCCAAACGATTGTATTAAAACAATATCAATGGGAGCAGAAGCGAAGAGGACCACATCAACTAACCAATGTGGTCCTCGATCGCAAGGAAAAATTAAACCTGTCTGATCGATATCTGCCCACTTTTTGAGAAGTTATCGATCGGGCAGACCCAACCGAACGCCCCATACAGGGACAGATAAACTGCCAAATCCATATAAAGGGCCGATATCAGCATCTTAAATCTGCCCGTGTATGGCCACTTTAAGTTACAAGTAGATCAATCTTGAAAAAGATATTAATGTATTCTATCAAACACTATGGTAGCTAAAATATTGTACCTGTTTGGATGACAATAATAAAACAATAAAACCGTACAGCAAAATTTTTGGATGTAAGAACCACAATTTATTGTGACTGTGGTACCACTCCAAATAAACACTTACCATTGGGACTAATGTGAATGATATTTAGGGCCACATTTACTAAGGGTCAAATTTCGAAGTGCTAAAACTTTGAAATTCGACCATCGAATTGAAAAAATTCAATAGTCGAAGTTTTTTTGGTTTGAATTTAGCTGTTTTCGATCAAATTAAAATCGTTCGATCGATCGTAGAAATTGCTCGAATCGAACGATTCGGACGATTTAATCGATGAATCGATTTTCAGAAAAAGATATTTTGACTTCTAAAGACTTATCCAAATATTGGCTATAGGTTCTAGGAGGTCCCCACAGGCTAACAATTCAGCAGGTTTAAGGTGTCGAATTTCGGAGTTTTGTAAAGAAACAGTACTTCGATTTTCGAATGGTCGAATTTGTTAAGTATTTTCAATTCAAACCGAATTTTGGCATATTCGATGGCCGAAGTACCCAAACATTACTTCGAAATTCAAAGTTTTTGAATTCAAAAATTCACTTAGAATTCACTTCGACCCTTAGTAAATGTGCCCCATAATCCCTAAAGTGCTGTGTAATATGATGTTATATAAAAAAAGAGAATACCGTATATACTAGAGTATAAGCCGTCCAGAGTATAAGCCGAGGTACCTAATTTTACCTCCAAAAACTGGGAAAGCTTATTGACTCGAGTATAAGCCGAGGGTGAGAAATGCAGCAGTTTAAGGTAAGTTTCAATCAAAAAATTGAGGGTTTCTGCTACCATTGGAGGTGCCGGCGTCTCGTTTTTGGATGCCGGTGACCATTCTTGGACGCCGGCGAATATTCTTGGAGACTATTCTTGGACGCCGGCGACTATTCTTGGATGCCGGCGACCGTTTTTGCGCTTGACCTGAGTATAAGCCGAGGTAGAGTTTTTCAGCATATTTTGGGGGCTGAAAAACTCGGCTTATACTCGAGTATAATTTATATCACTTAGAGGCAGATTTATCAAAGGTCGAGGTGAATTTTCAAATTAAAAAAAATTCAAGCTATTTTTTTGTACATCGACTAGGGAATATTCTAAATTTCAAGGGATACATGTTTTTTCAAAATGAATCAATTAATAGTGCTACTCCAGCAGAATTTGCCCTGAAATCTAATTCTCAAAAGAACAGATTTTTTTTATATTCAATTTTGGGCTAGACATATTGTCCGTTTCCAAGCTGCCCCTGGTCATGTGACTTTTGCCTGCACTTTAGAATGGAAATACTTTCTGGCAGACTGTTATTTCTCCTACTTAATGTAACTGAATCAGTCTCAGTGGGACTTGGCTTTTACTATTGAGTGTTGTTCTTAGATCTACCAGGGAGCTGTTATTATGTGTTAGGGAGCTGCTATCTGGTTACCTTCCCATTGCTCTGTTGTTAGGCTGCTGAGGGGGAAAAGGGAGGGGGGGGGTGATATCACTCCAACTTGCAGTACAGCAGTAAAGAGTGATGGAGGTTTATCAGAGCACAAGTCACATGACTGGGGGCAGCTGGGAAACTGACAATATGTCTAGCCCCATAACCGATTTCAAAATTAAATATAAAAAATCTGTTTGCTCTTTTGAAAAATGGATTTCAGTACAGAATTCTGCTGGAGCAGCACTATTACCTGATGTGTTTTGAAAAAAAACATGTTTTCCCATGAAAATATCCCTTTAATTCGAATTTGAAAAAAAACTGAAAATTCGAATATCAAAATTTATTATGTACCCTCTCTTTAAAAATTTAACTTTGACCATTTGCCATCTAAAACCTGCCAAATTGCTGTCTTAGCCTATGGGGGACCTCCTAGAATCTATTTAGAGTCAATTGGTGGACTTTGAAAAATCAAATTTTTTTTTTTGGAAAAACTTTGATTGGAATTCAATCGAATTCGCTATTACTTTGATTCGTACAATTCGAATTCGGCCGAATATGGACCTATTCGATCGAAAACAGACCTATTCGGGCAAAAATAAATTTCAACTTCATTTCGGTTGGTCTTTTTCAATTTGAATTTTGAAGTTTTTCAAATTCGAAATTCGACCCTTACAATTATGCCCCTAAGTGTCAAGACAGATACATTTTTGAAATGGCCTACTGGCTGATTTTACAGGGGTGACTGAACCCTAATATTAGGAATGCGATATTAGGAAATCTGTATTTTTTTTAATTTGACAATAAAAAACAGTTTCTTCACAAACTATTTTACTAAATATGAGCTGAATATGAACCTTAAATTGCATATTAAAATTTGATCAATATACTTATGACTGTTTGTCTAATATTGTACATTGTAGCTGTAGCACTGTGGTACATGTGCTGTTTTGATTTCCATAACTTGTGGCTGTAATAAAAGAGTTTTTACCCTCCTTTCCAGTCACTAAAATGGGAAGTTCTGCAAATCACCCTGCAGAGGTACAGGGCTACAGGCTAAAGATGTTTTTCAGATGATATGTTTCTACTTTCTACACAAGTTTCCTAAGCCATTGGTCATACCTCCCAACATTTGAAAAAACATAAAGAAGGACAAAAACCACATGCGGTGAAATTTCTTCACCACACTCATTTTATAGTTTTATAATTACCGTGTCCATTTTAAAAATATAGCAGGTTAACAAAGTTTGTACACATTTGTGGGAGTTTTGGGGACATGTTTAATGTGCTATAACAGTTTTGCTAATGAAGCTGAAATTGCCCTTTAAGCTACGAGTCTCGGCTCTCCCAACAAACTTGCATATCTTAAATAGTTACAGTTGTATCTTTGCTTATCTTAAATTGTTACAATTGTTTCTTTGCTTTGTAATTGTTACAAATGTATCGAAGTGCAGCTGCTCAGTGTTCTGGCCTTTGAAAAAAGATCAAAGAGAAATTCAGGACATATCAGTAAGAAACCCAGGACTGGTGGCTGAGCTGTGAAAAACAGTAATGTCCTGCAGAAAATGGAATAGTTGGGAGGTATGCCTTAGTCACTGCTACAAAAACTGCTACAAAACACCACATGACATTAACCTATGTCCAAAGAATGGCATTATTTTTTTTAAAGATTTTATTTTTGTTTTTCTAATTTAATAAGAACATAAAATAACAACAAATACGGAAAAAAATTTAAGGAAAGTAGGAAAGATATAAAAAGAGAGATAAGAGGAGAGAGTCTCAAGGGCTATTTACTGTAAAGTCAAGTGATTTACACATCCACATCCAAGGGTATTATAGTCTCATCCTTGTGCAGCTATCCAAGAGCCCCATACTGCATTACATTTTTTGACAGCCTCTGGCTACAATAGTTAGCTTCTGCTTAGAAAGAGAATCATTAATTAACTTTTTTCAGAATTTGAGAGAAGGAGCTGTCATAGACTTCCAATGGAGTAGAATTGTTTTTTTAGCATAATACACACAATCTCATATGAGAATCCATAGTGATGTCATTTGTGATTCCAGGGAGACAGGTTAGGGGAGAATGTGTGTCAGGCAGGTTGAGTTCTGTCACAATATATTGTATAACTTCAGCCTAAAACTGTTGACTTACTGTACACTCCCAGAATACATGATAAAAGGTTCCTACTGCATTTCTGCACTTTGGGTAGTTGTCAGATGCTGTGGGATATAGATCAGCTAGCATGTATAGGATATAGTAGACTCTGTTAATACATTTGATTTGTGTTAATCTGTCCTTCATAAACATGGTTACTTCAGGAACTTGTTTTAGAGCATCTCTCCACATATCATCCTTCGATTCAGGGATGTCTCTCACCCATTTGTGCTTGGGTTTTTCCAATGGATCAGGGCCTGCCTGCAGAAGTATTGTGTAGCATTGTGAAAGTGGTTTTCGCAGATCTGGTTTGAGTAGGTATTTTTCTAAGGTCCTTTCTTTGGTCAATACTGGTCTAATAGGAAATTGTGATAGGAATGCTTGTTTAAGCTGGAGATAGCGAAACACCATCCTAGGGGGGAGGTTAAACTCTTGTTGTAATATTGGGATTTGTGTAATTTCCCCTACTACAATTATATCTTTTAAAACTTTAATGTCATAATTGGCCC
This sequence comes from Xenopus laevis, assembly GCF_017654675.1. Lineage (NCBI taxonomy): Eukaryota > Metazoa > Chordata > Amphibia > Anura > Pipidae > Xenopus > Xenopus laevis. The sequence goes on from NC_054372.1 coordinate 96,033,256, forward strand.
AACAGCTGACTTCCGGCATGAGTTGAAAGTGGGGTAGGTGGGTATTGCCCCATAAGGGGGTCCAGATTGACCATGTCTGGGAGGTGCCCATTACCATACTCTGGGCTTTCTGGAAGGCCCGCTTCACTGTGTGCATAGGTATCATATTATTGTAGTATTGGGATGGACCTCTATACAGCGACCTGGCCAACTATTGCTGCCTCGAGGGTCACAGCTTGGTTACCCAGTGATAAGTTAATCCACCATGTGCAAATACCAACTGGCTAACCAGAAAATATGATTTAAGAACTGGGAGTGTTAGGCCTCCTCCTGTTGTTGGGGCACACAGTGTTTTGAGTGTTATTCTGGGGTGTCCCTCTGCCCACAGTAGTTTCCTTAACAGACTTTCGACCCGTTTGAACCAGATAGTTTGTGGAGTGATGGGGGAGTTGTGAAGGGCATATAGAAATTTGGGTAGAAAGACCATCTTAAAGATATTCACACTACCAGGTAATGAAAGTGGTAAAGCTTGCCAGGTCTGCAGCTTTTCATTTAGTGACCTAACTATGGGGTCTAGGTTGAGAATGGTGTATTGTTGTAGGCAGGTCTGGACTGAGGATCAAAATAGGCCCAGGCATTTCATGTACACAGAGGCCCAAACAGCCCCCATCAGCCCACTAAATACTGACTTTCTATGGCACCTTATAGAAGCTCCTCTGGCATTTGCCAGAACCCACAGATTGCCAGTCCGGGCCTGGTTGTAGATCTCGCTGTATCACTACTTAAAACTGTCTACTACCTGCAAGTTGCCTACCTTCTTAGGCCTGTTCTCTGGGAAGGGGTCAATGGGAAAGATGACTGATTTACTTTCATTAACTTTGAGGCCTGAGTAGTCACCAAATCTGGCAACTGTTTGCAAGAGGGCTGGTAACGCATTGTTGGGATTTGCCAAATATATTAACATATCATCCGCGTATATTTTTTTTTTCAGTTTTTCAGTGATTGTCGAATGCCATTAGTTAATGAACAGATTTACATTGTAATATGTTTCTTCTCATGACTGAAAAGTAAAATTTGATATAGCGTATATCAATACAATATGTCATCATGCCAACTGCCAAAACAAGCAGTTGTGCGTGAAAGTTTGTAAACCCTTATAGCTATGTTCTATGTAGTTATAGCTACATATAACATAGCTACTTCTACATTAGTCACGTCAGAGTTGCATGACCTGTATGGGCTTTGTCTTTGGCCATGTGCAATTATATAGTCATGGAAATATTGTTTTTTTAAAAAAAAAAAACCCCTAATACCATAAGTAGAAAGTGTAGCATTCCATCTGCCACAGTCCAGAGGGAAACCTCTCCAAGATAGCCAGCAGATGTCTCTAACCTCATACAGTATCTTTTTTTCCAGGCACTACAGGTTTAAGATGTGGAAGTCATACATTTAACAACCATGCCCTACAAATATTTAGAGTACAACAGCTAATATAACAATTTGCTTTGTCATATACCCTGCGTTGCATCGAACAACTGTAGGCTTCCTAAATTGGTATCTACCCTCCTGGCTCTCTGTGGTCACGGGGTCTGCTGCACTAAAGTAACCCCACTGCATAATACATTGGACTTTCTCATAAAGGAACACATTTTTCCCTAAATAAAATATTATTTTTGGGGGGATAATGCTGAACATAAGTACATATTTCTCCTAATTAGTGCACACTAGATGCTAAATGCAATTTTATAATACTCTCTCTTTTGTTTCAGGCCTAGTATCACTAATACATTTCTACAGTTTTTCATGTTTGTTCTCTCCTTTACTGGTACTTCATTGGCTAAAAGGTCATATTCATACATTCCCCAGGTCTTCTGAACATTCCTACACAGTATCATTCCTGGTTCTTAAATACTGTAAAGCTTTCTCTGCTGGCATATCTACACATGGGGAGAAAAGGCTGATCTGCTCCCAACCACACCTCACTGTGTGTGTTCATGGGGTGGATTTATCATAGTTTATTATCACTAGCAGGTTGATGATAGGAGCAGATCGGCCTTCTCTCTGCTGGAGTATGTGTGCCACTAGCCTTACTCCTCTTGTGATAAACATGCTCTCTCTTGTTTTCTAATTTTTCCTCTAATCTTGCCTCCCTAGTAACCTTGTTCAGTTCTCATTAAAATTGACTTAATGGTAATATCCTCAATTGGTAGGCAAGTTTCTAACCCACCCAAGTTACACCTGAGGTATTGACTTTAGTCATTAATGTTTTTAGCCACATGCATTGGTTACATCGGTTATACAGGTATGGGACCCGTTAGCCAGAATGATCGGGACCTGTGTTTTTCCGGATAACAGATCCAATAGGCTGGTTTAGCTTCCAATAAGGATTAATTATATCTTAGTTTGGATCAAGTACAAGGTACTGTTTTATTATTACAAAGAAAAAGGAAATCATATAAAAAAAAATGGAGTCTATGGGAGATGGCCATTCTGACCTTAGGCTGTTTACTGGATAGAACTCGAAGCAGAGCTGCCAGCTAAGTAACACGGAGTTAACAGTGAGTAGGTAGAGAGTGAGTCAGACAGGCAGCAGATTAATAAAATTCCTAAGAGGCCTGTGCAGCACAGAAGCAAAACTCTGTAAAACTAAGCACAGTTGAAATGTGGAGGTTATGTAGAATAAAAATGCCTACAAAAATGTAGGACCACAAGAGAGTCCAAGAAATATAAATTCAGTCAACAATTAAGTCCCCATTCCCTATTGAGACCCTGAGGAGCCACCATGTTTGGCATAAAGATCCAAAAAAAAGCCTTCCCCATAGGCTAACATTGGCCTCGGTAGGTTTTAGGTGGCGAACTAGGGGGTCGAAGAAATTTTTAAAGAGACAGTACTTCGACTATCAAACGGTCGAATAGTCGAACGATTTTTAGTTTGAATCGTTCGATTCGAAGGTCGTAGTCGAAGGTCGAATTAGCCCATTCGATGGTTGAAGTAGCCATATTGAAATTCGAACTATTTTCCTCTATTCCTTCACTCGAACTAAGTAAATGGGCCCCATAATGTCATATGACTATTTTTCCCACAAAAACCTTAGGAGCCAAATTGGGTCCCACTGTAAGTAAGTACAGCGTTGCAGATTACTGTGGGACTTCAGCTGGGTAAGCTCCTCTGTCTTTGCCCAGTTGAGACGTCTGACAAAATAGGAAGCCCATCAATGATGTCAATTCAGATCTGCATTGAAAAACAGGACATTATATTCATGATTGTAATTTACTTTTTACAGATTCAAACCATATGGAATATATATATATATATATATATATATATATATATATATATAATATGGAGTATGAATAACACGTGTCTACTGGCAGCAGTCTATGTGGAATGAATAGTTAAGAAAATGATACAGAATGGGAAGACAGACTAACACAGCCGCAGTCTGCAGCTGATATAAGATTACTATGTTAATTAATGAACATTTTCCATGAGTTTCCAGGCCATTTTTCAGTAAAACAGATGGGACCTACCTATCAATATATGAAACGCGAAGAGAAAGATCAATACAATACAAGGCTAACATTACTGTAAAGTATTTCATTTACAATGTGCTGGCAGGCTGAGTACCGTATATACTCGTGTATAAGCCGACCCGTGTATAAGCCGAGGTACCTAATTTTACCTACAAAAACTGGGAAAACTTATTGACTCGAGTATAAGCCTAGACACAACTAAGACCCTTTATGCTACAATCACTACAGCGCAAACTAAATCACTGAAAATTTGGTCCCCCCCAGTGGATTTATATTACAGATATTTTTCAGCTGAGACAAAATATACTTTCCATTAGCAATTATACACACATAGACACACATATACTTTACACACACACTCTTCCCACAAAATAATCACACACACATACTATACACACAAACTCCCCACACATATACTATATACACACACAAACTCTCTACCCACACCATCATACACTATATACACACACTCCCCACACAATAAGTGAATGGGTGGCATGAGTGAATAGGTATGTGGGTGGGTGGGTGGCATGAGAGAATGGGTGGGTAGCATGAGTGGATGGGTGGGTAACATGAGTGGATGGGTGGGTAGCCAGGCACAATGCATCTTTGCACCACAGCAGACATACGGTAAACATTGGCCAAAGTAGGGTAAACATTCATTTTTGCAGCAAACAAATATTCAATAACAAGTTTTAGTGAAAGAGAGAGAGAGAGAGCGTGCGCGGCAGGCCACTTGACTTTACCTCAAAATGCGCATGAACCCGGAAGGTACGGCAGGCCACTTCACTTTACCTCCGAAGTGTGCAGGGGCCCAGAACGCGGGAGATGCTGGGGGCCGGTGATGTTACTCTCCATCCTGTGCCGGCCGCCCGGCTTCAGCTAGGGTAGGAGGATAGCGCGTCTTTTTTGAATTCCCCCTCGGTGCGCTGCGTGTAGCTCTTCACGCTGGGCTTCCGCCATTGTTCTTTTCAATGCGATGCGAAGTCTTCTGCCTTCTACCGTATTTCATCTAAAAGAGGTTACCCGCGTATAAGCCGAGGTCAATTTTTTCAGCACATTTCCGGTGCTGAAAAACTCGGCTTATACACGAGTATATACGGTAGTTCATGCTCCAAATGTTATCAGGAACTGAGTTTACTGTGACTGCTGCCCCTGGCATGGGCACTGAATGTAAGGCATCTGTACTCTATACTGTAGCCCAAATAAAAATAAAAGATTTTTAGCAACAAAATTAGCAATCAACCTAACGTAGATGACAATAGTACTTACTTAAGACTGCAATCCCAGTTTCAGTTGTGCTAGAATTGTCGCAGCCATTGCACAAATTTATATAATTCATTAAAAGTACTTGTGTCCAAGTCATTCCTTGCAGTTGTGTGTTTTGACAGCAAACACCAATGCACCCACTAGTATGTTCATGAATCGTGCATAATGTGCTAATTCATCCAGGGATGCCCTGGAGCTATCTCCACCTTAAAGATGGCAGTAGATTTAGGGTTCCCACTACATCCCGTGTCATAACATGCAGCAGAATTACACCTTAAAGAATCAGGTGCAGATTCAGGAAAATTGCTTCTGGCCGCCAATGGGACAGATGTAACAATGATTATAGTTAATATAGTAAAGTATTTCCCCCTCTTAAAATAAGTTTCCACAAGAAGGAAAGAAAGCGCCCACTGTTGGTAGGATCCTTCGTCTGTGCACAAATAACCTGCACTGATATTTACAGTAGAGTTTTGATGATATCAGGGCTAGAATTGGTGCTGAACTGCAACAGACCTGACAGTGGCTGGCTAGCTATACTGAGCCAAGGTAGTAGGTATTGCTCTAGGGATAGCATTGTACTGGCCATTGCCTTAAAATATCTGACACAACAACATACAAGAACCAGAAAAAGTACACTTGTATGGACTGGGATCAGAAACCAGACTGACAATACTAAGCCAAAACTGGTATAACAAAAGCTTAATGAGTCTAATGGGCTGAGTGAAAATCCAGTTCACCATTAATTGAACAGAGTAGTAAAAAATCAGGCTGAAATAAAGAACCTAAATACAGAATTTAGCAGATGGCTAATGCTAGCTTTCGCAAGATTAACGACTTTGAACTGGCAAAGCAAAGTATGGGGAAAGGTCAGGCCCGGACTGGCAATCTGTGGGTTCTGGCAAATGCCAGAGGGGCTGTATGTTTCCATAGAAAGGTACCATATAGTGGGCTGCTAGGGGGCTATTTGGGCTGGTAGGGGGATGTTTGGGCCTCTGTGTACTTGGAATGGCAGGGCCTATTTTGACTCCCAGTCCAGGCCTGGGAAAGGTTATAGGGATCCTGTCATCGGAAAACATGTTTTTTTTTCAAAACGCATCAGATAATAGTGCTGCTCCAGCAGAATCATGCACTGAAATCCATTTCTCAAAAGAGCAAACAGATTTTTGGAAATCTGACATGGGGCTAGACATTTTGTGACTTTCCCAGCTGCCCCTGGTCATGTGACTTGTGCCTGCACTTTAGGAGAGAAATTCTGGCAGGCTGCTGTTTTTTCTTCTAACTGAAGGAGTCTCAGTGGGACATGGGTTTTTACTATTGAGTGCTGTTCTTAGATCTACCAGGCAGCTGTTATCTTGTGTTAGGGAGCTGTTATCTGGTTACCTTCCCATTGTTCTTTTGTTTGGCTGCTGGGGGGAAAAGGGAGGGGGGTGATATCACTCCAACTTGCAGTACAGCAGTAAAGAGTGATTGAAGTTTATCAGAGCACAAGTCACATGACTTGGGGCAGCTGGGAAATTGACAATATGTCTAGCCCTCAAAATTGAATATAAAAAAATCTGTTTGCTCTTTTGAGAAATGGATTTCAGTGCAGAATTCTGCTGGAGCAGCACTATTAACTGATTCTTTTTGAAAAAATGTTTTTTCCCCCATGACGGTATCCCTTTAAACAGCCTTTCCTAACCTGAGAGGCTATAAGCAAATGTAGGAATATATAACGAGGGCAGAATATGTTAGCTGAATTGTGCTCATTAGTGAGGTACGGGCTGAGGTGAAGCCCACTGGTTTACCCATGGGTTAGGTGGGTTTTGGTTGAAATTTGGGTGGCTGGTTTGGGGTTAGGTGTGGGTCACACTCTGAAAATGCACACAGAGTCCTAAAATGCCAACTTTTTGGCTGGTTGGGATCCTTGCAGGTTAAGGTTTTATAGGTTTGGGGCAGGTGTGGGTTGAGGTTTTTCCTGATCTACACATTGCTAGTGTCCATGACTACTAATCCCATTTGGAATACACAGAAACAAAGGTGTGAGTGTGTGCTAGTTTTTTTTTTTCCATTTACCCTGCTTAAGGGGTGGGAGGCAGTCTCACTGAAATACACTGGCTAAAAAGCACCCCATGTGCCATGAGCATTAGGGAGTTTTCATGCTGAAGTTATGCCTGAGCAAAACCATGCTTGGCTGACCTTAATTTGAATTAAGTCAGATCATGACCCAGGCCTGCTAGATCATGCATCCTGTTGGCACTACAAGGAGAGTGTTGTTGCTAGATAGCAATTGCAAACTGTGTCAGTATGAGCTTTCACAGAAGGTAGGGAGAACAAATTAAGGGCACTGGCACGCAGTACAGTACAGAGCATTTAAAAATCCGTGTTTTTTCAGCTCAACTCATCAAAACACTTTGAATTACCCTTACATTTACACAGAATTTGGCTAGAACTGCACTTGATTATCATTTGGAAAGTTATCATAAAACATTTCCAAGTGATAATCACATGGCTTGCAGTTGCTCCATGCAGGTATAGGTGATTATCATTAAAGTAAAAGGAGGGGCTGTGTGGATCATTTTGCTACCCCCTTGCAGAGCTGGAAATCAGAAAATGGCTTGAATTGCCCATCTGCATTTGCTAGTTAGTATTTTACTTTGAACAAATGCCCCCAGCTCTCACAAGTATGGATTTTATAATGAAAAAGAGTCCAAGGTGACTGCATCCCCACAGCAGACCCACATAAACACAATTACCTATTGGCAGTACTCACTAAATATGGCATCTATAGTATAGACCAGCGCTGTCCAACTTCTGTGGTACCAAGGGCCAGAATTTTTCTTGTCTATGTGGTGGAGGGCCGTTAATGGAAGCCAGTGTTGACCACTGCCTCTTTTAAACTACACCCATTTAAACCACACCCATGTTATCTCAAGAACTTTTAAGACCATGTCCACATTAATGCTGGTAACACACCAAAAAACCAAATGGTTTGTGTTCACTGCAGGGATATCACTTATATTTTATATTTATGTGAATTGTATTTCTAATAATGCACTTATTGTTACTTTTTATTTCAATGACCCCTTGTTTGTTACTACTAATTTATTGTTTTGCTGTACAGTGCTTTGCCCTCAAGGAGCACTATACAAATAAAAATATACATACATATGTGAGAAAAGTAAGTCATACCCTTAAACATATCATAAACATATCCTTAAATCCATATGCCGCCTCCTCCTCTGTGTATAACACAGCACCCCCCCACACACGATTTTCAGACTGGTGTCGATCTTCCTGACATATTTGTTATCATGGTGATTGATAGTTTAGTCGATCGTACAGATTAGAAGATTTCTGTCCTCTAATTATATCTCTGCATGTATTGCCTATCTGACAATATCAATGGGTGACTGTCACTACTATTTGTTGGACACAACTTTCATACGATTGCTGTTACGGTCAGAATGGTTAGTGGCAGGACATAAGATTGCGACATACGACCATTTGTTGGATACAAGGCTAAAATCTGCACATCTATGGCCACCTTTAGGGTGTGGATATCTGTATTATTTGCCCCAGTTGGAAAAATTCTTGTTGCAGTAACCACAGAGGATATGTGCTTATGGGAGGCTCAGCCAGAACATACCATACATAACATAACATACCGGAACATACCTCTTTGGGACTTTTTTCAATGTAAAATCCATGCATTTGAAAGTATGGGGAGTATTACCTACATTTAACAGTTTTCAATCAACAGCATGTAAGCAGGTATAAATCCAAAACATGCAAATCATTAATTGAAATCATTTATAAAAACATGTTTATGTATCCTACTAAATATAACACTTTAGTCCAAAGGTAAAATATTATTCCATTTGTACAGTATCCAAGATACAAAACTCCAAACAGCTAAAGTCTTGAGATATGAATTATTTAGGAGTAGGAGTATTTTGACAGCCTAGTCAGCCCACTGTGATATGTGGGGATAACTGGTATTCTCTAGATGAAGCCACTTCAGCCAGAAAGGCCTGCCTGGAATGGATTAATCAAAATAATTTGTTTCTCTCCATACCATTGCCAAATTCCTCAAGGGCTGCCAAGTCAGCAGGAGAGCACCACCTAGTGTTTGATGTGTGAGCTTGGTAGTTTGGAGAACAGTGTAAGGAACTCACAAACCTAATTTAATAATTTTAAAGAAGGAGAGCAGCATTCTTTGATGTAAAATACAATTTGTATTCTCAACTTTGTTTCTAGACTTTTTGCCCCCTATACACCCCCCCCCCCCGAGTCTGTGAGCAACATATACAGGCAGTCCTTGAGTTACATACACCTGACTAACATACAACTCTTACACTTAAAATGAGAGGTTATTACAGTAACATACTGTGGTTTTTTAGCATTGAGCTTTAATATACCACCTTCCCCAATCCTCTCTGGTATGTGTTGTCTACTGCAGAGCACAGAAAGGTAAAAATAAATACTAAGTTAAGACAAACATCTGTCTAAGTTGCATTTAATAAGTAAATGTATATGTTTATAAGTTACATATAAATTAAACTTAAGAACAAACCTACATACCCTATCTCATATTCTCGTATGTAACTATAACTCTCTCTCTATATAGGCCATATTGGTCGATTCCTGTAGCCTATCTACTTATCCTGTGGATAAAAAACAGTTTAACTGCAATGCCGCATTTAGGCCCTTTGGGGCCACACAGTCTAATTCATGTGTCCAAAAAGCCTCCCTCTGGAGTAACATACGGTCCATATTCCCCCCTCTTGGGGTATCCAGGATACAGTCGATAGGCATGCATTTGAAAGAAGAGGCAGGGTATTTAGCTTGCAACCAGTGCTGAGCTACTGGTTGTTTGGATATATCCTGCTTTACATTTTTCTTTGGTTTAGGGTCCAATGCTGCCAGAATTGTTGAACGATGCTTACTAATCCTTTTACATAGTTGTCTATTTGTTTTCCCGCAGTATATAAGACCGCAGGGGCATTTGATTATATAGACCACATTCCGGGATGTACATGTAAGTCTATGCTTTTAATGTCATACGGTTTCCCAGTGTGTGGATGAAAAAATGTTTTTCCCAAGATCAGTGTATTACACATTACACAATTTCCGCATTGAAATGAGCCCATTTTTTGTACTCCCTTCTGCTTATTACCATATTTGCTTACCGGATCAGCAGATGACAGTAGCTCCTTAAGGTTCTTATTTCTCCTATAGCCGAACTAGATCCTACTTGTATTCACTGCGGTTAATTCCCTATCCGTTTTCACAATTGGCCAAAGCTGGAAAACAGAATTTTTTATCATTGGGGTACGGGCATCATAAGTTGTGGTGTAATATAGCACATCATCCTTATTCTCCCTCTTTTTCTGATCCATTTCACCCTTCAAAACCTCCTTTCTGTCAAGGGACATAGCCCACAATTTGGCCTCATTAATCACTATCTCAGGGTAACCCCTCTCCAAAAATTGTGCGGCCATTGTATTCAAAGCTGCTAGTTTCTCTTGTTCTTTACTGGTAATTTGTATGACCCAAAGCATTTGCGACCTTGGGAGTGAATGCAGTAAATGTTTTGGATGGCTACTTTTATAGTGTTCCTATTGGTGGGCTTCTGGTAAACCTTAGTCTGCAGACAGTTTAATTCCCGATCCTTATATATCAAAGACATGCACAGTTTCACGCTTAAAAACATTTATTGGTGCATATAAATTGTGTGTGAATTGAATATTAACATGTTATTTGTGGTTTATATGCACCAATAAATGTTTTTAAGCGTGAAACTGTGCATGTCTTTGATATTTACCCTGGTTTAATTGGACCTGTGCACAGTACTCGCTGTATAGACAGCAGCTACCCCATAATTGATTCCCGATCCTTATATACCATCACATTGAGGAATTGAATAGACTCCACATCATAATGTAAAGTGAAGCGTATAGTTGTGGGTAACTTATTAAGATCCTCCACAAAGCCATTCAGGTCTTCCTCTGGCCCAAACCACAGGAAGAACAAATCCTCTATAACGTCTATAGTAGCCTCCATACTTGTGAAAAAAAACATGATTCAATATAAGAATACTGTGTCTCATATTGATTCATGAAAGCATTAGCATAAGAGGGGGCCACATTAGAGCCCATAGCTGTCCCCAGAAGTTGAAGATAAAATTTTGTGTCAAACTTAAAGTAGTTATTCTTGAGTATAAACCCCAATAATTCCAAAATAAATTCCACTGGTGGTCCCTTGTAAAGTGTGTTCTCGCACATTAATTCCCTGGTGGCTTATATACCTGCATTGTGTGGCATACATGTGTAGAGGCTATTGACATCCATAGTCACCAGGATAAAAGATAAATCATTCTGGTCAATGCTCTCTATCACATGGAGAAAACCAGTAGTATCTTGTATATAGGAACCAATATCCTGTAACAATGCCTGCAATAAAGAGTCCACATATCTGGCTACTTTGTCAGTTTGTGAACCCACCGCTGAAATTATGGGTCTCCCTGGCGGATTTGTAAGGTTTTTGTGGATTTTTGGTAGAGAGTACATAACAGGTCTAACCAGATATTCCACGTACATTGCATCCCTCATTTTTTCCGATATCCAGCCACTAGTGCAGCCTTCCTCCAGGATTTTATTCAGCTGTGATTGAAATTTAAGAGTAGGATCAAAAGTTAAGCGTTGGTAGCGTTTTGAGTCAGACAATTGCGACAATAATTCACTCCTATAATATGAGTAATCTAGAACCACTACGGCACCACCCTTATCAGCAGGTTTTAATATAATGTCAGTCCTTTCCCGTAAAGATTTCAAAATTGCCCGTTCATCCTTTGTCAAGTTACCCCTATGTTCAGCGAGTTTAGGAAATTGACAGACCGTTTTGTTCAACATCCTAGAAAACGTACGTAAGGATGTATTAACTGTGCCAGGGTCAAAGTCACTTTTCATATTAAGGGCAGGGCATAATTCCTCAGTTATCGTAGGTTCAGGCTTAGCTTTAAAATGCTCCCTCAATCTGAGAGTGCGGGTAAATTTATAGTTGTCCACCACATTCCAAAACCTATGCCTTTTAGCTGAGGGTACAAAGGACAACCATCGTGTTAAAACATTTATCTCACCTGCTGAAAGTTGGTGGCTCGATATGTTCACTACTTGTCCCGTTTCGCTAACCGGCGCGGGGGTCTCCCCCGTGCTTTCCTCCTGGGGTGTTTGCGGCCACCGCGTCTGAGTTTAGTGTGCCCCCTCCATCCGGTACATTCCTTGCATCAAAAAAATCCTGCCGTGCCATCTGTGTGATGTTGCTTCGTTCCTCTTCTGAATCAGCACTGCTGGACACGTATCCTAATGGTCGCTGCACTTTCCGCATTATCAGTCTGCGTCGCATTCCCCCAGCTCGACCTCCATGGCGCCAATGATACACCCAGCCGTCCATGTAATCCTGTTGCACGCGTAGCCGTTTAGATAAAGGCAAGTATATCGTTCTTGTATGATAAATGCATTTAGTATAGATTTGTCTGATGGAAATCGTGTAGTTGGATACTGGATAATATGGTTAATTATTATGAGCATAACTTAAGGAGGGGTCTTGAGCCATGTTAGACTAGATACAGATGTATATATTATTCTATATTTTTATTGCACATTGCACTTTTTATACACAGGATTCACAATACTTTACTAGTATTCGGTTTCTAAAATTTTACATGATATTACAACTGTATCTTAATCACCTTTGACAATTAGTAATAATAAGTGTGGATTTTATATGACTTTGCATAGCTTTTAAAATATTTATATTGCACTGACCACTTTGATCAGGTGATGTCACTTCCCTAATTGGTTAATCACCATTGGCTATTTAAACTTGTTGTAATGAGAGGTGTGTTTGCCTTGAGAAAGGTCCCTAAGAGGACCGAAACGTCACGTTGGCTACATATGCACACGTGAATAAATTGTTTTTTCACTGAAACCCTGGTGTTGCTGGTCATTTATATATAGAAAATGGAGGAAACCAGCACTCACGAAAAAGTGTTCAAAATCGCCTGGGTGCAGTCCTTTACGTTGGGAATGTACAGGGATTGTAGAGACCCCACTCACAGGTCTTAGATATGCAAAAACAAATTTTATTTTTATTTCCACAAATAAAAAATTGATCACCTAAACAGTTGGAACACTTAAAAGTTGTCTATACTATGTATACCCCCTCATACATTATTGGTCCATTCAGTTCACAAGTCAATTATTTAGATACTGCACAGAAATGGCCACTTTTATTCTATCATGAAGCCTTTATATTGTGTTTGATATTTACTGGCACTGCCCCCTAACATTATCCTCTTCCTCAAAGTGAAATAGTTTTCTATATATTTTGATTTAGTTTAGTATTTTAGGTAAAATTTGAATTTTAATAATATGCCGAAGCCTTCTAACAGTACACATTGCTTTCATCTGCCTAGTACCACTTAAAAGTTGTAAAAAAATAAAATATGTTATTAAAAATATAATCTGTAAAGCTTTTAAGACCAGAATTTAAAGAGTTTGGTATGTCACAGATATTAATATGGTTGATCCTGCATCAGGCTACTGTCACGATGAGCGCTCGGCGCTCCCTACCTTACTCCTGGCGCGGCGGATCCAAGATGGCGGCGCCCAGGACTACACGTGGGCGCAAGGAAGCCGGCGCAGTGACGTCACATGCTGTGGCGCCAAATTCAAACTTAAAAGGACGCCGGAAACCCGGGTTCGATGCCCGAGTATAGCTCAATATTATATTGTGTTCCTGGGTCTCCCTGCTTGCCTGTTTTACCTGTTATTGATCTTCTGCCTGTTTCCTGACATTTGAACCTTGCTGCCTGCCATCTCGAACCCTTGCCTGGACTAGACCTCTCTATTGGATTTCCCTTGAATTGTACTTTGCCTGGACTCACTGGAAAAGGACTTCTCCTTGATCCTTACTACACCCCCCTGTGGGTGCCGCAGGCCCCCGCTGACATTATACTCGGGCCATGGATCCTACTGAGGAAGCTACGCCTGATGTCGGACGTGCGCTCCGCGGACTGGCATCCCGCATGGAGGAATATGAAGCCCAGCAGTACCGCATAGGGCAGGCACTCGATACCCTTCTCTCTCGTGTGCCTCCAGCGACCCCTGCTTCCCAAGCTGCTGTAAATCCTCCCATGGCGGTCACCTCGTCCAACGCAGGTTTCTCGTCTGGTGAGCCTCGTATTCCACCTCCTCCTCGCTTCAGTGGGGACCCACAGGAATGCAGAGGTTTCGCTACACAGTGCCAGATCCAGGTCGAGTTTCAACCCTCGCACTTCCCCAATGAACGTTCCAAAGTGGGCTATGTAATGTCTCGTTTGATGGGCAAACCGCTTGAGTGGGCAACATCTCTTTGGGAGAAGAATTCTCCACTGACTTTTGACACTAAGGCTTTTCTTCAAGCATTTCGTACTGTGTTTGATGCCCTGGGTCGGGTCACTAATACGGCCTTATAGACGATGCCTATAAGGCCATATTCTATCAAGGTCTGTCTATTCGCATTAAAGATGATCTTGTCTCCAGGGAGTTCCCTGACCTGCTGGAAGATCTGATTGCACTATCCATTAAGGTGGACACTCGTCTCAGAGAGCATCAAGTAGAGAAGGAGCATTGTAAAAGATTTCAACCCTTGTTGACACCCCGCTTCCAAAGGCCTCTCTTGTACACTCCAGCTACTCAAGCTTCTACTTCTCCTCCGGAGGAACCGATGCAAGTTGGAAGGGCTCGTCTCTCTGAACAAAAAAGGCTCCGTAGACGTACGGCTGGACTTTGTCTCTACTGTGGTGGGCAATCCCACTTAGCTGTCTACTGTCCTGTAAAGTTGAAGAATGTTCCTACTGGAATTTCTTTTATCAGTGGTGTTTGTTCCAAGTCCTCTGAAAACTCTCATCAGTTTCGTGTTCCTTTGCAGATCCTGCTAACCTCCAAGTCAATTCCTGTTTCGGCCTTCCTTGACTCCGGAGCTGCAGGAAACTTATGGACTTGGCTTTTGCTAAAAAGATTGGTGTTCCTCTATCCTCCGTGTCTCCTCCCATACGAGTTTTCGCCATTGATGGCAGACCCCTCTCCACTGACACCATCACTCTGTCTACTGGTGAATTATCTGTTCAGACTGGAGTACTACATCGGGAGAAGATGTCCTTCCTGATCATCCCTTGTCCCTCCACTCCGGCCGTGCTGGGTTTACCATGGTTACGACTACATAACCCTTCCATTGACTGGTCCTCCGGCCAAATCTCCCATTGGAGTCTACATTGCCAAGGACATTGTTTAATTTCTCAGCCCATCCAACGGGTTACAATTTCTTCAACGAACTTATCCTCCTTGCCCTCTGTCTACAGGGACTACTCCGATGTTTTCTGCAAAAAGTCAGCAGAATTCCTTCCCCCGCATCGGCAGTATGACTGCCCCATTGACCTCCTTCCTGGAACCATGCCTCCCCGTGGGCGGACTTACCCTTTGTCTCCTGTGGAGACTACTGCCATGAAGGAGTATATCTCAGAGAATCTCCAGCGAGGTTTCATTCGTCCTTCCACATCCCCAGCCGGAGCTGGTTTCTTCTTCGAGATGGATCCTGCCAAGGTATCAGCTATCCAAAAATGGCCAGTCCCCCAGAGTACCAAGGCGATCCAGAGGTTCATAGGCTTTGCGAATTATTACCGCCAATTCATTAAAGGCTTTTCTTCCCGCATTGCTCCTATCCTCTTCCTCATCCGCAAAGGAGGGAAGCCCAATTGTTGGCCTCCTGTGGCCCTTGAAGCCTTTCAGTCCCTGAAGGATGCCTTCATTTCTGCCTCTGTTCTTCGACACCCTGAGCCTCACCTACCCTTCTTCATTGAAGTTGACGCTTCTGATGTCGGGGCAGGTTACATAGTTACATAGTTAAATTGGGTTGAAAAAAGACAAAGTCCATCAAGTTCAACCCCTCCAAATGAAAACCCAGCATCCATACACACACCCCTCCCTACTTTTAATTAAAATTCTATATACCCATACCTATATTAACTATAGAGTTTAGTATCACAATAGCCTTTAATATTATGTCTGTCCAAAAAATCATCCAAGCCATTCTTAAAGGCATTAACTGAATCAGCCATCACAACATCACCCGGCAGTGCATTCCACAACCTCACTGTCCTGACTGTGAAGAACCCTCTACGTTGCTTCAAATGAAAGTTCTTTTCTTCTAGTCTAAAGGGGTGGCCTCTGGTACGGTGATCCACTTTATGGGTAAAAAGGTCCCCTGCCATTTGTCTATAATGTCCTCTAATGTACTTGTAAAGTGTAATCATGTCCCCTCGCAAGCGCCTTTTTTCCAGAGAAAACAACCCCAACCTTGACAGTCTACCCTCATAATTTAAGTCTTCCGTCCCTCTAACCAATTTAGTTGCACGTCTCTGCACTCTCTCCAGCTCATTTATATCCCTCTTAAGGACTGGAGTCCAAAACTGAACTGCATACTCCAGATGAGGCCTTACCAGGGACCTATAAAGAGGCATAATTATGTTTTCATCCCTTGAGTTAATGCCCTTTTTTATGCAAGACAGAACTTTATTTGCTTTAGTAGCCACAGAATGACACTGCCCAGAATTAGACAACGTGTTATCTACAAAGACCCCTAGATCCTTTTCATTTAAGGAAACTCCCAACACATTGCCATTTAGTGTATAACTTGCATTTATATTATTTTTGCCAAAGTGCATAACCTTGCATTTATCAACATTGAACCTCATTTTCCAGTTTGCTGCCCAGTTTTCCAGTTTAGACAGATCACTTTGCAAAGTGGCAGCATCCTGCATGGAACCTATAGTTCTGCACAATTTAGTATCATCTGCAAAAATAGAAACAGTACTTTCAATGCCCACCTCCAGGTCATTAATAAACAAGTTGAAAAGCAAGGGACCTAGTACAGAGCCCTGCGGTACTCCACTAACAACACTGGTCCAATTAGAAAATGTTCCATTTACCACCACTCTTTGTAGTCTATCTTTTAGCCAGTTCGCTATCCAGGTACAAATACTATGTTCCAGGCCAACATTCCTTAATTTAACCAGTAACCTTTTGTGTGGCACTGTATCAAATGCTTTAGCAAAGTCTAAGTAAATCACATCCACTGCCATCCCAGAATCGAGGTCTCTACTTACATTCTCGTAAAAAGAAATTAAGTTAGTCTGGCAAGATCTATTACGCATAAAACCATGCTGGCACAAACTCATAGTATTATGATTTGCTATGAAGTCCAGTATCTTATCCTTTATTAACCCTTCGAAAAGCTTTCCTAATACTGACGTCAGACTAACTGGCCTATAGTTTTGAGGCTGAGAACGGGATCCTTTTTTGAATAGAGGCACCACATTAGCAATTCGCCAGTCTCTTGGCACAATACCAGATCTCAATGAATCCTGAAAAATTAAGTAAAGAGGTTTGGCAATCACAGAGCTAAGCTCGCTAATTACCCTGGGATGAATACCATCTGGCCCTGGACCTTTGTTAATCTTAACCTGTTCAAGTCTCTTTTGAATTTCTTCTTGTGTGAACCATGCATCATTAGTTGTATTACTAGAATTGGGAGTGTTAAGAAGGAAACCTTCACTTACTGGTTCTTCATTTGTGTAAACAGATGAAAAATACGAGTTCAGAATCTGCGCTTTTATTTTGTTTTCATCAACCAGCTGATCCCCCTCTGATAGTAAGGGTCCCACCCCTTCCTGCTTCATTTTTTTACTATTGACATATTTAAAAAATAATTTGGGATTTTTTTTACTGCTTGCTGCAATATCCTTTTCTATAGCAATTTTAGCTTGCCTTATAGCTTCTTTGCATGATTTATTGGCCTCCTTGTACCTTATAAATGTTTCGGCTGTACCAGCTAACTTGAAAGCCTTAAAAGCACGTCTTTTCTTACCCACCTCAACACCAACGCTTCTATTGAACCAAAAAGGTTTTGCTTTGCAACGACGTTCCTTGCTTACAAGTGGAATATACTGACAAGTATATTTATTAAGCAGCATTTTAAAGACTTCCCATTTTTGTTCTGTGTTTAACCCTGTGAAAAGCATTTCCCACTTAATATGTTGCAGAGATGCCCTTATACTGTCAAAGTTTGCACGTCTGAAATTTAGTGTTTTAGTTACTCCCTTATAGAATTGCTTCTGCAACAGAATCTCAAAGGAGACCATGTTATGATCACTATTCCCTAAATGCTCACCCACACAAATGTTAGAGATGAGTTCAGTATTGTTAGTTATTACAAGGTCCAAAAGAGAGTTATTCCTAGTAGGTTCTTGAACGAGCTGGAATAAAAAGTTGTCATTCAGCATATTTACAAACCTACTAGCTTTTTCTGTCTTAGCAACCCCATTACCCCAGTCAATGTCTGGATAATTGAAGTCACCCATAGCAACAACTTGACCCAGCTGTGAAGCCGCTTGTATCTGCAAGAGTAGCTGGGCTTCATACTCGACACTTATACGAGGTGGTTTATAGCATACACCAATGATAATTCTTTTTGATACCTTTTGCCCAGTCGAAATCTCTACCCAGAGTGATTCTACACCCTCACCAGTGCCAGCTATTTTTATTTCTTTAGCGCATGGCTTTAATTCAGGCTTTACATACAAACCCACTCCTCCACCCTTTTTAATCCCTCTGTCCCTCCTAAAAAGGGTGTAACCATTTAAATTCACAATCCAGTCACATGTTTCATCCCACCAGGTCTCAGTGATACCAATTATATCATAATTTTTAGAGCATGCAATTAATTCTAGGTCTCCCATTTTACCTGACAAACTCCGTGCATTTGCCAGCATACAGCGGAGGTTACTACTTTTACTTTTGAAATGTGCATTACTTAGTGAAGAATTATACGTTAAGTTAGTATTATTCTGTTTTCCTTGTAACAGAGGGACCTCCTTAGCTGGTAAACTGTATGCCCCCCTCACTCCTCCCCCATGACCCCTTACTAACCCCACTACCCCGTCTACACTAGCTTCCCCATAATCCTTTATCTCACCCACCCCCCTCTTGCCTAGTTTAAACACTCCTCCAACCTCTTAGCCATTCTTTCCCCTAGCACCGCGGACCCCCTTCCATTGAGGTGCAAACCGTCACGGCTATATAGGTTGTACCCCAACGAAAAGTCAGCCCAATGCTCTAGGAACCCAAACCCTTCCTTCCTGCACCAAGACTTGAGCCACGCATTAAGCTCCCTAATCTCCCGCTGTTTTCCTAAACTTGCACGTGGCACAGGCAAAATTTCAGAAAAGATTACATTGGAAGACCTTTCCTTGATCTTAGAGCCTAGATCCCTGAAATCATTCTTTAAGGTCTTCCATCTACCATTTATTTTGTCATTAGTACCGATATGCACTAAGACAGCTGGGTTGTGCCCAGCCCCACCCAATAATTTGTCTATCCGATCAACCACATGCCGAACCCTGGCACCAGGTAGACAGCAAACTGTTCGGTTGTAGCGATCCGGACGACAAATTACCCTATCCACTTTCCTAATAATTGAGTCCCCTACAACCACAATCTGCTTAGGCCTGACTCTACTCTCCCCCCCACCACTACTAGAGAAACTGGTCTCCCGGCTGTTAGAGAGATCAGCCCCATCTAGAATTGCCAATCCAGAGTTCATACTCCCATCATCTTCACACAATCTGGCAAATTTGTTGCGATGTATAATCTCCGGATCAGCCTCCATTTTCCTTTTGCCCACCTTAGATTTTCTAACTGTCACCCAGCTAGCTGCCTCAACATCCTGCTGCTGTTCTGTTCCCCCCAAACTATCTGACCCCGCTAGGTCCTGCTCAGTGAGCAAAAGACTCCTTTCAAGATTGTCAATCGACCGCAGTGTTGCAATTTGTTGCTCTAGTGCTCTAACTTGAGCCTCCAAAGTGGCAATTTGCTCACATCCACCACAGAGGTAAGCATTTTGGATCTCTTGTTCCAAATCTGCATACATATGACAGACTGTGCACTGAGTCAGACCTTCAATCTTGCTAGCACTCATTATCCCAGTTACAGATCAAAACAGGAAAAAATATAAATAAATATATAGAAAAAAAATGAGGGTTTAGAACAAACTTTTGACCTACAGTAGTTTGAACCTCCTTTAGTTTTCAACTCCGGTGTTTGTAACTCCACTTACAGATCCCCCACTTAACTCCGGTGTTTATAACTCCACTTACAGATCACCCACTTAACTCCGGTGTTTATAACTCCACTTACAGATCACCCACTTAACGAGCAAACACTTAAGAGAAGCTAACACTAGAGCAAGCTCCACTGGAGTCCCAGGGGTTCTATTTATACAGTCTGTTCAGGTGCAACTAATCAAACCCCACCCCCTCAAACGGAGGGAAAACTGCAAAGTAAAGCAGGTTGTGACAAACTTGCTGTAAGCACACTAGCACACCAAACTTTGCTGTTTAGCACCCAAGACAGAAAAAAAAAAAAAAAAAAACCTTTTAAAAAAAAATTAAACCACAGTAGTTAAATATAAACCTTAATATAAAAAAGCAGTTAAGAAATACTTATCCTTTTCAGATGATTTGTTTGCTTTAAGTTGCTTTAAACCTGTCAGCAGCCTGATTCAAACAGACTCACTGGAGTCCCAGGGGTTCTATTTATACAGTCTGTTCAGGTGCAACTAATCAAACCCCACCCCCTCAAACGGAGGGAAAACTGCAAAGTAAAGCAGGTTGTGACAAACTTGCTGTAAGCACACTAGCACACCAAACTTTGCTGTTTAGCACCCAAGACAGAAAAAAAAAAAAAAAAAAAAACCTTTTAAAAAAAAATTAAACCACAGTAGTTAAATATAAACCTTAATATAAAAAAGCAGTTAAGAAATACTTATCCTTTTCAGATGATTTGTTTGCTTTAAGTTGCTTTAAACCTGTCAGCAGCCTGATTCAAACAGCTATCCTTTCCCAGAGACATGCTGCAGATGGTAAGCTCCATCCGTGTGCATACTTCTCCAAGAAGTTTTCCTCCGCCGGGCAGAATTACGACATTGGGAATCATGAGCTTCTGGCTATCAAACACGCCCTCGTGGAATGGTGTCATCTCTTGGAGGGTGCACCTCATCCGGTCACGATTTACACTGACCATAAGAACTTAGTGTTTATACAATCCCTCAAGAGACTAAACCCCCGTCAGGCGAGATGGTCTCTCTTCTTCTCTCGTTTCAATTTTGTCCTGACGTATCGTCCTGGGACCAAGAACCGGAAGGCAGACGCCCTGTCTCGAAGTTTCTCCCCAGAGGACCGCCTTCCTCTAGAGCAAGATCCTATCATCCCTCCATCCAGGATCATCGCTGCTGTATTACCCCAATTCGCTGAACAAATCATGTCTTGCCAGTCTGCCGCTCCTCCAGATACCCCCATTGGAATGGCGTTTGTGTCCCCTGAGTTACGCCTTCCCATCCTCCAGCAGACTCATAGCTCCAAACAAGCCGGTCACCCAGGTTCAGAAAAGACTCTTGAGCTCCTTCGGCGCCTAGTTTGGTGGCTGACCATCCGCAAGGATGTCAGAGACTTTGTCGCAGCTTGTACTGTTTGTGCCACCACTAAGGCTAGCCACTCTCGACCCTGCGGTCTTCTACAACCACTACCAGTACCCTCTCGTCCATGGACTCATTTGGGTATGGACTTCATTGTGGGAACACTGTCATTTGGGTGGTAATAGACCGCTTCAGCAAGATGGCACACTTCATTTCCTTAAAGAAACTCCCCTCTGCTGTGGAACTGTCTCTTCTCTTCATACAGCATATATTCCGTCTACATGGCTTCCCTGTGGAAATTGTCTCCGATAGGGGATCCCAGTTTGTCTCCAGATTTTGGCGTTCCCTATGTAAGTCTTTGGGGGTTTCTCTTCAGTTCTCCTCTGCCTATCACCCTCAGACTAATGGGGCAGCGGAGCGAGTGAATCAAGCTCTTGAACAATTTCTGAGAAACCATGTTTCCCTCTGCCAAGACGACTGGTCAGATCTACTCCCGTGGGCGGAATTCGCTCACAACAATGCCAATCACTCTTCTACTGGAAGATCTCCTTTCCTGTCTGTATACGGTCAGCATCCTCTAGCCTTTCCTCAGGACTTTCTTCTCTCCGACGTTCCCGCTGCTGAAGATCATGCAGCTCACATGTCTGCCATCTGGACTGCCACTAAGTCTAATTTGGAGAAGAGCTCCCTGGTGCACAAGACCTTTGCTGATCGTAGGAGAAAGCGTTCCCCTCCATACAAGGTTGGTGATAAAGTCTGGCTTTCTTCTAGGAATATCCGCCTGAAGGTTCCATCTCCTAAATTGGGTCCTAAATTCGTGGGTCCTTTCTCCATCTCTGAGGTGATCAATCCTGTGGCTGTCCGTCTGCAACTACCTCCTGAGATGCGGATTCCCAGCGTATTCCATGTTTCCTTGTTGAAACCTGTAGTGTCCAATCACTTCTCCTCTGGTCAGTCCCCTCCTTCTGCCATCCTCGTGGACGGTCAGCAAGAGTACGAAGTTGAGAAGATTCTGGATTCTAGACGTACTAGGGGATCTCTCCAGTACCTCATCCAATGGAAGGGCTTTGGTCCTGAGGAATGCTCCTGGGAGAAGGAATCGGATGTGCATGCTCCCCGCCTTGTGAATATCTTTCATAGTCTGTTTCCCCAGAAGCCTCGTCCTGGTGGTCCGGTGGCCCCCGTGGGGTAGGGGGTACTATCACGATGAGCGCTCGGCGCTCCCTACCTTACTCCCGGCGCGGCGGATCCAAGATGGCGGCGCCCAGGACTACATGTGGGCGCAAGGACGCTGGCGCCGGAACGGTGACGTCACGCGCTGTGGCGCCAAATTCAAACTTAAAAGGACGCCGGAAACCCGGGTTCGATGCCCGAGTATAGCTCAATATTATATTGTGTTCCTGGGTCTCCCTGCTTGCCTGTTTTACCTGTTATTGATCTTCTGCCTGTTTCCTGACATTTGAACCTTGCTGCCTGCCATCTCGAACCCTTGCCTGGACTAGACCTCTCTATTGGATTTCCCTTGAATTGTACTTTGCCTGGACTCACTGGAAAAGGACTTCCTCCTTGATCCTTACTACACCCCCGTGTGGGTGCCGCAGGCCCCCACTGACAGCTACAACTTATAAGAGGTAACATATTTTCTACTGATACTCAGAATAAAACGTTACTCATCTTAAGCCATGGTCAACCAAAATACTGTTGTGAAGCCAACATTACTATTTCCATTTAAACAGCAAACCTGTTGCTAAGGGCAATGGCACGAGTGCGATAAATCTCCTCTTCTTTGGGGGCGATTAATCTCCTACAAAGTGGTAAAACATATGCGGCACCAAAGTCACCCTAAATTGCTTCTCGGGTGACTAATCTCCTTGTGTGCCATTGCTCTAAAACTAGAAAGAGTTATTTATGATAAGGGTCCTTTATTGCATCATGTAAGTTATCCATAACCTTGATTCTAATGGGAATGGGAAAGTGGAAAAACTGCATTAGGTGCATGTCAGAAGTATTACTGTACAATGAGCTTACCAATTACCATGTGCTAAACATCTGTGCAACATTACATACTTGGAAAAATATGGTGGTGAAGGTCCAAAACAATCAGCCATAATTTTTGATCTAGTGTAGTTAAAGGGGAAAATAGCAAAGAAAAGGGTAGAAAAGATCTCTGCTCTCGAAACAAGTTTGGCCGCTGCTGAATCACTATATACTCAACACCCCACCAATGAGAATCGGGACATTTGGTTACTTAAAACTCGGGAATATCAGGAGTGTTTGAGACAGCAAGCACATAAAAGTATATTATACACTAAACATAAAGTAAAGTTGCTCAGTTTGGGGACAAAACTGGACACCTTTTGGCATTGCTGTGCAGGGAGATTTCCCCATCTACAGCAATTTTGAGTATTTGTAAACGGGATGGTGTCCAGGTGACTGATACTCAGGAAATAAACGACACATTTCGAACTTATTTCTCGGATGCCTATGCGTCCAAGGTAGCATATTCGGAATCAGAACTTCACACTTATTTGGACGGGGTGTGCTTCCCCACTTTGTTGGCTACGGATAGAGACCTTCTGGACAGTGCAATAACTGAACAGGAAATTGAAGATGCGATAGGTACATTCCCTTCTGGTAAAGCACCGGGTACTGATGGGATCCCCATAGAGGTATATAAGCAATATAAAGAAACTATGATTGCTAGACTGAAAGGTTGTTATGATTATGCTTTGTCTACCACCTCCTTGCCTCAATCCATGATGGAGGCCCTTATAATATTAATTCCTAAAAAAGGGAAGGACCT
The DNA here is from genome assembly GCF_017654675.1 of Xenopus laevis. NCBI lineage: Eukaryota > Metazoa > Chordata > Amphibia > Anura > Pipidae > Xenopus > Xenopus laevis. The sequence continues at coordinate 96,057,392 of NC_054372.1, forward strand.
CACACAATGTGAATCTTATCGTCCGATATCTCTGTTAAACTGTGATATAAAAATATTGGCAAAAATTCTGGCCCTCAGACTTAATAAGGTTATTCTTACATTAGTACATGGGGACCAGACAGGGTTCATGCCGGGCAGGGCAACCACTATAAATATCCGAAGACTTTACGCAAATTTACAAATGCATCACGTGAATGCTGGAAAAAGAGTTGTCCTGTCTTTGGATGCTGCAAAGGCATTCGATTCGATTGATTGGGAATTTTTGTGGGAGACTCTTAATAGATTTGGCTTTGGGAAGCAGTTTATATCCTGGGTGCAATTGCTCTATAACAGCCCAAAAGCTAGGGTATGCACGAATAACCGAGTTTCAGAACCCTTCCTGCTTGAAAGGGGCACGAGGCAGGGTTGTCCAATGTCCCCGGGTCTGTTTGCCCTAGCTATAGAGGTGTTGGCTATTATAATCAGGACAGACGCAAACATTGTGGGCTGCAAGTATAATGGCATAGAAGAGAAAATTTCACTCTATGCTGATGATATGTTGTTGTTTTTAGCCGACCCAGCAGATTCACTGGCGCAGTTGTTGCATGTCATCAACACCTATGGCACTTTTTCTGGTTTGTTGATTAATTGGAGTAAGTCCCACATATTTCCATTGGATGCCTCTGCCCCTCATCACCAAATATCCAATCAACCCTTGCAATGGGTAGACAGCTTTTAGTATTTAGGCATTCGCTTTGCGAAAAAACAAACCCACTACTTAAAAGATAACCTAGAACCGGTGCTTTCCAGAATTGGTAGTCAAATGAAGGCATGGAGATCCCTTCCTCTGTCACCACCGGGCAGGATAGCCATTTGTAAAATGATTTTCCTTCCCCAACTTTTGTACATCTTCGCGAACTCCCCAATTTATATACCCAAAAAGATTTTTGCCCGCCTAGATTCTGAGACTAAAGCTTTTATTTGGGCAGGCAAGCATAGTAGGCTAGCATACACTGTACTGCAACTCCCCACTATGGAGGGAGGCCTAGCTCTACCTGAGTGGAGGTCCTACTATCTGGCCTCGCAATTACAACATTTTTTGCCTTGGATCAGGGGGGATCTGACGGATGCTTCCAATAAAATATTACGCACTTGCTGGGGTAACGAGGCAGTACCTCTACTGATTTTTCTAGAAGCAGCAAACAATTTTGCCCTCCTGCTCCCAATTATTAAAACACTCCTTAAAATATGGCAGGTGTCACATACACTTATACAGTACCAAGGGATTTCACCCAATACCTCTCTGTGGGAAAATGAGCGGCTTCCCCATCTGAACACTTCCACATTACAGGAATACTGGCACCCGCAAGGTCTCCAAATAATAGATGATTTGTTTATTGAGGGAGTATTCAAATCCTTTCCACAAATGCAGGCTGATTATGGGGTTACATCTAAGGCATGGTTGCAATACTACCAGCTTAACCATGCGATCAAGGCGCAATGGCCAGTCTCACCTGTTAACATTGTTAAATCACCGGTTGAAAATATATTGGACTACCTGGTCACTATATGTAGAACTCATCCTTTGGCTTGGATTTATTCCGTTCTACTTAAGAATAAGAAGCACACGCCCAGTAATGCTAGGTCTAAATGGGAAAGTACTGTTCCTGATTTGGAAGATGAGCAGTGGGAGGAGGCACTGGAAGCCCCTAGCCTAGTGTCATTTAATGTTAGGAGTAGATTCTCACAAATACTTATCCTACATCAGGCATACATTACCCCTACTCGCCTGTATAAAGCGAAATTAAGACCGGATGATTGCTGTCCGAAATGTCAATTGCCTGGTGCAAATTTTTTTCACTTGCTGTGGGCTTGTCCTACTGTAACACTATTCTGGGTTCGTGTTTGTGAAATTCTCACCCAAATCACTGAGCTGCAGGTTACTGCCACACCTCGATTATGCTTGCTGGGAATAGTATCACATCTCACTAAGTCACATTCTATGCTTACTCTTTTACGGGAAACACTGTTTCTTGCCCGAAAATGTATTGCTCTAAAATGGCTTGCAGGGGAACCCCCTCTTATAGCAATGTGGACAAATTTGGTACAGGAACATCTCACATTGGCTCAACTGGTGTACATGCAGAGGGAAAACCTGGGCAAATTTGAACTTGTATGGCAACCCTGGTTGGACTCTCCCATGTACAAGAATTGTAACCCCTGAACCGGCTAAACTGTAACTTGTCCTTTGCAACCTTCTACTGCTTGAATTTGTAGTGTTGTGATTTCTGTGCTTGTCAGACTGTTGGGAGGCATTTTAATGCTTCTTGTTATTACCCACGACTGCTTGATATGTAATTTTTTTTTTTTTATTGCTTTTTATTTCTGTATTTGACATGTTTGTTGAAAACAATAAAAATTATTTAAAAAAAAAGGGGGAAAATAGAATAATGCTAGAAAAGCTGTATTTTGTATAATAAACATAAACATGAACTTACTGCACCAGAAGCCTAATTAAACAAATGATTTATATTTTCAAAGTTGGCCGCAGGGGGTCATCATCTTGTTACTTTGTTAAACATATTTGCAAGATGAAGACCCTGCACATGCTCAGTGTGGTCTGGGCTTCAGTTGGGCGGTTAAGCTTAGGGGTCGTCATAAAGTATCAAGACGGCACAAGTCAAATATTTTCTGCCATACTAGCCGATACAGCAAAACTAATTAATAATCAGAATATACAGACTGCACTGGGTCTGCGGATACAAATCTCTACAGAGTTGCAGGCTGCTCTACAGGGAAACATACAAAGCTGCTCAAGTTCTGGGAAGTAAGGTGGGGAGATCCCCCCTGCCGTTTGAAAGTATGATTGTTTCCCTGCAGAGCAGCTAGGGACCTGAAGTTTTCTATCCTCAGCAGTCAGAGCAAGTAAATGAAGGGGGAATTTCACTGCATACAGTCAGGTTTATTATAAAAAAGGTACACATTTTTTAAATAAAGTATATTGGAGATAGATTTATTTTTCATTAAAGAAATTAAAAATGGGATTTTATTTTTTTTTGCCTTTACATCCACTTTAAAGTGTCCAAACATGGGCAAGTCATTAGCTATCAATGGGGCCACTCTTGAAAAAGACAGCTGTATTTTGACCTAGGTATAGGCTCACTGAATTCTGCTCAGGGCATATTTAGATATTGATTGGGCTGGGCAGGATATCCCATTACCTATAGCGCCAGATGGGACATAAAATATGTAAAGTTATTTTGTTTTTGTGAGAACAAAAAATACAGGTGTGGGGTCCATTATCCGGAAACCTGTTATCCAGAAAGCTCCAAATTACGGGAAGACCATCTATCATAGACTCCTTTTCATCCATATAATTCCTTTTCTCTGTAATAGTAAAACAGTACCTTCTACTTAATCCAAAATAAGAAACAATTAATCCTTATTGGAAGCAAAACCACCCTATTGGGTTTATTTAATGTTTACATTATTTTCTAGTAGATTTAGGGAATGGAGATCCAAATTACAGAAAGATCAGTTATCCAGAAAATCCCAGGTTCCAATCATTTTGAATAACAGATCCCATACCTGCAATCACTTTTAATTCATGGATCCATTTGTTTTGGCAGTTCTATTTGTGCCAGATAGCTTTTGCTTCTTAAATAAAATCCTATTGGTCAATGGATGCATCAGCCTTTATTGTTTTTTGTTTCTTTCTCTCTTTTAAGTGGCAGGGTTGTTAGGTCATCGTTAACAGTAGCATAAAAATAAATCACTGCTAATTTTCTGCCATGATGCAATTTTATGCAAATTTCCCTGTGCCAGTATTCTTTAAAAGGCATCTAACAAGGGCACAAATGCTATACCCACTAAGGGTGTGGGCTAATAGAGACTACAGTCTAGTTGTGGGAAACAATACAATTTTTGTCAGAAAATGACCCAACTCAGTAATTTAGGACTGATCATCTTCACCACAGTTTCCCAGTTTGTATGTCACAAGTATAAATAATGAGCCGGCCAAGCTCCCTCCCACTGTGGCCGGCATGTTGTTTGAGAGATGCATTTTCTGGCAAAAATATTATTTTCCCCAACTGAAGTATTAGTCTGCACCTAGGATGAAAGAAACAGTTTTGCTATATGATGGATTCCACTCACTGCCATTTGTTGGAACACACTGGCATGTACTACAAAGCACAAAAAAAGATACTGGGAACAATTTGTTACAATACCACTTAACTAATTACTAAATACAACTAAATACTAAAAGTAATTTTTTGAGGGTGAACTACCCATTTTAAGCTTTCACAGAGGGTAAAGAAGATTAAAAAAATGATACCCCTGTCTCTCAGAATATTGTGAATTTAAACTTTTCATTTGAAATGGGATTTTGCTGTTTTATTGATGTCATTTGACTGTTGAATGCAGCACTGTCTCTTTTTTAAAACACCAGAAATGTTGTGAACTAGTCATGTTGCCTTCAGCCAGCCACCTTATGACTCACACAGCATATCCTATGTGTGTCGAAAGAATAACAAAATAACACTAACAGTATAAATGCTGATTTAGGGGACACGTCTTTGGTTTAATAGCAACAGCCATGCAGACTTGTGTGTCAACCACTGCCTTGCTAAGTATGCTGGGAGGGGTAAATCACAAAGGGTTACACTACATCTGGAAATTAATCATGCAAGTAGCAAACTGCCAGGGACACACAGGAATGTGTGGTATTGCCCCTTGTGCTGTCTTCAGCAGAACAATTAATAGAATGGATAGTAAACAAGCATCAGGCTAATGAGCTCATTAGTGGTTTTTAGCTGTCAGGATTGAAATCCTTCTGTAGATGTGGTGGATTTGCTTAGTTATGTGATCAGGAATATAAATAGTTCTTGAAACAGGCCATAGTAAATAAACTTATGGGATTAACGCCTCCTACAGGATCTTAAGTATTCCTGCAAGATATACCATTGCTGTATCCTTTTAGTCTCCCAAGAAATCCAATTATAAGAGGATTCGGATGGCATGCTCTGTGTGTGGTAACTGAATAACGAGATTACAAGACAAAAATTAGCATGTCTGCCAGGGATTCAGAGGAAGCACCTTCAGCTATAACAGTATCAGAATTTCATCCTTCAAAGTGATTGCATTATGTGAAATGTAGTTCTCTAAGGCAAGAATACATTTCTGCTTCAGCACAATGTATAACAAATGTTATGTTAAGTGTTTTCCAGAAAATATACAAAGACAAAAAGCATCTACTATTAAAACAGTGGATAATACAGTATGTATTTTACAGACTCTACTTATAATATGCCCAAAATGATTTCTATAAAGCAAGAATATCCAGGGTGTAGCCCTCTAGCCATTTCTGAGACTAGAGAGCAACACTCAGGTATAAGATCCATTATCTGGAATGCTTGGGACATTGAACGCTTTCTGTATAAGTGATCTTTATGGATAACCATTCCTTCAGGTCTGCTAAAAATCATTTAAGCAATACATAAACCCAATAGGCACTATATGGATCTATGCAGCTTATTAAGGTTAAAATATACGATACTGTTTTATTATTAACCACTTTCAAAATTGAGGGACATCTCCAGGTAGTACAGGTATAGGACCTTCTATCCAGAATGCTTGGGACCGGAGGTTTTCCGTATAACGGATCTTTGGATCTTCATAACTGAAGTCTAGTAGAAAGTCGTGTAAACATTAAATAAACCCAATAGGCTGGTTTTGCTTCCAATAATGATTCATAATATCTTAGTTTGGATCAAGTACGATGTACTGTTTTATTATTACAGAGAAAAAGGAAATACATTTTAAAACTTTGGGTAATTTGGAGTTTATGGGAGATGGCATTTCCATAATTTGGAGCTTTCTGTATATTGGGTTTCTGGATAAGAGATCCCATACCTGTGTTGAAGGAAAAGGAAAGGTCTTTTTATTGGGGTGCCAAAAGTTAGGCACCCCCAAGTGATCGGTGCAGTTTTCTCTTAATAGGAGCACCAGCCTGGGGTTTGTACTTACTGTAAAATCCGAACTGTCAGTGCAAACGTGTGGGTTATGTCTATCCACCTCTGGAGGCAAGACAGAAGAATAAAAAAACACTTGACCCCTCCTCTAGTATATCTAGTCTGGAACCACCTCTCATCCCCAGTTCGTTTATAAAGCTCAATGAGGTGGAATATCTCAGAACGAAGAGGAGGAAACCCAGATCAAGAGGTAGTTATGAAATAAAGATAGAAGAATGTATTGTCCACAGACCCATACTAAAATCAGCCTGGGAGGGACTTATTGCACTGACAGTTCGGGCCTACTAAAAAAAGGATTTTACGGTAAGTACAAAATCTTCCTTTCTCTAGTTGGCCCTCCTGTCAGTGCAAACGTGTGGGGACGTCCCAAAGCTGTCCCATAATATTTAGGGCGGGCAAGAAAACAGTTCAATATAGCTATAACCCTTTACTCTGAAATCATTAAATACCAAACCCATGTGTTGTGTAATGCTCAAACTTGTATTGATAAAATAATGAAAACATTTACTGAATCATCATTCATCTTGTATGAATAAACCATGAAAACATCTATTGTGTTATCATTAACTCATTATCAATAAAACGATGAAAAACCTTTACTGTGTCATTATTAACTATAAAGTTCAGGAAGTATGTCTATGAATATCATGTCTTTACTGTTGTGGCCAAACACAGCCGAATTTGAAGCAAAAACATGCAGTTTATAAAACTTAATGAAAGTATTTGGTGACGCCCAAGTGGCTGCCTTGCATATCTGTTCAGATGTAGCCAAATTCTGAAGAGCCCAAGAAGTACTCTGTGACCTAGTAGAATGTGCTTTGACCCTGAACGGTTTTGGTTGCTGTTAATTGTTTCTTCTAGCCATCTGGCAATGGTTCGTTTGGAAATTCCGAACCCCTTGCGTGCTGTGGAATAGGAAATTAACAGGGAGTCGGATTTCCGAAAAGCCGCAGTTCTGTGTAAATACGTTTTAATTGCTCTCACAACATCTAACTTGTGCAGCTCTGACTCCTTGTCATTAGCTGGGTTAGGACAAAACAATGGTAAAATCAGTTTTTGATTAATATGAAAACTTGAAACTACCTCTGGTAGCAATTCTGGTACTGTTCTGAGAACCACTTTATCCTGATGGAGAATCAGCCATGGTTCTTTGCAAGATAATGCTGCCATTTCTGACACTCTCTTTGCCAATGTAATCGTAATAAGAAATGCCACCTTCAGGAACAACCACTTTAGCTCACATGAAGTGATGGGCACAAAAGGGTTTTTTTGTAGTACTGAAAGTACTAAAGGTAGGTCCCAAGAGGGAGTAGGGTCTTTGAATGGGGTCTAGCATGTAGAACTCCCTGAAGGAATCTCTGAATGGTAGGATCCTCTGCCCACCTAACATTAGATCGTGCTGAGAGGGCCGAAATCTGTGATCTTAGTGTGTTGAGTGCAAGACCTTTTGTAAAACCATCCGTGAGAAATTCAGTGATCACTTGTGTGGTACTGTCAGTCCAGATTAACTGTCTGGCTGAACACCATTTAAGAAAAGTACTCCATACCTTGTGGTAAGCTTTGCTGTAGAAGGTTGTCTGGCCTGAAGTAGTATCTTTATAGTCGCTGGAATGAACCCTTTCTGTGCCCATAGCTGGGTCTCAAGAGACAGTCCGTTAAACTGAGCATGTTTAAGTTGTGGTGTCTGGCTGGACCTTGTATTAGAAGATCCGACCATAGAGGTAGCCGCCATGGTCTGGCTACTGACATATTGATTAGGTCCGAGTACCACAGTCTGTTTGGCCAATCTGGTGCAATGAGAATGTTTGTGGTCTGTTCCTGCTTTATTTTGGCAATTATTCTGGGCAGAATTGCTAGTGGAGGGAAGGCATACACTTTGTAGAAGTTCCATGGAATCACTAGCGCATCCATAAATGCTGCTCCGGTGTCCCTGGTCCTGGAGCAATAACATGGAAGTTTGAAATTTTGTCTGGATGCTAAAATGTCTATGTCTGCTACTCCACACCATTCCATCAACTGTGAGAATACTTTGTCGTTGCAAGGCCCACTCTCCCTGGGCTATCGTCTGTCTGCTGAGGAAGTCCGCTTCCCAGTTCAGAACTCCAGGAATGAATATTGCAGATATGACTGGGACTGTCTTTTCTGCCCATGTCAACACCTTTGCTACTTCCTGCATTGCCAGGTTGCTCCATGTCCCTCCTTGCTTGTTGACATATGCTACTGCTGTAGCATTGTCCGATTGCACCCGGACTGGATGCGATCGGAGCTGGTCTGACCAGCCGTGTAGCACTAGGACAATTGCCCTCAGTTTCAAAATGTTGATTGAGAGTTGCGATTCCTGTTGTGTCTACCGATCCTGCAGGGTAAGTATGCGGTATACTGCACCCCACCCAAACTTGCTGGTGTCTGTTGTGACCACCTCCCAGTCTGGCTGGGCCCAGCTTCTGCCTGCAGTCAGATGTGTACGGACCAAAGTAGACTTGTTCTGGTTATTTCGATATAGGAATTGTCTGTTGCAGTTCCTGATGGTTCTTGTTCCAGTGTTGGAGAATTACGTTGTAGGGCCCTCATGTGGAATCTGTCATACGGTATGGCCTCCAATGCTGCCACCATATAGCCAAGTAGCTGAAGGCAATCCCATGCGGACACTGAGTGCTGGTAATCAATGTCTGAATCTTTTCGTCTGTCAGTTGGACTGTTTGGTTCGTGGAATCGAACAGCAGGCCTAGGAACTGAATCCGTTGTGCCGGTATGAGACAGCTTTTGTGCCGGTTTATGAGCCAGCCATGCTGTTGTAATACTCATATGCAAACATTTGTGTCTGTTGCAATTTGTGTTGCTGACTGAGCTTTGAGAAGCAGGTCGTCTAGGTAAGGTAAAATGTGAATTCCTCCACGTCTCAGGTATGCCATTATTGGCGCTAAGATTTGTAAATAGCTTTGGTGCTGTACAGAATCCGAAGGGTAGAGCCGTGAATTGAAAATGTTGGTCTTTGACTGCGAACTGCAGGAATGGTTGTGACTTTGGATGGACTGGCACATGCAAGTACGCATCCTTGAGGTCGATCGAGACCGTATAATTGTTGGCTCCATGAAGACTATGGCGGAACGTACTGATTCCATTTTGAATTTGTGGTTGTAGACAAAGTCGTTTAACTGTTTTAAATGGAGGACTGGTCTGAAGGAGTCCTCCTTCTTTGGTACTAGAAAGAGGTTGGAATAGAAGCCTCTGAATTTTTGCGAATCTGGGACTGGTGTAATTACTCCATCCAGTAGGAGGGAGGATACTGCTTCGTCCAGTGCCAGCTGTTTTTTTGGGGGGACCACTGATGAGGCAAATCGCTTTGGTGGACGTGATGAGAAGGGAATCTTGTATCCATTTTGAATGATCTGGAGGACCCATTGATCTGTGACATGTGTCTCCCAGGTAGAGTGGAAGTGGCTTAGTTAACCTCCCACTCGAGACGGAGTGTAGTCATGAGGATATTGGCTTCTGGGAAGCTGGCTTCCTAGATTGTCTAGCTGGATGTTGCCATTGTGGTCTGGTCTTCTGTGTGCCCTGGTTTGAGTTGGTGCTTCTGAATGAAGAAGACCGAAAGGAGCGAAAATTCTTGTTCTGGGATTACCACATTCTATTATTGGAGAACCTGTGTGCATGATCTGGTCGCCCTTTTTTTCCCATGGAAAGGAAGGTACTCTTACCTCCTGTAACGTCTGTAATTATCTGTTTCAACACAGGGCCAAACAGGGAATCTCCTGCATATTTGAGATTGAGTAGTTTGTTCTTGGATGCGGTCGCCTGTCCAGTGACGTAACCATAGAGCCCTTCTGGCGACAACAGTACTAGCTGTGGCTTTTGCTACTAGCCTTACTATCTCTAAGGCTGAATCTGCTAAGAATGCTACAGTAGTGTGTAGCTTGTCTACTTCCGAAAGCCAATTGTTGTTATGATGAAGGTGGTTGATACAGTAGCTCCTGAGCCCAATTTTTTGCTGTGCGTGCTAGTCCTGCTGCTGCTGGACGCAGGATTGCTGTGGATTGAGAATATGCTCTTTTTAGAGCAGACTCTAATTTTTTGTCCATTGGGTCCTTAAAAGCTGCCTCTTCTGTGGGTAGAGTAGTGCCACTGCTGAGTCCACTCTTGGGGGTTTATCCCATATTTTGCATTGTTCTACTGGAACGGGATAAGTGTTATAAAATCGCTTGTTTAAAGTCGAAGTTAAAGTCGGCGGTTGTGTTGCGACCATTCAGCTTCAATGGCTTGGGAGATAGCTTTGAACACCGGAAAGGATTGTGTCTTTCTCTGGTGGACCCCTACCAATTTATCAGCTTTAGACATTGCTACAGACTCAAAAAGTTTGGTTGAGACCTCTGGTCTGGCAAAAGTATTTGAATGTTTAGTTTCAGAAACATGGCAGAGTCTGAATTTTGGTGATCTGATGTCTGCCGTTCAGATACACTTGGTGGTGCCGTCCCCTCCTCGGGAAAGGAATCCTCAGGTTCTGAGGAGTCTGATATGATGTAATTCGCGCTACGGAACGTAATGACGTAGGCACGTTTTTGAGCCAAGATGGGTGCCTATAGTGAATGCGCCTGACTGTTGTGCGCCTGTACTTTGGTGCCAATGACCGCACTCGCCAGAGAAGGAGGGGGGAGGGTTCTGTCTACTCTCCCATAGTCTCCAGCACCTACCAAGGTACTAAGTGCTTACCCCACAAAGTCGATCTCTCTGTTGATTCAGTTCTGGTGCTTCCATTTGCTGCAATCTGCCAGCAAAGAGGGAAAGACACATCTCGTTGGGAGACAGCTCTGCATGCCTCCAATCCTATGTTCCCTACAGGGAGAAAATAGTTAAGGGTGAGAAAAAAACAAAAGGAAAAATTATGAAACAACTCTTTTCTGTCCTAAACCTCAGAGGCAGGACAAAGAACTGGGGATAGGAGGTGGTTCCAGACTAGAGGAGGGGTCAAGAGTTTTTTTTATTCTTCTGTCCTGCCTCCAGAGGTGAAGATAAACATAACCCACACATTTACAGTGACAGGAGGGCCGACTAGAGAAAGACTTTTCCTTCTCCTTTAACAAACTGCAATGTGTTTTTATCAGCAGTGTAGGAATTGTAAGCTATAAGACTCTCTTTACTTTCTCTTCACCGCCTGTATAATTCCATATATGCACAGTATGTAAGCTGTATGCAATTTTCAGTTGTGCAGCACTGGTGGATATGTTGATGCTTTATAAATCCTGGTTCATAACAAAGTTAGTAATACTAATGCTTTTACCTGCTGAGTATTGTAAGAATTAATTTGCTGCTATACAGTTGCTGCAAGGTACAGGCTTTGAGACTGACCAGGGTGAAGAATCGCCCCTGTCATTGTGAAAAGGATTATATTGACTCACTGCTGCCAAATTAATTACAAGTAGCTAATCATCTACCTGGAACTGTTAGGCCTGTGTCTGTGTAGTTTACATGGGAAGTGTCACTAAAGATATGCTTCAAATGAGGCTTACAAGTGAATCGTGCTCATGACATGCAACTGTCTAGTGTTCCTACCAACACAAAAGACGGATATTCAAATGTGTTGGTTAATTGTCCCTCAGAGCTTTCTGTGTAACACTGTTCTGTGTGTGACAGATGCAGCAACTTACTGATTCTTCACTGCATTAAAATAGTTCAAAGTTTAAGCACATTTAATTTCTCCCAACATTTGAAAAACGGAAGGAGGGACAAAAAGATCTGCTGACATTTTTCTGACCCTGCCCGTTTTATGGCCACACTCCCTAATTGCCATGTCCAATTTACAAAATTTGGCAGGTTATGAAAGTATGAACACATTTCTGGGAGTTTTAGGGCAAGGTTTTACGTGTTATAACAGTTTTGCTAATGAGGCTGAAATTGCCCTTTAAGCTGTGAGCCTCAGTTTCTCCAAGAGACTTGCTTAGTTACAATTGTATCTTTGCTTATCTTAAATAGTGTAAAGGTGTATATAGGCATACGCCACTCCTTACAAGACCCAAAAGGCTTTATTTAAGTATAAATTTTATTATGTTCTGGCTGACCCAGACTGGGCCTCAAACGTCACAGTTGCCAACATTTTGGAATTGTTAGGGACAAGTTAAACTTCTATTTCTACTTATAATTTAGTAACAAAGGCAGTTTGGGTTTATGTACAAAGTAGATTAGGAAAATGAAAACAAACTATATGTTCTACATTTGAACACAGGCCATATGGCATTTCAGTGTAATGGGATCCGTTACTGGAAACCCATTAGCTGAAAATCTCCAAATTATGGAAAGGCCGTCTCCCATAGACTGCATTTTATCTAATTAATTCAATTTTTTTTAATTGATTTCCTTTTTTTCTGTTATAAAACAGTACCTTGTACTTCAGCCAAACTAAGATACAATTAATCCTTATTGGAAGCAAAATCTGCCTATGGCTATTATTTAATGTTTCATGATTTCTGGCAGACTTAGGGCAGGTCACATGGGGCGTTTTTACATTGCGTTTTTATTTACTTGCACAAATACACATGAAATGAAGCCCTACTGAAAATAATGGAATACGCACTATAGCAATTCCCACTGGACGTTTGCGAACCAACATCCGCCATGACACGCCAGCATTTATGTTTATTAGGAGAAACGCCAATATGCCAAGGAAACCGCATATTATTGAGCTCTATGGGATCCGCAGGTTTGAAAATACATTTCTCTGAAATACGCAGCATATTTTCAATATGGCGGCCAAACACTTATGAAATGGATTGAGTATATATGTATTTGTGGCGTTGTCAGCTGGTGATGTAATTACACTGCGTATTGACCATCAGTCCGGCTACATTTTGCCCGTAAATTGCTTGTCCGCTTAACTTTTTTTCACAGAAGTTTAACAAAACCCTTCTGAGCTGAATTGTGGGGAATGAGAAAAAAACAGAAATGCATGTTGGAAAAATAAAACTACTGGTTGAAAAACGCACATTATCGTGTTCATGCGGTTTCATTGGTGTATTTACAATCGACTGTAAAAAGCCCCGTGTGATCTTGCCCTTAGGCTTAGGGTATGAAGATCCAAATTATGGAAAAATCTTTTATCTGGAAAACCCCAGCTCCCCTACTGTGCTTATCATTTTAAGCAGAAGAGGGGGTACCAAGGAATGTAACCACAAGCTGAACCAAACCCAATATGCCGAAGAAGGCAGCTCTTACCTGCTTTTAGTACAGTTGCAGAGCAGGTTATTTTGATAGAATAAGTTATTGTAATTGGGCTCTGAGAGCAGGGGTGTAACTACAGAGGAAGCAGACCCTGTGGCTGCAGAGGGGCCCAGGTGGTATGGGTGCCCACGAGGCCCAAATTAATGATTAATTTTAATAAATATCGGTAAAAAAGGACAACCTCTGGATATTGTGGGGGCCCTAAATTTATTTTGCTGTGGGGCCCAGTAACATGCTCTGTAGCTTATTTTACTTTACTGTTTTTTTAGACAACAAACACATTCTTATTGCGTTTCCATACAAAACTGTCTGTCGCACAGTACCTCACGTCGCTCTTTGTTTCCCAGTTACCGCAAGTCTAGTCTGACCCCCAAATGCGTACAAGCTTCTTTCCACCCTCTACCTGTCTTAATGACAGTGAAAACGCCTACTAGCCGTCAACCCCGCCTACTCCCTTTGAGCCGCGCCTTCTTGCTCGATGTCACTAAATAAAAGCTCAAAATTCTCAGTGTCACGCTGGCTGGTTGCTTTACTTTAGCCACGCCCCTTTATCCCAGCGCTGCGCCTTGCCCTATAAACAGAGCGACGCCGTTTTTCATTGGCTCCTACAAAACTACGTTCGGCCAATGTAAATATCCCGCTTTTCCCTTACTTGTTCAGAATTGGTGTAACTATAATAAGGGCCGACCCATCCCTTCTCATTGGGTTTACTTTGCCATTTCCTCCCCTCAGTGAGTATTGGAGTTTGCTGGTGACGGTTCACGCCTGCCCGTGTGTCCCCGCCCTGCGGTCCCTCCCTCTCTTTACTCCGCAGGTCCCCGCTGCCATGGACGGGCGGGGAGGCGGCGGCTGCAGCGCTGCGGGGATGCGGGGAGTGGAGGCAGCGGCGGCGGCTGCGGAAGAACAACAGCCCCGGGGTGTGGGGAGACGTGGGACCCGGAGCCCGTGTAGCTCAGCAGGGACGCCGGGCACTGGCAAGGGCAGTCCCAATGGGGAGTGCAGGAGGGAGCTTTCCGAGACGCCGCCCCGGGAGCACAAGGTGTCCTTTTCTATCGAGCCCCCACGGGGGTCCTCACCCGGCAAGGAGCCTGAAGATGGGGATATCGGGGAGGATGAAGCCCGTTCTGGGTTTATGCAGCGCCAGCTTTCCGCTATGCTCCAGCCCGGGGTCAACAAGTTCTCCCTGCGGATGTTCGGCAGCCAAAAAGCAGTGGAAAGGGAGCAGGAGAGGGTGAAATCCGCGGGGGCTTGGATCATACACCCCTACAGCGACTTCAGGTACCCCACCCCTTCTTTGGGCAGGACGGCAGTCCGTAGTATTAGGGTTGTAGGCAGATTAGGGGCAAGGATGGAGAGAAGCAGCAACAAAAGGGGCGCGGACCATTTTTAAAGGGCAAGTTTTAGGGGTCTCAGAAAATGGCCAATACATCCTTAAAGTACAATCGTTCAGTTAATGCCCCAGTGGCCATAGTCCGTGGGCTATTATTGAGGGAAGGAACAGCTCGCCCAGATTGGGTTTCATTTGGAGATGGCATCAACAGGAGGGTCAGTCGAAGGTCACAGATCATGACAGATTTCTATCTTTATTGAGCAGCTACAGAAGTTGACCTGCTAAGGCTCAGCTCTCTGGACTGTAGCTCACACAAGTACACAAAATGACTGTGTTAACACAGCTGTCAGGGGATGCTGGGAAACGTAGTTCTGAAACAGTCGATGCTGCGTGTCCTTTAATGAGAATGCATGCAACAGCTATTTGTAATCGGCTCATCTCGGGAAGGCTGAATTTCCCATGTTGTGTATGGCAATCCTCTGCATCAGATGAGGCCTTCTCCACAGGTCGTCTTGGCACTGAATGGGTTAGCCTTTCTCTCTCCGCCCATAGCCGATTTATTTCAAGGTTGCAATGCTCTTGATATGTATGTGGGCTCCAGCCATGCATCACCTGGAGTACCATCTTGCAGCCTAACAGGCAGGATGGATGACACCCTTTTTCATTTATCTGCTAGATCTTTCCCTGGAGAATACTACTAAAAATTGCAGGGTAATATGCTCTTATTGTAGGGAATATATCCAAGATGCTCATACAGAACCCCTCTGAGACATACAGTGACTATCTGCAAATGTATTTCCTATTATTTCTATGTGTAGAACCTTTTTCTATGAGCCCTTTTCATTAAAATCATGTTAGTGCATTTACTTTGCTTGGAATTCTTTTTGGGTATATATCCAAGTTAATGCCAGGCATAGGCTGTTTCCCCCCTGTCAGCCAGCTCCTATCTACAGGCGTATTTAATTGTAAAGGGAATGTATAACTTCATAAGATTTCATGCAATTATACATTTTCTTTTCCTCAAATGGTTACCTGTTCCATTTATTTACAGTGTATGCATCTTCTGCCATTACTGCTGAGCTTGTCAGCTTCTATTTCCATGCATAGTTTTCTAAGATATGCTACTCTTAAAAACAGTATTGGAGCCTTTAAAATATTTAAACGTTGCCATGGCTGCTGTTGATTAAGAATTCTTGGAGCATGTTTAGCATATTTTGGCCCAGCCAGTAATACTGCTGCAAATTCTATATCAACAGGCTTATGCAACTGATGTCATTTTGGAATCCTCTTTGGTACATTTCCATTGTGGCACCTATGAGGTTAAAAAAAGCAATATTTTTATAATTTTGTTTTTGGTGAGTTCCTGACCTTGATTTAATGGGGCATAATAGGGGTTGCATATTATTTAAATGCCCTGCAATGATATCTTTGTCTTTTGGCATATCCTAGGGTAATGAGGAGACGTGACCTTCTATTTGCAATCATCTGTGCTTTATGTTGTATCTAATACTTTTGCACACTTCCATACAAAAGCAGTACAAAAAGAGCTGCATTAAACAAAAGACTGTAACCTTTTGTAGGTCTGTGGTATACAGAATGTGTGTGAATGCCTTTTATTTGCACATATAAGGTGACTTGTAAACATGTTATTAGCTGGCCAAGTGATTCTGACCTTAGACCATGGGTAACAGTTGCCAATGGTGTCACAATATTGGAATTCTCTGTCCTTGGTGCTGAAGGGGACCGCTCTGTCTCGTCCCTCCTTCACTTCCGAATTACTCCCCTCCCACTTTGGTTTATGAGAGGCTGGCCATCTGACAGCCCCATCCTTACTGTGTCCTGTCTTTTGTTATTAAAACAGAAGCTAGCAGTGGGGGTGGACAGGGCAGCGGATGCTGTCATTGTGAGAAATATTCAAGCAAGGCTACTGATCACATGGGAACTCTGTAGCATAATGATTACCCTTTTGCTTATTCACTTGTAGATTCCGAACACACTCTGTGCCTGTAATTTAATTGTTTTCAATGTCAAACCATTTCCTTGTGTTGCTTTGTCTGTATACCATTTTTGGTTCGAAAATCCTTATTATAAATGCATAGATGTCATATTTCAAATGTTTTCATTTAAATGACTGAAATTGGTGTTGTATTTCCTGAGGTCACCTTGTGTAGTAGCCATTGGAGTGCATGTCTATTGATCCATTCAAGGCAGTGGAACTAGCATTGACATGCTTTAAATTAATTGACCAATTTTAAGTCCATATGCAATGTCGTGTAGCAGTAATACTAGTATTGTGACACCAAGGTGTGTGAGTATTGTTCATATAATATTTTTTTCTGCCACTGCTAGTTTTCCTCTATTAGAGGAAACTTTGCAAGTTATGACATGCTCACACAGCATGGTGTATTAAAAGAGGTTGCTGTTCAGAGCTCATCAGGAGGATTAACCCTGGAGAACACCTTTTCACTACCACTGCGGTCAGTTCCTATCACCTTGTGCCATGCAAACAGGTAGCTGCGGAAAGTTTGTTTTGTCTCCCTGCGGGGTATGTTTAATACAGAATGGCTGATGATCTCATAATCGTCATCATATGTTATTATTTCCTCACTCACTTTTATCAGGCAATGACACAGTTTCTTGTACACAGAGAAGCTTATGTAGTAATGAATTTTGAGGATCAGCATGGCAAGAATCTGTTTGTTGAAGCAGTGCATGAAAATAATTCATTTTTCATGTGGATTCCCAAAGGATATTTCAAACTAGCAGAAAGAAGAATATTACATTTGTCATTTTGTCATTTACATGTGTCAGAAGGCATCATAGTGTGACAAAATGTGTGCTTGTTCATTGGTTTAAAAAGAGACTGCTGAAAGAACAATTGTATTTTTAATGTGTGCTTAAATTTGCCTGGATAGTGTACTGATCTGTTTTCATCTGCCCTGTGTACACTATACCTTTTTTCATAATTGTGTAGTAATGGGTTATCTTAATTGCTATTAAACTGTCTAGTTTCTATACATTTATGTCTGTTATTAGTCCTTTCTTGTCCTCTAAACATATTATTAAAAGCCCCTGTGCATGTTTGTAAATATCTCTACTTACTGCTTAGAGCTGTAGGGCTTGGGTGAAGCATGGATCTCTCTGCAGCCTTTGTGCTGAACATTTTTCATTGTAGCAGGGTGACAACACTCCAAGCAATTGATAGGTTTTATATCTTGCCATCGATATGCCTACCTCCTGGAGAGTGTTGTACGCTTGTTTGAATGTTGTGAAGGGGTTTCTCTTCACCATGGAAATGATTCTGCCATCATCTAACACTGTTGTCTTCAGTGGATGTCCAGGTCTTTGTGCGTTGCTGAGTTCACCAGTGCTTTTTTTTTTCTTTCTCAGGTTTTACCAAACTGTAGATTTTGCCACTCCTAATATTGTAGCAATTTCTCAGATGTTTTTTTTCTGTTTTTGAAGCTTAAGGATGGCTCGTTTCTCCTGCATGGACAGCTCCTTTGACCACATGTTGTTTGTTCACAGCAAAGTCATCCACATACAAGCACCCCCCTCCCTCAAATCAACTCCAGGGCTCTTGTCTACTTATTGACATAACGAATGAATTGCCCACACCTGTCCATGAAATAGCATTTGAGTCAATGGTCCAATTACTTTTTAGGCCCTGAAATGAAGTGATTGTGTTAAAAAAGGCTTAAGTTGCTCACATTTTTATTCAATCTTTTTGTTCAACCCACTGAATTAAAGCTGAAAGTCTACAGTTCAACTGCATCTGAGTTGTTTCATTTAAAATTCATTGTGATTATATATATATATATATATAGATAGATAGATAGATAGATATATAGATATATATACACACAACTAATTGTTTATCTAATAAAACTCCATGTAAGAGTTCACATTTCCAGTACAGACCTGTGAGGATAATGATTGTACAGTCAGGATATGTTCCCTCCTTTGTCACATTTACAGTGCAAATAATGGATCAGTGATAATCATTAGCTTTGCAATGACGGCCTGAGTAGTCTGTGACCAAGACCTGCACAATTAGGCTTATGAACATCTCGGCACATCTTCTGAATTGGTTGATCTTTCTAGCAACACTAGATTAATGGAGATAATTTGCATGCTTGGTATGTGTGTGCAGTATTCCTTCTGTAAACTGTGCAAATAGACAGTAGATGAATAGATCAGTATGTACGGTGTTCAGTAAGATTTTTTTACAGGAAATCTTCCCAATTAACTTACATATCTAAGTAATACAAGACTAATTAAGAATTGCTCCAAAATATAATTAGGGGAAAAAGGAACCTGCTTTAAGTGTACGACTGCACCATTTTCAGTGTCTTCCTGTGTTGTTAGCTTGTACACACAAAAGCTACAAAGCAGATGAAATACATAAAAAGTTAGAAAACTCAAAAAAAGTTTAATTTAGATGAATGTTCCCATTGCTCTTAGTACCGTATATCATTTTAATTACACTGTTGCCTTGATAATTGTTTAACATTAGAAGTACAGTGTGAAGGATTTCAATGGGTTTATTATGAACAGAATACATGTCTGTCATACCAAGCATACATGTTTTAAAGTAGAACAAAGGGTCTGACACCTTTGGGAAATTATTTACCGTATCCAAAAAGCACTCCACATATAAAGCAGATTTGATAGTCATGTTTCTTACAGTAACTTGCACTATCCCTTTACACCAGTCTGCTTTGAAGTTGCTCTTTTCCATAGACTGCAACAAAACAGTGCAAGAGCCAGCGAGCTGTACATCATTATATTCCAGACAACACAAGAAATAAAATGGTGTGATGTTTGAAAAAAAAAAAAAATCTCCCAGAAGCCCTTGACCCTCAGACGGAAAAGGACTTTTGCTCTGAGAAAAGCAAAGCTACAATTAGGTGATTGGCAACACAAACAGGTATGGGATCTGTTATCCAAAATGCTTGGGACCTGGGGCTTTCCGGGTAATGGATCTTTCTGTAATTTGGATCTTCATACTAGAAAAAATTTAAAGATTTAATAAATCAAATAAGCTGATTTTGCCCCAATAAAGATAAATTATATTTTAGTTGGAATCAAGTATAATATACTGTTTTATTATTACAGAGAAAAAAAAATACTTTTTTAAATTTTGAATAAAATGGAGTCTATGGGAGATGACCTTTCCGTAATTTAGAGCATTCTGGATAACGGGTTTCTGGATAATGGGTCCCATACCTGTACCTGTAAAATAGAAAGGGAATTATTTAATAAATTCCAAAAAATTCTCATTATTTTAGTAAAACCAGTTCGACCATACTCTTATCCACAATTTTAACTCGAAAAAATTTGGTGCATCGCAAGACTCAATAAAATTGTGTCCGAATCATACAATTTTTTCTGATTTAATGACCAAAAACTCCAACTTTTTCAGATTATTGCCCAAACACCACAAATTTTTTCAGATTCTCGTACGAAACCCAGCACAGATCATAATATCTTCCAATTGTAATAGGGACCATTGACTTCTACATGACCGCGGCAGGTTTGAGATGGGAGTACTTTTTTATTCTGACTTTTAGTAGCCTCTGAGTTTAACAAATCTTGAAAAATTCAGATTTTTTTCTCCCACAAAAAAATGGTGTTTTCCCCTTCAAAACTCCGAACAGAAAAAATGAACTTTAGTATATAAGCCCTAAATAACTGATTTACCACATGCATTTATTATCAGGCAAAATGAAGGATTTATTTTCCATGAATTTCTCCTTAAACAGAAAAAAGAACATAGCTACATGATTGCTGTTTTTTCTGCTGAGAATACTGCAGCCCAGACAAACAATATGGTAAATATTTTGCTCGCTATAAGCTATTCCCTCCCAGTCAATACGAGATAAGCCCTACTTAGCCAACATGTTTGTCTTATGGCAACTGCATGAGATTGGAACTAGAGCAGCTATTAGATTCTCCTGCAAAATATTTTAGTATAGAGTCTCTAAATATCATTGTGTGTTCAATGCCTACATGCATTTTTTCTGTTATAATTTGGCACAGGCTAAATCATGATCAAAATAACAATCTCCTCCTATGAAACATTTTTTTTAATTTACATATATACATTTCCAGTTGCAGATCATTAGGTACTACAAGTACCAGCTCTCCACACAGAGAGAGAGGGTTGCCAACCCCTTTCATTCCAGTATCTTGTGCTGTAATGTGCTGCTACGTCATAGCAGAACTGTTGGCAGTACTGGCTTCGTGTGTAAGTGTGCACCGAATCCAGGATTCGGTTCGGGATTCGGCCAGGATTCTGCCTTTTTCAGCAGGATTCTGATTCGACCGAATCCTTCTGGTCGAACGGAATCTGAATTTGCTTATGCAAATTAGGGATGGGAGGGAAATTGCGTGAAAACAAGGAAGTAAAATCCCTTCCCACCCCTAATTGGCATATGCAAATTAGGATTCAGTTTGGTATTCAGCTGAATCTTTTGCGAAAGATTGGGAGGTTCGACCGAATCCAAAAAATCCTTTTCGATTTTCTTTTTCTCCTTGCTACTATAACTTGACTATATCTTAACTGACTGTTTATATTTCTGTCCACTACTCTCTCCCATTTTGCCTAGTAGCATGGCTGCTGTCAAGGGCCCCATCAATATGGAGGGTCTCTGATTGCTTTAAACTGTGAAGAAATTTGCGTTGGGGGAAGAGTTTTGGTTGTTTAGGGGTAGTGTTTTGGCAGATTGGGGTTTAGTGATTCCATGGTTGACAAAAAGCCAACCTGCACCTCACCCTAACCTGTCCTTTTTCAAACCAGCAAGCCATTGTTATTTATACACTTGTGCCTACCCTGTCCATCTAAGACATCACCAAAAGGGGCAGGCAGGCTTCTCACATATCTGGCCTAGCAGTAAATATCTCTAAAGCTGGCCATAGATGCAAAGATTAGATCGTTCTCCCGACCTGCCACTAACCATTCAGATCAAATAAAGAAGTAAAAGAATCGATCAGCTGATGTTCTGCCCCTGTGTTGGGACTCTCCACACACGGTCCGAAAATCATACGAATCCTCGATTCGTACGATCGGATCTTTGCGTCTATGGCCAGCTTTAGTCTCAGGCGATGCTGTTAAATCCCTCTAAGCATGTTGTTAAAATTCTGAAGCTCAATTATCCTTTTATCCGTAAGCATTCCTGTATAATATCTTGGGGTTAACATCACACCACCCTACACTTTATAGAGCCAGCTACCCTAAGCTTATTAGGAAGCTGGTTAAGGATTTGGAAGAATGGTCACGCTATGCTATCTCATAGTATGGGAAAATTCATGCAGTCAAAATGTTGTATAGATTTCTTACGCAACCAGGGAAGGTCAGCACTAAAAATATTGGTTTTCTTTTATTCAATACAGAATAAATAAATTTATCTGGTCTAACAAAGCCGTGCAACTTTCCCAGAACACGCAATGGCATTTACCACATCTCGAGAATCGATGGCTACAACTCGAATCTCTGCTGGCGCACCCCACTGATTAGTCGTCTTATTTATGAGTGGATAAAAATCTGGTAAAATCCTTCCTGAACTCTGGTTCGGTTTTAAAACACACCACATATACATGGCATGATATTTTACAGAAATTCCACCTGGCTGAGATAGAGTACCCTTATACCAATACATAATTACCCACTTTTTCTTCCTGATTAAGCAACTCAATTAACAGGGTGCAAGACATGCTTTTATCCACTGGCATTAAATCAAATTGTACATGCAATTCACACAAAATTTGCCTGTGAAGGAGACATAGATATTCCCAACTCATTCACCTTTTATCAAGTCAATTGACGTTTCTTTTTTGTCAACAAGCAGGAAAATTTAAGGGAATTATTTCCATCTTATATAAGCAAATTATGTCTTTAGATACTGTTGACCCCTTGAAATACATGACAGGCTGGGAAGCCGACATAGAACAATCAATTTCCCAACAAGAATGGAATTTATTCTGGGATGCTGTTTCAAAAATGTCCCCAAATACTGCTATAAAAGAATCCGCATATAAGGTTATGATGCATTGGCACATAACCCCAGCAAGGAAAAATAGATATGACCTGTCTGCTTTCAGGACTTGTTTTCGGGGGTGTACAGATATCGGAGATTATAAACATATCTGGTGGACATGACCTATAGTGGTTGCATATTGGAAGGACATTTTTCGGATGATAGAAAAGGTTTTTAACAAACACATTAAATTTGATGCTCGTGTAGCATTATTAGCCATTCCTTCTACAGAGCTCATTAAGATCCAAAATAAACTTTTGGAACAAATTTTAGCTGTGGTGAGAAACAATCTAGCAAAGTGATGGTTACAAACATCTATTGTTATTCATGGAATAACTGAAAGAATCAGTCTGACACAAAATATTTTATATTTGACAGCTTTATTGGCAGATAAAGTAGACAAACATATAGAAATTTGGACACCCTGGAATTGGTATAATAAAACTATATGAGATTAGTAGGAACAACTATTGCAATATCTGGTACAATCAACTGCTGTACTGGCATGACATTTACAATCTTGTAATTTTTTGAACACACATACTAACATCCCCTTGAAGGTTAAATAATTTTAGAAACTGATAACACTGGATGCTGTATATTTGCATTACTGCTTGAAAATAAATAAAATAAGAAAAATGTGTTTTTCTTGAACCTACCCATCCTGCAGGTTTCAGGCCAGTCCACATATCTCTATTGGTGATAGCATTTTGATGGGTCATGTGATTAATAGCAAGTGTCAGAGCAATGAGGTGAGAAACCCTGCCCATGGTTCCCCTTATTCCCAAGGCACTCTTTGACATAAAGTGCACACACCACAATGTTAGTTTATCGGTGCTGACTGAAGGATATAATTCAGTGTTGTTCAGTTTATAAACGGTGCACAATTACTGATTAGAGCGCAGTAGGCTTATGTGACATGACAGCCAGTAAGAAAGAACACAGTGTAATAATGTGGTCCGGTCTGGTATTTGAAGCTTCCTTATAGCCTTTCCTGATGAATGGCGCAGAGTTGTGCATATTGATGCAAGGTAACTCTGCAATTTGAACCTAGTGGTAACATAGCACCTTAGGCTGGAAAAAGACAGATGTCCATTAGGTTCATAAATGAAACGTACATAACTGCATGCTGATCTAGAGGAAGCCTACATGAACCAGTTTGTCTCAGGGAAGAAATTCCTTCTTGACTCAAAGGGCAAACTTACCAGTCCATTGATAGACTTTGTATTAAGAGCTATACTTAGTAACCTTTTATCACTTTCTAATTAGCCATCTAACCCCTTAAATATCTAATATTATCTGACCGTACAACTATTTCAGTGAGAAAACTTCACAGCTACCTGTGAAAAAAACACCTTTTTGAATATGACATGAAGGACAAGGAAACTCTTTCCCCCAGACTTTATTATGTGACGGAGAAGCCCTTCCTTACTTTTCCTTGTTTTGTAGGTAAAAACACTGTTTATTTTGTCAGTGTTTCCCATGGCAAAATCTGTCACTGCTTCATGAGCAGCATGAAGAGCGACGGATTCTGGAAAAAAGTATTTTGTTGGTGCAGCTAAATACTTGCAAAATGCGAGTACATAAGTTCATATTTATCACATCGCCTCTAGAGTGCCTCTTCTTCAGCCTAAGCAACCCCAACTTGGCCAGTTTTGTTTATAACTAATCTAAGTCTGGATGAACTTGATGGACGTGTATCTTTTTTCAACCTACACTGCCTTGAAAAAGTATTAACCCCCTTGACTTTTTACCTATTTTGTTACATTCCAACCTTTTATTTAAATGTTGCTAAATCATATTTTATGTGATGGATCTGCACAAAATAGGCTAAGTTGGTGCAGGGAAATGGACAAAATTATATATAAAAAACTGAAAATTGCCATATGCATATGTATTCACCCCCTTTGCCATGAAGCCCCTAAAAAATCTTGGTGCAACCAATTACCTTCAAAAATCACATAATTAGTGAAATGAAGTCCACCTGTGTGCAATCTAAGTGTCACATGATCTGTCAGTATAAACACACCTTTTCTGACATGGTACCACAACAATGGTACCACTACACAAAAATGGTACCACAACAAACCTGCCAAGAGAGGGCCACCACCAAAACTCACAGACCGGGCAAGGAGGGCATTAATCAGAGAGGCAGCACAGAGACCAAAGGTAACCCTGAAGGAGTTGCAGAGACTGGAGTATCTGTCCATAGGACCACAATAAGCCGTATACTCCATAGAGCTGAGCTTTATGGAAGAATGGCCAGAAAAAAGCCATTACTTAAAGTTAAAAATAAGAAGGCACATTTTAAATTGCCAAGAGGCTTGTGGCGACTCCCCAAATGTATGGAGGAAGGTGCTCAGGTGAGATTAAACTAAAATGGCGCAAACCCAACACAACCCATCACCCCAAGAACCACATCGCCACAGTGAAACATGGTGGTGGCAGCATCATGCTGTGGGGATGTTTTTCAGCAACAGGGACTGGGGAACTGGTCTGAGTCGAGGGAAAGATGGATGGTGCTAAATACAGGGATATTCTTGAGCAAAACCTGTGTCAGTCTGCCTGTGATTTGAGACTGAGAGGGAGGTTCACCTTCTAGCAGGACAATGACCCAAAGCATACAGCATAATCGAGTGGTTTAAGAGGAAACATTTAAATCTGTTGGAATGCCTAGTCAAAGTCCAGACCTCAATCCAATTGAGAATCTGTGGTCAGACTTGTTGATTGCTGTTCACAAGCGAAAACCATCCAACATGAAGGAGCTGGAGCAGTTTTGCCTTGAGGAATGGGCAAAAATCCCAATGGCAAGCTCATAGAGACTTATCCAAAGCGACTTGCAGCTGTAATTGCTGCAAAAGGTGTCTCTACAAAGTACTGACTTACTTCACAAAAAAAACATCTTCAAAGTTGTAGGTATGTTCTGTAAATGAAATGGTGCAAACTCGCAATCCATCCATTTTAATTCCAGGTTGTTGAGGCAACAAAACATGAAAAATGCTAAGGGAGGGGAAGACTTTTGCAAGGCGCTTACTATGTTATATAGAATCTCTAATTCAGTAATATCCTGTTTAAGCATTGGAGACAAAACACCACTGCATATTGTAGGCTTTACCAGTGCTCTGTAAAGGGGAAGGATGACCCTCTTTTCCTGTAAATCTATATCCTGTTTATGTAGCTCAAAATCTTGTATTCTCTTGCAGATGCTGCCCACCATTGCTTGCTACAGCCAAATTTATTATACACAAATACCCCCAGGCAGGCCAGGATTTCCTTATATGGCGCCCCTAGGCCGTCAGGTCATCGAGCCTGCCATCATTGGCTTGCACCAATTGCCGCCCAGCCCATTCCCAAAATAGATGCTAATTTGTTCCCAAACTGGCATAGCACCATAGCACCAAGTTGCTACATTTTGGTTAAAAAATTGAGATTTGCAATCCATTTTTGCACCTTGAAACTGTTTTTAAATTACAGATCTATTCAATGTTGGGCAAAGCATGTTTTGTATACATCTTACAAAAAATAGGCGGTAGCATCAGGGTTGGAGAGTGGCATATCTTAAAGAACAATTGAAGCTCTTACACGTCTTCTTACTCTAGAGGGCATGGGGTTGCTGAGTGATGCTCATGGCCAGCAGCATTATGCAGATAGACATTGAAGGAATATTTATAGGTACTTACTGAATTTAAAATTACTTGCAAATAGTTTAGTATTTCTAATTTTAGAACTCATTGAGTTACTACAATTTCTATGCCATGGTTTTGTTGGATCCTGGCTGCAATATAGAAATTAAGAAAGGTATTTGAAAGAGTTCAGAGACAGAGTTCTGCACCTGACCTGCTGCTAATGGAACCCATATGCATTGCTGCTAAGAAAGCCGTATTGTATCATGGCTACACCACAACAATGCCTTATTAACTCGGTTGTATTTTTTTGGGGGGCTATTGTTCCAATTTAAAGAGTTAGTTCACCTTTACTCTTATGGTCTATTCCTAGCAACTTTTTACTTGATCTTTATTTTTTATTTGTTACACTTCAATTATTTTCCTTCCACCTCTGCCTTTCTCAGCTTTCAAATGGGGGTCAATGACCCTGGCAGCCAAAATGCTATTGCTATGTTGAGCTGCACTTTTATTGTTATTTTTACTTTGTATTACTTATCCTTCTATTCAGATCCTCTCCTATTCATCTGTCAGTCTCTCATTCAAGCCACTCCCTGATTGCTAGGGTAAATTGAACCTACTGAAATTCCATACCGCAGAGCTCTCCATAATTCCAAATACCACTAAAAAATTTAAATAAAGATCAATTGCAAATTCTCAGAATATTTGAGATGGGTATATCTTGTAGATATACTTGTCTACAAGTGAACCACCCTATTTAAGTTGTCCGTACCACATCAAGGTAAACCCCATATGGTGGTCCTAACTATTTATCTCTGGTCAAATTTTTCATAGGCTGGCACCTATAAACACTGCTTAAATACAGACATACATAAAAAGGAGCCACCTGTTGGGATTTCACCCAGACATTCTGGTATTCAGAAGAGCTGCCCGGGTAAAAAGTGCCTTTTGGGATTTCAAAATTAGGAAATCCGGACAGGACATTGAAAATAATGACATGGGGATCAGCGGATCGTCACATCATCGGGCCTGCCCCTGACGTCATCCACCCCCCCCCCACACAGCACCGACCCACCCGTGACGTCATCTGCCTGCCCCCAAAATCATCCACACCGCTCCTGCATCTTTTCAGTGAATTGAAAAGGTGGAATCCCTAGTGTTGTGTGAGCACTCCAAGACTAAGTAAATAATACAAATACAATGGAAGTAGTGGGGGAGGAAGTAATAAACATGTGAAACAATTGTTTTGGTCTTGGCAACCACTACTCTATAAAAGCTAAATGCATGGGAGAGAATCAAGCCCTGTGAGTCCAATGCCTCTTTGTTATGAAACGCTTATACCGAGAAATGCTACTACACAGGGAGATGCTAGCCTATCAAAATTCTGATCAGAAGTAAATAATTAGCATTACCATATAAGGTTTACCTAAACTTGGTTTGGTACCTTATACATTTTATAGTCATAACTTTGTAACTAAAACCAGAGATTGTGCATTGATCAATTCCTCTCATGTTTACAATTACTTTAAACCACTGAAAAGTTTGTAATACATTCATTTCGAATAGTTGTTAGAATTACAATTTCATTTGAAAATTGTTATTTTTCACTGTACATACAGGGGGGCGTATGTACTATGGCTATGTAGTCATTTTTTATATAAACTGTGAAATAGCTTTAGAAGCAAACAGAGTTGTTACTTGAGCACTGTAAAATGATTGAACATTTAAGTGTTATTATTTGTTATTGGTTCCTAGTTTATCTGTCTATAGAGCCTACTATGCCATGAAGTCAGATAATGGGTAGAGGAAATGCATAAAAAAACAGCAGAGCATAAAGAAACTTTTAATGATACTGAAGCGATGAGATTATGCTCAATTAAAAAGCTTGCCCCTAGAGTCCCCTCCTAAATAGACATTAAAACCTGGTTAAAGAAGGAAAGCAGAGATGATCAGTTATTGTGGGAAAGATGGCATGACATCCATTACTAGAGGAATCCACTCCAAAAGTATCACACTTTGGGTGAATTTAATTTACTTTGCTTTGAAAGTTTCAGTATTTTTGGTATTCACTTATAAACAATGGTACTTTTTTAAATCACTCTGTAAATCTTTTTCCAGCGTTTATTTAATCTTGCTTTTGTTATTATGTTAAATTCTTCTGGGTTTTCTTTAAAGTTTAGCATATTTTAGAATATTTTTCCTTTCTGAAAGCAAGTTTTCCAAACCAATGCTGCCTTTAAACAAATCCGATAATATCCTATGGTTAGTTAAAATTCATAGTGTAAGAAAAATTTCATGAAGAATGCGATGCAAAACTTTGACATTATGTTTTTTTTTTCTCCTTTATGATTTTTTTAATGGCATTTCCCCTGTGATTTTGTTCTCTGTCAGATATGTTACTTTGTAACAGAAACAATTGCCACTTCTAGATAATAAAGGTTTTTGGGATTCCATACAAACATATCCAAACACCCATTTTTACATTTATATATCTGTTTTTGTATACAATACTCCACTTTAGCCTATCAAGTTTTCTTTTTGTTAATTGGAGGAAGCTGTACCTAATAATAATGCAAGTCAGCCCTTTTTAATAGAGGAGGGATATCACACTTGGCTCAGTGTCTCTCTCTTCGTGTGGTTTTAAAGACTTGCACCTTTGGGATGTGTCCCATTTGAGCTGATAATGAATATTTTATATGTGTGAAACTCAGCAGCCGGAAAGATTTGTTACTCGTCACAGCTCAGCTCTATAGCATTCTTTCTTACTGGAAGAGTATTGTTTTTAAATGAATTCAAATTTTATTGCTTGAATAGTAGGATACCCTGTCTGCTTATTGGAAGGGCATCATTAAATGACATTGCTGCTGTTTATAGGTCTTTTTTTCTTGTGCTGATTGTATGTTCTACTCTCCAGATTCTATTGGGACTTCACAATGCTACTTTTCATGGTGGGCAATCTTATCATCATTCCTGTGGGCATCACTTTCTTTAAAGAAGAGACTACAACTCCATGGATCGTGTTTAATGTGGTGTCGGACACCTTCTTCCTTATGGACCTGGTTCTAAATTTCCGAACAGGCATTGTGATTGAGGACAACACCGAGATCGTACTGGACCCACAGAAGATTAAGCGCAAGTATCTGCGGACATGGTTTGTGGTGGACTTTGTATCTTCAATTCCTGTGGATTACATCTTCCTCATTGTAGAGAAGGGTATTGACTCAGAAGTATATAAGACAGCAAGAGCATTAAGAATTGTGAGATTCACCAAAATACTTAGTCTGTTGAGGTTGCTTCGTCTCTCGAGACTCATTCGATATATACATCAGTGGGAAGAGGTGAGTATTGGTTTGCCATTAGATATACTACTACAAAAAGCAGGAAGACATTGTAAAGATCCATCAGCAGGAAGAGAAGGATATTAGAGAATTAGAGGCCTGAAAATTCCAGGGACAGACAAGGAAGTGATATATCACAAATTAGTTGTATGCACTTTAATATGTTGTAGTAAGGGACATGCATGTTAAGCATCAGATGAAGAATAGTTGTGTTTTCTATTTAGGGAAGCTCAAGCCTGTAGAAAATGTGGGTAGAATTATTTAGCAGTGTGTGGTATCATGCTTGGCGTTTATGGGAGCATATAAATAGTTATTAAATATATTATTATTATTGTAGAAATAAAGTAACAAGCAGCTGTATAATAAAATAGCTTTAAAAGATGATGCTACAAATGGATTGTTTCCTGGATTCTGTCACTGCAGGTGACCAAACACTTCTAAAGGGCTATGTTCAGGGTTTGATAATCCATCTCCAAGTGTGGTTGTGCAGCACTTATTATTGTAAGGATAGTTACTTTTTCCTCCTCCTTCACGCTCCAAACCCCATTCTCCGATTCATCTCTATATTTTGTATTCTCTACTCCCTTTCCTTTTTCCTTCTGAAATATTTATATCTTTTTTTCTTTTTCGGTCATTCTTAATAGATCAAGCAATAGATCACTTGTCCCATGACAACAGTAATATGATCCATGGCTGGCTTGGTCCTGGATGGTAGTTTATCTGTTGACCTTGAAAAGACTGATTGCAAATTGATTTAGAGTGTTTTGTTTCCTGACCTTTAACATAGAAATCCCCCTGCTGACAAAACCTCGAAAATCGCCCTATGTGCCATTACCCTTAGTGAAAATGTGCTTGGTGTCTTTTTGGTTAAAAAATGTCTTGATTATGTTTTTTCTTATTTAGTAATCATTGGTATATTTTCCTTTCTCATGCAGTAGCATTTGTTTTACTGTAGGGTTATTCACTGCTCATAAGAAGTGTCTTTGAAGTGCAAGGGGGGGAGTTTTCTGGCAAGATTTATTTTGTTTATTGTAATACAATCTGAAGTCATAATTCAGTGCGGGCGGGAGGAGAGATCAGCCATGTAGCATTACTCTGTCATCCCCCAACTTCACACCTTAAATATACTGAAATTAATGAAAGCTCGCAGCATGCTGTGTATATACAGTTTGCTGCCACTAAACATGGAAACTTAAAGGCAACTTCCTGAGTATGGGGAAGGTATCAGCTCTGTTTATCCAATTATAAATGTTGTCAAAGATTTTTTTTTAAAGTGAATGGAGCATCTAACATTGCATTTCAGTTGAAAAATAAATTTTTTAGCCCTAATTTGTATACCGAAAATTATAACTAAAACGTATCGACATCTTTGTTGCATTAATGATTTTAAAGGAGTTTACATTCCAACACTTTTTTCAGTTCATTTGGTTTAGATAGTTCACGACTGATTTCAGTGACTTTATATATTTTCTATTTGTGACCATTTTTCTAAAATTGAAGCTTAAAGTTTCATTTTTCACCTTCTTCTGTCTTTCTTTTTCTTGATACATTTAGATGATGCATTTATTATCTTTGCCCCTACTGAGCGGAATCATTTCCATTATGGTTCATCAGTTTTATTAAAGGCAAGTACAGTAGAACCCCCATTTTACATTTTCAGGGGACCAGAAAAAAATGGTGTAAAATCCCGGAAAATTTTAAATCAAGAAAATGTATTAGTATGGGTGGGACCACAAAACAACAATGTAAAATGAGGGAAAATCAGTGGATGTAAAATTGAGGTTCCACTGTATTAGAATTAGAAATACAATATTTACCAATATTCCAAAGATTATGCTGAGAAATGTATCAACTAAATGCTAAATATAGCACTAGGGGGTTATTTTCTAAAACTTTACTTTTCTCACTTTATTTAGAAAAAAAACAACAAAAAAAACTCGAATGCCCTTAATTTACCAATAATTATTCTTGATAAGATTTGTGCAACAAAAATTCATGACAAAATTGAGCATCAATTCAAATTGTGTCACCCGAAAAACTCAAATTTATCAGATTAGCAAACGAAAACCGACTCACACAGCCCAAAACTATCGAGAATCCTGAATGTAAACATGTTACAATTATTTAAGGGCCCATCTGCCATTGACTTCTACATGATTCTACAGGTTTTAGTTGGAGTATTTTCAGATTTGGATTTTTAGCAGCTCAGGAGCATAATAAATCTTAAAGTCTAAAAATTTGGATTTTTTTTGCCCTTTAAAACTCAACCAGAAAAATTCGAGACTTGATAAATAGGCCCCTAAATGTATTACATTGTAACAGAATCTGCACCTGGATTACTGCCAGACTGAAACACCAATCAGGAACATTCATTTTAAACTTCAATTTTGGAAAAACTATAAAAAAATAAATAAAAAAAAATGGAAAGTAACTGAAAAAAATTCTTAATTTGTGGTAAATTATCTGAAAACTGAACTGAAAAAAGTGTTTTGAAGGTGAACTGATTTAAATGGCTCTAAATCGATACCTTCCCCCTTTGTGTCTATGAAATTATATATATCTAATAGAAAAACTTTTTTTTTACAGTACAGATATGGGATAGTTAGAACCCCATTATTCAGAAATCTCCAAAATACAGGAATTTGGATTGATTTGCTTTTTCTTCTGCAATAATTAAACAGTACCTTGTATTTGAGTTACTAAGATAGTGTAAATCCATGCTGGTGGCAAAACAACCTTATGATTAAACATTTCAGAGAATTGTGATCCAAATAATTGAAAGACCACATATGCAGAAAACCACAGGTCCCAGACATTCTGGCAGATACTTGTCTTCTGTTTCATAATTTTAAGACTGCATTGTATTTTTTTCTTTTTTGGCAGCAATTATTGAGAGCAGGGTTCTTTTGTGCTCTCGTTGTGGAGAGTGAAGTGTTTGTAACACGGCCGGGCGCCAGTAAATACCTCATATCTGTTGTGCCAAAGTTTTGTCGTGTGGATTTGGGAGTACTAGGACTTATTTACTGCTTGTATCCCATTCCACAATCTAATAAAACTTTTTAAAATAACAGTATTGCTTTTTAGCACGATGAAGGGAAATGTAAACAACATACTGCCATATAGCATCAGATCGCTCTAGAAGGCCTTTATTTAGCAAAATCTTTGGTGTGGGGAAATGTAAAATGATTAAAAGGTACACTTAACTGGGATGATATTACAGGGTGGACCCATGAGCTTTTCCTGGTCAGTATTTGTAGTGTTAAGTAATTGATGCTCTTACCATTGGCAACAGTTTTACTATTCTAGCAACATCAAGACATTAATTCAATCCTACATTCAGTTATCAGGAAATTAGCCTGCTTTAGGGCTCTTACAGACTAACGTTTGAAGCTGCACTCCCCTGCGTTCCGTTTTTATGCATCAGCTGCAGGGGAGCGCAGGAGAAGACGCATTCATTTTTTCAATGGGGCTGTACTCACACAGGCGCATGTAGGCGCCAAATGCAGGAAAAATGCAGCATTCGTCTCAACCTGCGCTCACCTGCGGCTGAAAGCATCAAAACACAACGCAGGGGAGCGCAGCTTCAAACGCTCGTCTGTGAGAGCCCTTAAAGTCCAGGTTTTACTGGAAATGTTGGTGCTACTGTTCCTTTAAAGATAAATCTATACCTTTAAAATGAATGCCTAACTGACAGATAATTTATGTCACAATAAGCAACCGTTAAAGAATTATAACAAACCTTTAAAAGCAAATATTGCTCTTTCACATGTTTTAGATTGAACCACAATGTTTTTTGATGGTCTGTGTGGTCCTTCAGAGATGATCTGCGGGTGACTAGCACTTTTTCTATTTAGAATTATCCAGTGGTACATACTATCAGAGAAGTATATTTTACTGTATATGTTTTTTTATGTCACAGTGGTTTTTACATATGGGCTGTTTTATCAATTATATTTTTATAGAGACCTTTAAATATCCAGGGATGTAATTTCCCTTTATTTACTAGCTCATGTGGTGTGGCTTTTTCTGACATGGGGTGCACAGAGGTCGGTAGAGGCTTTGTTTCCCCCCCCCCATATTTAGGATTGTACGTATGTGATCTTAAGTATGACATTAGTATACTTAATCTTTGAGGTTGTGCTCACAAGTGCGTTGTTTTTCACACATTATATTGTGTTTTCTCAAACGTGACACATTATTCTCAAATTGTGTCTACAGATGTACATGCCCTAAATATAGCAGAAGTGTAGGGAGACAGACACATTGTGTATACGTACAATCCTAAAATAAGCTAAGTAGGTTCTTTGTTGTTTGTAGATAATCATGTACCATATTTTTTTATTGGGGTAGGGGCAACATAGCCAAATCTCACCATCTAAAAGCTGCTGAGGTATATTTTAGCAATCACTTGGAAGTAAAGAAAAAAAGAAGTTAAGGCTGAATCTGCCTCTAAGAAGCTGATTCACATTGACTCTCTCTTGTCATGGGCTGCTTCGGTATCTGAGAATAGACTCCAGTCTGGCCAATACTCTTTTCTTGTCTGAAAATAGGTCTTATATTTTCCAAGTGGACCTGTCACCCAGACATAAAAAGCTGCATAATAAAAGTCCTTTTCAAATTAAACATGAAATCCAAATTCTTTTTTTATTTAAGCATTTATAGCTGTTGTAAACTTTAAAACTTTAAAAAAATTCAGCTGTCAATCAAATATTGGCTGCCCCTTCTCTATGCCTTAAGGTGGCCATAAATGCAAAGATCCGCTCGTTTGGCGATGTTGCCAAACGAGCGGATCTTTCCCCGATATGCCATCAACAGGCATGGCTATATCGGGGGTAATCTGATTGTTCGGCCGTATGGCCGAACGATCAGATTACGATGTACCGTGGGCTCCGGCGGGATCGGTTGGGTCAAAATCAAACCTGACCGATCGACCAAACGACCGATCTCCGCCGGACGAAAGATGTCGCCACACACGATCCGAAAATCATACGAATCCTCGATTCGTACGATCGGATCTGTGTTTCTATGGCCACCTTTAGGCATAGAGGCAGGGCAGGCAATTACTTTGACTTTCCATTCAGCACTTCCTAGTTGTCACTGCTCTCCCCACATTCCCCCAGTTCTCTTCACCATTTAATTGTGTAGCCAGGGCATGGGGAATGGACATCAGGTCCCCTATTCTGGTGCATAAACAAGATTTTGAGATGATGCAAGGCTTGTCTTAATAACAGTGTCCACAAAATGTCTTCTGCCTGCTTGCTGTAATTATGAATTCCCAGATGGAAGGAAACAAGATTTGAATAATTTTTTAGTGTAATTAAAGTTCATCTTGCTTGACTAACAGTATAAAATAGGATTTGAATAATTTTTTTGGGTGAGGGGTCCCCTTTAAAGGTGTGGTAGCATCATATACAAATGTAGTACCACATGGAAATAAAAATGTCGTGGACGAATGCTTAAGCTGTCAGTATTATTTTAGTTTTACAGCTGAGCTGCAACAAGTCATAACTTGAGAGGCCATTTATAAGGATCACATGAAAAAGCAAGTCCAGGCAGTGACTATATTAATTTCTGCCTCAATGCAGCCTTTAGTCTGTACCAGTTATAAATTATTGCTTATTTCTTCTCCTTTCTTGCTCAAGCTTTTAAATCTCAAAGGGTGGCCTAGATCTGAAAAGATGCAGTTGACTGAAAAGGTCCATTTATCATTTTATGTTCTGGTTTGGTGTGGGATTTCAGTTTTTGCTAGTGAATAACAAGTAGCTGATACAATGTATGTTTATTAAAGGAATACTGTAATAAAATAAATAGTTTTTATTTGTACCTGTAAACAAGATATAATTGCACAGTTCGCAATGGCATTAAATGATTTCATTTAGTTTTGCTACCAAAGAAAGCAAGTAAAACTTGAATTCTCATACGCATGCTATGTTAATGCATTACACTAAACTGAATTCTAAACACGCGGAGGCCTATTTATTAACAGTCTCATTTAGAGGTTTTGGAAACCTCGGCTAAGCTCACTTTCTCTAAAACCACAATTGTCATAAAATTTATTAAAAGGCCCGAATTTATAAAGCACAAATAAAAAAAAAGCGCTGAACGGTCGGGGAAAAAATGCAAATACTTCTAAAACCTCTAAAAAATTTAGTTTCACAAACAATTCCTAGC
This sequence comes from Xenopus laevis, assembly GCF_017654675.1. NCBI lineage: Eukaryota > Metazoa > Chordata > Amphibia > Anura > Pipidae > Xenopus > Xenopus laevis. The sequence goes on from NC_054372.1 coordinate 96,093,116, forward strand.
GAAAAAAGATGAGAACCTCTAAAAGTCAGGATTGATTAAAAATGGTCCAGGTGGATCAGTTCAGTGCCCATTGCCTAATAGGACCTTGACAGCTTTTACCTGAAATTTTGTATTAGAGTTTTTCATGGTTTTTACACTTCTCCTTGTGAGGCGACTTCGTTAAATGAAGCGTTCGAGTGTCATCCCGCCGGTTAGAATGTAACAGTTTGGGGAGATTAGTCGCCCAAAGAAGAAGCAATTTGTCGCTGGGCGACTAATCTCCCGAAATAGCAGCGTGTGTCTCTGCCGTAATAAACATTATATTATTCTATAGGCATGCTCTAGCTTATTAAAATGCTCCAGGGCAGCCAGCTTAGAGGGAAACTTTATAATGAAGGTGGTTGATTTAATAATGGGACTATGCTAAAATGTTTGTATCAACATTTCACCGTAAATAACTAATATGTAATGTTTATCAACATACATTCTTCAGTTTAATACTTTACGATTTTTTTGCACACACCTGAACATGTCTTCTGTCTAAGTTTGCAAAGTTTAAAACATTTACATGTTCGCAGTAAGAAGGCGACCTTACAAAATTTAAAGACAACTGTGCTGTAAAATGACATGTTATAAGATGTCATAGTCACTATTTATTGACCTCTATTGTATACTTAAACATCTCAGTCTTGACTTTGACATATCTAGCAGGCATTTTTGTCAGGTGCTTCTGATGATGGGCAGATGTGCTTGGGAAGACTGATTCCAGCATTGCCAAATGAACCTTGCTAAGCAACAGAAGAGTCTGCAATAGATTACAGTTGTTCTTTAGATAAGTGAATGTCAAAACTCTTTTATAGCCAAGGTTCTCTGTAAGGGGCCAGTAAAAAATGTATGTTTGCTCCAGAAACATTGCAACTGTTTATATAAATAAGCTGTTATGTAGCCATGGGGGCAGCCATTGAAACTGAATAGGTCAAAAAGGCACATATTTGCACAGCAGATAACTGATAACCTTTGTAGCATGCAATGATATTTGTTCTTTATATAGATAAATAAACAGGTCAAATGTTAATTTATAGAACTATATCATTGACACATCTTCCAAAATTAAGACAAAATTAGATAAAAAACAATGTATTTCTTTTGTTTCATTATATAACACTCTGGTACATACCAGAGCATGAACAGTAGGATTCACTTCCTCATCTCTGGATGCACCATGAACTGGCCAATGCGGTATATGGAAATTTTCCAGTTCTGATTTCAAATTGATCAAATCCACAGCACATGGATATTGGATGGGTTTGGAGGCCACAGTTCACCTAACTGATCATACAATCGTTTATTACATTAGCACAATTTATGTATGGATATTGATGGTTTAGTGTCTTGTTAGCCATGCAGATGCTTGGATTAAATCTCATGATTTGCATTAGTGTGCTGGAGTCAACACTAATTTTTTCTAATGGTTCAGAGACCAGTTGCCTTATCATTGCTTCTTTTTCAACTGTATGCCTTCATTTTATGCTATTAAAGCCTTAACCCTGAATTTCAGCCACAAAATCATGCTTTTTATATAATGGGTACTGGACCTGTTATCCAGAATGTGAGGGACTTGGTGTTTTCCTGATAAGGAGTTTTTCTGTAATTGGAACTTCATACCTTATATCTACTAAAATTAATTTAATCATTACCCAACAGGATTGTTTTGCTTCCAATAAGGATTAATTAGATCTTTGCTGGGATCAAGTACAACTTACTGTTTTATTATTACAGAGAAAAAGAAAATGATTTTAAAAAATATAAATTATTTGATTGAGATGGACTCTAAGGGAGATGGCCTTCTGGTAATTTATAGCTTTACAGGTTTCCGGATAATGGATCCCATACTTGTAGACTGTTTTGTAAGCGGGTTTTTTGTGGTTTCTCATACCACTAAAATCAGAATGTTGATAAATGGCCCTTAATTTGTGTAATTAAGCAAGATCAGAAGTTGTCAAGGTGAGGGATGTAGTATTGAGTATACATACACATACAATATATGACGTGTCCTTGTATGTCACTGTTGTTAAATATCCAGGCACCAGTTTGTGGAACCAGGCCCCATAGTACCCTAGATATTCTGCTATATGTTCTTATTCTTTAGAACAAGGTATGAAAGTCTGCTCATGAATTACATTGTGAATTAGTAACCAGTTTTCTTGAACTATAGCTCCCACCATCCCTACCTGCCTGGCAGCAGATGACTGTCTGGTCATAGAAACAAAATCAGTACAAGCACAACCAACTTTTTTTTTAAGCTCCTTGAATATGTTTCCAAATATGATCCTCTACTGCATGATACTGTATATTGGCTCCAGCCAACTTGTTCTAAATACAAGGGGCAGGTTTACCAGAAACCAAAAACGAATTCTCCCTCATCTCCTGTTTTTTAATCACCTAGAGCCATAAGTCATTTATAGGTTTGCCTCAGGTATAAAATAAAATATAATACTCGTTCTACTATATATGGAAACCAGTTTTAAAGAGCCTTTATAAATCTGGCTGTGCTGTTGGAAGAAAACAGTTGTTTCTTTTTGACTGGTTTTCTATGACACTATAATAATGAGTACCTTTCATGCTCAACAATAACTAAATCAGCATGAATTAAAAACTATTTTAAAGGTAAATACATTTTTAAAGTAGCTATATGACCTGTTGCTTTACAATACCTAGCCATTATCTGGAAAATCCCACTTCCCAAGCCTGTAATGCCAGATCCCCTATCTATAATAAAGTTATCATGGCAAGATGAAAACAATATGTCTGTAAATAATATATTACCAAGTGTACAGTAGCATATGGAGCATATTTCGAATGTAGTATCCAGGCACTGTAGCGTACTAATAGTAACCAGTATTCTATAATGTAGTTATCAGGGGTTGTTCAGAGAAGAGGTTTCTATTGGACTGGAGAATATGGAGCATGCTGCACCATTGGTCTGTTTAGATGGAAGTTCTGCTTTGACCTGTCTGTGGTCGTATTCAGTTGACAATAATGATAATTACATCAATTCAAATTGATTTGCATCACTGTCTAATCTTCATGGGTGTCCTCTGCCTGACCATTTTGATTGGAATAAATGCTGATTGGCTGATTACTAATTAATGGTGTTTTTTACTAACAAGTAATTTTTTGATATTGTGCACAGTTACTAACAATGCAATTTCCTATGCATTTCTGTAGATTACATTTGTTTCATATATTGAGTTGAAATGGTAGAGCTTTTTACGTTTAGGTACCAAATTAATCTGTGATATGAATTCCACATCTGTGCCCATCTTTGATAAAGCTAGAAAATATAAATTTCAGGTTGCTGTTTTCAATTACCCTGGCAAGTGAATGCTCGAAATTACATATGTCTTTATATCTGCCTTTAATAAATAGGAAAGGGCCAGGTGACTATGATATGCCTATAGATTGCCCACTTGTTCCTGATTTACTATGCACACATCTAAGGATTTATATTCATTGATTCTGGTGAGAACAAGTCGAATCACCATATCATTTTCAATTTGCATACAAATTTGGCCTTTTATAAATCTCACTGTAAGCCGTGAACAAGTATGCTTGCTTGACTGGCTATATATTCTTACAAATGGGAATAGGAGTTTTAACACTAGCTGCCTTTTTCTGTGGCAGAGTGAATTGTGATTGATGCTTTTGATCTAGGAATGATCGGTTAAGTTTATTTAAATTGTAGAATGCAGCTCTGTGTATTGGTGCCCATTCACATAAAACAAAATACTGCACAAACATATGCTAATGAAAAGCAGCAACATTTTTACCTGTTATCCACTGTAACGGAAATAAAGAGATTCATGAACGGAAGTAAGGAACAAGGAATGTGTAGCTGATAAGTATCATACATTTTTGATACCTACTTCTACTTTCTACTCCTTTTCTAGTGTGAACATCCTTACATTCCTGGATTACAGGTTATGATTTCTTTTTCCTTATGTGTGAAGCATTTATATATTTTCTGGTATTGTGCTTATTTCTAGAGTTTTGGACATTGAATTTGTTGTGCAGTTTATTATATCGGTCCAGTTTGTTGTGAAATCATGTACCTTTTTTTTTTTTTTTTTTTTTAATCCTTTTCTTGGTTCTATCTCATATTTTACTGGATTCATTGTTTTTCTTCAATTTGGATCCCCTTAGACTTTTTTGGGGGATGGGGTTGGCCTTTCATATATTTTTCTTTTGAGCTTACAATTGTCTATGCCACTATTCATTTTGACACCACCTCATATAATATAACCCCACTTTTTGTCTCCATCCAGATTTTCCACATGACCTATGACCTTGCCAGTGCAGTTATGCGGATCTTTAACTTGATTGCCATGATGTTGTTGCTTTGCCATTGGGATGGCTGCCTACAGTTCCTTGTTCCCATGCTCCAAGATTTCCCAACTAACTGTTGGGTGTCTATTAACAAGATGGTGGTAAGTACATGGTATAACGCTTGTTTTATTTCAACCTTATTTATTATTATCTGTTTTCTGCTGACAACAGGGTTGGGTAGTATGTTTTTGAAAGTTTTTAGGAAATAAATTGCTAAAGCTGGTTGCTTAATATTATATGCTGCTAACAAGCATTGCACTGTCAATAGCCACACACTTCTCACACTTTATGGGTCGAAGAAGCCTTTAGAATTATTTAAGTGATGCTAGGGTTAAGTCCTTGAAGGGTTATAGCGACTTGGCTGGAAAGAATAGCTGGTGCCTGGAAGCTGTACATTGGCACATGAGAAGCCGCAGAGGGGTCTGGTAGTGCCCAGGAGAGAGGGATCAGTGTCCTGGTGTGTGTGTGTCAGCAGAATTGTGTATCTCAGCACAGGAGTAATTATAGATTTTCTGCCTCCTCCTCTCAGCGATTCTTCTCTTCATCTCTTGGTTATGTCCATTTTCACCATCTTCTATTTTTTTCAGCATATTTTTGTCTACATTTTGTTGCTTTTACCTTCTCTTTATTTCCATACAACCTCTTCATGATCAAAATATTTTCTTATTTTAATGCAATCCATATTATATTGTTCTTCCCTTCTCCCCCCCCGATGCTTTTTTCTTTTTTTTTTTTTACATTCCGATCATAGGCTAATATCCACCTTTCCAATATGTTCTCTGCCTGTTTCCCTCTTTGTATGTGGTGCACTTTTGTCCTGTCCCATTTATCTTACTCTACATCTTTGTTTTATTTTCTCTCTTCTCTTTGCCTCTTTTGTCTCCAGTTTATTTTCTTGTTTTCATTGGCTGCTTTTTTGTTCCTTTCCGTACCCCCTCCTTCCCCTTTCAGTGGCCTTGTCCCAGTTTGTCCACATTTTCCTTTCATTTCTCAAGCTTATCTCCATGTTGTCAGTCTTTCAAACCTCAACAACATGCAAGATGAACAAGCCCTCCAGCAAGCTTAAGCCTATGATTATGCATCTCTAGACAAATGCGTCAAACTTTCATGGTTTAATTGCAGGAAATAAATGCTAGTTTTATCTTTGATCATGACTGGCTGCTGCTTGCATGTTATTTTGGTTTTCCTCCCTTGCTACTGGTTTGGGGCGATGCATCTGGGCCACCAATGAAAATTGGTTAGTGTGTTCCATTTTGTATGCAGAATATCACAAAAGTGTTTACCCATTGAACAGGAACCAAGGTTCACCCAGGTCACTGGTCAAATCTGGTGAGTTTACTAATTTGACTGTTCTTTTACTTTAGACAAAGTCCTTTATGTGAAATAGTCCAGGGTACACGGTGGTTTACACCATGGTGGAGCAGCACTTCTCCTTTCTTTTGCTTGGTTTACACTTAAGTTTATCTTTACGTAAACCGTTGCTGCAATAAAAATGTGAGCCAGTGTTGATGTGCACAACATAGAAGACGGCATATTTTAATGCAGTTTCCTCCTAGCTACATGTTTGCAGAGCCATGGGAATGTATGTGCCCTGGGTACTTGCTATATAAGAAGAAGCTGTTTCTCCAGGAGACTGGACAGTTAGTCACTGCTATGGGTGGTGAGCCTTTCCTTTTCTCTTCCTCAGAATGATTCATGGAGTGAACTTTACTCCTTTGCAGTCTTCAAAGCCATGAGCCACATGCTATGTATTGGCTATGGGCGCCAAGCTCCCGAAAGCATGTCAGATATTTGGCTTACGATGCTAAGTATGATTGTAGGAGCAACATGCTATGCTGTGTTTATAGGTCATGCTACAGCTCTCATCCAATCTCTGGACTCCTCACGAAGGCAATATCAGGAAAAGGTAAGAACCGGGTCAAACTTTCAGATTTACTAAAATCTGTGAATCTGGTATGCCTGCTTTTTTTCGTTTATGATATTTCCTCAGTAATAGCATTGACTTTTTTGTCTTTCTGTCTTTATTTTTTTTTTCAATGTTCACTCTTAACAGTACAATTTATCCTCTATGGCACATTCTGTTCTCTCTATGACTGTGCAGTGTGGTTGCACTTCTCTCTCCAGGTACTCTGCTTATATAACAGTTCTCTTTGGAAATATTACACATTTTCGCCAACCAGCATATTAATTAAAAGCTTTTATGATTACATAGATCACCTGGAAGAGCTGATTTCATTAAAAAATGCTTTTTTTGTGAATGCAAAGCTAAAAGAAGTAGTAATGCTGAGTATTGAAGTTCAGGAACTGACAGATATTGCAGAGGATGAAAGATACCCTTGGATTATGCCAGTTACTTACATGTATATACAAAAGAGGTTTTGTATAAGCAGGACCAGTTCTAACAATTTCTGACTACATACGCCATGGCAGTAAATGTACAGAAGCTTTTATGCTTTGTATGTAAGTTCTGTTGATACTACAAGTTTGAAGCAGAGGCTGCTTAGAATAACATAGTAATTGACAAAACTTGACATGTGTATAATTCCTTCTTTGTCACTGATATTCTTGTTCATTCCATGCACAAATTTAATGGGGAAGAGGACATTTTCATTTCAGTGCTATATTCCATGACACAAAGTATTTTGGCCTTGTATATTGCCAGACGTTTTCTATTTGTGTGTAGCATTTGGGCTTTTGTAAACAGGTATTTCAGATGTGCTTCTATTTAAATGCACATTGAATGTATAAAAATGCATACAATGCTTTTATGCATTTTTAAATGCAAGTATGCATTTATTCACTGCTTATTCAGTGTGCATTTATTTTTATCATTGTGGTTTGAACTTGCTAGAAACACATTAAAATGCAGCATGTTATTTTAAGAAATACAGTAAAACACAGCTTTGTAAAGATACATCTGAATGCTTGTGAGTACAACCAGAATGGAATTTAATTTTTTAAAGGGGACCCGTCACCCAAACAAAATTATTCCAAATCCTATTTTATCATGTTAGTCAAGCAAAATGAACTTTAATTACACTGTATAAATTATTTGAATATTGTTTCCATCAGTCTGGGAACTCATAATTATAGCAACCAGGAAGGAGCCATTTTGTCGACACTGTTATTAAGACAAGCCTTGTATCATCTCAGAATCTTGTTCAGGGGGCAGGGACCCAATGTCCATCCCCATGCCCTGGTTACACAATTAGCTGGGGGAATGCAGGGAGAGCAGTGACATCTAGGAAGTGCTGAATGGAAAGTGTATGTAATTGTTTGCCCCGCCTCTATGCCTAGGCATAGAGGTGAGGTAGGCAATATTTGATTGACAGCTGATATTTTTAAATGAGTTTACAACAGCTATGAATGCAAAAAGAAATTGGATTTCATATTTAATTTAAAAAGGACTTTTATTATACAGATTTTTATGTCTGGGTGACGGGTCCACTTTAACACTATGCACTTTGGTGCACTCATACACAAAGGGGCTGTTATTATCATTGTATAGTAACTGCTTTGTTTTTAGCAATGCTTCTATGCCCTTTTTCTTTATAGTTAGATTGGTACCACTTATTTAAGTAAGGATTGCTACTGGAAAGGAGTTCTTATTTCTCTTTGCAGTACAAGCAGGTGGAGCAGTACATGTCCTTTCACAAGCTTCCTGCTGACTTTCGCCAAAGGATTCATGATTATTATGAGCATCGTTACCAAGGCAAGATGTTTGATGAGGACAGTATCCTGGGAGAGCTGAATGAGCCCCTACTCGAGGTAAGGGGAACATGAGGGTCAGTGTGCAGAAGACCTTAACATACTTGCGTGTTTTGGTTTTGGTTTTTTTAGCTAGCATTTGTTGGTGGGCAGGAAGATTCCTTGAAATGACTGACAAAAGGTGTATATGGTGGGGTGGATGATAAAAAAACATTTTTTTTGAGGAGTGTACAAAACTAATTACCTCTCTCTCTCTCTCTCTCTCTCTCTCTCTCTCTCTCTCTCTCTCTCTCTCTCTCTCTCTCTCTCTCTTTTATCTCCATGTTTTTTTACCTCTTTCCTTCCTTATTTTCCCTATTGTTTCACATCTCCTCACTCTTATTTTCAAATGCCCCATATTTCTTTTATCACATTCCTACATTGCTCATCTCTGTCCCATAATTCCTGTGATTAGGAGATAGTCAACTTTAACTGCCGGAAACTGGTTGCATCCATGCCACTGTTTGCCAATGCTGACCCTTCTTTCGTGACTGCCATGCTGACCAAGTTGAAGTTTGAGGTCTTTCAGCCCACAGATTACATTGTTCGTGAGGGGACCATTGGCAAAAAGATGTATTTCATCCAACATGGGGTGGTCAGCGTCCTCACCAAGGGCAACAAGGAGGTGAAGCTCTCAGATGGCTCCTACTTTGGAGGTGAGATATTGCAATTATTATTACATTTAAAGTACGTGATCATTATTTAAGTTTTCAATTTTCAAAGGAATGATTAGCAGGGTGAGGACATACTAAATACGATTAACAGGTGGACTTTTATAAACAAGTATAAAGTAGTAGCAGCATGATTTATCTGACATTATCATCTCTATGAATAAACTGTCCACAGTTGCTCTGTACTTCTGTTAAAGGTGTACAAGGTACAGCCAAACTAACTCACTTTGCCATGGGACAGATACAGATTATAAAACAATGATGCCAAAGAAAGATGTCTGTGGAAATTTTGGGTACTCTGACTACATCTACTACAAACATACCTTGTAAGGAGGGCTCTTTGGTTTTTCAGCCTTCTCAACTTTTGACTGAGCCCAATCAAATATCTGAGTTGGAAGCCCGTGTTTCTGACCATGTACAACGGTCAGTAAGCAGCTAGTCCAGTCATGAACTAATCAATCTGTGTTTGATTTGCTTCTTTTATGTTGAACCTAATCGTATTACTCCATGCTTATGCAGGAATTAGTAGGGATACACCGAATCCACTATTTTGGATTCAGCCGAACCCCGGAATCCTTCACAAAAGATTTGGCCAAATACCGAACCGAATCCTAATTTGCATATGCAAATTATGGGTGGGAAGGGGGAAAACATTTTTTACTTCCTTGTTTTGTGACAAAAAGTCATGTGGTTTCCTTCCCGCCTACAATTTGCATATGCAAATTAGGATTTGGATTCGGTTCGCCCGAATCCGAATCTTGCTGAAAAAGGCCGAATCCTGGCTGAATTCCGAACTGAATCCTGGATTTGGTGTATCCCTAGAAATTAGTCCATATTAGGGGTAAAATGGCAATCATTGTGTTGTGTACTCGGGACGCAGAACACACAATCTTGTTATAGTAAAACAATTTCTTAAACATTATCAAACTGTTAGAGGATCCAGACTAATAACCACAACACCACAAAATACCTGTTCAGGAGTTTTGTTCTATGAAATCTCTATGAAGTCTTCTATATTATAGACATTTTCTGTCTGTCCTTAAAATGGTGTAGTAGCAAGTAGTCAGCACAACGATTATCAACCTCTATAAAGGCAGTGCACATAACTTCAATGGCCACTTTCCATTGGAATCATCATGGGTATAAGATTTTGAAACCACACCACCATACTTTTCTTATTTCTTAAAAGCCTTTATTTGTCCATAGGGGCATCACAGCAACGTTTCAGGCCTTAAAATGGTGCCACAATTCTGTAGATCGATTTTTTAATTAAAGATCTATTTCTTATGTAATTACAAATTAGTCTTTGCTCTGGCTCCATATTTCACACCATATGTAAATGTAAAACCTGGGTTTCCACTGGTACAATGCTTTCATTTTTTGACATATTACTAATATAATCCAGTCTGATTTCTTTCAGTGCATATTATTTTCAACTCTTGGTTTAGAAATACTGCTCCTAATTAGTGTTTCTTAAAATCAATGATTATGGACCTTGCTAAGGGACTTTTAAAAAATGGGCCAAGTACTACTTTCAAGGTCCCAGCTATTTATGGCTAATGGAGCATAGGCCTTCAATAAGCACCCCCTGGGACAAAGAGTAACACCACTGTGAGCAGGCACTGGTGAGAAATAAGTCTTAAATTAGGCCTTGTGTTTCTGAAGAAAATGTTAGTCCATCTACTGAAAGGAATTCTTCTCTTTTATTTAACTCTCCTGCTGAGAGCTGGTTGAAGGCAAGCAATAATTTGGAAGAATACTGGCATGTTCTGCACCCATGTATCCATTGTGCCAAGGTGTCTGGTTTATTTTTTTATGTCGGCGTTTCATGCATTATGAAGTAATAATGGCCAAAAATGTTCACAGGGGTGTTGTGTATATCACAATACATGACACATGTTGTTGTGTTTAGTTGCTTAATTACAGATTTATCAACTGATTTCTGATGTAGCCTTGTGACTTCTTATATTTTCCAGCAAGCAGTGATTGATGTAGAAATGCATTTACATCTAACCAGTATCCTCACAGTTCCCTAGGGATGTGACTGCTTACCTCAAAGTCAGCATTCTGGATCTTGGCCTAATATGTATAGCCAGCTTGCATCACTGTTTGCCTACAAAAACTTTTAGGACTCAAACATGGCAGTGAGACCCAATTTTCTAGTGCAAGCATCCCTCTTGGTAACACATCATTCCATGTTAGATATGAATGCTGCTGTTGTTTTCCATCTACCTAAATCAGACATGATTGTAAAAGCAAAACATGTTTTTCTCCACTTTTTGCCTGCTGTGTTCCATCACTGCATATTCTTATAGGATCGTCTGCTTTAACTACAATAATATTGATAGCTATGAGATACTACATAAAACCAACTATGTATTGAGTATTTAAAGGGTGGCCATAGACGTTAAGATTGTTCTCTCCATAACTACCAATTTTAGTAAGATCCGACAAATTCATCAGATTATAGTGAGGTTAGTGGTCAGAAAATAGATCAGTTGGGTTAGAAAACTTTCATTGTTCAAAGTGAAATTTATCCATTGTCCAATGGTTTGCAGGACCAAGTAGGCAGCTGCCCACAGTTTTCACAGCTTCAATTAGACAATATCACTTTTCACATTTTAACTATCATTTAAAGATAAGCTTGTTGTTATGATAACCAAAAAGATCTTTAAAAAATCTTAACGTCTATGGCCACCTTAAGAATTCTCTTTTCTAGTTGGAAGATGTAAATGAGTTGGAGGAATATGCTTCTATGGTGATGAGTGGCTGGAGGGGGTATAAGCAGGCTAACACTGACTTAAGCTGCTTGATATACTGGCTCTGCACTAAATTCTAACACATTGCTGCAGAACCAGTACCTATAATTAAATAATATATGGTTCTGATTTACTTTTCAGAAGCATTGACAGGTCATTATCAATATTGATAAATTTTTGGCTCATGTGAGAGTGGCACGTTCATCCACTGGGACACTATTAATTCCTTAGCTAGGGAATATGAAACTGTTAATGGTTATTGATCTCCAGGTTGTACCAGAATGCAAGCTATTTCCCAATTCAAATTAGCCAAGCTTAATAAATGGCTATAATTGGAGTCATTCATGAATGGATGTCATGCCATTAAATCATATAATAGGCGTATATAACTTTTACAACGGCGTCTACGATGGCGTTCTCAATTATCAGCAAGGGAGCAAAGCTGATATCCCTGCACTTAGTGTATGTAAGCAATGTTACAATGTTGCTCAGCTTTTCAGACTCTCCTTAACTAACCAATAGTATGTTATGCCTGGACTGATTGTTTTACTTATGTCAAGTTACAAACTATTGGGAGCATAATGTTATAACCTATACCTGAGATTCCTTCACCTACAGTTAATTAACTGGTGCTCTGCATTATTTACTGACTTAGCACCCAGCTTGGCTTTCCAATTTTATTAAAGTTTTTTTTTTTATTATAGTATTAAAAAGGTGCAGATGGGGAAGTCCAAGAGACTGCATGTTCGACTAACAATTAACTAACTAAGTTAAATCTGGGGCAAAATGTCTGAGTAGCAGAAAATTTCCTGGTAAGCATCTTTTTTTCATTAGTAGATATAGGTGAGGTTTCCCAGTGTTGTTTAAGGAGGAGCAACAGAAAGTACACATTTTAGAATATGCCCTTGCTATAGTAGCTAAGGTTTTTAGAAAGTGCACATCAAGCAAATTGCTAATACCCATTTTTTTCCCAAACATTTATGAAGCACATCAGTGACAGAACCTTTAAACTAAGTGCAATTTAGGACCCTGCTTATCCAGCAGTTTCCCTTTTTTTTTTTTTAAAAAAAAAAAAAAAATTGGTCCACAAAGCTTGACAGTATGCCTCCATTTTGGTTGTAACTGCAGAGTGCTTAGTATCCATTTTGATTTTATTGGTGCATAAATGCTTTGCTTCAGAGACACTATTACCCTAGCAGCTGCAAATCACCTACACAGTGAAGACGTTCAAGGTCCTATTTCTTCTAAATGAAACATATAGGAAGGCCTGGCTATCATTTCTACGCACATAATTTCCCTCAGTCTGGTGCAAATGTGTGACGATATCCAGAGCAGATTTTAAGATCTCGTCTGTGATAAAATATGTTGTACAATAACAGCCGCACACGAGTAGAGTTTATTGTAAGCCTGCTACCTCCCTCTTACATTTATATGGAGTGGGAAAAATGAGCGGATAAGTTAAAAAGTAAATAAACCGCATAACCTTTGCTAAACTGGGAAGCTGCCTCTCATCAGCGATGGCCTAATGGAGTCCTATATGGAGATGCAGTCGCTTTTACAAAGAAAGGGGCGACTCAACATGACATCTGTTAGAGTTTTTTTTTTTATTAACCACGAAATGGAAACAAGTATTTTGCAGAAGGCAGATTGTGCATGTATCACTTCTGGCTGGGGAACGGGGGGCACTTTTCAGCAGATCATCCTGCTGTTGATCTTCATCTTCCAACATTATGCATCTGATAACTGTGTAATGAAAATCAGTCATAGACACATTTGTGCATCACTCTTTGCAGGCAGTGTTTCCTTTGTGTATACTTAACCCTTTTTTATGCTGTGTGTCCAGTCAATGTTCTACTCTGCATAGTTCTGATTTAGATTCAGCTTTTAGGTGCCAACGTTTTTCTTTGTTCCAAATTTAAAAAGATTGATAAGCTTTTCTGGGTATGAAGCGCTGCGTTATTAATAAACTCACTCAGGGTTTCCTATATGCCTGAGCACAAAAGCTCGGGCAATCATAAATGGTCTCCTTTACCAGTTTATATAATAAAACCTCTTCCTTAACAAGCTATGTGTTTGTGCTATAAGCATTTACAATTTGAAATGTATTAAACTAAAGAATATTACTATGCAAAATGGTGTTTTGTTCCATGCTTATTTTGGCAATTTGGTAATCTGTTTATAAATATTATATTCAACAGTTACCCTGGTAAAGTAAAGTATTGTGCTGTCAGTCTGGGACTCACAGAACTAAACTAATAGCACACTAATAAAATATTCATTATGTCAAGAATCATAGGAATGATATAATTAAGTTGTTTATGACACGTATTTACAAATCATCTGCTACCATTTGTCATTGTGGATTAGAGAATCCCTTTAAGAATGCTTCAGATGGTCAGAAGAAGGGTAGTGTGGTCCTTTTGGGAATAATATGAGGAGCCAGTGCTTTAAGGCAGATATGTTATACACACCGCAGCTTCTGAGAACTACAATTTATGAAGTGTGTTTTTGGATGCTGGAAGATGTAGTTTAGAGTCTTGTATTTGTCATCACAACAGTAGGTGAACCAAAAGAAATAGATCTAGTATAAGTCTTATTTCTCCCACTGCAAATGTATTATACCTTTGGCAGGCACTGTTATAAACAATGTGGATTATTTGCCTTTTATAAGCTATAATCAAGTGAACTATAGTTTTCTTTCTCTGCAAAAAGAAAAAAAAGAAAAGAAAGCAAGTATGACCTGGAATATAATGTTCTTTGTTACGGGGTCACGCTGCTTTGTGCCTGTTTCTCTTCTTGCGCAGTGAAATTGTGGTTGACCAGGTAAAACCTGACAGTGCATAGTTAGTGCTGCTGCCATGTCGTTATGGAAAAATCTGCTTTCTGCCTTAGCAGAGAGAGAGAGAGACAACTCTGCCTTTATAGTAAGAATATTATTATTGTTATCTTCATGTATTCATCAACCACCAACATATTTGACAACGTTGTACAGTAGAAGGGTGTATATATCAAGCATGCAGATTAACTGACGTAAATATGGCCCTGCTCATTAGAGCTTAAAATCATAACAAAATATACAGCAAACACAGTAGGGTCACTTCGTTCCCAAGTATAGTTCATTGCATTTTGCCTTGAGTTATGACTAAAACCACTTTCTGTGATCCCAATGTGCTCGTTGTACTTCTGTGTAGTTGTGCTGTACCTTCCTGTTCCAAATCAAGTGCTACTGTGCCTATTGACACAGGGTTCTCGGGGAGCTGTGCATGCTGCAGCAGAGTTGTGGCTAAAGAATATGGTGGAGACTCACTTGCACACTGGCGCAACTGCACTCAATTTATGACTAGGCATACGTGCAGTTGCATCTGTCTTGGTGAATCAGGTGCAATTGCATTCTATAACTAGAATTCTGGAAAGGGGGGTGAAGCTGCTTTGTGGGGAAAAAAACATTGTGATTGCACTTTGCACACTGCGGCAGAGTACCGTATATACTCGTGTATAAGCCGACCCGTGTATAAGCCGAGGTACCTAATTTACCTAAGAAAACTGGAAAAATGTATTGACTCGTGTATAAGCCTAGGTCATTTAAGCCTGGTGAGATTGTCATTGTTATTACTTTTTTGTTTGCTCTTTCAAATAGTAATAATGGAAAAGCTATTAGAACTAAACCATTATTAATTTCAGTTCAAATATCATTATCAATGACTTTGTCATTAAACTGCAAAGTGGGTGCTTTATATCTTACAGCCACTTACTTAGCTATAATGATGATCAGCAATTAAATGAAATAATGAAACTGGAAATCACTTTTGGGTATTGCTAGGAATGTGTGAATAGCCTGTGATTATATTGATTTCGGATGTGCAAATCAGGCCAGTTTGCCAGCAAATCATGCTAAAAGCAGATCTAGCTTGAGTGACACAAAATTGGCAAAAATGTCATGATTAGCAAAACAGCGACAACTGATGCAATTTCAAAACTGTGGGCATCTACTTCTCACTAATTACCGTAATTAATGATCCCTCTGTCACTGGAAAGTCTCACACAGTTTGCTATTAGTGATGGGCGCGTCCTTCCCTGCCTGTCTGTGACTGACTGTGTCGCCGCCCGGAGCAGGTCCAGGAGCTCCGGGCGGCGCGTCCTTCCCTGCCGGCGTTCGCTCCCAAAATGGCGGCGCCCATGGCCGCCACGTGGGTAGCGGCGCCGGCCGCTACCCACGTGGCGGCCATGGGCGCCGCCATTTTGGGAGCGAACGCCGGCAGGGAAGGACGCGCCGCCCGGAGCTCCTGGACCTGCTCCGGGCGGCGACACAGTCAGTCACAGACAGTCCTGCTGGGGCCGCGGAAGGAGGTATGACCCGCGTATAAGCCGAGTTTGAGTTTTTCAGCACATTTTGGGTGCTGAAAAACTCGGCTTATACGCGAGTATATACGGTAAGTGAATTCACCCTAAAGGCTCCTTCAGTCTTTAGAGTAGAGACTTTAAAGGGAAAACTGATCTAAGGTCATTGTTTGGTTTATGTAAAAATTAGTGCACCATATTGATGGATGGATGGATGTGATGGATTCTGGGGCTTAAAGTCCATATTCTTTACATGGTGAGCAGTGTACAGATTCTGGAAAGAAGTGAGATTTCAAGTGCCAGAATAATTCACTTCAGTATGAAATAAATTGATGTAGGGGTTTAATTACTCTGTCAGCTCAAGGCAGCGTGGATGAGAAATGCTCCCTACAAGTTAGAGGCAGACTATCATGGTTTCCTTTTAAAGCTGAGGAATCATGTATGCCTGTGGAGAATAATAAGCAAATATATTTGAATTGGGAGGGGGGGTTTGTTTAAGAAAAACTGAAGTTTTTGTTTTAAATTGGGGTTCAATGTACAACTTTAGTATATGGCTATGATACACCAAAAACAGCCATAGACCTCTATGGCTTGACTAAAGGAGAAGGAAAGAGTTGTTTTTTTAATACCCTTCAGGCATCCCGTGTCAGGTGCAGCGCCCGGGGTCCTTCCGATGGATCGATCCATTCCTGCTTCTTCTTTCTTCGCGTGGTTGCGTATGCACAGTTGGGCGAAAAGCCGAACTTTAACAAAAAAAAACAGCTATTCCGTTCTACTGAGCATACATCTGCCTCGGGACATTTGAGAATTGAAGAAGTGAAGATTGTTCTGTGCTGCTCGCTGGTAGAACCCTGGGCCGGTGCTCCTATCAACAGAAAACTGCACCAGGGTGTCAGGTAAGTAAATGAGATCACATTCGGGGGAGCCTAACTTTTGGTACGCCCCAAGTATAAAAAGAAACTTTCCTTCTCCTTTAAAGTCAAGCCAACTTGACAACTTTCCTTCTCATTTAACTGGCTTGCACCACATTATTGAGAACACTTTTTAATAAATGTCATATAATACAAAGATACTTTCATGCAGGTGTGCACTGGGATTCAAAATAAGCCCTGGTGGCATTTTAAGTACACGGATGCCTGAAGGGTCTCACACAGGCCCACTAAGTAGTGACTGTCTGTTGCATGTTACAGTAGCCCCTCTGGTATTTGCCAGAACTCACAGATTACCTGCGCAGGCCTGCTAATCTTAGGCTCTGTAAATAACTGTGGAAACATGCCAACACATACTTTGCGGGGATCATTTGTTGAAGGCAGAAGTTTTGCAAAAAAGTTGACAATAAACCTTTAAAATAATGTGTTGCTGTCTCAAGGTATTGCATATCTACACAAGAGGGAACTACAGTATCATTTTAGCTACTGCTGAGGTATTCTCAAGGCAACAGAAGAGCACTATGCATTAATGATCAGTTGATAGTTTTGTTCTATTTTGGTATGTGGAGAATGTTTCCAGTGAGGGAGGGAATATGACAGCTCCCACTCTGTATTGCAAATATGCAGAGATGGAATGTTCGATGCATATAATAACATATACCTGTTTACAGTCAGAGAAAGCAAATGTTTATATAGAGTGTTAGTTCTCCTGAGCTATCCATACATACATACATACATACATACATACATACATACATACATACAGTGAAAAGCCATAGTAATAGGAGAATTGTGAGCTAGATGGGCTTTATTAGAAAATAATAGAAGCACTTCCTATGTAATCACTGGGCTCAAGAAAAGGGGAAAATTAAAATGCCAGTAAACCCTTTTTGCATTAATCTGCACTGCTACTTATGTACTGTATAAGTTTAGCATATATATATATATATATATATATATATATATATATATATATATATATATATATACATACATACATACATACATACAGTGAAAAGCCATAGTAATAGGAGAATTGTGAGCTAGATGGGCTTTATTAGAAAATAATAGAAGCACTTCCTATGTAATCACTGGGCTCAAGAAAAGGGGAAAATTAAAATGCCAGTAAACCCTTTTTGCATTAATCTGCAGTGCTACTTATGTACTGTATAAGTTTAGCATATATATACATACATACATACATACATACATACATACATACATACATGCTAAACTTATACTGAATCCTAATTTGCCTACAGAAAACATTTTTGGATTAAAATGCAAATTTGCTAAATATTGATAAAATATCTGGAGTTTGCTGAACCCTTAGATGTAACAGTACAAATATAATATAGTTTTTTTTTCTCCACGCATGGGACCGATGGGAGGGATACTCCTGGAAGCCACACATGCCAAGTGTAATGTGACCAATATGCTTGTTCAGTTGAACTAAGCAACAACCACAGCGTCTTCCAGATGAACCCCCTTCTTTTTCTCAGGAGCCTTGCATTAAGCACCTATACCAAGTCTGTGCAACCATCCTTATCCTTTAGTAAAGCTTGTGACTAGCAATCACTCTTGACAAGAGTATAAGAACTGATCAGATGGGCAATCCAAGCAGACTTCTGCATTTGTGCCTAATGCATATGGATGTTGCTTCCATGTGTGTTTGTTGCAGTATTTTGCCCATTAAGTCAACTCCTGCTGTCTGACTGGAATAGGAAATGTCTCCCAGTACTGGAGTGACAATGACCGCACCGCTATGCAGAATTAACAAAGTATATGCTAGGGCTCATTTTCTCTTGGATGGCTCTTTCGTGCTACCAGGGACAGCACATTGTCAGCCTTTGTAGCAGCTCAGCAAAATTTCCATACACTATCCCTATTCAATGAATAAATAGTATTAACATAGTAGCATTATAGAACTAAAGTTGTACATACATAGAAGGAAATGAAGATAAGCAAAACAGTTACCCAGCAGCTGCTACAATACAGAGAATCTATATAGAAATGCCTTTCTTAACCTGTTGTTTAGCGAAGCATGTAGGCAACTGCTGCCCTTTTGCCAGATGGTAACCCTCATAGCTGCCAGCTTATCATGCATAAAACACAATACTGTAGGGCAGTTTTAGTGCAGATGCTATCACCTGATATAGAACACATGCAATCTCCATAAATCCCTGTGCTTAATGGGACAGCACAGATTAAAACAGAACGTATTTGTGCTGGGTGGGACGTGAAAGCAACAATTAAAGGGCTCTGCATACCTGCTGTTCTCCAGATGCTGCTCAGCTGCAAACCATGCTTTTTGCCAAGGGCTTTTAGAATTATTACGATAGTTTATTTATAAAACCCCAACATCGTTTTCAGTTCTGCGGGAGAACAGGGAGCAAGAGAGCTGAGGTTCAGCTATGCCTGTCTAAAGGAATTAGGGAAGAGAGTGACAGGTGACATATTGATTGTGGCAGTTGCAGCCATGGTAGAGCAACATGGTGGGCCCCAGAAGAGCTGTACATGATATAAACCATGTTAGAAGGAGTAAAGAGAGAGGGAGGAAGTTATATTAGGGAGGAATGAGGGTCATGCACAAGCCATCTGTTCTCCTCTAGTTTTGTTATCTTAGTTTGATACATTGTTTCAGGAGTCAGAAACAGGAGTGCATGGAATGTAAACATCCAGGCAATGTAATAGCAATTACGCTTACAAAAAAACATGACTCTTGCGAGTATTATAGGTACTGATTAGGTTGGCAATACTAGCAGAACCCTGCACCAAACTACCATGGATTTGGGTTGCTGCTTCCATATGTGTTTGTTGCAGAATTTTGCTATTATGCACTCTTGACACTACCTCCTGCTGTACCCAGCTGACTACAATCCTGCCACCACATTTGTTAGGGCTCATTTTTCACACTTAAAATGCCTCTTTAGTGCTAATCTGGGCCAGACCAACGGTAACTGGCAAATAGTCTAGTCATTATTAGCAACATAGTAGTGCTATAGAAATAGTTATAGATAAATATGTACATATATAGGAGGAAGTGAGACGTGAAAATAGAAACAATACCCTCCTGCAGCTACACTACAGATGCTCAGATTTGCTTTGTTGTGTAACACTAAAAAAACATTACTACATTACTACTAAATAGTTGCCTTGTGTGCAGCTTATTTGTATTGCTTTATTCCTACCCATGTAAGGTGAATTAAGAGCAGAAGAGGATCTGTAGAGAAATGCTTTTCTTAGCCGGCTGATTAGCAAACCATTTATGTAGCTCCTACCCTATTATTATTATTTTTTTTTATATGTAGATTAGTCTCAATAGCTTATTCCCAATTCATCAATGAGTAACAGTAACACATCTCCAGTAAAAATAAATGCATGTCCCATAAACCATAGTTAAATCAAAATATGTTCATTTAAAGTTTCCTTTCATCTCTCTTAAAATTGTATAAAACAAGAGTTGCTAGAATGTTCAAAAATCCACAGTAAATCTGTTGGAGCTGCCAAATTGCTTGTGTTAGCTAAGGAGTTGTCATTAAAACCCACAGCAAAACAAACATTGAACTTCAATGATCTGGTTAGCTGTAAAAATTAAAAATGGCATCGCTGTTTCTGCTATAGGGTTTGGCCAAGCTTACTTTGTGCAGCCTCCTGTATCTGTCATAGATCATTAAATAGAAACTATGATGATAACAAGGAAAAAAATCAATATAAGCCTCATTTCACAGAAACTTTCTAAACACAATCAATTAAAAATTAGTTACCATCTACCAGTTTTAATGTGTTATTTTAAGTGATTTAATTGCTTTGCAGATTATTGCTCCAAATTGGGCTCTGAGCAAGTTTCTTCTTATACAAAATCTGTATTATTGTTTTTATTATGAAAGTCTATTGCCCTTAAGGCTAATTGCCTTATATACATTTTTCATTCTGTTGATAAGCAATACTTCTGTGTTTTACTGTACACATACAGTCATATGAAAAAGTTTGGGAACTCCTCTTAATTCATTGGAGTTTTGTTTATCATTGGCTGAGCTTTCAAAGTAGCAACTTCCTTTTAATATATAACATGCCTTATAGAAACAGTAGTATTTCAGCAGTGACATAAAGTTTATTGGATTTACAGAACATATCCAATATGCATCATAACAAATTTAGACAAGTGCATAAATTTGGGCAGCCCAACAGAGATATTACATCAATACTTAGTTGAGCCTCCTTTTGCAAATGTAACAGCCTCTAGACGCCACGTATAGCCTTTGATGAGTGTCTGGATTCAGGATGGCGATATTTTTGACCATTCGTCCATACAAAATCTCTCCACTTTATTTGTCATCCCATATATTTTCAATGATATTCAAGTCAGGGGACTGTGACGGCCATTCCAGAATATTGTACTTCTCCCTCTGCATAAATGCCTTTTTAGATTTCGTAGTGTGTTTAGGGTCATTGTCTTGTTGGAATATCCAACCCCTGCATAACTTCAAATTTGTGACGGATGCTTGAACATTATCCTGAAGAATTTGTTGATAATGGGTTGAATTCACCCAACCCTCGAATTTTTAACAAGGGTCCCAGTCCCTGAACTAGCCACACAGCCCCACAACATGATGGAACCTCCACCAAATTTGACAGTAGGTAGCAGATGTTATTCTTGGAGTGCAGTGTTCTTCTTCTTCTTTGTGCAAATTGTGCTGAATTGTAGAACGATGTACAGATACACCATCTGCAGCGAGATGTTCTTGCAGGTCTTTGGAGGTGATCTTTGGGTTGTCTGTAACCATTCTCACAATCCTCCGCATATGCCGCTCCAGTATTTTTCTTGGCCTGCCAGACCTGGGGTTTACAGCAACTGTGCCTGTGGCCTTCCATTACATTCATGACAATTTAAACCTCTGAGATAACTTTTTATTAAAGAGGGGAGGGAGGGACACAGAAGGAAAAGAGGAAGGGGATAGGGAAAACAAAGTAATTACCATTATACCATATCAGAAAAAACAGCTTCTGGGTTTACAACAAGACATTACAACAAGACATTTCTATATACATTTATACATCAGTAACATCACTATTGAAATGGTATAGTTAGGTTCACTCTCATTTCGATCATTTCTTTACTTCTCAGCAGACCTGTTTCATAACAATCCAAATTTCCTTAACCATGGTTTCCATATCAAGTTGAATTGGTCTAATGTATTGTGAATCAAACGTGTGATTTCCTCAAGTTTCCTAACCTCTTCTACTAGGTTAATCCATTCCGGTATTAGTCGACTTTCTTTTAATTTCCACTTTTTTGGAATCATAGCTATAGCTGCACTTAAAAGATGTAGAGTTAACTTGTCCTTCACTACCATGTTATTTTTACTATCAAAATGAAATAAAATCTGTATGCATATACTTGCTACCAGTTATATGGTTTATAGTATTTGCTCCCAATATTTAGTAATTGCTGAACAAGAGAACCAAATGTGTTTGAATGACCCTGTATCTTTGCCACAGCGCCAACATTTATCCGATGTAGATGGGAAAATACGGTGCAACTTTTCGGGTACATAGTACCATCTAGTAATGATTTTATATGTCATCTCCCTAATTCTAGAGGTCCTCGAAGTTTTATGAATGTTTCCCAATATTCTATTTCTGATACTACCAGGTAGTGTGATGTCCAGTTCTTCCTCCCATAGATCAAGAAATTTGAGACTAGTCAAGGTTCTATTTTTTTGTAATAATTTGTAAGTTTGGGAGAGAGGTGTTGGTAATTGTAAGTCTAGGAAGCTTTCCCATATAGTAGGTTGCGTTGGAACCTGCTTATTATAAACCTTGTACAGGAAATGATGTAATTGGTTATAACACCATAGATCGCATGGATGACTTCCCCATTTTTTTTTGGATTGCAGCCATGCTAAAGATCCTACCCTTTTTATAGAAATCTGATAATCCATTGTCTCTGTCTTTATATTTTCTCCATCTGATAAATGCTCTAGGGTCCATACTTGGAAGGAACTCAGTGTTTAATAAAAGTGTCTGTAAGGTTGGGAAAGAATTTATTAGTTTGTATGTCTTTTTATATTTATGCCATATCTCTATCAGGGATAACTTCTGAGCATTGTTTGCTATTAGGGAACTGTACTAACCATAAACATGGCACAAATTGTAGTGGATTTTAAAATATGTCAATAATATTGTTTTTATTCTTATTCACAGGTTATTAATGTACTTCCTGTTTCCATTTCCAGCTGTGAATGACTCAGTCATGCTGTTTGGCATTCAGAAATTGCAAATTGGCAGTTCATGCCACATTAATGGGTCTGGGAGTCACAGCATGAGTGAGCGGCTCGGTGGCCATGTTGGCAATTAGCTTGAGCTCCTCAAAAAGCCTACATTATACTAGTTCTACAGGAACAGTATTGATAGTGTTTTACTGCTCTCTGTAATTTACTAGGGCGAAAATGAGTTTGAGGCTATATATGGGTAGAAAATATGATTAAAAGAATATTTGTATTGGTGCAGTGATATACCAGCTATTCCTTAATCACAATTTTGTACACATTTTTTTTCTCCTGCTGTCACTTGGTTAAAATGACAACATAGAAAATCAGACTGCAAATAATTTAAAATACTCCATGAATATTAAAAAGGCACCTTCCTAAAAGGGAGCTTCCTTTATGATACTCTTAGTATGTTATAGAATGGCTAATTCAATGCAACTTAATTTTTTCTTCTAGTTTTTAAATTATTTGCCATCTTCCGACTCTTATTGTTTTTTTTTAGATTTTTTTGTTAAATCACCTCATTTTTATTCTGCCAGAGATCTGTCTGCTGACACGAGGCCGAAGGACAGCAAGCGTGCGCGCTGACACGTATTGTCGCCTTTATTCGCTTTCTGTGGATAACTTTAATGAGGTGCTGGAGGAATATCCCATGATGAGACGTGCATTCGAGACAGTGGCCATAGACCGACTAGATAGGATTGGTAAGGATGGTATTAGCTGATCCCTATAACTTATTCCTAAATTTCCAGGATTCAGTCAAGGTGTACGAGCAGGGGCGTTTCAGGCATTAAAGCTGTATGAGGCGGCGTTTAAAATGATAGCCCCTTGCGCTTACCTAAAAGGGATACTGTCATGGGAAATATTTATTTATTTTTTAAAAACCACATCAGTTTTAAAAACCACATCAGTTAATAGTGCTGCTCTAGCAGAATTCCTCAATCTATTACTTAAAAAAGCAAACATATGTTTTTATATTTAATTTTGAAATCTGACATGGGGCTAGTCATATTGCCAGTTTCCCAGCTGCCCCCAGTCATGTGACTTGTGCTTTGAAAACTTCAGTCACTCTTTACTGCTGTACTGCAAGTTGGAGTGATATCACTCCCCTCCCTTCCCCCCAGCAGCCTAACAACAGAATAATGGGAAGGGAATGGGAATAACATCACCGGCAGCAGGGTTGCATTGCGAACGCAGAGAAGGAAATAGCACTCTAGAAAAGCCAAATTTCCGGTTTAATAAAGTTTACCACCCCTGGAAACTGCTGGGGAACTGCCGCATGAGTCAAGGTGCTCATCTTGCCTCATGGCAGAAAAGCCCCTGTATATAAGTAATTGGTAAGGGGGGAATGTTTCTTTTGTTTGTGCGGCTGTACAAGCATGCACACTAGTGGTGTGTGGTGTGGGTCGAGAAATTCTTGATATGCATCCGGCCCTTATCAGCCCTATCCCCCCTCTATTTATAAACCCACGCCTAAATTTAGGCGCCAGAAGCTGGCAGTGCTAGGTCTCTGGCGGGGAGGGCAGGAGAAGAGCTCAACCTGGACCCTCAACCTGAAGATTTTGAGCTGGCCCGAACCTGCCCGACACGTGGGTCCCGCAGGTTTTTGGCCAGCCCATACATCACTAATGCACACTGTCCCTCTCATTTCAGCTTTGGGCACTTTCATTTAGAGTTGTTAAATCTTTTGGATTTTATTGCATATAGAGTATCCATTAGCATGGAGATGTGTAGCAATTCTTTCAATGCACATGCTCCAGGTCATCAACAAGGTTAGGTAGTTCAAGGAGAATTCTCAATGGCTTTTCACTGGGGCTTTTCGAGACAGAAATCTAACATGAATGGCACCGAGCATATGAAAAGTATATTACCCACATAAACCATAATGTGTTTATACCCCCTTTCTCTGGACTTTGTTAAAAAAATCGTGCCAATTGATCCTTAATCCTGGCTCTGTAACCTAAAATTTCTGTCATCTCAGAGTACTTCAACAACAGTGAAAGGTTAGGTTACTTTTACTGTATATGAAGTGTTACTGCCACCATCTTCACCTAATCTCCTTACTGTACTGGCCAGTGGCCCATATTTGCACCCTGCTCAATGCCATGAATGTAGGATATATGGAGATTAGGGGTTGCTGTGTCAAGTATTATACAGATGTATTTATATTGAACTTCTGTTTTGCTTTGCAGGAAAGAAAAATTCTATCCTAATGCACAAGGTTCAGCACGACTTGAACTCCGGTGTCTTTAACAATAAGGAGAATGAAATTATCCAGGAAATAGTGAAGTATGATCGGGAGATGGTGCATCAAGCGGAACTGAACCCACTTGCCGGAGGAATGTATGCCACATGCAATCCACCCTCTCCCCAGCCACAGGTCACCTCTGCCATAGCCACTCTACAACAGGCTGTGGCTATGAGCTTCTGTCCCCCAATGGCCAGCCCATTAGTGGGATCACCCCGCATCATGAGACGCTTTCAGTATGCCCAAGGAGGACCCAGTGCTTTCTCTTTGTCTCCAGCCCTTTTCCAACCGTCACTGCAGCAGATGCAACATCACCCTCCCCCACAACAGGTTTCCAGACAACCTTCCTCTGTTGTGCCCAGTCCACCATCACAGTCCCCACGGGTGTCCCAGAACTTTGCCTACCCAGCAAAAGGTCAAACAGGCTCCCAGCTGTCCCTCACCCATTCTGGGGCCTCTGCTTCCCCTTCTCCACATAGGCTTTCTGTCCATAAGAGTACACATTCTCTGCACTCTGCTACTCTTACCCGTGAGTCTCGTCCACTCTCTGCCTCACAGCCATCGCTCCCGCAGGGTGCATCACAGCTGCGTAGTCCACCAGCACCTCCTTTAGTTGCTGGAGGCTTAACCGGCCAAATGGGCAAGGCAGTGCCTGGTTCTCAATCTGGGCCAAGGGTCTCTGTCCCAGCACGACTGGCCCTTTCTCATCAGTTGTCCTCTTCTAGTTCAGTTGGTGGCGTTTCGGACTCTGTAGGTGGAGCTTCACTAGGAGGCAGGAAGGATTCAGTGGTGAGTGCCCCGGATACTGATCCTATTAGGGGGCGGCTGTCTGCTAACTTGTGACACAATGCTAAAGAGTAACCTATCCCTAAACTGCGGGTGCAGTCAGCTGGTGGTGGGTTTTTAGAAGAGGAGGCAGTAGTGCAACTAAGATGTACCCACCCACCTCCATACCTGTGCCTCATTAACCTTTCCACTGCTGGATCAGGGTAATGCGAAGTAGTCTTTAGTGGCAGGGAAGGGGCTTACATGTGCAATTAACAATTTTGTTTTGAATAAATCCACAACGCATGCTTCTCCAAAGATTATCAGCAGACAGTTGTGTGTATTAAAAAACATTCAGAAACAGTGCTGCAAACACAGGCCCATACCTAGGACTCCCTGCCACTGATATAAGCTGGTAACTACAGGGGCCATATCATTGTGCAGACCATGATGGCTATTACCTATTAATAAGCTTGTTTTGTGGCTTTATAGCCCCTCCCCCCCATCTAAAGGGGCAGTTAAAAGATGTGCAAATTTTTGCTAAAAAAAAAGTGCTGCCTTGCCCAAACCGTGTTATAGCTAGTGTCTGCATATGCAAACTGCTGGCGGTTTGCTAGAGTTTAGTTCTCCTGGACTAGGATGAACCAGTATCCGTAATTTAGATGTTGTAACTCAGTAAACTCTATGTCTCCTATCAGCCACATCTATTTTTAAATCAATTATTTAAGGTTAATTTATAATTCTGTTGCTTTAAGAGTGTAGTGGTATTCAGTGTCTGCAAGAAATAGCCGCTTAGATTCCCTGGTTTTACAGCAGCTTCCCAGGAATCCTTTAACAGTCACTATAAATCTTTTCTCGTATTTATGCGAATGTACCAACATGTGGCTCCAATTGGATTGTGAAAAGGCAAGGATTGGATGCATCACAACACCTGCATAAAACAAGACTGGAGGTGACCTAGATGCTGCATTCCTAGGAAAGCAAACAAGTATTTTCCGTTAGCAGAACTTCAGCTGCCATCAGTTTTGCTTTTTTTTTTACATTTATTTACCATCCCATGGATTGTATTTTAGAAAGCCATATTGTGTATATCACACAGCTGTATATTATATATGTATATCTGTATAATCTGTACAATACATCTTGCTATAATGCAGGTAAGGGGGTGGGTGTGTGAACAGCTGTCCAATAGATGGATTTCTGGACTACACCGAAATGGAACTTGCACACTAATGCAAAGCACATTTTTGTCTATGCTTTGTTGTAGGGTGCAGCTTTAATTAATTTCATATAGAGGGTAGTCTCATCTGAGAAGTTACCTATTTTTTTTTTCAGTAGCAAGGATATGTTGTTGGGAGGTTTCAACACTATGCTGCCATTTAGCTTGTTGCAATAATAGTGCCAACATTTGCCATTTACTAATCAGAAGCTTTTGGTTCAGTTACAAAGGCAGGAAAACCATTCCCAATGCCCCCCCCCCAATTTACATTTATGTCATGAAAGTTTTGGTTTAGAAGTATATACATCTCCCATTTATTATCTGTAAATGGGACTACTAGGATTAGTAAAATATAAAGCAATTGCTAGTAATTAGGTGTTGGAGACCCGCCCCATTCTCCTACATGATAATTGCTGCCCTTTCTCCTCCGCCCTGATGCCAGTGCCACTGCCTCAGAAATGGTAGTGCCACTACTGAATGTATTTTGGGGATATGGAGGTTCTGGGCTTGTCTGGAGGGGCTTTTCTTTTCAGAAGCTGCACTTTTACCACGCAAATGATTCCAGCTTCTCTGTGTGTGCAATAAACAGATTATTTCTGGACTGCGTGTGGCTGACTGACACAGGAATTGTCTCTGTTCTTTCATGCTTGTCTTTTCTTCTGCAGCCCTTTGTGCATAGGGTGTGTACAGAACATTGGTCTTTCAGCCCTGCACTGAGCAGCCTTGGTGCATTGCTAATGAGCTGTTGATGGATCAAGGTTATTCCAAGGACATCCCTGGAAAGGATGTGGCACAAGCAGATAGAAAATGTCTTAGCTAAAGGACAGGTGAAAGACAAAGCTCAAGAAGTGTAAAAGCATATTACCAATCAAACCCAAGGGAGCGTGTTGCTTATATAGTTTATTATATGTCAATTACGTCATTTTCTTCTTGACCTTCAAGCAGAAAAAACACCCCAGTGTACAAAGCAGATAAAATTAGTCATGTGGTTTATTTACAACCATTTTTCATTTAAATCTCAAACCCTAATACACCTCATAGAAGGTACAGCAGAGCCTGCTAAAGTCAGGCCTATTCAATACAAAAGCTTCCACAGGAAGAACAGATTGCCATTAACTGGAGCAGGAACCAAAAGCACATCAAAGTCTAATCAGCTGAAGAAATAGGTAGACTTTATCACTTGCTTTAAGTCAAAGTTTCCTACAATAAAAAAGAGAAATAAGTTTACCATGGGGTGCCACATACACAGGAGAATATTGGTTTTCAGTTGCCCAACTCTACCCTCTACTTAAGCTGGCCATAGATGCAAAGATCCGATCGTTCAAATCCTCGAACGATTGGACTTCCCCATCTCCCGACCTGCCACTAACCCAGGGGTCAGCAACCTTTACTATCAAAAGAGCTATTTTGCCCCCTCTTTCCCTAAAGAAAAATAGTCTGGAGCCACAAAAAATAAAACAGTTAAACTTTTAAAAGTTTTAACCTTTTTTTACAATATTAACTGTTACAACAACAGAATACAACAAACAGAAGGGCAGTGTGTATGTGTAGGCCTACTTTGAAATAAATGAAACACTGAATAAGCCCTATTAAATGTAAATTTTGTTTCTGAAGTTCAATGCTGATCTTCCCTCTATTGTCTTGAGTTTGTGACCGCGGTAAGGACCATGATGAATCATCTTGCTGCGGCTCGGTCTTCCCTGTCACTTCTGGGACGTCTATACAGCCCTCGCACCTGCTGGCGGCTTCCTAAGTGTGCGACTGCGGTAAGCTAACCGTTAACTTACCCCGGTCACACACTCAAGCAGCTGCCAGCAGGTGCGAGGGCTGTATAGCCGACCTGACAAGACTGAGCCGCAGCAAGCAGGATGAAGAGCCGCATGAGGCTCCGGAGCCTCAGGTTGCCTACTCCTGCACTAACCATTAAGATCAAATAAAGTAGTAAAAGAACAGATCAGCCAATGTTCTGCCCCTGACAGCAATTGTACGAATGTTATTTCCGACAAAGCTGGTGACAGTCTCTTACTGAAAATAGTACGATCGGCAATACATGCAGAGATATTATCGGCAGCTGTCAGAAATCTTTTAACCTGTTCTATTGAATCTCCGCATGACGAAAAAATGGGCTCTCCACACACGGTCCGAAAATCATACGAATCCTCGATTCGTACGATCGGATCTTTGCGTCTATGGCTTTGCGTCTTTATCAGTCTCTGACACATTGCTGAAGTGTTGTGCCATTTGGAGGTTTTCTGGAGACCATTTAGCCTTGATGTCGGCGCTGGAAGAAATCCAGTGGGAAAGAGGCACTTAAAATCAGTAGTAACATCACCCAATGAATCCTTTACCTGATGGTATGGCAGTATTTCTGCAATAAGAACTGTGATAGAGGTGTTGTAAGATTGGCTGACTGTGCAGGGCAACAAACTGCTCCCGACAAACCTAAAGAACAATCACAATAACAAGTGAAATCTTGAGAAACATTCACATATAACTTGTATATTTCAAAAAAGGGAAAAAAACATTCACATACAACTTTTATTTTTCATAAGTGTATTTGGATACATTTGTCAATATTTTGAAAGCAGGCTGAAACAGATGCAAAGCATTGCCTTAAACAGGATTAGTCAGTATGTACAGTGCTAGGTTACTTACAAATGTGAGGGCCAAATTCAACATTTATTTAAAAAAAAAAATGGTCGGTTTAATAATTAGTTGCAGTGATCCGCTTTTATCACAAGCACTGGGTATAAACCTGGATACATTAAAGCAACATTCCACAATACAGAAAAACAACAGCTTTTCCTTTTACATAAAATTCCGACTGATATATTTAGCAGGAGTTTTTTTGGAATTTTAGTTTAATACCTAGCCAAGAAATCTGTGGAACGTTGTTTCAATTACCTTTGCAAGGGATATATTTTAGGCTTTGCTATATAGATAAGTATAATAACCCATTTCTCCTGGAATAAAACTTGGGCCTCAACAACTTGCACCACAGCTTGAACAATGAATGCAGGAATGATTTCATTCCATTTCACCCAACTGCTTTTTTGTGTACAGTACAAACCAAAACTAATGGCAGTGTCTGGCAAACAGATGTGAAACGTAAAGGAAGTGACAAACAAAGTGATTTTTAATGGTTTATCCTTCCCAATCACCCTCTTTCTGGAACTATTATCATACATATAGTTTACGGAAACGTGCATTCTGTGTTCCTCATATGTAGATGTAGCTAATGAAGCCAATAATCAGCTAACAAGCAGGCAGGGCATAACAATCCTACCTTGTTCATGACATCAACAGTGTCTGGGTGGGTCCAGAAGCAGAGACTGCTGGAAACAATGGTTACAAGTAAGTTTACTTTCTAAATGTAAAGGCAGAATACCTGATGTCACCAGTAAATATAAAAGCCTAAATCTGAGTATCAGATTGGAGACATGATCATTATTAATAGTGGTGGTATTTAAAGATACCAACTTAAATGTGTACAGTCTTATGTAATGTTACTGTAATGGGACAAATGGAAACTAAGCTACATATTGACCACTACAACTTTTCCATATAGTAAATAGTGAACATATGAGTATGGTCCAAATGGAAAACAAACAAAAGTTTGACAGGCAAATGTAGCATTGGTTAAAACAGCAGTGTTTATATTGCAGTGACTACACTATGTGGACCTTTATCAAGTGCCATTGCTTTCTTTCTTTTCAATTCCTTTTTATTGAATTTTTATAATAATCCAGCAATAAACAATTTCATGCGGTAAATTGAAAAGATTTTGGAATGAGTAATGAAATAAAGAATTCAAAGCAAGACTAATAAATACTAGTAACTATTAGTAGTAATTAAAAATGAAATAAAATAACTAACATAACTACCATGTGGCCAAAAAAAAAAAAATTTGTATCAACTATAATTTTAGATACACAAAAGAATTTCATATACAATCTTTACAGGTAACAATACCTTATTGAATCTCAACTTTTTTCCCCCATGAAGTCAAAAATAAATAGCTTTTTTTTTGTTACTTCTAATGTCTCTAAATAAACAGACCACTTTGTTTTCTTAACTGAAGGTCTCCTATTCTATATCCAACAGCGTCTTGTAAACATAGACTGTAAATATAATGAACATTTTCCAAAACTAGGAACAGTGTATTTAATCTTTAAACAACCAAGAAACAGAAAATACATCATCAAAAACACCAGGAAGCGAATCTTTATCTGATTCCCGAAGATAGCCAATAGGGTCAAGGAGTGCAAATTGAGGGGTCAATTACATTTTAAGATTAGTTACCCTTCTTATAAATTCCTGAATACTATCCCAAAAGATCTTAATGAGACAACATGACCATATGTAATGAAAAAAGTCAACACCATAAATAAGGCTCTTTTCTAAAATCAGGAGATTCACAAAACGTGTTATATCCCAGATGCAAAAATCTAAAATGTTGGTCCCTCTAGGATTCTGAGTAAATATTTTTCTGTTTCATTGCTAACTGTAAACAGCTTTCCATATTATAAGTATGTCACAGATGTAGTGATTGCATGCTTCTGTCTATCTTACTTGGTATATCACATGTGCTTCTTGCTGACTATTTAGTAGGGATGCACCAAATTCACTATTTTGGATTTGGCCGAACCCCCAATTCCTTCTCAAAAGATTTGGCGAATTAGGAGTGGGAAGAGGAAGACATTTTTTACTTCCTTGTTTTTCGATTTCCCTTCCCTGCCCCTACTTTGCATATGCAAATTAGGATTCGGTTCAGCCGGGCAGAAGGCTTTCGGTAAATCTGAATCCTGCTAAAAAAGGCCACATCCTGGCCAAATCCCAAACCAAATCCTGTATTCGGTTCATCTCTACTATTTAGTGATCCACTGTGGTTTTACACATTTTGATGCTATAAGAAGTACGAGGCATGAGAAAGGGCATTACTAAAAGAATTTACCTGTAACAGTGCAATGCAGTAAGCATCATGCAGTATCAATGCAGTAAGCATCATGCAGTATCAATGCAGTAAGCATCATGTGTGTGGAGTCCAACGAATGGATGAAATTTGGCAGAAAAGGCATTTTTCTGTTTCATGGTGTCTGGACGTCTACAGAAAAAGAAGACAGCTGGAAATGAACTGTGGCTGGAAAGTGAATGGAAAACTAAGGAAGGACACTGGGAGGAAGGGAAAGTGAAGGTGAAGCACTTTAGGGGGCATATTTATCAAGAATCTAATTTGTGAGTTATGTGAGGGTTTTTGAACCTCGGGTAAACTCGAATTTCAAACGTTTGCGTGTCTATGGAAATACAGTATCGAAATGTCAAAAACGTGCATGAAAAATGACAGGGAAAAAAAAACGTAACGATCGAGTTCATGTCCCGAAAAAACTCAAATCGATCGAATTTATGCCTCAAAAACCGGATAAAAAAACCGAATTTTTACATTTTTTTTTCTTATTACCTCACAGACATTAGAATTTTCGAAAGTTTGCCCCTAAATGATTTTTGGACCTAGGTGTTGAAGGAGACACCAAATGCACACATAGAACACTTACTCATTGACATTGTGGCTGCTCTGCAAGTTAACCACCTGCAAGTTGCTGTGAAACTGAAAAGGAAAAGATTCCTTAAACACGATGAAATAAAAGATAAGGGACATAAAGAACTGAAGGAAAATAAGACTGGCAGATGCAAGGAACAACTATTAAAATGGGTGGTTCACCTTTAAGTTAAGATTTAGTATGTTATAAAGTGGCCAGTTCTAAGCAACTTTTCAATTGGTCTTCGTTATTTATTTTTTTACATTTATTTCATTATTTGCCTTTTTTTTCTTCTGAATCTCTTCAGCTTCAAATGGGGGTCACTGACCCCATCTAAAAAACAAATGCTCTGAAAGGCTACATGTATTGCTATTGCTAATTTTCAGGCCTCTCCTATTCATATTCCAGTCTGTTATTCAAATCAGTGCATGGTTGCTAGGGTGATTTGGACCCAATTTGAATAAAATGCTAACTGATTCAAAAACCACAGATGAAAAAAAAATGAAAACCAACCACAAATATTCTCAGAATATCACTCTCTACATCATACTTAAAGTTAACTCAAAGGTTAACAACCCCTTCAAAGTATTTTTTTGGCCAAAATGTGCATCTATAGATTTGCAGGGATTTGTTATTTGTAAGATAAAGACAAGAAAAAGTGACAACAAGCAGGCAGGGCAGAATAATTCTCTGCAGGAACATACCAGATTAATGGGCATGTTTACTAATATTGGAGATAAATATCTGGAGAGATTTCTGGAGATGTTGCCCATAGCAACCAATCCGATCTTTGCTTTTCTTTCCTAACTTATATGTGGCTATTTAAATCTAATTGCTGATTGGTTGCCATAGGCAACTTCTCCATAAATCCCCCCAGATATTTATCTCCAATGTTAGTAAATATGCCCCTAAATTGTAATTTAGTACTTTATTCTAAGTAAGGGCAAACTGGTAGATGCACACATAGGGGCCCATTTACTTAGCTCGAGTGAAGGAATAGAAAAAAAAAAACTTTGAATTTCGATTTTTTTTTTGGCTACTTTGACCATCGAATGGGCTACCTTGAACTTCGACCCCCAAGTTCGCCACCTAAAACCTACCGAAGTCAATGTTAGCCTATAGGGAAGGTCCCCATAGGCTTTGCAATCTTTTTTGGGTCGAAGAAAAATCGTTCGATTGATGGATTAAGATCCTTCAAATCGAATAGATTTTTTGTTCGATCCAACGAATTGCGTTAAATCCTTCGACTTCGATATTCGAAGTCGAAGGATTTAACTTCGACAGTCGATATCCGAACATAAATAAATTTGCCCCATAGTGTTTAGCAGCGCATTACTTACAAAGAAAGGCTTGGCGCAGTGGTATGGCTGCATGATCGGTAGACCTAAGGGTGTCTGCCACTCCACAGTGTTTCCAGACTTGGAGATCATGCGAGCGCTCTCTGTCAGCCAAAGCTGAGAAGAGTAGAAAGTAGAGTTATATTAAATAGGGGACAGTAAGGAAAAGGCAGGTTAAAGTGAGGATCCTGAAGTTACAAACTCACCTGCATTTCTCTAGTTCCTGAGAACATTTCCTTCAGACTGCTGAACACTTGCTGAACCAGGTAATGTGAGGCCTCCCACACATACTCCTGTTAGAGGGAAAATGAACACTGTGACAGAAGGAGCTCACTAGAGGCATCCATTGCCTTTCAATGAAATGGAAAGGAGGTAAATTCCTCCTTAAAGGAACAGTAACACCAAAAAATGTAAGTGTTTTAAAGTAATGAAAATATTATCATGTAGTGTTGCCCTGCACTGGTAAAACTGATCTGTTTGCTTCAGAAACACTACAATAGTTCATATAAAAAAAGCTGCTGTGTAGCAATGGCGGAAATTGAAAAACGGCTATATGGCACAGGTTAACTAATGCATAACAGATAACACCATTAGACAGACAGAGCTTATCTTTTATCTGCTGTGTAACCTGAGCCTTTTCTCCTTTGAATGGCTGCCCCCATTGCTAGACAGCAGCTTATTTATATAAACAATAGTAGCGTTTCTTAAGCAAACACACCAGTTTAAACAGTGCAGGGCAACACTGCATTGTATTTTCATTACTTTAAAACACTTTTATTTTTTGACGTTACTGTTCCTTTAAAAACCACTAATCCCAACATCACTCCTATGCCATACTACCAGCCACTGTTTTGTAATCTGCCTGTTTATTTTCGTTTGGGTGCACTTTTGGGCGTTAAAGCCCAATATTTTCCACACATTTTACAACTGCTTAAAGTTTCCATTATTGAGCTGTCCAGAATGCTGAATACAGAGAAAGAAGCTACAAGCCAAGAAATTCTATGTGACAACATAACCAGATCAGACTCAGGGTGAGGTGAGATATAGGGATCAGTTTATATCCAAAACAAACTGACAGTGTGCAAAAGGTAAAAGTCCTTGAAACAGCTTGAACATTTAACTCAATGCCAATGGACAGGTGTGGCTTCACTGTATCATTATAACAAACAAGGGAAAGTTGTGCTCACCACTAATTTTTAAAACCATTAGGAGGGGGTAGACAAATACAAGAGTCCTCTGCACTCAACCCATTATCAATATATTTAAGACAGAGAGATTTTGTGAATACCCCCCCCCATATTATGAGAAAATTGGTGGCCAGGGCCCCTTAAACGTCCATGCCTTCCCGAAGTCAGCAGCTCTCAGAAAGATGGGGGGCCCGGCTAATCAAGTAAGTACGGCGTGGCCGGGCCCCCCTTACCCTCAGGGCCCCCTACAACTCTCCCCCCTGTCCCCCCTGATGGCTGCCCTGCCTTCAATTTATAAGCTGCTTTCAAAGTAAAACTCCCAAACAGCCAAGTTTGGAAGTTTTACTTTGAAAGCAGCTAGTAAGTTGCAGGTAAAACTCCATGAAAAAAATGCATGTTTCTTTTCCTTGGCAGAAGTAATTCATTAAGCATATTTTATATTCTGTCTTAATCACCCACCATCAAACAGTCCTTTGGAAAATAAGCTAAATATCATTGTAGTTGTAGATTTAAAGTTTAATAGCCGGGAACTCACCTGCTGAGCAACACCACTGTACACATCTTGGGGGATATCACAGGGCATCAAATTCACTGCCTTAGCTCCTATTTCATCTGGACCCAAGGCAGCATAATGTTGCAGTCCATTGCAGGAACCATCCTATGTTAAAAAGGTAGGTTAAGTGGCAGATGTGACCCTAATGCCACAACAAATCAATATTTTTACTATTATATGTATGTTGAAAGCAATCTGTATCAAAATTGCTTCCTGGGGAGAAGTACATCTAATATTAAGCAAATTAGAATTCTCAGAATCTTAAAAAATAATTTACACCCTGGGGAAACATTCTTCCTTGAATAAAGTTCCTTCTCAAATGATCCAGGAAGTTCTTTTATGTAGACAGATGATAATAACGGGGCAATGGTTTTGTGTATATGGACACATACCCTTTGTCACTAGTTTCCCCTTCTATTTTAAACTATAAAAAAATCTAACTCCATAACACCATGAGCTCCCTGCGTCATTCCACCTGTTACCTAAGCTACCAATATACACATGCCAAGAGCATTTCAGTCAAGGCTCTTATAA
The DNA here is from genome assembly GCF_017654675.1 of Xenopus laevis. Lineage (NCBI taxonomy): Eukaryota > Metazoa > Chordata > Amphibia > Anura > Pipidae > Xenopus > Xenopus laevis. The sequence continues at coordinate 96,129,577 of NC_054372.1, forward strand.
AAATGCATAGCATAGCACTAAAAAAAGAAACATAAATATCTGTACCCTGCTGGAGGCCTCAGTCTTAAGTTCTCAGCTCTGCCAATATTACTTTGCATAGTTTTAAGGAACACTAACAATGTGTAGCTTTCAGTACACTTGGTATATGTCCCTATAGTACAGCAGATCTAAAGAAGAATAAGCCAATGCTGAGCCAGCTGAATGAGACCCAGCACCGTTTGCCCCTCTTAGTAGCCATACCTGATGAACTGGAAAATGAGAGATTTATTTTGTAGGGTCTGAAGCCTTTGCAAATTCCATGCAGCAGACAAGGGCTTGCCAGGGTTCATCTGCTTCCATGCACCACCTCTTGCCCTGCACAGCAATAATGGTAAAATCAGTATGGAATAGAAACAAGGCTAAGGATTACATAGTGAAACAATAAGAAAAATGCAACTACATTAAACGGCTTGTTCACCAACATTTTTTACAATTTAGTTGGTTTCAGAAATAATATTTCAGGTTCAACAGAAATAAAGACTTTTTCCAGCTACTTTCTATTTTCTATGTGTAACCGTTCTTCTAATATTGAAGTGTATAGGGGGGTCGCCGACTCTATAACTTCTAAATTGATACATTCGTTGATACATTTCTTATCTTTGTCCCTGCTGAGCAGAATCCCTGAGTTTCATTACAGGCAGCTGTTAGAATTGATACAATAGTTGCTAATACTCCAGAGATGCTGCTGAGAAATGTATCAACGAATTGTATCAACTAAATGTAGCAAATTGTAAAAATTCAGATGTTCCTGGATCACTGAGCTGCCAGACTGAAACACTAGAGACACGAACATTAAACTTTAAACTTTAAAGTTTGGGAAAACGGTAAAAAAAATTAAAATGTCAAGTAATTGAAATGTCTGTTTCTGGTAAACAATCTGAACAACTGAACTGAAAAAAGTGTTTGGAAGAAGAACAATTGGTTTGCAGTTAATAAGTGGGAATAATACTTAAAATCCATAATGCAGGACAGTAATACAGTATTGTTCCTTTATTAAAAGCTCATAAAAACAACTTATTAGATCCTGGTGGTTTCGTTCGATTTTCGGATCGTGTGTGGAGAGTGCCGACAGCTTTCGTCCGACGGAGATCGGTCGTTTGGTCGATCGGTCAGGTTTGATTTTGACCTGACCGATCCCGCCGGAGCCCATTGCACATCGTAATCGGATCGTTTGGCCATACGGCCGAACAATCAGATTACCCCCCGATATAGCCATGCTCGTTAATGGCATATCGGGGAAAGATCCGCTCGTTTGGCGATGTCGCCAAATGAGCGGATCTTTGCGTCTATGGCCACCTTAACATTCTGGCATTGGAACCTGGCGACATTGTGATTTGTTAATTATTTAAAGAAGCAAAGTGAAATGTTAGCTTCTGCTTGGTGAGTTCTGATATTCATAGAGGCATGGAAATCCACACTTACTGTGAGTGGATTGTCAGCAGAGTTGAGTATATCATCCATAATTGCATCTGCATACTCCTTCCTTTCCTTTAAGGAGTTTCTCTTTTTGAGCCCCATAATATTGATGAGATGTCACTCTAGGCCTTTAGGACCCAGGGGTCTACCTTCTGCAAACAGCAACAGTGCCCATGTCACATCACTCCCTAGATGGTTGAAATAAGGAGGGCATGGATAAGAGCGCCCGCAGAAATCCATGTTATGTGGAAACCAAAATATTTTGTCACACAGATGACCGGCAATAGAGAGTTTATAAAGAACATTCATCCTAAGGCTATGCATCTCTGATGATTTCTTTCAGCACCACGCCAGCTCTCGTTGGTGCATCAGCATGTCCTTTGAGTTCACATCTCCGTGAGGCTGCTCTGGCAGCTTAGGGGCTTCTGATAAAGGTGGTGAAATATCCAACTTCTCATTGCCCTTGTCATTAAAAATAGAGACAATGATATCCAGAATTGGCTGGTTGATGCGCCAGTCACACATACCAAGCTGGTTAAGAGAGTCCAAGTCCAACACTGGGTAAAGTTGTCCTGGGGGGCTTTTCTCCAATAGCAATTGATGCTGCACTTCTCCCTCCATGCAGCACATTAGCTTGGCAGGGCTGAGCAGATTAGCCCCAAATCGTGGTGACATCCAAGGTACAGGTGGACACAGCATGGGCATCACAAACGACTCAAAAGAAAGGCAACATACATTCACCTGCATCTGACTGGATTTGGCTGAAGATTGGATGTGGTTTGATGAGGCTCATCTGTATAAGAAAGTATAGGGCATCAATAATGATAAGGAGGAGAGTGGAAAAAGCTTAAAATGTGATTGGAAAAAAGAAAAGAAATAGAGACTTTGTACAGATGGTCAAGGAAATTAATCCAAAAAAAATCCCTTTTAGGAATAAAAGAAGAAATGCTTTGCAGGTCCATTTTATGGCATGTAACCTGTCAGACTCCATCTGTTACTGAACTACAACATGCAAGCTTTCCAAATACTACAGACAATGCTTTTCAATGGCTAAAAATGCCATATTTTATATATTGAACTTATTGCACCAAACTAAAATTCCAGCTTCGCAATAGCAGCAATGATCCAGGACTTCAAACATTTTACAGGGGGTCACCATCTTGGAAAGTGCCTGCGACACTCAAATGTTCAGTGGGCTCTGAGCAGCTGTTGAGAAGCTAAGCTTAGGGGTCATTGCAAATTATCAAGCAGAAAATTAGGTTGGTCTGTAATATAAGATGATGCTACAGGGCTGATTATTACATTCTGATGCTAATTGCACTGGTTTTTGTGCTGCCATGTAGTAATTATCTGTATTAATTACTAATCAGCCTTATATTGTGACATTTATATTCAATGTGTACTGTATATTGTGAGTGGGTCCCTAAGCTCAGTAAGTGACAGCAGCACAGAGCATGTGCAGTGAATCAGTGGAAAAGAAGATGGGGAGCTACTGAGAAATCTTTGGAGATACAGATCTTTACTGATAAAGGTCTGTGGCTGCCTTGGGCTGGTACAGAAGACCAAAATATAATGTACAACATTTATAGCTACTTTTTTAGTTAGGCTTTAGTTCTCTTTTAATACATAAAAACGGACATAAGATGCCAACCTGTTTGGTGCTGCGAAAGCTATACATGTGGTAAAGAACTGGGATCAGTTTTGAGTCATCCCGAGAACTCAGCAGGTCATTTGGAACCTTTATCTCTTGTACCATAAGATCCACCAGGTGAGTCCCCAACTGCACTAACAAGGAGTTGCGCCAGATTGTATCTGCATTCATCAAGGAAGGTCCTCCATACTTTTTCTGCTCAAGCAGCTCCCACATTTCTCGACGCTAAAATCCAGAAACCTGGGTGGAAGGGACATGATATGATGATATAATATGCAATGTGCAGGTGCCAAAGTAACACATCAGGTTAAGTGTTGTCCAACATACCTTTCCGTTTTTGGCCAGTAGCTGGCAATAATCTCTTTACAGAACCTTGATTTAATTCACATGGCCATTAGTTTCTTGTGTGTGGAGTATCGATTGTTGATTTTAGTGCCCATGTCACGAGACATTACAAGAAACGATTCACCAGTGGGAAGAATACTTGTAAGAGACTGCAGGAGTAAAATGTAAGTATGAGAATTAAAGGAAAAATGAATGGGTAGCCTCCAAACAGACATAAATGGCAAAGAAAACTAGAATTTTTTCTGATTGAATAGAGAGCACTAGCAGTAACCTCAACCAGCTGTAAACACTTGGGGCATCAACTATCTGCAATCATATAATTAAACTTGTCTGCACTGAAACAACCTTAGTTATTAGGCTTTGGGTGCCTGCATGCTATGGATTGTTGTCTCAGTGCAGATAGGCCCAATAATATGACTGGAGATAATCTATGCCCTAAATGTCTACAGCTGGTTGGGCTTACTGCTAGTATTCTCCATTCAATCAGAAAAATAAGATAGGAACACGGTTCCCGACTAAGCTAATTTTATACATACAACAATGCTAAGCGTTGACTAACAACATCACTTGACTAACAACATCAACAGTATTGAAGCTTTTCAGCCCCAAAACTGTCACTAAATATTAGTTCATGGAATTCCTTTGAAAGTGAATCGGAGGCAGCAGGGGTGGGTTGTGCCATCAGCCTAAAACATATATACATTTCCTATAAGGTTCAGCTCGAATGTAAATAATAATCTAAAGAAACCTTACCTAAGAAAAGTTTTTAATAATTTATTGGCAAGCTGTCCATGAAATTCTCTCCCAGTTTTTGTCTTTTTCCTCTAACAACCCAAAAACTGACCTACATGTATGTGGTAGGGAATAAACTGGATTAGGGATTGATGTCAATGACCGAGGATTTTATGTAAAACTCTGTGTAACAGATCAGTGTTGGAGAATAGAAAGTCAAAGCTTATTTATACTCACTTTGCTATAAAAGTCTTTGACCAGTGGAGAAGTGCACACAATTTTTGGTTGGAAGGGAAGCTGGTAGTTTGGTGGACTTTATGCACAGCCTTCAAAATAATATCTCTCATCCTCCAGTCCTGATATGGAAATTCCTGGAACAACTGATCAATTAACAGCCCATTCTCTTCCATCTGACTCATGCACCTAAAGACACAGAACTTTATCTTTTATATTTCAATGTACCCAGTGTAGTGATTGTTCCCAAATGTAAGCCCTTGCTGAAGGCTAAATGGAGTTATATATGCGCTCACTGAGGGATGATGGATGAAGGGGGTGGGGTAAAAAAATGGTAATGTATAGGCAGGGGTGCTTCGCCAATGAGGCGAGTTGAGGCTGTCGCCTCAGGCGGCAGCGCCCCGCTAGTACCAGGGGCAGCAAAAATGCTGCTCCTGGTACTTTAAGAGCGAATTTCCAGGGGTGGGGGGGGGGCAGCAGCAAAGAAAGAGTCCTTGTTTTAAAGAAAAGAAGTTGCAAAATCAACATATGCAAATATACAAAAGGCTTATACAGCAACTGAGAAAATACAAGCTTTCTGATAAACATTGTTCATCGAGGTTCTGAATTGCTTGCCATATTAAAGACCAGAATTTTTTTTTTATTTTTTAAAGACAACTGCAAAGTGGAAATACTGTAATGGAAGAATCTATACATCTCTCCAGCAAGTGAAGCTTAGTTTGTAATTAAACATAAAGAACCTGTGTATTTTTGAGACTATTGATATCTCAAAAAGATAAATGTGGAGGCCTATTTATCAACATTCTCATTTTAGTGGTTTTTGAAAGCATGACTAAACTCACATTCTCTAAAACCACGAATGTCGTGATAATAATTAAAAGATTTTAATTTAAAACGCACACAAATGAAAAAAATAAACTCTGAACTATCTGAAAATAAAATATGAAGACCTCAATAAATTCAAGTTTTTCTGGCAATTACCAGGGTAAAATGAGAAAACGTCTAAAAGCCTGAATTGGTTAGAAAAGGTCCAATAGGATAAGCGCAGCTCCCACTGACTTCTATAGGACCTCGACAACTTTCACTCAGTGAATTTTTGTATTAGAGTTTTTTGTGGTTAATAAATCTCAAAATTTTTGAGTTTTTAAGAACATCACTTTAGAGATTTGTGAAAAAAATGTGAATGTTAGTAAATAGGCCCCATAGCATCGGAGTACACTTTCAAATGAAGTACAACTGATATATTTTACATGCCTGATATAAAGTATTCCTGTTAAAAGAGATGGAACTTGATCGCCACCTGCAGTTAAAAAAATGCCCTGTGGCACAAATACAAACAACATAATAAATAACTGTTAATTACTGAAGTGATGTAATATTAACCAGCCCTAAAGGTTACTGCACTTTAGAATTCCTTTAATTACATAAAGGGGAGTAGAACATACTTCTAACAGCAATAATTTCTTAATGGAAGATGGTGGGTGTTTTGCCACTATAGTATCTGCATTTATATCTGGTATGGAGGGATGTTATAGTTGAAGACTATTCAATGCACCAAGTCAAGTGCACTGAAGATCTCAGACACGTGTATGTTGATGAGCACTAAGGTGCTACAATTTGCATTCCTAGCATTTGCATTGGGGTAACTGTATACCAGACATATCATATAAAGACCATGTGCATCAATAGACCATCAGAAACTTTTCCTACCGCAAAATAATGAAAAAAAAAGCAGAACTGAGGGTTTAAGAATAGATTGATTCTTACATTTCAATGGATTTGATGGCTGTATTACGTCGACCCATGCACTACAGTGCTGCTGCGTAAGACCCAAGATTTAGCTTGAGCCCTGCTTCCTCCAGCATCACAAACAAATGCCCAATGTTAGTCACAGAGCCCTACAATAAGAGAATCACATGATTTCTTCTCTTGTCTCACTATATGTTCCTGGTTGTCTTCTCCGCTCTTCTCAGAGCCACCTTCTCTTCACACCATCCATATCCACTGCCAGCTCTCGTCTCAAACCCTTCTATCTTGCTGTTCCTTACCTCTGGAATTCCATCTCTGAATTCCACCTTAAGGAATCCTTTTTTAATCTCTTCAAGAAATAACTATGGGCCTACCTTTTGGACCACTAGAACATTAGCCTAGTCCTGTGCCTACTGACTATGCCTTACCTTGTGCACTTTTTCATCTCCAATTTGTGTCTGTATGTTAGCCTCCCATTCACTTAGACTGTAAGCTCTACGGGGCAGGGACCTCCTTCCCACTATATCTCGTCTCTTACCACATAGCACTTAAGCTCTTTGTCCTGATATGATTCTGTATATATTTATTATGTGATTTGTCTTCCCTGTGTATACTTATATATATGTATAAACTTATATATATATATATATATATATATATATATATATATATATATATATACGGTATATATATATATATATATATATATATATATATATATATATAGATAGATATACTTTTATGCACTGTACAGTGCTGCGGCTCCTTAACAGCGCTTTACAAATAAAGTTATACATACATATATACATACATTATTCACATCTAAATACCATCATGGTTAGGCACGAAGAAACCTTTTTATAATGAAAATTACCCTGAGAAACATGTGCAACTCAAGTCAAAAAATAAAAATGCAATCAAAGGTTCCCCTCTCGAAAAAGATAATAGATAATGCTCATACACACACAGTGCTCCATATTATTTATGGGAAAAAAGGATCACATTTCACTTTTGTTCTATAAATGTTAACAAGCACACACCTGTTGTTTTATCTTATATACAACTCTAGACTTGGGATATATACTTTCTATAAATGAAAGGAACAGTATCACAAAAAAAATTTGTCTTTTAAAATAATGAAACTATAAAATACGGTTGACCTGGTAAACACACCAGTACCAGTGCAGGGCAACAGTACATTATATTGTCATTCCTTTAAACCACTTTTGTGTTACTGTTCCTTTACGTTTTCACTGTTGTTACCTTGTCTGTATTTGATTAGCATTATGAAAGAACATATTTGCAGTCAACTGCTGTTTTAGAAACATTAATTTCTAATTACTGTTTTTTGAATTAAATGGCAACTTAAAAAATACTTAATAACATACTTGAGCAGTCTGCCAAAATACATACTTACATTTATCCACATACCCGCAATGGCTTAAATATATGTACACTACCAGCTAACCTGCTACATATTTTTCTTACTGAGTGTGTGGAATGTCAACAATTCTTGAGAGAATAAACCACTTTACCTTTTAGCCCAAGCTTTCATCAGCAGGTTATACATAGCAATGTTAAGCAAGCTCCTCCGTGAACTCCTGTGGTGATAGAATTTCAGACACATCTGTGCTCTTTCTAAGTCTTTCAGAAACACACAGATCTCCAAGTAACATAAAATGCGTAGTTGGTGTCCACCATAGCAGTTTCCCTTCTTATCCTCTAACAAGTGTTCTCTTTGTCCTTTCCAGAGGACAGCCTCATTCACTGTCCTTCTAACATTTTTCCTTGACTGTTCTTTCTTTGGGCTTTTGGATTTAGCTTTGTCAGCTTTTCAACTGCAGGTACATAAGACATTTCTTTGGGATTGATGGAGTTCATTTTAAGTTCAGGCCAGGGTTTCCTTTTGTTTGACTGAGTTTATCTTTTCCAGAGATATATCAGATGTGGATTTGAGTATGATCCCATTCTTTTCCAGACAGCCTTGTCTCTGATGCCATACCAACTTCTCATTTTGTAACTTTTCCATCCAGCGCTTGGGTGCTTGAGGTAATCTTTTTTTCTCCTCACACAGAGTAGATGTCTTTTTTTTTCTTGTGGTCCAGAACTGGAAGGTTCTCCTCTGCCTCCAGCTGTTGTACTGTTGTCTCTAGAACTCAACAAAAAGGGGAAAGACACTTTATTTCACTAAAAATCGAAATTATAAGTTTAATATGATCGCAACATCACATTCACTCCTAAAGAATTAGATATAACACTTCAGAAAACTGTCACTCCTTTTTTGGGGACTTAACTGAATAGGCAAACCCCAACAAGGCCAAATGGACCAATATAACAGGTTTAAGATTGGGTGGTGGAAGTTACTGCTGAGTAAAGAGTACTCTTCTGCCATTAAGCTACACATCAAACATTATCACAAACAGTTCTTTTCTTGGAAATATGGGACTTCTTTAATATGTCAAAGCCTGAAGTTTTTGGCCTATATAGTAAACATTTGTTCACTATATAGGCCAAAAACTTCAGGCTTTGACATATTATGAAAAAGTGTCTGAACCCCTCTCAGCCTGCATAATAATTTACTTCACTTTCAATAAAAAAGATAACAGTGGTATGTATTTCATTTCCCAGGAACATCTGAGTACTGGGGTGTTTTCTAAACAAAGATTTTTACTGAAGCAGTATTCAGTTGTATGAAATTAAGTCAAATATGAAAAACTGGCCAAAACTTTGGGTACCCTTGTAATTTTGCTAATTTGAATGCATGGAACTGCTCAATACTGATTACTGGCAACAACAAATTGGCTGGATTAGCTCGTAAAGCCTTGAACTTCATAGGCAGGTGTGTCCAATCATGAGAAAGGGTATTTAAGGTGGCCAATTGCAAGTTGTGCTCTGTTTGACTCTCCTCTGAAGAGTGACAGCATGGGATCCTCAAAGCAACTCTCAAAAGATCTGAAAACAAAGATTGTTCAGTATCATGGTTTAGGGGAAGGCTACAAAAAGCTAAGTCAGAGGTTTAAACTGTCAGTTTCAACAGTAAGGAATGTAATCAGGAAATGGAAGGCCACAGGCACAGTTGCTGTAAAACCCAGGTCTGGCAGGCCAAGAAAAATACAGGAGCGGCATATGCGGAGGATTATGAGAATGGTTACAGACAACCCAAAGATCACCTCCAAAGACCTACAAGAACATCTTGCTGCAGATGGTGTATCTGTACAACGTTATACAATTCAGCTCAATTTGCACAAAGAACATCTGTATGGCAGGGTGATGAGAAAGAAGCCCTTTCTGCACTCACACCACAAACAGAGTCGCTTGTTGTATGCAAAAGCTCATTTAGACAAGCCACAGTCATTTTGGAACAAAGTGCTTTGGACTGATGAGACAAAAATTGACCAAAAAGCCCTTTGCATGACGGAAGAAGAACACCGCATTCCGAGAAAAACACCTGCTACCTACTGTCAAATTTGGTGGAGGTTCCATCATGCTGTGGGGCTGTGTGGCTAGTTCAGGGAATGGGGCCCTTGTTAAAGTCGAGAGTCGGATGAATTCAACCCGATATCAACAAATTCTTTAGGATAATGTTCAAGCATCAGTCACAAAGTTGAAGTTACGCAGGGGTTGGATATTCCAACAAGACAATGACCCTAAACACACTTGGAAATCTACAAAGGCATTTATGCAGAGGGAGAAGTACAATATTCTGGAATGGCCGTCACAGTCCCCCGACTTGAATATCATCGAAAATCTATGGGATGATTTGAAGCAGGCTGTCCATGCTCAGCAGCCATCAAATTTAACTGAACTGGAGAGATTTTGTATGGATGAATCCAGACACACATCAAAGGCTACAGGAGGCGCCTGGAGGCTGTTACATTTGCAAAAGGAGGCTCAACTAAGTATTGTTGTGATATCTCTGTTGGGGTGCCCAAATTTATGCACCTGTCTAATTTTGTTATGATGCATATTGCATATTTTCTGTTAATCCAATAAACTTTATGTCACTGTTGAAATACTACTGTTTCCATAAGGCATGTTATATATTAAAAGGATGTTGCTACTTTGAAAGCTCAGCCAATGATAAACAAAACTCCAAAGAATTAAGAGGAGTTCCCAAACCTTTTCATATGACTGTACTAGTGGAACAACAAAATTTCAATGACTATGAAATATTTCAAAAATGTTACTTGAAAGGAGACTAGAGTAATTACAAAATAAAAAAATCATAGACAGGATAGAAGCTAGAAATGACAGTCAGTACCAGATCCAGTTGGTGAAGAAGCATAATACAGGGGAGAACATATATGCTGCAAAATATTAAAGCTGGACAACTGGGCTAGTCATGCCTTTTCTGGCCAGTCCTACCAGTTAGTTTTATCTGATTCATTGAGCATTTTAGTATTTCTTTAGGCAATGTTAGTAGTGACTAAATTTTAGCTGCAATTCACTTTCCAAGGTGAATCCCAAATGTTTGGCTTTTATTAAATATCTCAGTGATCACCAGACAGAAGCTATATGCACAAAATGCTTTAATGTCCTAAATATATTGAGATGTAAAGTGCAGGGGATATCTTGTCTTTGTGTGTATGAGGTCACAGCCTCATTGGACCCCCATTTAAAGGGGACCTGTCACCCTAAGAAATAATTCCAAATACTTTACTGTCATGTTAGGTGAGCAAAATGAACTTTACTTACACTATATTTCTTATTTAAATTTTGTTTAAAATTACTAAGACAAATTGTGTATCACCTTAAAATCTTGTGTATGCACCAAAACGAGGGACCTAATTCCCATGCACAGTGCCCTACACAATTATAGAGCCTAAGTAGAGAAGGGGAAATGTTAGGAGTGCAGTGAATTGCTGAATGGAAAGTGAAAGTAATTGACTGCCTCACCTTTATACCTCAGGCATAGAGGCGGGCAGACAATATTTGATTAACTGCTCAGCTATTTAAACACCTTTATAACTGGTATGGATTTTTTAATGCAAAAAATAATTTGTGTTCCATGTTTAATTTGCAAAGGTCTTTCATTATGCAGCTTTTTATGTGTAGGTGTCAGGTCCACTTTAATAATTTGTTTAGTAAGGAGCACAACTTTCCATTTAGCTATAGTTTATACAGGAGCAGTGGCCAAATCCATTTTCCAGCATCCCAACTTATGTTAGGTGATCACAACTCTCCCTTTTGCTATGGTATACTGATACACACCACAACTTGGTAGGGGGCAAACTGGTATGGATTACAAGAGAATAAACTGTTGCATGCCTCTAAACTAGACTCTAGAATTGGGGCTATCTGATTTGGGCAGATATGCTAACCATTTTCCTTCCTTTTCTCCCCACTCAATTTCAAGAATGACAAAAGAATGTGGGTCAAACTATTCGAACATCTACTCCATAGTCTCCATCATACAACAGTTGTAACTTTACTTTTTTGGGCTAAGCAATTACCTAGTTCTGTTGAAAAAAAAATCCTGTCCAAACCAAATGGTCTACCCCTGAGTGGTATCTGTTATTGACCAGGAAATGACCCCCTCCAACTCTAGTAGAGGTAGCTAGAACCAAGCCTGTGTAACTCATACAACCCCATTTCTCTCATTAACAGAAATTGTAACAAATACTTAGGACTGTTGGGCAAATTGAAGAAGTTTGCACATGGATAGTAAATTGACTACAGGATTGAGTACAGAGGGTGGTTTTATTTAACTTGTTCATTAATGACTTAGTGAAGGGTACTGTAAGCAATGTATCAGTGTTTGCAGATCACACAAAACTATCCAGCCCAATTAATTCCATCCAGTTTGCGGCATCCTTGCAATGGGATCATAAAAAACTGGCAATCTGGGCAGCTAAGTGGCAGATGGGATTCAATATCAATAAATGTAAAGAATATGCAAGTCAATTATACCCTTAATGGGACTGCACTAGGCAAATCCATTATGGGAAAGGACCTTGGAGTCCTTGTAGATAATAAACTTGGCTGTAGCAAGCAATGTCAGTCAGCAGCATCAAGGGCAAATAAGGTCTTAAGCTGTATTAAAAGGGGCATAGAGTCACGGCACGGGAGGAGGGTGTTATTCTTCTATATACACACACACACACATATATATATATATATATATATATATATATATATATATATGCTGCTGATTTGTTGTATACATTGACACAGGTGGATATTTAGTTACATTGTTGTTGGATATAGAAGTGTTATTTTGTTGCGCTATTGGGAAGGATGTGTCACAGCACTATACACTGAAACACGGAGCTCACAGCACTGGGATATTGAATTTAATTAATTCAAAATCTTTGAGACGATGTTAATTTAAGACACTGGATATGATCTATAATCCATTGCATGACACAGGAGGTCACATACACATGAGTCACGTGTACTAGTGGATGGGAGTTGAATGAGCTCCATAATGGGTACACGATTAGTTTTATCACGGGTGTTTTAATTATTGGTCGGGGGTTAACACCTTTTATACGTCAGGTCACGTTGGTGATGTCACTGGAGGTTTGCGCCAACATTGTGTATTTATCTTGGTGGATGTATTCATTTTTTGTGCATTGAAAAAGGCTGCAGCAGCAGCCAAAACGTCAGTATGTTTATAAAGCAGAGGTAGGTGCGCTTTGCTGGATTAACTGGTATTTGCCTAGAAAAGAGAAGAGAGGGACCCGATGGTGTATTATCCTCTTTTATAAAAGGGGTAGCGTGTGCTACGGAACTACTCACAGGGGATCGATGGATTAATTCGCAAAGTAGTGCTAGTGCTAAAAATAACACCAATGTCCGGTAAGCGTACATAAATTGTTCCCCCCGCACCAGTAAACCGGCTTTTCTGCGCTATGTAAGTTTCTCTTCCGATAGGCTACCACGACGATCAGCCTGACTGAAGCCAAGAGCAGTCTTCTTTGCGAATTAATCCATCGATCCCCTGTGTGTAGTTCCGTAGCACACGCTACCCCTTTTATAAAAGAGGATAATACACCATCGGGTCCCTCTCTTCTCTTTTCTAGGCAAATACCAGTTAATCCAGCAAAGCGCACCTACCTCTGCTTTATAAATTATTCTCATGTGGATACGTGGATACACTCTTTTTTCTGGTGCAGCTTAACCCCTTAGACACCCAGCAAGCGCGGACCTTCACCCCCCTCTCTACATCTTAAAATGTCAGTATGTGCCAATAAATTTTTTTTTTTATTCAATTGATATAAGTCCTGTGCAGTGCGGTTTTCTTTGGTTATACTATTTGTATTTTTTCGAAACGGGCACCCAGGCGCCAATGGACCTTGTTTTTCGTGAGTGCCAATATTCCTATGTTTATATATATATATATATATATAATTAAGTGAAATGGAGCTACATGAGGACATTCTCAAAAAGTTTTGACTCTGGCCTTAATTAATAAATACATTTCATAAGATGGGTAGAGTTGTATATATGCTACCCCACTGGAACATGGTCAGGTCAATGGGACTTTGTAACTCTTAGAAGAGGAGAGAGTACTTGAAGTAGTTGAAGTAGTTGAAGTACTTAAGTTTGTTATTTGCTGTGATGGTGACATCCCATCCTCATCCACTATTATTATGAATGAAGCATAGGTCAGGAGCAGCAGCAAGAAGTGATGCCAACATTCTTTTCTGACAGGAATCAAGTTGCACCATAATCTGGCCTGAAGTTTGTAGCAAAATAAATTAAGTCAAAGCAAATAAGAAAAGCCTATTAAGAATACACTGACTGCCCTTACAGAGGTAATCTACCTTTTAATTAATTATTATAAGATAGTTTGTAGCTGTTTAGTTGCTAGGGTTCAATTTATCCAAGCAAGCAGGCAGTGGTTTCAATGAGAGATTAGAATATGAATTAGAGAGGAACAGAAAAAAAGTAACAATAACAATACAATTGTTGCCTCACAGTGCAATAGGTTTTGTCTGCTAAGGTCAGTGCCCACCACTGGGAAGCTGGGAAGAGGCAGAAGAGGAAGGAAACAATTCAAAAACTATATAAAAAAGTGAAACCCAATAGAAAAGTTAATTGGCTATTAATTAAGTTAGAAACATTGTTTCTTTTTCTGGCTGTTCAGTGCAAAGGAAAAACGGGTCTTTCCAGTACAAATCAGGGACTGTGGGTTGAGCTGTCAAAAGAGGCACTGTCCCTCTAAAAATGGGACAGTTGGGTCGCTCCAATGTCAAAATCTCCCGTGTCCAGCCTAGCGTGCCACCATTGCAACCTTGCTGGAATCGCATTTGTTTTTCCGGGCAAAGCATTTTGGGAAATGGAGTCCAATTGTTTGACAAGTGAATGACATATGACAGTGGATGAACTACGATTCGCAAGCAATCAAACAGTGAAGTAGTAGGGAAAACTACTGGCAGTGCGCACTTGTTAAAATATTCCCTCAGCGCTCGTTAATAGAAGAACTTGTAATCACAGCAAGATTACTGCTATCCCTAAATTCCAGGGGGAATCTAATATGTTTGTTTCTCTGCCCCTGGAAAATTTTCACCCTCTAAATGTACCTGGTTTTGACTTTACATATGTTGCAGTTGTAGCAACAAATTAGACCTGGAAATTTTATTATGCATTTAAACATGATGTGCTGTTGGCCTGCTCTGGTTAGGAAAAAAAGTGCTCTCTGCACTAGAAGAGACAAATTTCCATTAAAAAAAATAGATTTTAAATACTCTTACCTTGCCTCATGTCTGAAGTGATTCTTATGGCAGGCAGTAGATTTGTAGAAAACAACTAATTTAGTTCTAATACAGGACTTAAAAAGGTCAATGACTCTACAGAAGTATAGACTGGAAATCTCTCATATAAAACATTTGTTGTAAAGAAATAGATTAAATATAAAATATTTTAACTTGCTATCGTTACTGGTTCGTTAAATGCAGGTAACTTTGTAAGAGCTTTCTTCCTAAGCACTTTGTAGGCCAGCCATCCCGCTACTCATTGTGCGCGCCCAAACACACGCAGATCGGCAGTAAAGAAGGGGAGGGTAAGGGGAAGCAGGGGGGAGGACGGTGGGGCGGGTGAAGGAGAGGGTATAGAGGGGAGAGCTATAGTGAGCAAAGATAATAGGTACCTGTCAAGCGCCCCCTTATTGTTGCGCCCTAGGCAGGTGCCTCTTCTGTCTACCACTAGTTCCAGCCCTATGTGTCTGTAATTTTTTCTTTTGTCCTGGTGAATTTGGAGGGTGCCGATCCCTCTTGCTGTGCTGGTAGGTTACCATTTGCACAGCTTTGCTTTCCCAGAGGGAAAGATAAACTGGAGTTCATGCCCATGTCATGTCCACCTAGCTGCTAGATTGTAACTTGTGTTCCATCTGCTTTTAGCAATTGCCTGCACCACAGTAAGTACAAACTAATGGAAAACACAGGGAGGCAGGGGAAAGCAAATACCCTGATAGGAAACACATCCATGAATTAATGTTTGTGTGGAAAAGCCCAAAAAACCAATTGAATAATGTGATATTTGAATCATTATACGATGCACACGCGTCCTCACTTGCGCACAGATGCACTGGTGGCGCGACGTGGCTGGCAGGGTTGCCTGGGGCGCTCAGCCTGTATTGCCCAGCACTAGTGCCTGCTGACTTGGGCTGTGATATAATTAACATTTTTTGTAGGAGGAATATGGCATGTCAGGTCCATCTATTCATCCTTCACTTGGTCACTGTGGCTTCCACTTCCCAGTAAGTTTTCCAGTATTTTGCTGCAGGAACTGTATGATGCCCCAAACAGGTGAGATATCAGTGTAGGGAATTTGTGCAAACCCTTTGCTCTTTTCCCTGTAAGGGTAGAAGCACAGAGCCCGTGTCTGTGTGCTGTAAGCTGTTACCTAGAAACCAGCTGTTCAGTGCAGTAGGAAGTGACACAGCAGCTAGTGAGTGACTGGCAGGTAAAGGAAGTCACAGAGACTGGCAAAAGAAGAAAGCCTGGCATAGAGAGCTGCATGATGAACAGAAAAAGAGGCCACAGAGCTGCTGGTGGGCCCAGAGAGCTGAGAGGCTGCACCAAAAAGCATTCATTTGGATCGGGCTGGCACAGGGAAGCCACATACTGTGCCAGGATAGATAGAGAGTGTGAAAGGAATACAGACTGGAGGAACAACCAGCAGGAGATTCCTATCTGAGCATTGAAAGGGGCTGGTAATCGCACTGTATGACTGAATGTGCTGGACTCACTTGAAGAGAGCTCTATAGTATCTGAAGAGGATTTGTGTGAGTATCCTGTTTAAAGGGACAGTACCACAAAGAGCGCTGAAGATACAAAGATACTGTTATTGAAAGGACATTAAAGGACTTCGCCTTTTTAGGTAATTAGACAGCTTTGTGCTAGCCAGTTAGTTAGTGAGGCCCTATTGCCACTGGTTAGGAGTGCTGCATGTACTAGTTGTCCATTTATTTTATGATAAACCATTATTCCGTTTAAACAATACTGTGTGTGTTATTACTGTATTCTTAGTGGGGCCACCCGTAGGTGCATTCCCGGATCCCACTAGGTGGAGGCACTGCGCTAGTAAGTACCAGGTACCCAGTCTCTCCCCATACCACTGTGGAGTGGCTCAGGTTTGTCCCGTGCCATCAGCTAAGCGGCACACGTGGAGTGTTACATCGACAAAGGGGTGTCGAAAGGGTTACATCAGCAAAGTAATATGTATATTAAGTTGCTGAAAGCTAGGGGATGTTTCCTTCTCTGTATTGTTGCATGAGATACCAATATGTCCTTGTTTTTTTCTATGTTTGAGAATATGTATAGCATAGTATACACCATGGGTACACCAAGCGTTTGCATGTGTAACAGTATAAATTGGGTATAGTGTGTGCTGTATCTATGACAATATACTAGCATGTAATGAGAAAAAGGATGTAGTGGGGCTCGTTTATCAAGGTGGCACAGCACACCAACTTCATTTTTTAAAAGTGCAACTTTGGCTATAAAAATCTATAGAATTGGCAGTAGGTCATCTTCATCTAAGCCAAGCTGAGTGGTGGGGTTGGCAGGAATTAATTATATTTTTGTTGGCCCCATTTGTATACCTGGTTCATCTTTGTTATGTTGCCATTTATCAACTTAAATGTGTTATTAAAAATAAAATATGTCGACATCATAGAGTAGATGGTATATCCATATCAATCATAATTCATATGTTATACTATCATTTAATACAAGAGTAAAAGAGTTTGACTGCAACTTGCTTTCTTTGGGTTAACACTACCAAATTCAAATGCTATTGACAGGCACTATTTTGTATTCTTGGGTACAGTACACAATACAGACTATGTACTATAATACAGTCATGAATAGCCTTAAATACATCCTTGTAACTGTAAAAGTGATGCCAGTAGATAGAATAACGGTGCTTAGTAATGTCACTTGTGTCACATGATTTATTAAAACTTGTGTATTATAAAAAATATTACAGTATATGCCGTACTGTCAAAGATAAGGCTATTGAAAGTCACTTCTGAGTTCCACGACCTTTATAAGAGCATTTGATCTGAGGCTTGGTGCCTTTATATTGCTATGGAACATGTTGGTGACGTTTAATATCCCCATTGTACAACAGGGGTACATAATTCCTTATATCTAAAGATAGCATTTATTAGTTAACTAATATGTAGGAATGCAAGCTTTAAAAAAACATACATCTTTCATCAGGTTTTTCATGTTCTATACAAATCTCAGCCTCTCTTCTCTCCTCTCCTTCCCTCTCCACACATGAAGTTTATAAAGTACTCTGTTTAGCTATTCCACAAAACTCCTCTTTTTCATACAAACTAAGGACTTATAAATCCCACTCACACTTAGTCTGTCTTTCCTTCCTATTGCTGGCAGCTGGGGACATTTCCACAAACCCTGGCCCTTACCCCATCCCAGTTATAACATGGCCACAAGCTCCTTCTCTCCAGAGCAAATTCAAACAGTACAGAACACTTACTCCTATACCCAAAAACCCAGTTAATCTTTCATGTGCTCTCTGGAATGCCAGATCTGTCTGCAACAAACTCACCGCTATACATGACCATTTCATTGCAAATTCCTTTAACCTACTCGCACTTACTGAAACCTGGCTTTCTCCTACTGACACCGCCTCACCTGCTGCCCTGTCCTATGGGGGCCTACACCTTACTCATACTCCCAGACCTGGTAAGGTGGGGTAGGTTTGCTTCTCTCTCCCCGCTGTACTTTTAAAGTTCTTCCACCTGTTACTTCTTTATCATTCTCCTCATTTGAGGCTCACTGCATTAGGCTCTTTTCTCCTGTTTCACTCTGCATTGTTGTTATATAACGACCACCAGGACCAACTGCACAATTTCTGGAAAACTTTGCTGCCTGGCTTCCTTACTTTCGAAATTTCATCTAACATCCCATCCATCATATTAGGTGACTTTAATATACCCGTTAACAACATTAACAACTCTTCTGTCTCTAAACTTCTTTCACTAACCTCCTCCCTAGGCTTATCTTTGTGCTCAGACTCCCCCTCTCACTCCAATGGTAATGCTCTGGATCTCATATTTACCAGACTCTGTTCAACCACCAATTTTACTAACTCACCATTTCCCCTCTCTGATCACAATATGCTCACATTTCAACTCTCACTAACTCCCTCCTCCCCCCTGCTATTCCCCAAACACGTACTTACCGTGACTTGCAACTCTCCTCTTCCTTTGACTCTCTTCACTCTAATATCTCAGCCATCTCATGTCCTAATGTGGCTACCTCTGTCTACTATAGTACTCTCACCACTGCCCTAAATGAGCTTGCTCCTATAAAAACTAAACGTTCTAGACCCAAACCACTTCAACCTTGGCATACTGCTCATACAAAAGTGCTCCAAAGACACTCACGTGCACTTGAGCGTCGCTGGCGCAAATCCCGTTCAGAATCAGACTTTTGGAGCTACAAATCTGCCCTGCGCTCCTTTAACACCAGCCTCTTCCAAGCCAAACAAACATACTTTACTTCACTCATTAACTCCCTTTCTAAAAAACCCGCACAACTTTTCTCCACCTTTAACACTCTCCTTTCCCCTTCTCCACCCCCTCCATGCACATCTGTCTCTGCTCAAGATATTGCTGAGCACTTTCAGAAGGGACATTACACTACTCAACCCCCCTAGACTTCCACCACCCTCCCTCCACACTCTCCAGTCTCTCCTGTGCTCCTTCACCCCTGTCACTGATGAGGAAGTCTCAAAAGCTTCTGGCCTCTTCTCACATTACCACCTGCCCGCTTGATCCAATTCCCTCAAAACTTCTCCGCAATACCACTCCCTGTCTAATCAAAGCCTTAACTCACCTATTTAATCTTTCGCTCTCAACTGGACTGTTTCCTTCTCAACTAAAACATGCTCTTGTCACTTCTGAAAAAACCCTCTCTTGATCCCTCCAATCTTGACAACCTCCGACCTATCTCTCTGCTACCTTTCATCTCTAAACTACTTGAGCGCCTAGTCTACAACCGACTAACCTCATAACCTGCTGGACCCCCTACAATCTGGTTTTAAGCCACAACACTCCACGGAAACTGCCCTGACTCGACTAACTAATGACCTTTTAACCGCTAAAGCCAACAATCACTTCTCATTACTAATACTGCTTGATCTCTCAGCCGCATTTGACACTGTAGACCACCCTCTCCTCCTCCAGTCAATTGGCCTTCGTGACACAGCCCTGTCCTGGTTCTCTTCTTACATCACCAATCGTTCCTTCAGTGTCTCCTACAATGGAGTATCATCTTCTCCCCTACCTCTTTCTGTTGGAGTTCCTCAAGGCTCTGTCCTGGGACCATTACTATTCTTTCTCTATACTTCCTCCCTTGGCAAATTAATAAATTCGTATGGTTTCCACTACCACCTCTATGCTGACGATACTCAGATCTATCTCTCATCTCCTGATCTCAACCCAGAACTCCTAACTCGCGTCTCCTCCTGCCTATCCGCTATCTCTACCTGGATGTCGCAACGCTACCTTAAATTAAACCTCTCTAAAACTGAAATGGTTCTCTTTCCTCCAACTAACACCAGTAGCATCCCCGAAGTATCCATCATAGTTAACAATTCCACTATCACCCCCTCTCCCCAGGCCCGGTGCCTTGGGGTTATCCTAGAATAGATTCTGCCCTGTCACTCACTCCTCATATCCAGTCACTTATTAAATCATGTCACTTCCACCTAAGGAACATATCCAAAATACGATCATTTATCACCCAAGACGCTGCCAAAATTCTTATTCACTCTCTTATCATATCGTGTCTAGACTACTGTAACTCTCTTTTAATTGGCCTCCCCCTCCAGAGACTGCCACCTCTCCAGTCCATAATGAAAACTGCTGCGAGGCTCATACACCTCAGCAACCCATCCTCCTCTGCCTCGCCATTCTGTCAATCCCTGCACTGGCTTCCATTACCTTTCAGAATCAAATTCAAATTAATGACACTGAATTTCAAAGCACTTCATAACTCTGCCCCACCCTACATCTCTGAACTCATCTCTATATACTCACCCACTCGCTTACTACGCTCCTCTACTGACCTGCTACTCAACTCTTCTCTCATTACCTCCTCACATGCTCGCATTCAAGACTTTGCAAGGGCTGCACCCCTCCTCTGGAACTCTCTCCCACGGTCTGTCTGACTTTCTCCCAACCTTTCTGCTTTCAAGAAATCTCTGAAAACGCACTTCTTTCGAGAAGCCTACCCTCACTCTGCTTAACTACCAAACGCAACACCACATACAATACCACATTTCTCACCCACTTAATTCGATCTTGCCCACTTCCACACCTTGTGTATTACTCCCTTCCCTTTAGACTGTATGCCTATGCATAGGGCCTTCCTCACCTTTTTGTACCTGTATTGATTGTGATGTTTGTTACTCCATATATTCTATGTATGTAATTCATGTGATGTAGTTGTATAATCACATTTACTTTACAGTGCTACGCAATATGTTGGCGCTACATAAATACATGTTAATAATAATAATATTAAAAAAAGGAGTGTGCTGATCCCTTATTTATATATTTCTGTATAAAATACTACACTTTATAGTTTTTATTTGATGTGTGCTTCCATGTAGTTCAACTACTTCTATTTCTGATTTAAGACTCCTGGATGATACAGGAGACTGCATTTCACTAATTGGACATTAAAGGGATACTGTCATGGGAAAAAAAAAAATTTTCAAAATGAATCAGTTAATAGTGCTGCTCCAGCAGAATTCTGCACTGAAATCCATTTCTCAAAAGAGCAAACAGATTTTTTTATATTCAATTTTGAAATCTGACATGGGGCTAGACATTTTGTCAATTTCCCAGCTGCCCCATGTCATGTGACTTGTGCTCTGATAAACTTCAATCACTCTTTACTGCTGTACTGCAAGTTGGAGTGATTATCACCCCCTCCCTTTTACCCCCCAGCAGCCAAATAAAAGAACAATGGGATGGTAACCAGATAACAGCTCCCTAACACAAGATAACAGCTGCTTGGTAGATCTAAGAACAACACTCAATAGTAAAAACCCATGTCCCACTGAGACACATTCAGTTACATTGAGAAGGAAAAACAGCAGCCTGCCAGAAAGCATTTCTCTCCTGAAGTGCAGGCACAAGTCACATGACCAGGGGCAGCTGGGAAATTGACAAAATGTCTAGCCCCATGTCAGATTTCAAAAATGAATATAAAAAAATCTGTTTGCTCTTTTGAGAAATGGATTTCAGTGCAGAATTCTGCTGGAGCAGCACTATTAACTGATTCATTTTGAAAAAATGTTTTTTTCCCATGACAGTATCCCTTTAAACTTTTATTTATTGGTTGTGAAGATCTTGGTATACGTGATCTAATTAGAGGCATTAGCTCAGGACTGAACAGCCTGCTGCATAATGAGTGAGTCCCTTTGGCATACAGAGGAAATGCACTTCTTGTGCGTCCCCCTGTGACCCAGTTATTTGGTCTAATTAAATGTACAAGTGGGCCTTTCACATGTCACTGTATTGTAAATTACTTTGTGAGTAACTTAACTGTAATCAGATTGCTGTACCTTGTAGAGTATTTACAATAAAAAACCTCTTTCAGGGCATAAAGCAAATTACCTTACCGTGGCATTGTACATAAGTACTCAACAGCTGCATTAGGTTGGTAAATAAGCAACTTCAGAACTCCAAGCTGAGCTGTATGAGTAGCAATTGCATTAGAAAGTATTTGCCTTGTTTACCTCAGCAAAAGGCCAGGCTACAGAGATAAAGTCCCTTTTTTATATGTGATTTCAGTAGCTTGCTAGAATACTCTAAAATGTTCTTATTTCCATTCTTTACTCTGAAATAAATACATTTTGATCTACATCCCTCTTTCTTCCAGGTATATTCTAAGTTTACTCAGTGAGTGTGGAAGTGGTGGCAATACATTTAGCTGGCAGTGGTCTGTATTTAGCCATGGTAAGGTAGGTATATGGGGAGGTAAACTGGCAACTAAACTCATTGGAATGAATGTTACAGGCAGGGAGGTGGATTTAATATTTGGAACTATAGAGAACTTACACATATTAAATCTGTAGATCACTATCACAGCATCATGAATAAAAGAGAAGTAGCATATTATCTTGGTTCCTGCCAAAATGGGGGTTATTTTGAACAAAATAGAGAGCATCTAACTATAGTACAGAGTATTTCATGATGTAAAGGTTAATTGGAGCACAATATTGGCAGCTTACCCGAGGGTCTAAATCATCAATAGACTGGATTGTGTAGGCCACGGTTATGTATCAAGTATGAGTTTAAAATAAACAGTAACCTTTAAAATTCAGATTCACAGCTACAGTATAATGCTTCATCAAGGGAATATTCATGTTGGGGCACATGCCACATTTATCTCTCCGGTAGAATCATGGCATTCAAAACACCCTTCATGCTGTCAATTTGTACGACTGCAATTATTTTTGAGGGAGCACAACTGTACTTGCAAGTCATAAATGAGCTCAGCATCCTGGTAGTGCATTAATAAAGGAAGCTCCATTTGCTCATAACTGTTATTTGTATTTTGGACTACGTTTATGGACGTTGCATGCACACAACCTGTAGGAGGAGCAAGAAAAATAGGTGTTCACACACATGCTGTCTTGCTTTTGCCACTACTCCATTAGCATTGCAACCGTTAGTATTTAAAACACCAGTAATGCCACCATGCAAAATAAGAGAGGGAGCCCCTATAAAAGCAGTATTTATTCATTTGATTAGGCAGACTGGGAACCCAAAAGACTGTTTAGAACCAAAAATGCACTTTAAAGGAAAAGGTTAAAACACTGGCAGGTGCCAAATGTTAGGCACCTACCAGTGATAGTATGATCACTTACCTGAGCCTATTAGCAGGAAACTGCACCAGAATACTTCTCCTGATTCTTAATTCCTTGTGCAGGTGCTTGCTGTGGCCATTGAAGAGTGAAGAAGTGGAAGACAATCACTCCCAAAGTACACAGGGCTGGGACAGGTTTCTGCTAACAAGAGCACCAGCATCGGGTATCAGGTAAGTGATTTTAATCACGGGGGGGGGGGGGGAAGGGTGCCTAGGCACCCCCGAATCATTGAACCTTTCCATCTCCTTTACATCAAAGGAACACATTTCTAAATATTCAGTGTGAAAGTATCTGGTTCGTGTAGATTATGGATGATTAAGTAAAGAATAACAATAATCAACCAGCTGTTTTGAAATTCCTAATAAAAGGTTTGCTTCAACAGGAAGATTATGGTCCAAACCATAAATCATACTCTTCTGAGAGATGGAAGCGGCTTATGTATGTGGCATTGAGAGGAAATGGACGGGTAAAAAAAGGAGGAAGGACTAAACACACTTTTTACCTTTTCCCATGTGATCCTACAGAAAGCCAATGCAAAGGGAATGTATTGGATGATACGTCAATCAAGTTGCTGAAATACACCTGGATAATCCTGCAAAAATACAGATTACCCACATGAATCATGTTTATGTGCCGAGGCTGCAGGCCATGCTGAAAGTGCAGCATTTTCTGTTCATGAATGCCAATTTTGATCATATATCCAACAAACTGTAAATTACACATAAAGTGTGGAAACATATGTTTACTTATTTCGATCCTTGTATTTGTAGTGTTTTAGATGTGTCCAAGGTTTCAGGCAATAGGTTTACAGTAAATCTGAAATTGTAAAAAAAAGGTTTCTCTGTGGAATTGCGAAAGCAAATAGGAGCCTGGATGGAACATGGCTACTCTTACTGACCTTGAAAAAATATTTAAAGGGGAACTCTGGCTTCTAAACCAAAATCTGATAAAGAGGCCCACATAACACAGAAACCCCTAATAAACCCATCACAGTTATTGGCTTCTTCAAAAAGTATGAATAAATGCCATTTTCTATGCTGAAATCCAGCTGGTTAACAGTTCTTCTCTTTCTGCATCATTTGAAATCCTGGCAGGGAAGGAGGGACTAAACACTGATGTTACAAATTGTAACAAATCCTCCACAGCTTACAGACAGTATGCAGGAACTACATAACCCACAATGCATTGCACTGGGATGTTCCTTTCCTTATTGAAATCATGTGTGCAGGGAATTGTGGGGTTTGGAGGATGCAGGCTGAGGACAGATGGCTGTTGATTAACAGTAAAGAAAATTACGGATCCGCACACACTTTATCTTCAAGCAGATGGGGGTTAACCCAAGTTTATTGTGCCACCACTAAGATCATCGTTTCGGGGGGGTTCCTGATGAAGGGTGGGTAACCCCCCCGTGGGTAAACCCCCCCGAAACGTTGATCTTAGTGGTGGCACAATAAACTTGGGTTAACCCCCATCTGCTTGAAGATAAAGTGTGTGCGGATCCGTAATTTTCTTTATTCGTCTATAAGGGACCTTGCCGGGTTCACGAAGACCCAGCACCACTGGAAGCAGAGGAGTTAATACACAGGAGTGCGGTAGTGAGAATTTTCTTATACTGTTGATTAACAGTAGTCAGGCAGCTCAGCAAAGTAGTGGTAAAAAGTAGTAGAAAAGCAGGGGCTAGGCTTAGGGAACTGTTCCAAACCATTAAAAATCATGAAAAGTCTGCATATTTTTTAATTGATGTATAATGCAAAGTTGCTTGAAATTATGTTTACTTTTCAAAAAGCTTGTTATGTTTTTGTGAAGTTCCCCTTTGTTTTTTGCATAATAAAAGAAAAATGAATTCTAAGCAAAGTCACCATATACATGCGTAGCAGCTTTCTGGCTATTCATACTCCCTGCACTTCTAGCTATGGATTGTATATTTTTGTATGTATATGTTTATTTATGCAATGCTACTTATGCACTCAGCCTTGTCTAGACAGCTGATTAACTGACCTGAAGGACAACTTACTTCTGCTATATTGTGCAAAACGTCAGAAACAGCTTAATAAATACTTCTTTCATTTAAGTTACAAGTAACTTTAAAGCCACTGAATTCTATTAATGTACATTAAAATGTTGCTTAGAATAACATGTTCTTTTATTATGCCAAAAACTGTTATACCGAGTATAATTCCTAATTACTACAGGTATGGGATCTGTTATCCAGAAAGTGCCGAAATACGGAAAGGCTCCCATAGACTCCATTTTATCCAAATAATCGGAATTTTAAAAAATTATTTCCTTTTTCTTTGTAATAATAAAACAGTACCTTGTACTTGATCCAAACTAACATATAATTAATCCTTATTGGAAGCAAAACCAGCCTATTGGGTTTAACGAATGTTTATATAATTTTCTAGTAGACTTAAGGAATGAAGATCCAAATTATGGAAAGATCCATTATCCCGGAAAACCCTAGGTCCCAAGCATTCTGTAAAATGGCAAAAGACTCAGAAATGATCAGCTCCAGGAAGATCAAAGAAGGTGTAAAGATATCTGTGAGTACTGTTACAATTAGAAGACTCCGGTGTAAAGCCAAGCTATGGACAAGAATCCCCTGTGGTGTTGGGCCTATTTATCACATACCAGGGATCATGGATCAGTCTCAATACATCAAAATACTTGGAGGCCATGTTGCCTTATGATGAAGAAGAAATGCCCTTGAAATGGAAGTTTCAACAGGACAACGACCCAAATACACCAGTAAACGAGCAACATCTTGGCTTCAGTCCAACAAGATTGACATTATGGAGTTGGCAACCCAATTCTCAGACCTTCCAATAGAAAACTTGTGGGTGACATAAAAAATGCTGTTTCTGAGGCAAAACCAAGAAATGCAGAAGAATTGTGGAATGTAACAGGTGCCAGAAGTTGGTGGACTCCATGTAACACAGATGTGCAGCAGTTCTCAGAAACACTGGTTATACAACTAAATAGTAGTTCAGTGATTCAAAGGAAAGCAAAATTGTGAAACATTTGTCAGTTTATACAGTGAGTGTTTGAGTTTGTAGAGAAGAATGCAGACACTGCTATTTTTTGGAACAGCCTAATATTCCCTTTTCTTCAATTTCTGTAACACAAATCTGATACATTTTTCTTCATGTTTTGATTTGAAATAGAATGTGCAGTGTTCCCAATACATTTGCATGCATGGAAATAAAAGCTTTTATAAAATTATTCACTTTTAAAACACACTGCCATTATTCTGAACACAAGTGTATGTAACCTTACAGGTCACCGATAGACCTCCCAGGTGATGGACACTGGAAAACCAACTCTGCTGCCATCAGGAAAGGTACCCAAATAATTATTCTAGGCTCAAGAAAAAGAAGATTAATTAAACTAAAGTGATTAAAACCAGTCATGAAACATTTGTCTTTAAAGGAGAAGGAAAGCTACCGAAGCAGTTTGTTGCCAATAGATAAGCGACAATAGTGCAAGCTGTAACACTATATTTATTCTGCAGTGTGCTTTACCATACCTGAGTAACCAGCTCTAGAAGCTCTCTCTGTTTGTTTAGGATAGCAGCTGCCATATTAGATTGTTGTGAAATAACTTCCTACCTGCGTCTCTCCCTGCTCACTCATAGCTCTGGGCTCAGATTACAGCAGGGAGAGGAGGAGGGAGGGGTAAATAGGAGGGAGAGAGGAGCAAACTGAGCATGCTCAAGCCCTAGCCCTGGAGGTTTATGCTGAAAACAGGAAGTCTGATACAGAAGTCCATGTGTACACAATAGAAGGAAAGAAATGCTGTTTCTTTTGACAGAGGACTCAGAGCAGAATTACTGAGGATTTACTGATGTATTTATGTAGACCTTTCTGATAAAGCTTACTTAGTTTCAGCCTTTCCTTCTCCTTTAAAGAGAAACTGTAGTAAAGAGATGGATCCTCAACTATTGATGCAAAATCTTCTTTCTCCTTCACTTCTCTAATATCTAGGAGAGATAAATTGCACAGGCATACTTTATCAAGGACATATATATGTTTGCCATTCAGTTAACTTAACTACATCTCTCAGCTTTCACCACAGCCAGAGCAGGTTGGATATTCCACACAATACCCTTGTAAAGCAATAAAACCGGCTCTGTTAACGGTTATTGTGCAGTAGCTGCTCGCTCCAGGAGCAGACTCAGCCATAAACTTTTAATTTAAAGATTTAAAATGTCAAAACATTAAAAAAAATATTAATAAATGAGTCACCTCACAAACGGTTTTCTGCTTTTTTTTTGTTTTGTTTTTTTAAAAGTTGGGAAATATCCTCCTCCTATCAAAAAGAAAAAAAGGCTCAGCTTGCACCTTTTCAGTCTCTTTCCACCTATATAGTTTGCAAAGCCTAAAGGGGGAAAAAGGAATACGTTTAGTTTTCATTTGCCTCCCACCAGCAGGAGGAGACTCATACCCTAGGTCCATTAAGTGTCCTGAAGTGAGGCCCCAAATGTAAAGCTTCTGCTGTAAAGGTGAGAGAACAGTACAGGGGCCACATAATAAGGGAGCAGTATGCAGTTGATCCAATAGTTCATCACCAGGGCTCAAGAATTGTTGGCAGTATTATTTTCATCAGTAGGGGAGGTGGAGGAGGAAGATGAGGTTGAAGAGGAGGAGAAAGTCATGTCCGTTAGTCCAGGGGGATTTGTTGCTGTGTTCTGGCCGCTAAGACTTTTTCGGCAAACAGGACATGTATCATGCTAAAGGGGAAAAAATGGAAACAACACACACAATCAGACAATAATCAACATGGCATTGTCCCAACTACCTAGAACACAAGAGCAAAATTACAGTTGTCTCTAGTAAAAAGTACCCTCCTTCCAACATCAATTGCTAATGTGGTTCAAACGTATGCGGTGCAGTCACTGTGGCTAATATCTGTATTTTCACCATTTTAACATTTATAGTACAACATTTATCAAGCGTACATGCTCCTGATCTGAACATGAAAAGCATAACCGAACCCTCAGTCATGATAACCACCTTTATATTTGAAAACATTTGAAACTGCCAAGTTTCAAATGGTCTCTGGAAACAACTGTGTAAGGTGTAAAGGTTATACACTAATGGACTCTGAAGCAGTGGAAATGCCATTTATCACTTTAGTCTAAAGGAAAAGTCTGGATTTGTCAGATGAAAGAACACTGCCTGTCTGAATGCATAATGCTGATGGCAACATTTGGTGAATACTAATAATAGTCTAAAGCGTTCTTCTATGGTTTAAGCGAAGGTTGCTGGTTTCATTGAAAGCAAATCATTCTTGACACTTCTGTCCTATTACATTATCACCACATGGACATAATTGCTCTGGATTGTTACATGAGCTAAGCATGTGAGAAAAAAAAAAAACAAGTTAGTAATGTCAACAAACTGACCTGTTCTAACCAAGGGATGATGCAGTCATTGTGAAATAAGTGATTGCAAGGAAGTTGCCGCACACTTTCACCAACTGTATAATCCTCTTTACACACGGGACACTCCAGACCAAAACCTATGCAAATTAAAAAAAAAATGTCAGGCATCCCGAACAGAAAAAAAAGCTTCATCCACAAGATCTACAGCTATACTATGATATACCAATGGGAGTACTTATTAACATTGGGAGATAAACAGCAACAGTGATGTTGCCCACAGCAGCCAATTTGCTTTTGTTTTTTTCTTGTAGGTGACTGTTCAAATCTGAGATCTGCTTGGTTGCTATGGACAACATCACTGGTGATGTCTGTCTCCAGTGTTATATAAATAAATGTATAAATATGCCCCTAAATGTAGCTGAGCCTACAGTCTTCCACAGGTATACAGTGAATGGGAAAATATAATTAATCCCTAAGCATAAAATGACCAGTGCTCATTAGGTATACCCTAATCCGGAGCTGAATGCCTTTAAAGGGGAAGGAAACCTAGTTGGCGCAAAAACCCTCCCCCCTCCCGTGTGTTGCCCACCCTCCCTCCTCCCCCTAGGCCTACCCGTCCCGCTGGGCAAATGCCCCTAACTTGTTACTTACCCTTCTGCGCAGGTCCAATCCAGGGAGTTCCCAGACGACATCTTCTTCCACGCGATCTTCTTCCTGCTTTGACCGGCGCATGCGCAGTAGGAGCATTTCGCCGGTACGATCTACTGCGACTTTTGGTGCATGCGCAGTAGATCCGTACTGGCGAAATGCTCCTACTGCGCATGCGTCAAAACGCCGTTCAAAGCAGGAAGAACATCGCGTGGAAGAAGATGTCGTCTGTGAATTCCCTGGACAGGACCTGCACAGAAGGGTAAGTAACAAGTTAGGGGCATTTGCCCAGCGGGACGGGTAGGCCGGGGGGGGGGAGGGAGGGTTTT
This sequence comes from Xenopus laevis, assembly GCF_017654675.1. Taxonomy (NCBI): domain Eukaryota; kingdom Metazoa; phylum Chordata; class Amphibia; order Anura; family Pipidae; genus Xenopus; species Xenopus laevis. Next base: position 96,159,467 of record NC_054372.1, read on the forward strand.
TACGCCAACTAGGTTTCCTTCCCCTTTAAGCAAAAGCACATTCTATTACTATAAGACTACACTCTATTACAACAATGTGGAATGGATTTAGAATTTATCAACCAACGACAAGTGGCTTCATTAATTTCCTTTCCCAGTGCAGATACATACTTTGTCCTGGGATACATCTGATTCCAGTTTTGCTGGATGAAGCTCATGGCTGTCACTGTACAGGACAGCAGTAAGTACGCTTCCCACTTACCCACATGCTCTTCTGTTATCTGGATGGTAGGAAGGGCTTGAATTTTATCAGTGTCCGCAGGTGGAGGGCCTGTGTTTTCAAATTGGTTGAGTAACTGGAGGTAGAAGGAAACCAGAGAAAAGGATTTATGTTGGTCTGACTAAAATACTAAAATGGCCAAAAGGATTGTGTAAAGGAAGATAGGTAATTAGCACATATGCACATAAAACTACTGCTACCTGGGGACTTATTGAATGAGCAACTTTATTCAAACATTAAGGTTTCAGAGCTAACTAGGGTTTGTTATACCCCAGTAAAGTATTAATTATGCTTGCAGCAAGTCCATTTCTCCCTTTGGGTAAATGTATATGGACCTCTTCACATATTACAAAAATTAGTTTATGGATTGCATTTAATAGTTGCATGCAACATATGATGAAAAAGTTGGTTACCTGTGTGATTATTGTATCTAGGCCATTTGCACCCCATGCATAATCCATGGGGTTGGAATGCAGAACACCCCTGTTCAGAGAGGAAGAGAAGGGAAACATTAGTTAGAGCAGTAGGCCACTCAATCAAGTTTCCATGTCTTTCTCTTCCTACTATTAAGTATTGAGCAAAAAGGGGACATATAGGAAGTGTTAACAGTGGTTTATAACCTGCCTGCCCAACTTGATATTCAACCAAGAGACAAATTAGGAAGCTCTACAACAAAATGAACCATCAGCACAAAATACTGTTTTTCCAGCATTGTAACAAAGAATAAAGGGATTGCTGTGGATGGACATCTAGCTGCTGAGATAAAAAGTTGTACAATTTGCACTGTACATTGAATGGGAGCTGCCATGGTTACTTTTATTAAAAAACAGAAGTCTATGGCCCCCTCCCCATTGATTAAATGTTAAAAGAAACTAACCAATAACTATTTTCCTAGTTAAAAGCTTACATCTTACTAGGGTCTTTACTGAATCTGAGGACGTATGGGGCACCCAGCTTCTATCCCTTTTTTATGTTGCTCAATGACCTTAAAGGAACAGTAACATTAAAAAAAAATTAAAGTGTTTTAAGTAATGAAAATATAATATACTGTTGAGCTGCACAGGTAAAATAGGTGTGTTTGCTTCAGAAGTGCTACTATAGTTTATATAAACAAGCTACTGTGTAGCCATGGAGGCAGCCATTCAAGCTGGAAAAAGAAGAAAAGGCACAGGATACAAAGGTGATAATGGATAAGCTCTGTAGTACACAATGGGATTCTTCAGAAATTCTATAGCAAACACACACATTTTACCAGTATAGGGCAACAGTACATTATATTGTCATTAAAGTGATACCAGTATCAAGTATGTGCTGCACCCGCAATAGTTCCCCTCAAAGCCTCTCCAAGCCCCGCAAACCCGCATGCACAGACCCTCCGACACTGCTAAAAGATTTTAGGTGCTGTTTCAGTGACACTGCTAAAAGATTTTAGGTGCTGTTTCAGTGATGCTGGGCTGGGGGCAGCGCGATCCTTCAATAGGCTAATTACAAATGAAAACAGGACTTCAGCCTATGGAAGGATTACTCTCCCCAAGCCCAGCATCACTGAAGCAATACAGAAGATCTGTTAGTGGTGTCAGCCGATCTGCTACACCAAGGTTCGCAGGGCTGGGGGGAGACTTTGAGGGTAACTGTTGTGGGTGCAACACATACTTAATACTGACAAGTTCCTATGATTTTTATAGGAACCTGTCGGTATAGCTTTGTTTTAAAATACTTTAATTTTTTGGGGTTACTATACCTTTAACATAGGTTAGGATTTACCTCCAGTGAGAAGACACTATTCATTTACTGTAAATGATCCCTTAACATTTTTTTATTAAAGCAACAAATTTTGTACATCAAACAAAACATGTGCAGATTATGAATTTGAGTTTGTACATGCCCTGCCTGAAACGCTTTGAGAACAGTCACTACTTTACATGTATCAGATAACCTGTAAACTTCTGAAACATATATGCACACATCACATATTCTTGGCAAAGCTTCCACACCTAAATGCAACTAGTTAAATGCAACCCCCAACTGCCCATATTTACAGTACAGACACAGACTCACCATGGTCCCACCCCCAGGTTTGACATTGCTGTAGGTGCGATGATCCCATTAACCAACTGCTGAATAATCCTGTTGGAAATAAAAAAAGGGGATACATATAGTGCCACTGCATGGCCATGACTGAAAAGAAAATGGGAACAGCTGGCAAAAAGTGGTTTCACCACACTGTTGCATTTTTTATTTTAGGTAAATGTTATTGTTTTTAAACATGCAAAACAAAACTAGGTATTTTATAAGTTAAGGATTTGCAGGCATTCCCACATCAAATTAAACAAGGCAGCTGCTGGTTCCTGGCACCTAGGGTAGAAGTCTTCAGGAATTCGACCCATTTGCTTAAGTTGGATGGGAGTTACAGAGAGATGGTGTAGGGTCTTGTATTGTATTAGCCTATCCTTAAGCAAAATAAGACACATGTAAATATTATCTATTGCATCCTCCTAATTGTCTTGTTTGAGACCCGGAATCTTTCTGGACCACCACTCTTGTACTGCTCGTAAGAGTGTTGCGACCTTGATAATTAGTCTTCCCCTCAACAAGATAAGATTTATGGGCTTTCCAGAAAAAGAAGCAGCCAATTAATCCATAGAAGTTCTTTGAGCACTGGCTAAAATACTCCTTCAATGCTACCCTTTTATCTGCTGCCCTTACCATAGAGCAGTTGCCCACCCCAATTCCAGGTGTACCACTGAGGCCACTGGTAGCCAGGCTGCTAAATGCCAAAGATAGAGAGTCCTTGCTTCAGATGCCATGGAACAAAATGCAATTAACCTTCTCTCTGGAAATACAATGCCAAAAATCTTGTTTCCAGGATGTCAAGAAATGCCCCAGGGGACAAGAAAATAATAATACTCAGCTAAATTAGTATTTTAAGGAAATGGCAACATCCACTTTTTATCCTCTCCACAAGAAGCTTCTATATGGCTGGACAATATGGCTCTTTAGACGTAAGTAAAGTCCACTTCCGTTTATTGCTACCTCTCACCTTTCAGGATAACCATGTGGTAGATCTGTGTCTCCATTACTGAACTTTGCACCCTCTCCGGAAACACATATTTGTTAGCAAACTTGTTTAAATGTTGCTAGCTACTATTTTGCTCCCATATTGTATTGTATGGTTCTCAAAAAGCTCTCTTGCTGTTGCATGAAAATGAAATGCTAATACACTAGTACAGGACCCAATGTCACTAAACCTCTAGGGGCCTAAAGCTGATGTGCCTAATACCAATCTCCACCTTAAAAGGTACCCCTAATTATAACTATGGCTCCTTGTGGCAATGATCTGTTATTTACCTCCCCATAACACATTACTATATTAATATATCATATTGATCCAGCTCACACCTATTCTATTGTAATGGGACCAGCAGCTCATGCCCATTATACTTTTCTTAACCATTGGTTAAAGGCAGGCACGGCTCTGAGCGGATTTAACACACTCCACTATTATGTTAAATAGTTCACTGTTTAAGGGACAAACTCTGCCTACGTTAGCACCAGGCAGAAAAGGTGGGAACCTCTACAACTATGTAAGGGGACTGGGTTTAAGGGTCAGGCCACACAGGGCATTTTGGGGACATTTGGTCGCCTGACGACTAATCGCCTCGTTTTTGCGGCGACCAATCTCCCCAAACGCCTTCCCTGACTCTGCGCCGGCAAAAATGAAAAACTGTCCGCGCTAATCAAACGCAGCGGTTCATTTTCCGAAGTCGCCCAAAGTGGAAAACTTCGGGCGACTTCAGAAAACGAATCGCCGCGTGTGATTAGCCGCAACGGTTTTTCATTTTAGCTGGCACAGAGTCAGGGAAGGCATTTGGGGAGATTGGTCGCCGAAAAAATGAGACGATTAGTCACTAGGCGACCAAATCTCCCCAAAACGCCCTGTGTGGACTAACCCTAAACTGGTTAAAAGTTTGAATGTTTCTCAGGTCGTAGCTCTATTATCACGCATCAGTATACCTCTCCATATCACTATTATCACGCATCAGTATACCTCTCCATATCACCATTATCACGCATTAGTATACCTCTTCATATCACTATTACCATGCATCAGTATACTTCTCCAGCTTAATTGGCTCATACTGTTCACCCATATGTATCACTATTCTTAGTAAAAAAACCACACAAAAATGGAGAACTCTCAAGCTCACCGCTACCTTCTCCCTCTGTCAGGTGCTCAGTCTTCAGTGTCCCCACTGTAATGCACACAAAAACTAGAAATAGATGGTTTTGTACAGCTACCTGCTACAATAAAACAAGCCCAGAAGTGCCATCTATTTCTAGTTTTTGTATCACTATTCGTACACATCACACAATGCCTGATACTACAAAGTTTTCCTTGTTCATGTAATGAAACTTGATGCAGAGGTCATAATGCTACAAATGTCTCAAAATAGAAGACCATGGTCCTTTAATCCTGTCTGGTTTGAAATAATTAACAATGATTACTTCTCTCTAAACAATGCCTAAGTTGAACTTCCTGAGGCTTTAGAGGCTGATTTGCACAACACCCTGAAAACACACTGAAAACTTCCCTACCATACCGAGCTAGAACTCGAGAGTAAAGGTAGCCATAGGCGCACAAATAAAACAAAGCTGACAGCAGACAAGCGGACTGATATTAGTAGAAGCCAAGGATTTCGGTCAGCTTGTCCAACGGGCAGGTTGGAAAATTTTGATTGGGCGACTGAACATTGGCCTGCTGAATCGTCAGATACAGGTAGAATTTTATTGTTTCTACTTGTATATCTGACTATTTAGCTCCAATGGTTGCAGGAAAAGATTGTAACATCTACTGCCACCATTAGGAAGAAACCCTCAGCTCACTAATGCAATTTACCTACCCTATCAAGAGATCAGGCCATCCTTGTAGACAAGGATATCTCAATATTAGAGGTTACTGAGGCCATAGAAGTGTGCCCCTTGGGTAAAGAGCCTCCCTGTTGAAATGCACAAACAATTCCACAAAGTAATAGTTCTTAAACTATGAAAGATACTTAAATATTATACAATGCCAGGTCCTGCCACCTTCTATGCACAAAGCTATATTGTACTTTTGCCCAAGCCTGGCAAAGATCCCAGGCACAGTGCATACCACCCAACAACGTTGCTTACAACACCTATACAGTCCATGCTTCACTTTAAAGGGATCCTGTCATCGAAAAACATATTTTTTTCAAAACCCATCAGTTAATAGTGCTACTCCAGCAGACTTCTGCACTAAAATCCATTTCTCAAAAGAGCAAACAGATTTTTTTATATTCAATTTTGAAATCTGACATGGGGCTAGACATTTTGTCAATTTCCCAGCTGCCCCTGATCATGTGACTTGTGCCTGCACTTTAGGAGAGAAATGCTTTCTGGCAGGCTGCTGTTTTTCCTTCTCAATGTAACTGAATGTGTCTCAGTGAGACATGGGTTTTTACTATTGAGTGTTGTTCTTAGATCTACCAGGCAGCTGTTATCTTGTGTTAGGGAGCAGTTATCTGGTTACCTTCCCATTGTTCTTTTGTTTGGCTGCTCAGGGGGAAAAGGGAGGGGGGTGTTATCACTCCAACTTGCAGTACAGCAGTAAAGAGTGATTGAAGTTTATCAGAGCACAAGTCACATGACTTGGGGCAGCTGGGAGCTGGGAAATTGTAAATATGTCTAGCCCCATGTCAGATTTCAAAATTCAATATAAAAAAATCTGTTTGCTCTTTTGAGAAATGGATTTCAGTGCAGAATTCTGCTGGAGCAGCACTATTAACAGATTCATTTTGAAATAAAATGTTTTTCCCATGGCACTATGAGATTTATCTGTAAGAGCCCTTATCTCTACATATGTTTATCCTTTACTCCAGCATCTATGACCTTCTGTTATACCATTCTCCTTCACCATACCAGTCACTGGACAGTGGCAGAACTACCACGGGAGCACCGGGTGCGTTTGGGCCAGGGCCCGCACCCCGGCAGCTTGCGCACCTCTGATTCCGATAGGCAAATCACGTATGGAGGGGGAGGCCTGGCTGCGCGTCCCGCACCAGGGCCCGGCCCCCCCCCCCTAGTTACGTTACGGTCACTGGAATTGCATTTTCCTAAAAAACTTACCTGTTTTCTTATCAGAGCTGAAATCCTACTTTGTGGTTATGTTGCTACAATAGTGGGTTTGCATATATGTCCCCCCTGCTTTAATGGAGAATGAAAAGAAGAATTGGGGGGCATACAATCACCCCAGTGATGCTAGCCATTTCTTAACCTGGGCCAGCGCTTCCCTTCTTTAAAAAATAAAAAAACACCAGTCAGAGGCAGTTTAAGTCTAGGACTTGCTCTACCATGTTCTTCCAGTTTCCCGGCATTCCCTGTACTTCCTTGAGTGAGTGCATGCACAGTAGAAAATATCTTAGCAGACTTCCATAGATGCACATGGAAGAAGCCTATAAATTCTACTTATACAGTAATAACAGTACTGCTATTTCCAGTGTTTATGTTTACATCAGATAGGAATGGGACAGACTAAGAGGTAAACTCTTAACCAACTGTCAAAGAAACAACATAGACCTTTCGAAACTAAACAGTTTCAGTTTCAAAAGGTCAATTGAGAGAGAATTTTGCCAGGACAAGGCAATACCTTCCTTAATAAAAAAAAAATACTGCTGGATGATAGACAGGGATGCAGGAATATATCTGTACACTTTACTGAAGGAAACATATTCAACTGTAATCCAAAATCGAAGTTTTATCACTCTGCCTTATTATTATATTTTTCTTACCCTTCTAATGTAGGTACTCCCTCATTCCTTCCTGCACCCCTTCTTGTGCTCATCCTGGCACGGGGCTGTCTAGCACCATATCTCTGTCGTGACTGATGCTCCCGCCTGCTTTCTCCATCACGTGTCTCTTCAACAGGACCACTAGTACCAAACATGGGAAAGTCCAGGCCTTCATTAAAGATTCCAAATGTGACCTGGCCATACCCAGAAGGAAGTGTGAACTGAGCAGACTCTATGTTCTGAAGGAAGAAGCAGGAAGAAACCAATTTTTTAGGAAAGGTACAGGCACAGTAAAGTAGGAAACCTCACCCATCCAGAATGCCACTTACCTCAAATGAAGGTCTGTTTTGATCTGTTCCGGAATTGTTGCTGCTATTGCTTTCTGAATTTCTACTAGAAAAAACATACAATAATAGATTTGTTACCACAAACAGAAAGGAGAGTAAAACTCAATTATTAGTCCAGGAGGATCCATCAAGCATTTGTAGCCAATTTCTCAACTGAAGCAAAAGAAGTTCATATGTAAATAGATCTATTTTAAATCTGGGAAAAAAAACACTGTTTACAACCAACACTAGCAACAGTTGCTACTGCAGTCCTATCTCAAAGCAACCAAACAAACTAGGTCTATAATGTACAGTACACTCTATTGGGCAAATCAGCATTTACCTCTCATCTACATGTTGGGTGTACAATGGCGCCTGGGTGCAGTCCATATAGTAATTCAAATGCAAATCGTTGGTAATGATCGCACTCACAAATCTTACGATAAAATATTAGCTTTTATTATAAAGAATCCTAATGTTTCGGCTGTGACATCAGCCTTTATCAAAGTACAAATAATCACTAGAACACCAACTTAAAAACATTGTTTGGCGCGAACCCATTATGACGTATAACCTGCGTGTTCTCATAGAACTACCACCCACATATTCATACGTGTGTTGATTTTGTAATTTAATACACAAACATCTCTTAATATAAAACACCATTAAAGTCGTACTGTACAGATAGGGTTGCCACCTTTTCCCCAGTAAAGATCGGGCAGGAGATGGGGCCGTGACGCGGCGGGGGTCGGGCCGTGACGTATAGGGGTGTGATGCAGAGGGGTGTGCCGTGGCATCGAGGGGCGTGGCTATGACAAGGCCGATCGCCGTTTCAATCATGGGGAAGTTTTGACACGGGCAGCCCTTCAAAATACCGGCCAGTCCGGGTCAAAACCGGACAGGTGGCAACCCTATGTATAGATGTGAACAACCTCAATATTCCAATTAATTAAAATCAAGACATGATAAAAACTCATAACCCAAATGTAATTCATATTAACTTGTGCTCAGGTGGTTTCAACCGATGTAATAAAAATAAATATATGTCATAACCACTTGCTGAACCATCTAGTGACAATGTGAATCAAATTCATATTTTAAATTTAATATAGATATTTTAAATTTACATTTTTTTCTGGTGCCCTGAAAAATGTTAAAAAAAAAAAAAAAATTATATATATATATATATATATATATATATATATATATATATATATATATATATATATATATATATATATATATATATATATATATATATATATATAGACCTGTTTCTTTTTTAATGTTGGAATAAATAAGGAAGATTTTATTTAAATCCCAGTGTGCATTCCTATAGTCAAACAATTCTATACAACTGGCGAGGAATAGCACCTGGGTCTGATGGATATTCGCATGGGAGTGCTTAAACCTAAGGAATTTGTATGTGTATATATATATATATATATATATATATATATATATATATATATATATATATATATATATATATATATATATATATATATATATATATATATATATATATATATATATATATATATATATATATATATATATATATATATATATACACACACATACATATACACACACAATAGTAATGGATCAGCACACTCGTAGAAATTAATGAAGTGTTTGAAAACCAGTGCACATTAATTAGCTCATATTTTTCTAGACTGTCTAAAACCCAGATTGATTTACCTTGTTTCAGGGAGCTCCTCTATGAATCCTGAATCACATCTAGGGCAGGTATATTCCTGAGGAGACAATCATGGGAAGGGGTTAGAATCCTATATAGGACATTAGTACAACGTAAAACAACTAAAAGTTTGTGATTAAGGGATTTAGAAATAAATAAACAGCATGCAGGAGGAAAATTGTGGAATATACAGAAAAGAGTCTATACCTATGGAACATATAGAAAATGTTTTTTAGTTTATTCTTTCTGTATGATTTTTCTTACAGGATACGTAAACCTTTAAAATAACTGAACGTAAATGGATGAGGGGGTTATTCTAATAAATTTTGCAATATACATTCATTTATTTTGTTTTAAGGGATACATGTACTGTTAAAGGAACAGTAACATCAAATAATTTTTTTAAAAATTCGTAAGTATACATAAAAAAATAAACACTAAGACAAATAAAACTTTAAAATAGCAAAGCCTTTATTAAGAAATAACTTACTGAAATCCACTTCCTGTCCTCTACAAAAAAGGTGACACGGCGACCATCCATTGTGCGGCGCTGGATTTCTCCTCCTTGGCTCTGTCTCATGTTGTATTGACAGCATGTGAAGCGGCTGCTGCATCAGGGAGCGTGGTTTCCATGACTGCAGATTGCTGGCTCATCGGTGCGTCTGTAGAGTCCCTGCGGTGGGGGAGCTGTTCAGAGTGGAGCTGGGCCACATCATGGATGTTTGCAGTTGCAGGCAGCAGGCCGATTGGAGTTCCCAGTCACTGGCACGTAGCCACTCTCGCCATGCGCTGCTTTCCGTTCTAGAGAGCGCTTCTAACCAACCCGAATTCCCCCAGCATCAGCTACTTGCACCGCCGCAAGATTAACCCCGCAGCCCAGCTCTTACCTCCTGCTCACAAAAAAATATTTCTGCATCTGCCCTGAACAGGTACACTCGGTGCAGTTTAGTTGCATACAAATGGCAGCGCTTCCAAGTATGAGAAAACGATGCAGTGACAATTGTCCAAGCCTTCTCCCGCTGCCGACCCAGCCAAAGCCCCGGGGTCACGTCCCAGAGTTGCAGCAGCTGCTGGAGCGGCGATGTCAGGTTGAGCGCTAAGGACAGAGCGCAAAGTCAGAAAGAAGTGAGTGGGGAAAGGCGAGCTTATTCCCAGCCTGGGAGGATCACTTTCTCTCACTTCCAAACTGACGTTGTGTTGGGTAGAAACAGCAGGAACAGCCCGGGGCAGGGAAAGGAAGCCAGGGTTTGGGGACGGGTGTCGGTGCTCATCCTCTCCACAATGACAGGAGAGCAGGAGACCTCTGTGATTATCGCCCCTCCGGCTGGCATTTGTGAGCAGGAGGTAAGAGCAGGGCTGCGGGGCTAATCTTGCGCCAGTGCAAGTAGCTGAGATACTGTAGGTGGTGCTGGGGGAATTTGTGTCGGTAAGGAGCACTCTCTAGCATGTAAAGCAGCGCATGGCGAGAATGGCTACGTGCCAGTGAATGGGAACTCTGATCGGCCTGCTGCCTGCAACTGCAAACATCCACAATGTGGCCCAGCTTCACTCTGAACAGCTCCCCCGCCGCAGGGACTCTACAGACGCGCCGGTGAGCCAGCAATCCGCAGTCATGGAAACCACGCTCCCTGATGCAGTAGCCACTTCACATGCTGTCAATACAACATGAGACAGAGCCAAGGAGGAGAAATCAAGTGCCGCACAATGGATGGTCGACGTGTTGCATTTTCTGTAGAGGACAGGAAGTGGAGTTTCAGTAAGTTATTTCTTAATAAAGGCTTTGCTATTTTAAAGTTTTATTTTTCTTGGTGTTTATTTTTTGATGTATACTAACGAATATAGTGAAAGAGAAGTACAGTCCCGCCTCTCACCCCGCCCCCAGGGTCAAAGTTCACAGAGTCCATATTTCTGTTTTCCTTAGCCCATAGTTCATAACAATCAAAGTCCAAAGTTGTTGAAAGACTTTAAATGTGGCACAGAATGACCACAGGCAATGAATCCAAAATGTAGCCATATCATAAACATTGTAACACACTGTGGTAGCAATTACCTAGTGCAGATTAAAGTGATACTTAAATTGAAACATGAAGGAAAAATAGCTTTTGGTAGGAATTGCTCTATAAAGGCCTGAGACATCATATGGTACACTGTGTGACATACAGTACTCAGCACTTTTCCTGAGACACTTTATCGTATGTTCCAATTAGTACCGATACTCAGGGTGTTCCATGTAGATCATACTCCTTACTGATATTTACTGAACTCTACAGAAATAGAAGTGGCATGTAACATGTAAGGACAGACATAGAAATAGGAGGAGGGTAATAAGGCCATGCTGATTCCATTAGCAATTCACTACTGGAGGGAAAAGCCACCCAAATATCACTGTTAAAGGGGTTGTTTAACTTCCAAACACTCCTTTTCAGTTCAACTGTTTTCATATTGTTCACCGGAAATACATACTTTTTTCAACTGCATTTCATTTTTTTAAAAAAAATTTTAAGTTTAATGTTTCCTCCCTCGTGTGCTCCCCACGAGCTGCTTCAGAAAAACTTTCAACTTCAATATTAGAAAAATGGTCACAAATAGAAAATAAAAAGTAACTGAAGAAAGTCTTTATTGAACTAACTGAAAACAACTCAACTTAAAAACAGTGTTGTAAGGCTAACAAACCCTTAGAGGCCACAATAAGAGTATAACAATGATATTTCAAGGTTATATCCCACATGTAATTAAGCATGCCTGCACATATTTCAAGGGGCTTAATGGGACTTTGTGCATCCCATACACATACCCCATGGCTACAGCCAATGAACACTTGAATAAACTCAGCACTCCAATACTAGAACCAGACCTGGCATTCCTTTCAAACTCGCATTGAATAACATGTGGTCTTTCCCATGTGCAACTCAAGAAAGGCCAGAAAAACTGTAAAGGTGAAACTGGCCAACCTTAAATGTACCTAAATTTCACACAAATATATGTCCCCTGAAAAAATTGTAGCAGAAGTCAGCCTTGCATTTCTTTTGTTTGGCAGAATTATATTTTGGGGTTCTCATCCCCTTTAATGAAAACCTCAACATGCATTCTTCTGCACAGTTCTTTTTAAAGGGCTTAAATGTAACATATTTGCTGGGCAAACAAGGGAGGAAGAGGAGAAAGGAAATGGAATTTAAAAAAATAATAATGGGTTGGAATAATAATGTTAGTCTCAGAAAGCCACATAAAGTTTGTGGAAGCAACTATGTGATCTTAAAGGAGGAGTAAAGTCACAATCACTTGGGGTGCCAGGTAGGCATCCACAAGTGACTGCAATGACCAGGCCTGGATTTGTGGAAAGGCCACCAAGGCTGGCAGGATTTTAGGGGTGGCATGCTGCCCAACCACACCCAAATTGGTTAAAAAACACTGGGGATGCGCAGGAGATACAATCGCTTTTTAAATTTCCCGTGCGCCAATCCCCATTGCTCCGGTAAATTTGCATGAATAAAGGGGAAGGGACAAGGCCGGTGAATGGCAATGGGCCTAGGGGCGCCGGCTATGTAAATCCGGCCCTGGCAATGACTGATACCAGATACCCCAAGCCCGTGTTCCTTTTAGCAGAAAACTGCCTGGGCCCAGGATTCTTTTCATTGGGCACCATGGAACAGTAAAGTGAAAAGGCTGACTTTTTTTTCTGGCTTCTAATTCTAATGCACACCTGCATGATGAAACAAGAAGCAGGTAGAGAATCGCTCAGTCAATGAGTTCAGTCACTGGGGGCCTAATTTTGGCACAGTGCACCCCCAGTTATTGTTGCCTTGCTTTCTACTTTATGTGGAAGGCCTTCAGTGTTAGTTTTACATGACTAATAAAGCCAAGTTTTAGGATATATTTATTTAGATTTTGAACTGAAACTCACTTTATGTAAAACTCATTACATAGGTGTAATAATATAATTTTAGAGGTGGGGCAAAGCCAGAAAACAGTATAAGCCAGCAGGAACAGTGTGCAGCTAAAAAATCCCACAAGTTTGATGTGTCCACTGTGAAACACGCAAAACCAAACACAGTACACAAAGCTAGATTTCCAATTGCAGGTAGTCTGGCACTGTGACCTCAGTACTTGGTAATGTAACAATGTGTTGGCATTATAAAGAACACGGCAGGAGTTACATTCCTACATACACATGGAATAAGACAAAACTATATAGATAAGGATTTAATGTTCATCAAATTTTCCCAAAGATATTCCGTCTTCTGTGCATATTTGTTTTCAAAGGAGTGGAAGTTTTAAAACTGCTTAACCTAGAAAGCTATGTCCACAAGCAACCCAAAACAAGATACTCCAGTTTATAAAATGTTTACGTAAAATACTACAATATAATACACAAAAGCCATGAATATCTTGTAAATGATATCCTTAAAAACGGTGAGTTCTGATGTCATCAGCTATAAACGGTGACTTCTGATGTCATTTCTGTCAGATGACTCACTGAAACTTGTGTATTATAATAAATAAAGTACCACCAGTTGCAAAATATGAGGATATTAGAAGTCACCTCGGAGTTCCATGACCTGTATAAAAACACTTGGCCTTATATTTTACAAGAGGGGGTACTTTATTCACTATATAATACACAACAGCCATGATTATCCTGTAAATTTTATCCTAAGATACAGCTCTTAGTGATGTCATTTCTGTCACATGACTCACTAAAACTAGTGTATTATAATAACTAAAGTACCCCTTGTTATATATGAGAAGTAACCTTGGAGTTCCATGGCCTGTATAATTTTATATGGTCATGGAACACCTCTGTAACTTATAATATCCCTATATTTTACAATAAGGGGTACTTAATTCACTACATAAACAAAGCTCCACTTAGATACAACACACTATATACTGTTACTTTACCACAGAAAGAAAAAAAATTGAACATTATTAGCCATTTAGAGGGAATGTAAACCCCAAAATAACACTGTGCCTAATAAAAGCAACTTTCTAATATACTATAATGGCTTCAAACGAACATAATTGGCTTTGAAACCCAGGTATTTATGGCAGGCGGTGAGCTTGCGAGTGCACTGTATAATAGTGAATGAATTGCTAAAATGTCTGTTCTGCAACACACCTTTCCTCAAGTCATATGGAGATTCCCTACATTCAGTTCTAAGCCCAAGCTGCCCAGCTATATGATGAGAGAGTGGAGTAGTGTCTCCGGTCTGGTGCAATTTGCTTTGGTCTCTATACAGAAACCTCTGTTTGCCCGTCCAGCGACTCGAAATGTCATTCACTCACCGGGAGCCGCGGAGTAATCTCGGCCGTACAGCTGTGACAGAAATACCTCCCGGCCTCCGGTAAAGCCTCCGCCATTTTGCGCTGCCCTGGAGACGACGTCCGTGACGTCAGCACGCTGCGACCAAGCGAAGGAAAGAGAGAGGAGTCAAATCGCGCAGCGTTGTTAGCGCAGAGTGTGACTCGGTCACGGCCCTACTACAGGCAATGAGAACGTGCTAGAAGTTGCTCTCTGACAACTGAGGCTGAGGATTATTTGTCAGAAAAAAAACATGTCCTGTGACCGCGTTATTGTTAGAGGATTCAAAACAAATGTATATACAGGGATGTCAAATCCCTTGTACAGTTATGGGAGGGAACCTGTGTTCGCCTGGAGCCTCCTACACTTTTTTACATAGCTTTTTTTTTATATGTTCTGGATCAACAGAGAATTTTGGAGATTTCACTTGTAGAAATGGTTGAGCTTGACTGATATGTCTGTCCTTTTTCACCTTCAGCTATGTAACCTCACATTTTTGATATACAGAATTAGTTTTTCTTTTTTTTTTTTGTGTTTATATTTAACAAGGTACAACTTAATTAAAAAAAGCAAAAAAACAAACAAACTTTTCTATACAGCAGTAACTAGTTTTTCTACAGTGGAACAATACATCACAGATAGGGTTGCCACCTTTTTTGGAAAAAAATACCGGCCTTCCTATATATTTATCTTTTTTACCTATTAATAACATTGGGATCCACCATAATTTTTACTGGCCAGGTGGCAACCTTAATCACAGAAAAGCATAGTCTCATAACTAGATGTCACTAGAGGCGCTTTATATTTAACAAGGTACAACTTACCTAAAAAAAAACCTTTTCTATACAACAGTTACTAGTTTTTCTACAGTGGAACAATTCATCACAGAAAAGCATAGTCTCAGTGGTATAACTAGATGTTACTAGAGGCACTTTCTCTCTTTTTTTTAACTTATTAGACAGGGCGACAATAATTTACCTGGTTAATTGCTGTGGTGGAAGGGCGGGAGCGGTTGGGTTCTGCGCCTTATTGGTAGAACTGGGTGGAAAGAATCTCAGGCAGGACGTAGCAACCTTTGGCAAACGGTATGCGCAACTGATTGCGGCTATCAAAGGAGCGGTGTGGGTTAGATCTCAGACGTTTGTAAGGCCATCTCATTTAGCAGTTTGAGCTAAATTGCATACTGCTTCTTAGATTTACCAGGCAGGTTGAAACCCACTGTCTTTTGTTCTTTGCTCCGATCTAAGCACTAAACTTATACATTAGTTTGGTGGTCCTGTTCCTATATTTTGTGCTGTACCCATAACCATATTGTCAGCCCAGCAGCACTGGTTAACTGAAGGATTTACTAACTGAGGTTAAGTTATTCATGTACAATCCTACAAATCCTTCCATCAGCTAGTGACCTTGAGTCGAATTAGCTTCCTCTCCTAACCATTATTTTAACCTTGTTAATTTTTGGGCATATTTTTAATTAGTTATGATTAAAGGTAATGTTTTAAATACGTTCACACGGTGGGAACCTCTGACTTAGAAAGTGTGGAGGGGGCGCACCTGTATGGGTCATTCTTTTTCTTTCCTTTGAATTAATAATTAGATGTTATACTGTTCCTGTCGGCTGGCGGGACAATGGGAAAAAAAACCAGTTGGCCCAGCCTTTATGTTCCTGTTGGCTGGCGGGACACCAGGAAAAAACCCAGTGCGCCCAGTCCTCATGGGCCCCCGCTAGCCCAGACCTGCTCCCCATATATACCCACTTCTGCGCCGCAGCATGCGCCAGGGCTAGACTTTGGAGGTTACAGTCCGGCCCTGAATACATGATTTGTAATGAAGGAGAAAGTGTAACTCCCCAGTTTAATAATTGTTGGCTATGCCTTCCAGTGCTTAAAGGAATACTATACCCCCAAAACAAATACTTAAGCAACAGATATATCAAATTAAGTGGCATATTAAAGAATCTTTTCATACTAGATAGATAGATAGATAGATAGATAGGTAAATATTGCCCTTTTACATATCTTGCCCATTTCATGATGGTCTCTGTGCTGCCTTAGAGATCACCTTACTAGAAATACTACAGCTGTAAGAGGAAGAAGTGTGGAAGCAAAAAAAAAGAACTGTCTGTTAATTGGCTCATATGACCTAACGTATAGTTTGTTGGTATGTTTGTGTGCACTGTGAATCATACAATCCCAGGGGGCTGCCCTTATTTTTTAAAATGTCAGTTTTCATTATTACCCAATGGCACATATTAATAAAAAAAGTATATTTTTATGAAAATGGTTTATTTACATGAAGCAGCATTTTACATATGAGCAGTTTTATGCAATATATTTTTATAGAGCCTACATTGTTTGAGGGTATAGTTTTCCTTTAAGAAATTGAAATTTAGCTCTTAAAGTTAAGAGAGGCTGGCACTTTATGGCAGGAGCAGCCCTAGTACAAAAATTTAACATTTACCCCAAATTTACTAAAACAGACAGATTGACGAAAACATTTTTATTATAATTTTTTCATTTGGACATGTCTTAAGTTCTTCCATACTACATTAAAATGACAATTTACTGTTCACCCCCCCTAAAGTCAGTACTTTGTAGAGCCACCTTTTGCGGCAATTAAAGCTGCAAGTTGCTTTAGATAAGTCTGTATGAGCTTGCTACATCTTGCCACTGGGATTTTTCCCATTCCTCGAGGCAAAACTGCTCCAGATGGTTTCCGCTTGTGAACAGCAATCTTCAAGTCTCGATTGGATTGAGGTTTGGACTTTGACTAGGCCATTCCAACACATTTAAATGTTTCCCCTTAAACCACTCGAGTGTTGTTTTAGCAGTACTATTGGTGGTATTTTCAATTGCGCTTCTGCTATTTAGTATCTATTTGCAAGTAAGCCCTAATGAGTCATTAAATAGGCAGTATAATTTAATATTGTCTCCTCCTCCGACAATCGCTATGAAGAACCAAGTATGTGGGATCAAGTGTAAAATGAAACTACTTTTTTAGTTGCAGACGCACAACCCCTTTTGCACACATGTTGAACACAGATGTATATTGAACATTCGATAGTACTCTGTCAGCAATTGCTATTGCATTCAAGAACAACCATAGCTGTTATATGACTTTTCAAGATCTTAGAAACGCTTCTTCTAATAAGAAAGCAAATTTCCCTTGTGATAGCCATTCACTGCATTACATCTCACAGAATCTTCAGACCCAAACATTTGGTTGGGCATTCCCTTAAAGGGGTACTTCATTTTTATGGTATGATGTAGACCTTGATATTCTGAGAAAATTAGCATTTGTTCTTCATTTTTTTTTTACTTTTGTTCAGCAGCTTTTACAGTTTGGCATTTTAGCAGTTATCTGGTTGGTAGGGTCCAGTTTACATTAGCCAAGTAACCAAAAGTAAACAAGTAACCAAAAGTAACAATAACAATAAAACTGTGACCCTCTTTTGAAAGCTGGAAAGATGCAGAACAGAAAGATAAATAAATAAAAAACTATAACAAATAAAAATTGAAGAACACTTACAATGTTGCTAAGAATATGATATTATGTAACATACTAAAAGTTAAAATGGAGCCACCCAAAATGTTTACCCTGTCTGGCTTCTTTATCAAGTGGTCCTCCCTTTAACTTCTCTGTTCTCTCCTGAGGATAAGCCCCACAGTTTGCCATAGAGCACCATATGTAAGCAAACTTGCAGTAGTCAGCTACCATAACTGAAGCTTGTGCTTGCTGTATTATTGAGTATTTGTTTAAAAACTGTGAATGGTCAAGGTTGTTTAATCTTTTGACTCTTCTTTCTCTGTTGTTTTCAAGAAAATTTCTTTCTCTGAAATCCATCCTGTATAGTGTATGAAACAAAGAAGTTATACACCTACCAGATGTATTTTCAAAACAGCAGTTCTTTTAAGTGCTCTGTAGAGGGCACTATAATTATGTGAAATATATCGTATTCTTTCTTGTACATTTTATGTATTGATGTGTAGCAGAGTAAACAACTGAGGTATACATTTCTATTGTGATATCTATCGTGACAAAAGCCAGACTGAATTCAGTGGATGTGAATGGTAGCCTTAAACTGCCTTAGAAACCATATTTTTGCCTACTAGCGAAATTGTGCACATCAAACCAGTTTTTTAAATTAAACTCAATTTAAATAACCAGTTTTCAGTATCTCAGTGCCAATTCCATGTATAGTTCCTCAGAACACATTGCAGGATGAATGCAGTTATAAATTCATGTATATAGCCTTCAAAACGCATATCTGGATAATGTTGTGTTTCCTGTATAATACCTAATAACACATGACAAGCAGCGCCGTTCCTGTTCACATTGCCGTCTGAGGCAGCTCCAGTAATGCCGCCCCCCAGCCCAATTACATTTCCATGGGGGGGAGGCAGCAACGCTAGTGCGGAGAGCCCAATTACGCTCTCTCGTCCTAGTAAAGTTGAATTTCTGGTTTAAAAAACGGAAATTTGTCTCATAAAGGCACCAAGAGCGGCTTTTTGCCGCCCCTGGAAACCTAGCTGGCTCTGCCGCCTGAGGCAAACGCCTCAGCACGCCTCATTGGCGGATCGCCCCTGATGACAAGATAAATACCATACCTACTAACATTTTGGAAACAGAAAGAGGGACAAAAAGATTTGCTGCTCTGCAATTTTTTTTGACCACTCCCTAATTATCATGTTCATTTTACAAACTTGGCAGGTTCTGAAAGTTTGAACACATTTCTGTGGTGTTATTACAGTTTTCCTAATGAAGGTGAATTGCCCTTTAAGATGTGAATTCTCCCAAGAGACCTCCTTATCTTAAACTGTTACAAAAGTATCTGAGTATCTATTTAGGGCCAATAAAGTTAAAAACTTTGGGGCAAATTCCCTAACCGGCCGAAAATTCGCCAGCGATGAAAATTTGAGTTCGAAGCAACGCTAGCGTCTCTCTCCTTCGCTAGCGAAGTGAAGCCTGCTCCCGTTAGGGAATCAGCAAAGTTCCGAAATGACGTCACACTGGCGAATTTTCGCTAGTGTTAGTCACTTCGCCCTTTAGAGAATCTGCCCCTTTGTATCTTTTATTGGCTGTTCAGTAAAGGAGATCAAAGAGAACGTAGGGATATTTCAGTAACAAATCCAGGACTGCAAGCTGTCAAAACTAGGACTGTCCCGAGAAAAACGGGACAGTTGGGAGGTATGAAATACTGTACCAAATTCAATTATAACAGAGCACATGCCAGGATAAATATAGTGCCTATTCTATGTATAATGCTGACAAAACCATTACCAATTTCACATATAATACCCCAGAACAAATGACAAGTTAAATCAAGTGCTCCCTCCAATGGAGTGCCCCCAGAACACATGGCAGTATAAATACAGTGCTAGCTCCATCTAAAACACCAAAAACATGCCAAGAAAAATGCAATGCCAATTTTATATATAATAATCTTGTCAATTATATGTAATTATTAATCAAAGTGTTAGTAATGGTTATGAACAGTTAATTTAAAAATAACAATGTATGTGGGTGTGTAAAGAAAACTGCTGTCTACAAGAAAAGTAAATCTTTAGATATTCTCTCAAACTGAAAAATACTTGCATGCCTTTTCCCAGAATCGCAAAGCTGATTATAACCCTTTAATATAGCCAGAAATTACATCTGGGATACTAGGAAGCAAAAATCCAACCAAAAATAAAATAAAATTGAGCACATTTATTTAATGTACGGTACACAAAATCAGCAGGGATGCCTTGAATACATCTGTAAAGGAGGGTTTTCTTTTTAACCTCATGGGAATTAAACTATCAGATGCTGGTTTAATATGCGAATTTCGGTTTTTACTAATTTAGGTAGTTATGTACTTTTCAAGTATTCAGATGTTGTCAATGGCCTGTGTAAAACCACCCTTAAAATGTCCAGAGGATCCTTATATCACTATAAATCACAGAAGAGGTACATTATCATGTGCAAATTTGTCACAAATGATTTGTTGATGCCAATAGCTTTCCTGCCTGGAAGTCACATCCATGTCTGGGAGTAAAATATGGTCTGGGACCAGGGTGGACAGAGACATTAGCGCACAGTGGTCTACCAAAATCTACACTGCTGTTAAGCCTAAGGTGGACATATACTGCCCAATCCTGCCCAGTATGTAACCAAATAGCCTAGGGGTGGTGCGGACAGACTACATATGTGGCCATATACATGCATGGAACACTTTACATTGTTCCATTCATTCAGGAAATGATCAGAAATACAAGATGTGAAGGGGAGCTGCAGGGCAGGGGCCTTAAAAGTTCTGGTACCCAGTGGACCCGAATATGGTGCATGAGCAGATCATTTGCTCCCTCCTATTGTCTGATAGGTCTAGCTGACAACCATATTTCAAACCTACTTACAGGACACTAAGTTTAAATTTACTGATCTGTGTACAAGTTGGATTCATAAACCATTAACTCATAAAGAGGCACATTATATATTTCCTCACTACCCATGAGTTACTGGTTTATCACTAATAAGCTACAAGTAATTTTGTGATCTCTAGTATGAATGCACTATAATCCAATGTGTGGAAATATTCTGGAGTTTTGTAATGCTTGAACAATATCCCACTGCTTCCTGTTACTACTGCAAAGAAATGGGGTGTGCTCATAATGTGGCTACTACATTTAACGGCACAGTTAACTGTTATTTCATAATTATGTAATCCTTGTTGTATACTAAAAAGGTCCAAAACAAACAAGGACGTTAAGGTTACATTTTAAGTTCAAAATCATTTAAGTGTTGATGCAGAGTGTATGTGTTTGGTCATTCCCCAAGTCAAAAAGGCATTTCTTGGCCTTTTTACGTGCTTTAACATTCTGATGACCTCTGTGTTTTGGCTCTCACACTTATCTCTGGAATCTTTCCCTCTTCTTCATCTGAAAGTTGTGTGTACATGAACATATCTCCACTTCTGTGAATTTGTCTTTTTTTTAAAAAAAAAATTATTTTTTTATATTATATTTCTGACGATGTTGAGGCCTTTACCATTTATGTAAAGTCTTCAGTTTAATACAGTGGTCCCCAACCAGTGGCTCGGGACTAACATGTTGCTCACCAACCCCTTAGATGCTGCTCCCAGTGGCTTCAAAGCAGGTGATTATTTTGAATTTCTGGTTTGGAGGCAAATTTTGGTAGCATAAAAACCAGCTGTATTGCCAAACAGTGCCTCCTGCAGGCTGCCAGTACACATAGGGGCTACCAATAGTCAGTCACAGCCCTTATTTGGCACCCCAGGGACTTTTTTCATGTTTGTGTTGTTCTCTGACTTTTTTTGTACTTTTGAATGTGGCTCACAGGTAAAAAAGATTAGGGATCCCTGGTTTTATATGACATACTGAAACGATGAATCATCATAATAAACAAAGCATTTGTAATCTGATTCTGGACGATGAAATACAGTAAAATAAAATACAATCTGGGTACACCATTTATCACACAAAGTTTAAAGCATAGACTGATTCCAGGGAGATGAAGCAGTTAATGTGACCAAGTAGAACTACTCTAAAGAAAAGAGAGGAGGAAACCTCACAGTGGGTCAAATAGATAGCAGCCATCTGGTTGTGGGATCATGCAGTCTGTAATCCAGCCATGGTTGCAAGATTTGTAGGAATTTGGCGTACATGTTAGTCAAAAAAAACTTTTTTTTTGTCATGATCCAGTCTATTTTGTGTTTAAAGGCTGGGAATAATATAGTTTGACTTCCCTGCCTTGGCAATGGTTTGCCGTGCTGCTAAAAGGATTATAATGAGGAGCTTATGTTGTAATTTTGTAAAACCTGCACATTTTCGTAGGGCCGTCAAGGAATCCCTTCTGACATTGATGTGGATCTGGAAATCTGGATTCAGTAATAGTGGTATTTGCTGGGGCCCAAGGGGTCAACAACCCAGTGGAGTATTTTATTCGATCCCAGATTTTTAGGGTGGCATCAAGGCATGGACTGGTAGCTGATTGTTGATTCATAGGAGAGGAACAGACCAAGGATTCTGCTGTAAAGGGGGCACAGAAGTGATTTTCAAAGGGTATCCACTGAGGGCCTGCCTGACCAGAATGAAGGATGGGGATGGCAGTTAGTTGAGCAGCATAATAATATTGTGCTAAGTTAGGAAGGCCTAGAGGCCCCCTTTGGGTCTTCGAGGCATAAATCATTCTCTTTTTCACCCTGGAGGGTTGTTGTTTCATATGTACTTGATTATTCTATGTTGGGACACTTTTAGGTCTGACAGGTTAACTAAGACAAGTTCTAAAAGCAAATAAAATCTTAGGCAGTAGGGTCATTTTTACAGAGTTCACATAACCTATCCAGGAAATTTGGTATCTATTCCATTCTTCAATTAACTTAGTTAGTGAAGCATAAAATTTGGGGTGGTTGTACCTATATAGATTAGAGTATTGTGCTGAGATGTTTACCCCAGTACTAAAATGTGGTCTGTCTGCCATTTAAAGTTCACAGTCTCCAGAGAGAGGGTAAGGTTAAGTATTTCAGATTTATCGTGGTTTATAGATAGACCTGAGACTGCACAGAAATTTCCTAATAAGTTATACATATTCCGTAAGGAAGTTAGCGGTTATGATACCAGCAGTGTGACAATGTCTGCAAATAGAGAGATTTTATGGTGGGTATTGTTTAGCCTGAGCCCATAAATGTTTGAGTCTGATTAGTGCTGCCAGTGGTTATATAGCCAAATCTAATAATGTGGGTGCACGTTGTAGATTAAACGTTGTTGATTTATAGCCACTATGGTAATGTAAGCAGAAGGGCACTGGTATAGTGCTTTCACCCAGGTTAGGAACTTTGGGCCCAATCCCCATTTATGTAGAGTTTAGTAGAGTTTAGTAGAGGTTAGTTAAATCCGTGGCTAGTTTATGGATTGTTGAGAGTTATGCCAATAGAGAAATGCTTAAAAATTGAGCACCTTGTAGGAATGAGTTAAATAGGTTTGTCAGATACGGGCTAATATCTTAGTATATTTTTTATAGTAGGTGGATGAGAACTCGTCAGTTCCTGGCACCTTGCCAGATTTCACATTTTTAATGGCTATAGTGACTTCCTCAGTGGTTATTTGCTTGTCTATGGTCTTAGTTTGAGTTTCTGTAAGTTTAAGGAGTTGCAGATTTTGGAAGAGCTTTTCATATTGCGCCAGAGGTAGCGTTGGGATGAACATGTATAGTGATTTCTAAAGTTCAGCGAATTTCTGGGGTATTTTTAGAGGGTTGTTTGTTAGGCCTCCATTTGCTTGTTTAAGGGGATGTACTGGTGTAGGGTTAGGTGTACTTTTCAATCGTTTTGCAAACATTTTGCTATATTTGTTTGCGTTGGTATAAAGTTATTGCTGTGACCACTGCTTCATGAGTAAGGGCTAAGTCAAGGTCTAAATGGACTCGGTCTATATAGTTTCTTAAGTATATCGTAGAATTGTTAGACTGCTGGGCTATTAGTTTATCCAACTTCTGAGTCAGGGTATCAATTAACAAGTTACGTTGCTTCTTATGTTGGGCTCCCAGCTAAACCTGCCCCTAATAACTGCCTTATGGGCCTCCAAAAGGTTGGTGAGATACAGTGTCACCATTTTCCACTGAAATATTGTGTCAGAGTTGTGTCTATTTCTTTCTCAATATCCAGAATCATTAATAGTGTGTCATTAAGTTTCCATTGGAACCCTCTATTGACTGGACTACATACAAATAGTTGAAGAGTTATGGGAGAATGGTCCGACCAAGAGACATTTTGGATTTTCACTTGACCTAATTGTGCAAAAAAAAAAGCATTAACAGATTCAGCCGTCACAACATCATCCAGCAGTGCATTCCACAACCTCACTGTCCTCACTGTGAAGAACCACCTACATTGCTTCAAATTAAAGTCTGAATGGGTGGCCTCTGGTACGGTGATCCTCTTTATGGGTAAAAAGGTCCCCTGCTATTTGTCTATAATGTCCTTGTATATTCTTGTAAAGTGTAATCATTTCCCCTCGCATGTGTCTTTTTTCCAAGCTCATTTATATCTCTGCAGTCCAAAACTGCACTGCATACTCCAGGTGAGGCCTTACCAGGGACCTATAAATAGGCATAATTATGTTTTCATCCATTTTAATGGATGGAGTTAATGCTCTTTTTTTATACAAGACAGCACGTTATTTGCTTTAGTGGCCACAGAATGACACTGCCCAGAATTAGATAACTTATCTACAAAAAAACCTAGATCCTTCTCAGTTAAGGTAACTCCCAACACACTGCCATTTAGTGGATAACTTGCATTTATATATTTTTTGACAAACTGCATAACCTTTATTAACCTTATCAACATTGAACCTCATTTTCCAGTTTGCTGCCCAGTTTTCCAACTTAGTCAAATCCCTCTGCAAAGTGGCAACATCCTGCATGGAACCTTTCAATGCCCACTTCCAGGTCATTAATAAACAAGTTGAAAAGCAAATTACCTAGTACAGAGCCCTGTGGTACTCCACTAACAACACTGGTCCAATTAGAAAATGTTCCATTTACCACCACTCTTTGTAGTCTACCTTTTAGCCAGTTCTGGGCTTCATACTCGTCACTTATACAAGGTGGTTTATAGCATACAGCAATGATCATTTTCTTTGTAACCTTTTGCCCAGTCAAAATCTCTACCCAGAGGGATTCCACACCTTTACCGGTGCCAGCAATGGTTATTTATTTAGTGCATGGCTTTAATTCAGGCTTTACATACAAAACACTCCTCCACCCTTTTAAATCTCTCTGTCCCTCCTAAAAAGGGTGTAACCATTTAAATTCACGGTCCAGTCACACGTTTCCCACCAGGTCTCAGTGATACCAATTATATTATCATTTTTAGAGCATGCAATTAATTCTAGATCTCCCATTTTACCTGAAAACTCCGTGCATTTGCCAGCATACAGCGGAGGTCACTACTTTTTCTTTTTAAATTTGCTTTACTTAGTGGAGAATTATATCTTCAGTTAGTATTCGTCTGTTTTCCTTGTAACAGAGGGACCTCCTTAGCTGGTATACTGTATACCCCCCCTCACTCCTCCCCCATGACCATTTACTAATCCCACTGCCCCGTCTACCCTAGCTTCCCAATAATTCTTTATCTCACCCCTCCCTTGCCTAGTTTAAACACTCCTCCAGCCGCTTAGCTTCTTTCTTTCCCCTAGCACAGTGAACCCCCTTCCATTGAGGTGCAATCCGTCACGACAGTAGCGTCACTAGAGGGGGGCGGGCCCTGGTGCGTGATGCACAGCCGGTCCCCGCCCCCTCCATACAGGTGCATTTGTCAGTGGCGCACAGGCTGTCGGGGGGGCCCTGAGGGGGTGCGGGCCCTGGCCCGCTCGCACCCCCTGCTCCCCCGGTAGTTCTGCCACTGCGTCATGACTGTATAGGTTGTACCCCAAGGAAAAATCAGCCCAGTGTTCTAAGAACCCAATCCCTTCCTTCCTACACCAAGACTTGAGCCATGCATTAAGCTCCCGCTAGTAGTAGTAGATCCATAAACAGGTCTGTAAATTCCTGACACTGTTGCACCACAATCTGTTATCGCTATTATCGATCATGAGGAATGCGTCATGTAGTTGCTGCTGTAATTTCTGAATGGGCATCTAGTACTATGAACAAGGTGAAGCAGAGCACACTCTGATATCTTCACAGAGAACGCCTGGTGCACAGGGTAGAGAGTACGGCAACCCCCAATATATAGTAGAATGAGAAAAACTCTGGAACTCGAGGCAAGTGAAATGCAGGGTTTCCCCTTGCTATGCTTGATAAAGGGGGTCACCCCGAAACGTTGCACGTCTGCACAAGAAATAAAAGCAAGGGGAAACCCTGCATTTCACTTGCCTCGAGTGCCAGAGTTTTTCTCATTCATCTAGTACTATGACCATATAGTCTATTTTACTTTCCTCTAAGTCTGTGCGCGCCCCCATGTATTTGTCGAGTGAGTTCACTGTGATCTTTTTCGCAGTGGCTGTTAACTCCCGCTGTAGTAGCTGCTTAAATTTCCAGAGTAGTAGGGTGTTGGGATCCAATGGGGTAAATTTACTCAGTGGCAAAATTCGCCATCGAGGGCTTCACAGCTATTGCAACACGACGCCAAGCAAAAATTCACTCAGACAACGCTAATTTACTAAAATGCAAAGTTGCGTCCAGGGCGCTGGTGAATTTTTGCTAGCGTTACTTCTGTAATGCAAGCAAATCAAAGCGAAGATGCGCTAGTGTTCAATTCTGCCTAGCGCAACTTCATTAGAGGACTTCGCTCAGGTTAATTTGCATACATTGGGAAATTTAAAGTTGAAGGACGTATATGTTGCATCAAATACATTACATTACACAAGTCCAGGGAACAGTAATAAATAAAACAGAGTTGTTATAATGAGCCCACTGTATAGTTAATGTTCCATATGTTAAAAAATTTTAAGGACTTTTGCAGGCTATCACTCTGAAAAAAGGAAAAGACGCCAGCATTTTTTGGACTTTTTCCACTAAAAAATATGATGTAAGTAACCGAAGAATGAGGAAGATCTATGCACTTCAGTGCACTTTGCCTGCTCTGGGCTGGCGAAGGCAAGTCTGGCGAAAGAGGTAACGTTCAGTAAAATCAACATCTTAGTGAATTTGTGGAGTAATTTCCATTCGCCAGAGCGTAAATTCGCCTGGCAATAGAGCGTGAATCACTGCTAGTGTCTAAGTTTAGCTTCCAGTATGTATTTGCTTCTCACTGATCAGTAAGATGGATATGACACAGCTAAATGTGGGGCCATCACTGCTGGGCAGCACTGTAGTTATGACCATAATGAGTGAAGGGGCTGTGTACTGGTACTGAAAGTTAACATTTGCCAGAGTGCCTCCTTTAAATAAAGATCTATAATATATATATTTACTCAAAATGCTAACATTGCCTCATTCATTTAGCATAAAATAGCAAAATAATGCAAATGTGAGCTAAAAATATGTTTTTGTCACCTATAAATAAACTTTTTTTTTATTTTCCAAAATGTTTTTATTTCTTTATGGTTTACACATAAATGAAAAATGAAATAAAAATAAAGTAAATTAAAAATAACAAAATAACTGTCAAGTGATAAGTCAAATAGTTATGAAATCACAAATGATAAGTAACATTTCTGAATATGACTGTAATAATAACTACATACCCTGGTGGTCTAGCGGGCTGGTGGGGACGCCCGCTGTGCTATCGGCGGGGATACCCGCTAGGCCGGTCTTCTCTCCATGATACGCCGTGAACTAAGGAGGCGTGCGTAGCGCCTCTGCTATTTTTATAGGCGCAGGCGCGCTGACGTCCTATAGGCGCAATGTCGCGAAGCACTCTGTGTATTTAAAGGGCCATTACCTTGGATACTTTGCCCGTGATAGGACTAGTTTTCCTGGTGCCTTTTGAGCCTTGTGCATCTGATTCCTGTTTGTTATTGATCTCCTGTTGTGACCCTGCCTGTTTTTGACCATCCTGATATCTGTACGCCGACCCTGCCTGTATGTCGACTACTCCTTCTGCCTGATCCTATTCTGATTGATTACCCGGTTTGACCCTTTGCCTGCCTGACGATCCTAGTTTTCTGCCTGCCTCGACCCAGCCTGCCTGACTACGATTCTGCCTTATCCTGTTGTACCGCGACCTTCGGCCTAACTAACTTTTAACTGTCATGCCCCTTTGCTTTCCAGAACTCCTCGCCTTGCTCCTCTCGAAAAGTCCAGGTGGCATCTGAGTACGCTGAGGGCTCCTCCCGAAGCCAAAGGCGGTCACACTACTGGTGAAGCCGAGCCGAGACCAGGGAGCTTGGCATTAGTTCTGGTTTAGGGTGCCGACCGTGACAATTACCAAGGTGGCCATCATGTAATACGAGAGTATCTCTAAGTCCAGAGAAAACTGTTTTAAACAACCTTATCGGCCTAGTGTTTTGTAGGTAGCATCACTAGATCAGTTATGGGTGCATTGATTGGCACATTAGCAGATTGTTGAGGTAATGACTCCTGGGAGGTTCTATTGTAGTTTGTTGACTCATAAGTTCAGGTTGTTCAGCCTCCTGGACAGGTTCGGTTCCACGTAATAATTCTGTTTCATACCATGTGGTATGCTGAAATGTTTGTATGGTTAGTTGTCTCGTGGTAGATGGTAACGTATTTATGTATGTTAACCAGGTGTCAATGAATTTTTCTGTGTTCTTCTCTTTATCTGTCAGGGTTTCCACCCAGTCCATGTGAAAGATATATTGTAACTTTTGTAGAACTAAAGGTATAGGTGGTGGGGATTGAGATAACCATTTATGAAGTATGGCTTTTCTAGCTGCTGCTGCTGCTGCTGCTGCTGCTAAGCGTTCAGCTAGGGCTTTTTCTGGTTTGGAAATGTTTGTATCGGACGGAAATTTGCTGAATATGGCCCAAACAGCTGTGATAAGCGTTTTCCCAGATACAATTTTCCAATAACTGGCGATTTCCTCCCAGAATTGTGGAATGTGTGGGCTCGACCATAAGCAGTGAATTAAGTCTGCTCTAGCTTCTCCACATTTTAGGCATCTGTCTGAGATGGCAGTACCAATATGGAATCTTTTTAGTGGTGTTAGATAGGTGTGATGTAATATTTGTCATAGTCATCTTTTGATATGTGCTAGCTGGCAGGTTTTTCATGGTTCGTGTATGAAATTGAAGAATATCTTTGTTTTCCGCTTGTGGGATTATAGTTGTCCATTTCGTAAAATTAAATTTGGAGTTATCCACATCTAAAGTCGTTCTGATTTGTCTATAGATTTAAGAGGTCAATTTAATTGTGTCGCGTCTTAGCCATAGGGAGT
This sequence comes from Xenopus laevis, assembly GCF_017654675.1. Classification (NCBI taxonomy): domain Eukaryota; kingdom Metazoa; phylum Chordata; class Amphibia; order Anura; family Pipidae; genus Xenopus; species Xenopus laevis. Next base: position 96,188,702 of record NC_054372.1, read on the forward strand.
CTACAGGATTATTTTTATCTTATTCGTTAAGTTTGGTCAACTGCTCTGTGATAAAATGAGTTAGTTGTAGTAGTGAAAAATGATTAGACTGTAGGAATGGATACTTCTATATTAAATCTGAAATTGTTTGTAAGGTGAGTTTATCTGTGAGCATATCTCTGAGATTCTGTAGGCTGTTTAGTTGCCACATGTTGAATATAGTACTAGTGACACCAGGGATGACGTTTTTATTTTTGATCCAAGTTATATGTGTGGAATTAAAGGGAGATAAATTAGCTTTTTTGCGGATGTTATGCCAGGTTTTATATGTGTGAATGAATAGTGGGTTATCTTGCATATTTTTTGGAATGTCCTTTAAAGGTGTATGTAAAAGAGAATTGAGTGATATGCCTTCTGAAAAGATTTCATCTATGGATGTTATGGTGTATATGTTCATGTGGTGGAGCCAGTCACCTACAAATCGTAAAAGAGCTGCCTCATTGTATTCTGTTATGTTTGGGAGATCCTCCTTCATGTTTATATTGTTGGAGTTTAAAGAAATTAATTCTGGGCCATCTTTTATTCCAGATGAAGGTTGTAAGAGTGTGCTGTAACCGCTTTATGTCCGTTGGCGATATGCAATAGGGTTGTATTTGAATTTTGTAGAGGAGTTTGGGAAATATAATCATTTTTATTAAGTGAATTCTACCCATAAATGATAGGTTTGTGTTTATCCATTCATAGTTTCATGTTCTATTTGGTCTATTGTTTGTCTAATATTCATCTTATACATGTCTTGGTGATGTTGTGGCAATTGAATTCCGAAGATAAAACTACTTTTATATATAAAAAAATATATATTGTTTTTCTTGTTTATTGTTATTCATTTCTGAATATACAGAAAACAGGGCTTGTGCAGTGACAGTAGGCTGCAAATCCCATTGAATATTCTAATTAGTCCTCCATACTGCACCTAAAAATGGGGTAAATGGAGAGTGATGGAAACAATGCAAAGTGGAAGACAGGTGGAATTTACACTGAGCTTTACTCAATTTTAAAAACATCTGGAGAAGTCGTCAATGATGTAGTTTCTTCTCTGTTTTTGTCTATAGACTAGGGATGTGCGGGCCGGCCCAATACCCGCGGGACCCATGGGTTTACCCAACCCGCACATCACTGCTGTAGACTGCTCTTTCTTTCACCAAAAATTTAAAAATGGCAGCAGATTTCTGTTTGTGAATATGGAGATTGTATTTACATTACTTTTACACCGCCACTTTTACACTGAATAAATGATTGCTTTACTTTTGTAAATTCCTCCCAAAGAATTGGCGGCATTTTCTGGCATGTAATCCATAGGCCAAATAGTTAGCCTTTCCCACTTAAGTCAACACCTCCATGCAAAAGCTCATAATTAAACATAAACTAATTTTAGGTCTAATGTTCTTGCAATATCTCTTGAAAAATCTCCAATTCAACTATTTAGTGTAAGGAATCCTTACCCTGGTGGTCTAGTGGTGGTGCGGTGGGGACGCCCGCCACACCGTCCTGCTCCCTCTCTGCCGGCTTCCTAGTGCGCGCCGCGCGCGCACTTCCATATTTTATAAGCACATGCGCGCTGGCTTGATGACGTCAGCGCGCAATGGCGCGAAATTCAAACAGGATTTAAAGGGACATTTTCTTCTATGTCATTGCCCGTATTAGGATTTGTTCCTGGTGCTGTTAGCTGTTGCTATTCTGTTTGAATCTGATCCTGATTATCTGTTTTGACCCCAGCCTGGCTGTTTGACTACTCTGATCTCTGGAACCTGACCCTTGCCTGAAACTGACCTTGATCACCATTAAGAACCGCTACCCCCATCCTCTAATTTCTGAGCTATTTGACCAGGTGAAAGGTGCCCAAGTCTATACCAAGCTTGATCTTAGAGGTGCTTACAATCTCATTCGTATTAGAGAGGGGGATGAGTGGAAAACTGCATTTAACACCAGGGACGGCCACTACGAATATTTAGTAATGCCCTTTGGGCTCTGTAATGCCCCCTCAGTTTTTCAAGAATTTGTCAATGACATCTTTCGAGATCTGCTGGGGGTATTCGTAGTGGTCTATCTTGACGATATTCTTATTTTCTCTTCCAATCTAAGTGCACATAGTAATCATGTTTGTGAAGTCTTACGAAGGCTAAGGGAAAATAATCTTTATGCGAAACTAGAGAAATGTACCTTTGAGGTCTCTTCTGTTAAGTTTTTGGGGTTTATTATTTCCAGCAAGGGTCTAGAAATGGATCCAGGCAAGGTGAGAGCTGTCCTGGATTGGGTCCAACCCCTTTCGTTACGTGCAGTTCAAAGATTTCTTGGTTTCGCCAACTATTATCGTCAATTTATTAAGAATTTTTCTCTTATTGAGGCCCCCATCACAAATTTAACTAAGAAGGGCGCTGTTCCCAGTATATGGCCTCCTGAAGCCTTACAAACTTTTGAAACCCTCAAAAGGGAGTTCAGTTCTGCCCCTATTCTTCTACACCCTGATTCTGCTCTTCCATTCATTATGGAGGTTGATGCTTCTGAGGGGGAGTGGGGGCAGTCCTTTCTCTAAGGCATCCGATTACCAACAAAATGCATCCCTGTGCCTTTTTTTCTAAGAAGTTTTTACCTGCAGAGGTAAATTACAACATAGGGAACAGGGAATTGTTGGCTATCAAATTGGCCTTTGAGGAATGGCGGCATCTCTTAGAGGGTGCAAAACATGTGGTGATGGTCTATACAGACCATAAAAACGTACTTTATATTGAGTCCGCTAAACTCCTGAATTCTAGGCAAGCCAGGTGGGCCTTATTCTTCTCAAGGTTTAATTTTTCTTTAACTTTCAGACCTGGTTCCAAAAATACCAAGGCGGATGCACTCTCTAGGAGTTTTGAATCTAGTCCCTCCGACTCTAGTGAGTGTACTCCCATCATTCCCAAAGAATTAATTTTGGCCACTTTAGAATCTGACCTTTCCTCCATGTTACTTCCTTTACAAACATCTGCTCCTACTGATACTCCCCCTGGGAGATGGTTTGTTCCTGAGGAGCTTAGGGAGCAGGTTTTGAAAGAGGTTCATGATTCTAAAATTGGAACTGAATTGTCTTTTTCCTCTGCCTATCATCCCCAAACGAATGGTCAAACCGAAAGGGTAAACCAGTCCCTTCAACAATATCTTAGGTGCTATGTGTCCGACAATCAATCTACATGGTCCGAACTGTTACCCTGGGCGGAATTTGCATACAATAATGCTACTCATTCCTCCTCAGGAGAGTCTCCTTTTTGTCAATGGGTTGCATCCCAAAGCATTTTCTTTCTCTGGCTCTAATTCCCCTGTACCCTCTGCCAATTCCTCTATTCTTAAATTTTCTGAAATTTGGTCTCAGGTGCACAATTCCTTGTCCGCAGCTCAGAAAAGAGCCACTGACAAATCCCGTAGGGAAGCATCCCAGTACAAGGTGGGGGACTTAGTATGGTTGTCTTCAAAGAACATCAAGCTGAAGGTTCCCTCTCACAAATTGGGTCCCAGATTCATTGGTCCATACCCCATCATTGCAATAATCAATCCATCCTCTGTACGTATTCAATTACCCGCTAATTTTAACATTTCTAATTCCTTCCATGTTTCTCTCTTAAAACCTGCCCTAATGTTCGTCATTTGTCTGTTCCTCCCCCAGTGTTGGTTGAAGGTCAGCCTGAATATGAGATCCAAGAGTTCCTCGATTCCCGCCTTGTGCGAGGTAAGCTACAATATCTTACTAGGTGGAGGGGCTTTGGTCCTGAGGAGAACTCTTGGGTCTCAGTTGATGACATCAAGGCTGACCGCCTCAGGAGGCAATTCCATGCTAAGTTTCCTGAGAAGCCTGGGGGTCCAGTGGCCCCCCTGGAGAGGGGGGTAATGTAAGGAATCTAGAGGTGGTGGTCTAGAGGTGGTGCGGTGGGGACGCCCGCCGCACCGTCCTGCTCCCTCTCTGCTGGCTTCCTAGTGCGCGACACGCACGCACTTCCGTATTTTATAGGCGCATGCGCGCTGGCGTGATGACGTCAGCGCGCAATGGCGAAATTCAAACAGGATTTAAAGGGACATTTTCTTCTATGTCATTGCCGTGATTGCATTTGTTCCTGGTGCTGTTAGCTGTTGCTATTCTGTTTGAATCTGATCCTGATTATCTGTTTTGACCCCTGCCTGGCTGTTTGACTACTCTGATCTCTGGAACCTGACCCTTGCCTGAAACCGACCTTGATTCTGCTTAACCCTCCTGTTTGACGTTCTTGTTTGACCTCTGCCTGTTATTTGACTCCGATTCTGCCTCATCCCATCTGATTGATTACCCGGTTTGACCCTTGCCTACCTGATGACTCTAGCTATCTGCCTGCCTTGACCCGGCCAGTCTGACCACTAATCTGTCTTACGTTATTGTACCACGACCTTCGGCCTAATTGACTTTAACAACTGTCGTGCCCCTTTGCTTGCCAGAACTCCTCGCCTTGCTCCTCTCGAAAAGTCCAGGTGGCATCTGAGTACGCTGAGGGCTCCTCTCGAAGCCAAAGGCGGTCAAACTACTGGTGAAGCCGAACCAGGGAGCTTGGCACTAGTTCTGGTTTAGGGTGCTGACCGTGACATTTAGCTGTAAATGTGGGGTTTTCATCAACATTCCCTAATTACTACAAAGCCTTAGCATAGCATTACTATTCTTAGCTTTACTGTGACCAAGAAACAACAAATGTTCGTATTGATCCAATATAACTTCTAATGAAAAAACCTCAGCATTAAAAATATCATGGGAAAACCTCAGCATTAAAAACATTATCAGCTTGTGCCAAGACTGGGCTCACTTTATTTTTCATAGCTAGCATATTTCACATACACATGCTTGCACTGTCAGGATAGGATCAATCCTGTGCTCAATTTGCATTCCCAGTATTCCCTCTGCATTCCCAGTATTCCCTCTGCATTCACTGAAACATGCCACAAATAGGTCATAGAGTTGGAAGAAAATTAAAGGTCCCTATAAGTTTTGGTGCATAGTCAGATGAATATAACCAGTTTTCTGTTAAAGCAAGAATTTCAAGGGAATGGGAAAGAAAGAGATCATGAATAGACAGTATTTTATTGGAGACATTCCAGTGGGGGGGGGGGGGGCACAAAGGATGTATACTAAATTGATGGGCTTTAATGTTGTGTAGATGGAAGCAAGAAGGGACAGGGTTTGGATCTGTAGGGGAATGGCCTGGGGCAAAAAACAGCAACATGATGAGGTAAGGCAGGTAGAATAAAGAATTTAAGACTGTTTTGTTAAGAAGAGCTTGGAGTCAATAACTGCAGATTGGAAAATAGTTTGTGAAAACAAATGTTAATGGAAGAGAGAAAAGGGGCTAATGGTAGGAGGAATACATAAGGCAGTCAGAATTCTGCCCCGCACTTTAAAGACATGATTAATGGCTAAACGCGCATGCTACCAAAAAACAATCAGATAAGTTAAGTATTAAAAACAAAAACTGGGTAATGGAAATTACAGAAAGAATTTTGACTGCTAGATAACCATATAATGTACTCACAGTGAAAACATTGTTTTTCACAGATAAATAAGGTGTTATTCAGGAGAAAGTGCAGAGTCTGATTGGGCAGCTAATGAATGGTGTCCGGTGCAGACCAGAATAAATGTTAAGTAGCAAACAAACTGGGGCCTTAGTTAAAAAATAGTGAAAACTGTGGCTACTTTACTTCTAGATCCTCTTTCACACCTTGTAGCATTTTTCTCTTTATTTAGTTTAAGGGTAATGGCACTTTCTGCTATTCTGCAAGTTTTTTGCTCATTAGACAGGCCACAAATTGTTAAGCATCCCTCCCCTTTTATTCCTATGGTAACAACTGCATCTGCAGGTGAGAAGAAGATCACATGAATAACTTTTTCAAGCGATAATCTATTGGGTGCAATCATTTCCACGCGTTTTGTCACTAGCTGAGCAAAAAAATTAATTGGTTGCAAAACACACCAAATATGTCTTTATTCTTTAGAGAAAATGTTGTAGGCTGGTTTCTTTTCAAATGGGTTGCTATGCATCTCTATTTTTAGAGGAAGTGCTTTATTTGATCTTCCTTGGTAACATTAAGGGGGTTATTTACTAAAACTTTTTTTAATCAAAACAAACGTCACCTAACTCCCATCTACAAATTCTGCTTCTTTATAAAGAAAGCAGGTCGAAAAAGTCGGGTCGGGAAAACACCTTTCAAATTCGAAACAATTCGAATTGGTTAACTTTTTCAAATTGTCGCAAATTATTTGAGTTTTCATACTAAAACCAGTGTCAACCCAAAATTCATGAAGTTTAAAAACATCTTCAAATGGTTAAAGGGACAGCTGCCATTGGTTTTACATGAATTAGACAGGTTTTAGCTGGAGTATTTTCAAATTCAGACTTTTAGCAGACTTTAGGGCATAATAAATCTAGGTTTTTTTCTCTAACATTTCTTTAATGGTAGGCTCTTTTTGTTAGCCATGTAGCAAAAACTCATATTATGGTAGTATATAATGTCCAGTGATTAGGGTATGCAGTATTATATCAAAACATATGTATGCTTCATAATGATGCTTAGCAGAAGGCAAATTTGGCACTTTGTCACATAAGAGACCTAAAGTAAATTGGCGGCTTTGTAAGTGTTACTTACTTCTTGCTACTATGGAAAAATAAGAAGGGCGGGTGTACAAAAGGAAGGAGAAAAGAAACATATTTCTATTGCCTAATAATGTATTGCTCACTGGTTGCTGCCCACCTAATTTTTCTGCTTATTTGGTCATGCCATATGTATTAAATGGTAAGATAAATTAAATCTTAGCAGATTTCACATTTTCTTTTAGTTACATGTATTTATGTAAAAACTGGTCTTATATATATATGTATGTATATATTGAACAGCTACTCTTTTTAGCTATGTTTCAATTTAGACAGGAGCCACAATATACTAAATGCCTGGCGCTGACATGACTATATTTGTATAAAGTGAATTACTTTTTCTACATATACTAAAAGTAACACAAACACCATTTCTCTAAGGGGCAAATTTACTAACCGGCGAAAATTCGCCAGCAACGCAGCCATCGCAACACTTCGGCAGGCGTAAATTCGATAGCACAATGCTAATTTCCTGAAATGCAAAGTTGCGTCCACGGCGAAGTTTCGCTAGCGTTACTTCGGCAACTAAACTGAAGATGCGCTTAGAAAATTTTTCCACTAAAAATTGAGGAACATCTATGCACTCCAATGCACGCCTGGTCTGAGCTGGCGAAGGCAAGTCTGGCGAAAGAGGTAACGTTCAGTAAAATACGCATCTTAGTGAATTTGCTGAATAACGTCAATTCGCCAAAGTGAAAATTTGAGTGTGAATGAGTTACACCTGCGCCCATTAGGAAATCGGCGAAGTGCCTGAAACAATTAACACTGCCAAATTTTCGCCAGCGTTAGTCACTTAGCCCTTTAGTAAATCTGCCCTTTAAGTTTACTGCTATTTTAGTACATGATTCACAAAGATAGATTCTCTTTCTGGAATACTTTATTTATTATAGATTTTATGGATGATACCACTGCAGAGTGGAGTGTTCTTAATACTTTCAAGAAGGTTTTCGTTATGTGATTCAGTATCTCTTAGTTATGCCAGTGACTAAAAAGTACCTTGATAGGCTTCATATACCTCATGATAAATTGCTTCATGTCATAGATACTTGGCTGGCCACCTTGTTATCACAATTACAAGCTGTACACGTACAGTTGCCCTGCACTGCTAAATCTGGTGTGTTTGCTTCAGAAACTCTACTATAGTTTATATAAACAAGCTGCTGTGTAACAATGGGGGCAGCCATTCCAGCACAGGATGCACAGTAGATAACAGATAAGATCTGAAAAATCCCATTGTATGCTATAGAGCTTATCTGTTATGTACTGTGTAACCTGTGCCTTTTCTCATTCTTCAGCTTTGAATGGCTGCCCCCATGGCAAATATTTACATTAAATTGCCATTCTTTTAAAACACTTTCATTTTCTGGTGTTACTGTTCCTTTAAAGTAAACCTATGGTGGGCACCACCAGATAAGGGATATTTAAGAGCTTATCTTGTAAATAATGTAAATACAGAGTCATTATTTCATTTATCCATCACATTGAGATCCGCAACATTTTTTGTTACAATACAAATCCTTGCTTTATATATTTTGTGTGCCACGGTGTATATATGTGAAACTAAATATTAAAACAGAAATTTCTCAACACAGATCATTCCTAAGGGTAAACAGACACACACTTTCACTTAAGCACTTAGAAAGGATATAATTGAATTGATGAAATTGTTACCAAAATAGATGATCACAAATGATTGCAAAAGAAAACATCAATACATTAAACCAGGGGTCTCCAAACTACGGCCCGAGGGCCACATGCGGCCCAGGATGCATATGAATGCGGCCCAGCTTGAAACGCTTGGTTCCCGAGGAAACATCATGTTGCAAAGGATATAGGAGAAGGGGGGACTCTGCTCATTGCCCAGTTATTAATAATAATATAATAATAAGTCTATTTAATATCCAGGTGTCCCATATTCCAGTGTATAGCTCCATCTGGTTATCCAACTGGCATTGTAGTTCTGTGTATTTCCTTTACTTTTACAAATCAAACGTGATTGTGTATTTCATGTGTGGCCCCAGACAATTTTTCTTTTTCCAATGTGGCCCGGCGAAGCCAAAAGTTTGGACACCCCTGCATTAAACCCAGTATAGATAATATAACCTGTGTCTGTTTGTATTATAGATTATTTTGCTATTTTTTAACATATTGCAGCCCCTTCGTCACTGGGTGTCTGTCTTTGGTATCATACCCCTCTATAATTACATTTGTTATTGTGCAAAGAATATGACCAGATTATAATCAGTAAAATAAGGCTCCACTCATTCTGGCAATGAATGAGTAAAAGGGTCCAGACAAAATTACTTCTCTCAGGTGTTGAGATGTCTGGAGTAGTTTTTCAGCAAACAAAGAACTCTGTGTGTGACAGGTAGGGACAAAGCCCAGCATGTCTGGGGAAACATTTTATACAAAGTGAAACCTGCAGGCAGTGAACACTCTGCATAGAGTGTTTCCTAGCATTTTCCAGATTGAAACTAAGCAGGCATATCGCACTGCAGTGAAGCCAACAGGAAATGCCAGGTTATTATAGACACTATATTGCACAAGTAGAACTTCCTTTTGCAACTTCTCCACAGAGTAAAGGGAGATGCTAAAAAGTGAATTAGGATGCCTACAGGTGTTAATATAATAATAATAACAATATATCTATACAGTACATATAGAGATCACCCCCACCCTCCATTCATTTCTGTGGCATTTTGAAAGACGTATTCATCAAAGGATGAACTTTCACTTTCACCCATTGATAGATACTCTTTTTAAAAATCCCATAGAAATGAACGGAGAGTGGCGGAATATCACTCTAGTGGACTATGGCGATCTCTAAATTTACTCTTTGATAAATATACCTCAAAGAGTTTTTATGCTAAATAACTGATCTGTAGACATCTGAATACACGGGGGGTTATTTATTAAGGCACAATTTTTTCTCAGTGTCTGTTTGACTCTGAAAACCCCAAAAAAATGCTATAATAAAAGACAATTTATTATGCTCCGGATCTGTTCCAAGTCCGAATCTGAAAATACTCCATCTAAAACCTTGCAAATGGCAGGTTAATGGCAGATGTCCACTTAACCATTTGAAGATTTTACCCTCACAAAATGTTCTGAGTTTTTCGGGGGTTTGATGCTGATTTTTCTCCAAAAAAAATAAGAGCAAATTGATAAATAAGGGTAAATCGTGGATTCTAGTTTGGATGGCCTTTTTTTTAATTAAAAAATAAGAAAAATTCCGATTTTGATAAATAACCCCCTCAATATATATATTGAGAGTGCTGGGGCTACCTTGTTTAGTATATATATATATATATATATATATATATATATATATATATATATATATATATATATATATATATATATATATATATATATATATATATATATATATATATATATATATATATATATACTAAACAAGGTAGCCCCAGCACTCTCAATATATAACCCCCCGCCTAATGGTGTCTTTGGAAGAGATCATGCTAAATTAAGAGAAAAGCATGTATAGTCTTTTTTCCCCCCAAAGATAATATTCTCTTTTTTATTTCGGTTACTGTTTATGTGACTGTAATTATCTATCATAAATAGCCCGACAAGACGCATGAATACTGCCATGATGGGGTGCATAAGCTTATACATACTTTGTACAAACTTTGTAACTAAAAGTGTCTCTTTTTGCTAAATGTTACCTTTAAGTTGTTCAAAAGTAAGTTTTTCCTGGGGGATATATATATATAAAAAAAAAAACTGCATTTCTTTCATTAACGAAAATGGTCAAAATGCTCAACTGAAAATATGTTCACATTTTTCTTTAAGACCCTACTACCCTCAACACCAATGCAGCCCTTTTTGTGTTTTATGGAAAATTTTAATGCATCAGCACTAGTGCAGTCGTGGACACATCTAGGCATAACTGGTATTCTCCAGATGGAGCCACTAATGTAATAAAAGTGGAGGAATTCACTTAGGCAACAACAGATTTAAAAGAGGGCCACATGTGGAGGACCTCACAGAAACCCTGTGCTGTCTTACAGATCATAAAATGATGATCTGTTATGAAGAGTTATGAAGAAGACTTCATTCCAAATACGGTCTGCAAATGTGTAATTGTGTCTAAATATACAAAAGAAATTAATATCCACTCCCTTATCAGCCTTAACAAGTGTTCTTACCAGTAACAGACTCCTCTCCACCTGCAAGTGTTCATTACTTACAGTTCTATAAATCTCTAGGCGGATTTTGCTTGTAATGAAGCGGGAATGACACAAACCAGACACATCTGCTCAGCAGGTCTCTCCCTGATGTGCTTTTTTGGCAGATACAAAGACATATGTGTGGAAGAATCTCCACTGTTATCAGCAGCCAACACATTTCTGAGGAGCAGTTTTAAAGTTCTGAAAATAAAAAAATGGTTGAGAGAGACTGTACAGTTTAAAGCACTTGCCTAAAGCTATCTGAAACATTGCTTTAAGATCATCAGAATAGAAAATGTGCACTTAAAGCTAGGTAACATTTATTAGAAGAGGTTTGAAGGTTCCATACAATCAGTTTAGTACACTGAAATAAATGTAAGATATTTAATGTTCCACATTTATATTTAATAGTAAAAAGGATGCACAGTGATATTGGTTTAGGGTGCTTTAATTCTCTATGGTGTTTAATGCAATTTACTTGCAGATACCAATTAGCTCATCATAAGCTCAGGCTAAATATCATTATTTTAAGCTCTGGATTTTATAAGCCATCACTAATACTTACCTTTTTTAGTTCACTTTAGTTGCTATGTAATACTACTTGGCCTGGAACCTGCCTCCTTAGTCACATACTACCTCATTGTACCTCCGCCATGCCAGCCCATGTTTCACCCAAGACACATACCTCGGCTGCCGGCATTCTACTGCATTAACATTTTAAGGGTCAGGCCACACAGGGCATTTAGGGGGGATTTGGTCGCAAGGCGACTAATCGCCTCGTTTTTGCGGCGACCAACTCTGACTCTGCGCCGGCTAAAATGAAAAAACGCGGCGATTCGTTTTTTCATTTTAGCCAGCGCTGAGTCAGGGAAGGTGTTTGGGGAGATTGATCGCCTCAAAAACGAGGCTATTAGCCGCCAGGCGACCAAATCTCCCCAAAACGCCCTGTGTGGACTTACCCTTAAAAACTTTGTACCTATTTTAGTAAATCAGCTACCGTATCATTAACTGTGATTGGCTGATGATCTGGTAGTCCCTATGTGGATTGCTATCTTACAGAAGGCTTTGTTTGACAAAACAAAAACTTGCCTCCAAGCCACAAATTTAAAAATAAGCTGCTTTGAGGCCACTTAGAGCAACAGTCAATGGGTTAAGACTCTTACACACGAGTGGTTTTACCCACGCTCCCCTGCGTTGCGCTTAGACACACAGACACACTGAATTATTGTCAATGGGGCTGTACTCACAAAGACGCAGGTAAAATGCAACATGCTGTGTCTCAACCTGCGTTTGGCACTTACATGCGTCTGTGTGAGTACAGCCCCATTGACAATAATTCAGTGCGTCTACTGCTGCGCTCCCCTGCGGCTGAACGGAAGAAAGCGCAACGCAGGGGAGCGCAGGTAAAACCGTTCGTGTGTAGCAGCCCTAAGTTAGCAACATGTTGCTTGTGAGCCACTTGTTGGGGATCACTGATCTAGACAGTGCCTTAGTGAACTCCAGGTATAGGAGTATCAAAGTATTCCGCCCATATTCCCCGGTTAGATGATGAAATGTGGGAGAATGACACATTTAATTTATATAATCTCTGATCTCTACTCAAGATAAAATGGTACAATTTAGAATAACTCATTTTACAAAAATTACCCCGTTGAAACCTACATCAGTGAGAAGAAAACTCTTCCAAAGTTTTCTTCTCTTGTCCAAAGTGCCATGCCCCTAAAGCTTTTCATTATTTTAATATGGGAGTGCTCTACACTGCAGGCACAGTGGTCTCAGGTTGTACAATAATTTTCTAACCAGGTATTATTGCCATGTATCCTATCTCCAGAAGATGTGTTTGTTAGGGATATAGGAAAATAACTCCCCTGAACAAAACCATACAACTACTGTTATGGAGTCCATAGGCTCTAACTGTGTAACAATGAGTGCCATTGGTAAATTATAAGTTACTTGTAATCAGACTACTTATATGTCTAGACACTGCCCAAATATTTTTTTTTATTTTTTATTTTTTTTAAATATGGGGACCTTGGCTGAAGATTGTCCGGAGATCCCTCCTCTCCATTTATCACTCTCATAACCCCATGGGTATTGCACCTCCTCCAGTTTAGCTGTTTTAATGTTCCAGATATACTGTAGGTAATATATTTGCTCTGCTATATATTTAGTGATCTGGTTGCCAATATGACTTCTTTGTAGTATTGCTGCATTGCCTATGTTATGTTTTTTTGTATGCGAATAAGGTTTTGTATATATGAAAATCAAATTATTTGTCTGGTAGTTTAAAATAAGCAGTCTACCATTTTACTGGGATGCTCCAGTCAAAACTTATTGCAGTTCAATGGACTTAAGGTCCCCATACATGGGCCGATATAAGATGCCAATTTAGTCAGCTTATTGGGCAAGATCGATATCTGGCCAAAAGTTGGTCAGATGTCAATGGGGCAGGTTTAAAAATCCTGTTGGATCGAGGACAGATATGTTTGTTGATGCGGTCCTTGATCCACCTGTATTGTCCTTGTTGTGATCTAATCGTTGGGCCCTAGGGCCTACTATCAGATCAGCACAATATTGCCCACCTCATGATAGGCAGGGAGAGATCATCTTGTTTGGATCTCTGTATGTATGGCCACTTTTACACTCACTGCTTCCTAATGGATCCTGGGTGCACTTTTGCCTTTCCTGACAGAGAAATACTACAACATATATATATATATATATATATATATATATATATATATACTTAAAGGGGACCTGTCACGTAGACACACAAATCTGTATAATAAAAGTCCTTTTCAAATTAAACATAAAATCCAATTTCTATTTTTTATTAAAGCATTCATAGTTGTTGTAAGCTCATTTAAAAATCTCAGCTGTCAATCAAATATTTTCTGCCCCTCCTCTATGTCCTGGGCACTGCTCTCCTCACATTCCACCGTTCTCTTCACTGTTTAATTGTGTAGCCAGTGCATGGGGATGGACATCAGGTCCCCCATTCTGGTGCACAAACAAGATTCTGAGATGATAAAAGGCTTGTCTTAATAACAGTGTCCACAAAATGGCTCCTCTGCTTGCTATAATTATGAGTTCCCAGACTGAAGCAAACAAGATTCAAACAATTTATATTGTGTACTTAAAGTTTATTTTGCTTGACTAATGTGATAAAATAGGATTTTGAATCTTTTTTTGTGTAGTGTGCAAAGTGCAATTATCCTACAACTCCAGTGTCATTGTGCATAATGCACATAGGGAACTCTTGAGCTAGTGGTACTTTCAGGGTGGTGTTAGCTCTAGGTTTCCCCAGCGTCAATAGGCACATTTGTGCAGGATTTCGTGTAAGGGGCAGGATGAATAAAGGGATGCCCAACTATGCAGAAGAAGCAGCTTAAAGGACAAGTAACACAATTTTTTTAAAAAAATTGTTTGTACATAATGGAAAAAAAATGCCAAGAGACATTTAACTTTAAAATTTTTTATGTTACTGGTCCTTTAAAGTACTTTTAATGAGAGCCATCAGTTTGTACAATGACTGCTATACTGTTTATGTACTCATTTCATTCTCCTACTCCTAAAGAGGCAGTTTCTTCTTGTTCAACATGAGTGCAATAAATAAAGCTGATGCTGAACATTCCTTTCATTTTTCGCTTTAATCAAGAAAAAACTATTATTTCTTGAGCTAAACAAGGCATGTAGTGAAACTGAAGCTATTCCATGTTTGAGAGGTAGAGAATTCGATTACCAGTGCACAGATAACCCCTTGCACAATGAACTTGTCTCTGAACCGTTACTTACCTACCTCGCAAAGATCAAACCTGACCAAAAATTATCTGCATGACCTAAAATGGCAGCAATTCACCAGGTTACCCAAATGTAGCTTTCTAAAATTCCACCATAATTTGAAACAGTGTTAGATTTTATGATTAAAGCTATAGGCACAAAGATCAGTGTTAGTACAGTCAGCAGAAGGGGTGAGAGTGGGACTCTTAACAAAGTTTTGAGTAAAGCATTTTTCCTCTTCTAGAATTGTTTGTGATGATTAAAAGAGTTTTTACTTAATACAATGCAGTCCAACTTTGTTGCTGTAAGCTATTTTTCGTTAAAAAAAAGTTAGAAGGCTATAAATCCCACAAAAATAGACACTTAAATAGGAGCTGGCACTCTTTAATCCACTTGGGGCTCTGATGTACCGTACAGCCCTAAGCTAGAACATATGCTCCTTACTTGCTTACGTAAATAGCTGAAATAGGGCAGTTTAAGCTTGCCTGAATTTGATTTTGACAATAAAATTAGTTTTTGCGGCTGTGGTACATCTAAGTGATTTGTATAAAGGGCAAGTATGTAGTGTGTTTACATCTTTGAAAATATCCTTATGAATAAACATTTGTTATGAGTAAATACACACAAAAAAATTAATTTTACTAATTTTGTGTCAGTTTACCCTTTTTATACTAGTTGCCTATTTTCTACTTTTCTAAATTTTTTAATGTTGAAGAGGGTCATTTTAGCTACTAGTTAACAGAGAGTGAATCTGGCAGTGAAACAGCTATGGGATGCGTTATCTGGAAACCGTACCTTATACTTGATCCCAACTAAATTAGAATTACTGGACGCAAAACAACTCTGTTGGGCTTATTTAATGTTTAGATAATTGTTACTATGGGGGGTCAAATTAAAGAAAGTTCCCTTATCAGGAAAACCTTAGGTCCTGATCATTTTAGGTCCTGTATTTGTGCTAGAAAGGTATATATGTTTTTAACCATAGCATCTTCTCTGTTGGTCTTGGTGCAGTCAGCTGAGGTATGGTGATACTGAATTATAAATGGGCTTTTTCTTTGGTAAAAGGGAGATGCAATTCAAACTATTCTGTCATGCTGGGCTACAGTTGAGTGGCTGGCAGGTGGGAGCTGAAATGCATAGTAACATGGGGACCATGTTTGGTGTTAGAAGAACAAGAATACGGGAAATGTGCTCAGAACAATATTTAATGGGTAAATTAAACAGCTAGTGCTGGTGAGGCAGAAGACAAATGAGAAAGAGAGTATAATCTGAAAGATAAATCAGTATAACAAACCAGAGGTCAGGGGCAGGCTGCAGGCTGATGTAAGTCCGTGTAAACAGGCAAGAGGTCTTAGACGGATGGCAGGCAATACAAGTCCGTGGAACAGCGAAGGGTCAAAAACCAGGAGATCAGATCAAGGATGGGAGCAGAGACAAGGTATTAACAGGACTGTGAAATAAGCAGGAACAGGGCAAATCAGGAACATTGGCTAAAAGGGGCTAGAACACAGACGTGGGTCACTGATCCAGCAATAGCTGGCTTGAAGGTATAGGGCCTT
This sequence comes from Xenopus laevis, assembly GCF_017654675.1. Taxonomy (NCBI): domain Eukaryota; kingdom Metazoa; phylum Chordata; class Amphibia; order Anura; family Pipidae; genus Xenopus; species Xenopus laevis. The sequence goes on from NC_054372.1 coordinate 96,204,908, forward strand.
GATAAGATTACTGACACCTGGCCTTAATGAGATTAGGGGTGGAGACAAGGGGAATAGCAATACAAATGTTTACTTGTGGTTTTGTTACTTATGTGTTGCTATACATACACACGAGATTTATCAGGGACCATTTTGTCATCCAGAAAAATGCCAACAACTCTTTTTTATGCATACATGATCAAACACTTGCATGTAATGACCTTAAATATATAAATAAGTCCCGATCTGCAGTATTATTTCATGTTACTATATTATTGTTACCAGGTCTGGACTGAGAATTTAAATATGCCCTGGCATTTCAGGTACACAGAGGCCCAATCAGCCCACAAAGAGGCCCAAACAGCCCCCACCAGCCCACTAAATACTGACTTTCTATGGCACCTTATAGCAGCCCCTCTGGCATTTGCCAGATCCCACAGATTGCCAGTCCGGGCCTAATTGTTACCATGGAATGCAACAGCATTCTCAGGAACCATTGTCCCATCTGGTACTAGGGCAACAAGTAAGATGTCTTTCCAGTGTTTCACATGGTTATGTAGTCAATTAGAACACAACCCTGACTGGTTCCCCGGTTAATGAGTCTGACCAATTACTTTGCAGTAAGATTGGCTAATGTAACTGACCTTAGCTAGTAAAGGAGATATATAGCATAATTAAAAGCTCATCTAATCTTGTAGGTAGTTATAAATAATATGTGGTGCTGGTTTTACTTTGGGCTAAAAATTAGTATTATGTATAAAAAAGATCACTTTATTGGAGCTCCCTATAGATCTGCTATGGTCCCTGTCTGTGTCTTAAATAAGGGATGGGCCGTTATCCAACAGTCTCTGTCAGAGACGCAGTAGGAAGGGGATAGCCAGTAACAGCCCTACAGTCACACAAGCAAAGACAGGCTTCAATATCAATGCCAGCCTAGCTTCTATAGTGCAGTGTGCTGAGTGCCACTGGCTCCCCTGCACAGCCTGGGAAAGGAGGCAGCAGAAGGAGGTGGAACAAATAGGTGGGACTATTAGGATTTTTAGAAAAATGTCCACAACTTTTAAAGCACTTTCCTTCAATATTTAAAAGAGTATAATGCACTGGCACATTCTAGATTTTCACACAATGGGCCATCTCATTTCAATGAGAAAACATTATCTCATGGTTTATTATGTGAAAACCATGTATGAGATTCAGTTTGAGGGGGAAAAAACTTTTCTCCTAATTCAGTTCCAGTTTTCATGTGAAAACCAGCGAGATACGTTTTTCTGAATTGGATTGCATCTCAAATCAAATTGAATCTTGTCCATGAGTTTTCACTTGATAAACCTTTTTCTCACTGGATTGAATCTGGCCCATTATATCTCCTTTAAAGCTTTATAAATAAACTATGGCAGCAAAATAAAACTCTTGAAATAAATAATCTCTGATATTATTTTATGGCAGTTACAGTATGCCCCTGATTTCCTTCCCTGACAATGATGCCTCATTGAAACTGAAACATTGTCTTAGCTATATTCAACAATATTCAAGATGCTGTGAAAAAGTGTATTTTTTTCTCAACTGTCTATTTTTGTTTGATAATGAATGAAGACTTAGTGAAATTATTCATGTGTTTTACAGTGGTTACTAGAGTGTAGTAGGAGCAGCTTTGTTCTATCACTCTGCCTACATATAAAGCACTTGCCTAATGCACAATACGCAGTGCCCTTCTAGTCTCCAATGCACATTATGGAATTTGAGCGAGCCCAGTGATGACCAGGTGAGTAAATTATGAAAGAAAATGTGAGATTTCAGATATGAAGAAAAGCTATTTAGGGACAGTTTGTTTTCACTAGTGTTTATATGTGTATTATTATAGGACCATACAGAAAATTATGTTCATCATAGATTGTAAAATAAAGATAAACTATAGCATTGGAATTTTTTTTCTTTTTAATACATCACAGTTTTTACTTTACCTAGTTCCTGGCAAGGTGATTTAGCAACATCATGTGCCAACATCATGAAATTGTAATTTAGCAACATCATAAAATATGGAACAAAGATCTCTGACTGGAGTTCAATATATACATTGCTGCATTACAAGGACACAGAGTGATATTGTCACTTCTTTTCATTGTTCTGGCATCCACACTTGTCTTGTCACTTGGCAGTTTGAACACTTCCATCATTCTGCTTCAAACAAGTTCCACAACAGAATCCACCAGTCAGATAAAGAATAAGTAATAAAATAGCCAATCTGCATATGTATTTATCATATGTATCCATACCTACACTGTATATTGTTATTCATCAAATCAAAAAAGAGACCCTTTCTCTTCCAGTCTCTGCTGCTAAAATGTTAATCTCTCCTATAATTATAAATAATTATTATATTTTGTTTAGGGAATTAAAGTATACCCTTTAATAATAACTTCTGGGGTGCTTCTAAGGGTTTGGACCCAAAAATGAGTCCCCTTGTTGTTTAGGGTGGATCTTGATAACCATATTTGATTTAGTTATATAAAAAAATAATAATAATTAAAATAAGCTGCATAATTAATTTGAAACTAATTATTTGATCACAAAGGTGATTCACAACCATAATCAGGGTCCCCTGATAATAAAACAGCGATGCAGACAATAAAATTGGTGATTTTATTTATGATGGATTTGTCAGCTAAAAAGTTGTCTTTTAACTCATTCTTTTAATACTCTAAAATTTATCAGCATATCTTCATATGCTGTCTCTCCATCTGATCAGTTTATAGCTACATTGTTAGTAACTGACATTATCATCCGAATATTGCATGAAATAGGCAACAGTCAGGCACACACGGTTCTGATTTCAAGGTGACAGAAGCCGATCCTGCTAAATATGGACAGATATTATGCATATAAAATACACAAATTCACACATATTCAGCCGTAGCCACATGCCAACACTGGCGTGCAGACATACTGTAGATGGGGTGACAGACAGAGCATTTACAAAAAAAGACAGACATTACTTTGTACAAATAAATCCTAAAATACCAGGAACTAAATCTGCATTCTGCAGCAAACCTGGCACCCTGGCAAACAAACACATAGAAAGGGGCATATGTGTAACAAGGAAACTATATACTTGCTCAGAAAAAGCAGGATCCACATGCTGAAAAAAATGAGCCAAAAGCAGACGCAGTTCGCACTACAAGCCCTTGGAGTTTATGACTCAAGAAGCAGACATAGGGGAAGAATTTCACAAGACCACCAAGCAACTGAGGAGGACACACACAAACTCACACTACAGACAAGTACATAAAGTTACACAAATCTTCTAACATAACTGCGCTGAGAAAGTCAGACAGACACATTCCCAGACAGACAGAATCTCCTGTAGCTAAACACGGCCAGACACAGGGCAGACACATTCACAGATAAGCAGGCAGGTGAAGCAACATCAGAAAAAGAGGGGGCAAGACATATAGGTGGCCACAGACTGACATCCAGACAGAATAAAAGAGGGGAGAAAAAAAGACCAGAGGAGGGGACAAAGAAGGGGAAAGAAAGAGTAGGGGAAAGGAGGGGGCAGAGTGAGATTTGTACACACAATTCTGAGACAGACACAGACAGCACTTAGACACAGGGACAGTCATAGGGGCACAGACAGGGGGAGAGTTAAACACTAGACTGAGGGCAGATTGGGAGAGATTGTGAGGCACACAGAGGGAGAGACTGGGAGCAGAGAGAGAGAGAAGTGAGAGACAAACAGGGGAGGGACACATACATTTTTTGTACACACAGCCCTCATAGAGAGGCAAAGATATACAGACTTGAGACATACAGACACCTTTCAGACACACAGGCACTCCCCATAAAGGCAGACTTGAGCCATCAGGGAGGACAGCACTTAGAAAGAGGCAGAAGCCACACAGGCAGTGCCCCTCTCAGGCACTCAGACAGCACCCAGACAGGCATTACACGCACAGAGCCTTTGGCAAGGTCCTGGGACACAGCGGAGAAGGGAAGTTCCTGTGCCATGCTGCAATTCCTGCTGCTCCCTCTTCTGCTCTGCACTGTTACCCGGGGCCACCCAATTCCAGGAGGTGACACACTGCAGTCTGGTGAGTCACAGACGCCTTCAACTCCTGTTCCCTATCCAAAGTGTCCTCTGCACCCCTCACAAATACACACAGACCCCTCCCCTAGCAGTCCCATCACTAATCCCCACAGGCACTGACTGACCATTCACTGTACATAAACACACACCTCAAATGTATGTTCCCTCCCTCCCCTACACACACCTAAGCACACAGTTAACTCCTTACACATTTAGCCTTTGCTTTTGTATACAGACCCCTCCCTGAAATTCCCCAGCCACACGACATGCGAAAACCACTGCTCCACAGCCCACAAACAGCCACTCCATTGCTGCTCACACACATACTGCACACAGATATTCCCTTTATTGCTCTCTCAACCCACCCCAGTACACCTCACATTCTGCAAGGAAATTCAAATTTTTACCACATGCCTCCAGTCAGGAGTCTCCTTCCCATGGTCATAGACAGTAACACACTTCCATTTGCAGATCCTGTACAACTTCCACACCAAAAACGTGCCCTACTCCGTGTGTTCTCAGTTCCCTGTGTTTCTCAGTTCTTGCACATGCATCACTTTTTCACAGACTTTCTTAAATCCCTTGTAGTATTAATCCTTTTAGAACATGCTTAGGACATGTTTTATGTTCCAGCTGCAGCCGTACTAATATTACCAGGCTCCTCTGTCAGCCTTGATCTTATCATTTCAGCATTTCTTTCTGTATGGTCAGAAAGTTATATAAATATAGTGCTTTACAATCTTTTTTATAACCAAATAAATGAATAGTATGTGTTGTTTTGTAAGGTTGGCAATATTTGTAGTTGTGAAACAGCAGGAGTACAAGAGGTTACCTATGCCTGACTTCCATATTTCATTCACACACACTTGTTTACTGCTCTGTATTACAATTACCCTAATACTGTAACTGTATCTTATCATTCCCACTAGCCCACAGCAACACACCTCACTTTTCAAATTCTTTATTCAAACAGTACCCCAATTGTTTATTGCTTCCATAGACCAATATAATCTTTAGTCTTTTCTAGAATATGTTAAGCATGAATTAATTGTCATTCTTCCCAGATGGAATTCAGATTTTCTTGTTCCATCAAACTATGTTGATTTTACCTACTTGTTGTGCTCTGCTTTAATTACTTTTTTCCAGACTTTCCTTTGCTTTATTCACTGGTTGACCTTTCCTCAGGTATTTTTAAGCTATGGGCAGGAACCAAATGCTGGTTTGGGTGGTTCACCATGATCTCCCTGAATATATTAACATTTCCTCTTGGCAAGACATAGAATGTATTAATTTAACTTTAGTCTTAATTGATTCACCCATTTTTAACTAAATAGTGTCAGTTTGGCAAACTTCAGTGAATTTAAGCTTTTCCTGGGGTCAGTGGCCATTTTAAGTAAATAATGCACCTGCCTGGGAAGAAAATATAGCACAGAGATAAGCCACAACTGTCCTTACTTTTCCCAGTAATCGCTTGTTAGATCTAGGCTTGTGCATGTACAGCATAGTAAAATGATTGAATTATACAGTATTGTACTGTAGTCTTATTATGCTTTTTGGACAAGAAGAAAAAGTAATTAACATGGTGGTTCTCTGCTACCTTTTTTTTACCAACCACACCATATATTATATTTTGGTGTCAGTATAGTAATTGACTATGTGCAACAAAAAATACATTTTATTTACACTCCACCTAGGTTAAAATACCTTATTCCCAAAAAAACAACCCTGTGGAGCCCCTCCTTTCCTAAAAGGAGCACTGGGCAAAGAACTTAGTGGTTGAATTCACTGGGGGAATGCCTAACATATTGGCACCTCAACTAAATGTTTCTGTCCTTGTACTTAAAGACAATGATTCTCTCTTGTGGTGCAACAATTGGGTTAGAATCAGTTATGCTACATTAATTACTATTACGTTTAACTCATTGGTACATAACTAATAGAGGCATTTTTATACCCCTTGCTGTTCTGAGATGGCTTTTCCTTTGCTGCCCCCTGCACATACCTTCAGAAGCATCGAGGAGGGACGGATCGCTAGTGCAAAGAGCGCAATTGCTAAAGTTACCATGAGCAGATTTTTGCCACCCCTGGTAATTTTCAGGCTGCTGCTGCATGAGGCGAATTTCTCAGCTTTCTCAAGACAAATGTCTTCAGCCTATTAAAACTGAACTCCTATCTACGGGTTTCCACACATGTCCCAAGCTACAAGATATGATATGGGATGAACAATACATTTGGATTATGCTAGAGTGACGTTAAGTCCTTGTACTCAAGCATTCCCCATGGATTGGGTATAGCATCAGTTGAATATTTGTGACACATTTCTCAGACTATTCAGATGATTTAAGAAACTTTTTGGTTGAATGTGTGGGATTTTTGCTTAATCCTAACTACTTTATATTTGATGGGGGTTTTTACTCCAAATGTGTGGGACGGATATGGGGGGGGGGGTCGTTTGCCCCTTCATACGCTAACCTCTATATGGGTTGGTGGGAGGAGTCCCACATACTTGGAAGTACCTCCCCCTTCAGGGACTAGGTGGTATGGTATGGTCGTTATATAGACGACCTGCTTTTCATTTGGAATGAAGTCTCTGGATCTTCCCCTTTAGTATCCGACCCAACAATCCTTGTTTCTCCTCGAGTGAACAATATAGGAATCCAAATTTTATAAAGGTCAGCTTCATTTGGAAACTTGGCCCCTTGTCCCCTGAAGCATTTTCAGATTATGTAAATAATAACAATATAAATTTGTCCTTCACAATGAGTCAGAATAGTTGTAAAATGTATTTTTTGAAAGGTGAACATGGGGAATTGGTGGCAAGTGAGATCTATAGAAAGTCTCTATCTGGCATTACTCTAGAACATGCTAGAAGCTGTCACCCATACCACACAATAAAATCTATACCATATTCACAATTCCACCGTTAGGATGAATTGTTCGAATGATGATGCATACCATCAGCATGCAGATGCTTTAAAGAATAGACTTCTAAAAAGATCCTATCCCCGATATATTGTTGAGAAAGCCTATGAAAAAAAAAACAAGAAAATGTACAAGATGTAATCAGAACAACATTTTGAATGTGAAAAACAAAAACAAACAACAGTATACACAATGTAGTGGGAATGATGTACTTTCTTTTTCCACTGAATACAGTAAGTACAATCAAGTGAAATCAATTAAGTATAAATATCTACCATTTCTATATGGATTATAAATTAAAAAGAATTTTAGGTAATACTGAAATGAAATGTGTTTCCTGAAAAGCCCCTACATTGGCAAATATTCTGTCAAACCTGTGTATTACAGATAGACAATGTAATAAAAGAAATATGATGGGGAAAACATGGTTAAATGTGCCAGGCACCTTCCAGTGTGGTGCTAGAAAGTGCCTATATTGTGAAGTTATTAACAACAATAGGTATTTTATATACCATACTACACGTGAAAGATACGATATTAAGGGGCACTTTAATTGTAGAGCTGTTATTTACTTAAAACAGTGTACTAGATGTCAGATACAATATGTGGGATGTACTATTCATAGATTAAAAGACTGTATTAGCAATTTTCGGTTTTGTTCTATATAACGCTATCGTGACCTGCACTCCTATACCAGCACCTGATGATAAAGAAGGGGAGTGAGACTATTCGTCACGGCTGGAGCTGTCTGGTGTTTTAATTGTGGAGTTTCTCAACTGTGCCTCATGGCAGCAGCAATCCTAACATAGTGGCACCCCTAGGGGGTTATTTATCAAGGTCCGAATTTATCTCAATATCGGCTGCTACAAACTCCGATCTAAGCCGCTCGGGTTTTTAACGCTTAGTTATTATTACATTTTCCCGAAAATTTGCTTTGCGGTAAAAGCTCAGATTTTCACTATTTTTTCATGAATTTTCCCTGAAAACGTAGAATTTTTTTTTTAACCGAAAGCTCAGAAAACATCATGAAATTGCCCGAAACCCTGACACAACCAAAAATCAATGGGACTGTTCCCATTGACTTTTATGCAACCTCAACAAGTTTGAGATGCCGTGTTTTCATATTCTGGCTTTTTAGCCCTCGGGGTTTAATAAATTCCAAAAAATTTGTGATTTTTTAAAAGTCAGATTTTATAAAAAAAATCACTAATTTTTCGGATATTGGGGAATTTCGGGTATTTGGAGCTTAGTAAATAACCCCCTTAGTGTATTTGCCTTTACTTTTTTTACTTTAATGTTAGGTCTTACATGTTTTTAAAGTATTTATTCTTTTGTTAATAATTCATTGGGAATTAAACACATTATACATGAAGTAATGACACCTGTGGCTACCCCCAAGAATACAACACTTCTTATGTTTGGCAGCAATGTATTCATACGGGGCAGGGAGATTTTTAGTCTGGAACATGGTGGAGAGTATAGCCAAAATGGGGGAAGGAGTGCTGCCTGAATGAGCACTTTTCAGTGGCTGGTGAGGGCTGATAGAGCCACACTTCAGTTGGGGGTAACAGCAATATTTTTTTTAAATTGCCCCCTGCCAGCACTAGGACACCTACATTGGGAGGGAGCTCCTGGTTCAAGTGGCCATGTTGGGGTACACTCATGATGAGCAAATGCCACAACTTGCTCAATATGCACTCATATATGCACATGCGTGCTGCACAACATAGCTGCTCACACCAGGAGCTCCCTCCCAATGTGAGTGTCCTAGTGCTGGTTAGACCAATTAAAAAAACTACTGTTACCCCCAACCAGAGTGCATGCTGTATTCACCCGCACCTTTGGGTTAGGGAAAATATTTAAGGGTAACAGGTGCCCTTTAAAAGACAGTGTATACGTATATATTACTTTATTAACTCACAAGTTAAAAATGTTGTACTGTATAAAGCCTTTTTTTGTGTAGCTGGTGTTGTTATTTTACATGATTTTACTTGGCCTTGAGAATTCATCCACGGCCTATAATAATCATTCCAGTGCAGTCAGCTTAAACAGGCCATTATGTGGTTAATATTAGGATTGAAAATACTGCTTCTGTCATGGTTTGTATATACTTTATAGATGTGTGGCTCACTTGTGTTTATAATAGCTCATATATATAGTGTATACTGTAATTATATATATATTTATATACTTATATATTTCATGAAATGTGGATGCTTTTATGCTTGCATATTTAATAAGGAACAGTTTGGGTAGAGCTAATATTGCAAATAGACTGTAGATTAGACACTTCTAATTTCAGGTAAAGGATCTATTATCCAGATTTCTTGGGACCTGGGTTTTTTAGAAAAGGAATCCATAATTTGGAGCTCCATAATTTAAGTCTGCTAAAAAACATTTAAACATTAAGTTAATACAATAGGATTGTTTTGCCACCAATATGGATTCATGCACTTTACTTACCATCAAGTACAAGGTACTATTTTATTATTACAGAGAAATAGCAATATGCATTTTCTTGTTTAATCTCACTCACTGCACCAAATGTTGTAGGTTGCACTCTGTCAGACCACGGATCCAAATGAATGGGTATAAAGAAAAATCTTTATTGGAACATAATATATAAATGCTTAAGCATATGCTGCACCTTGGCCACCGACATCATTTGATAAGTTCCAGCCTGTATAGCAGAAGCAACTGCTGTATGTTTTCCTATTTGTCCAGTTGGAGACTGGAGAGCAAGGGCAATGGGAACTTTTTAAGCTAGGTGACCCTAACCTAAAAAATATTAATATTAAAAATATTAATCTTTAGGGCTATGCCACAAGGGATGTTTTGACCATCACTGCCGTCTGGCAGAAAATAGTGAAAGCAGGTCCAGACTGAGCTATAAACAGCCCTGGCATTTCAAGTACACAAAGGCAAAACAGGTCACACAGGAGAAATGAATAGTGCAGCCCCTCTGGTATTTACCAGAATCTACAGATTACAAAACTCGTTCCTTATGTGATTTGTAGCTTCTACTTGTAGCATGCCAGAAATAGGATTATTTGTTGCTAAAGGAGCAAGAATCACCCATTAATATCGCTTTGTGACATAAGTTGAAACAGGAAATATTTTCTGACAATGGATGGGATAACCAACAGATGTGAAAGTTACATGCTGACAAAAACCAATACAACAATATACCAATACACGATCAATACACTCACATGTATTAAACTATATATATATATATATATATATATATAAAACATAAAAATTAGCCGGCACTCACGTCATAAAAAAAATCTAAGTATTTAGGCTAGGAGAGTTTTTATATGTTGGGATATTTAGTTCTCCTAAAATGCACTGCATACTCAGGCTAAGTATGCTCTAGAGAGGCAAACTTATGTTTTCATCCCTTGAGGTAAATTGCTTTATTGCTTTAGTAGCTAGGGGTGTTGCTGCTATGGCAAGTTGTGAAATTCACTTTAGGTGGTAGCAGTCTGCAGGTTACCAAGGCTGGCAAAAAGCCACTCCTAGTGACATAAAGAGCCAAAATTCCAATTTCTATATCAGAAGTCCACCTCTTAAAGAGATACTGACACCTAAAATTAAACTTTTTTTACATCTATTATAATATTGGCTTTGCAAGCTACTTCTAACTTTGCCATAAAGTATTTTCTATGATGCTTTTACATTACCTGTCTGATCCCCCATGTTCCTGTATGAGGGGGCTGCCATATTTGTGCAGCAGGAGTCCGTTAGCTTTAGAAACTGTCTGAGATGGGACAGTCAGATTGGCAAAGTCAGAGTGTCAGAGAGTCAGGCTTAGGAACTTCAACTAACAATTATATACAAAAACAAACCTCTCAGCAAAAAATTATCAACATGACCTATAGGTAACATTTAATGTACATTCATATGCTAAAATTCATTTTTTAGTGTCAGTATCCCTTTAATAATCAGTTGATAGTTTGGCGCTGGCCCTCTATCTGTCCCAGCCAGACACAGGCCTATAATAAATAATAAATATAAAAGTAAATACAAATAATAATTTAATTAATAATAATACATTATAAAAGGTAGATCATGGGTCCCTTGTATCCCCAGGTACACCTATGACCCTGATTAATTAATAACGTTTGGAGTAGACTAGACAGGGGCACATATTACTAGAAAACTTTTTCAAGAAAATGGTTTAGTTATATGAAACAGCATTCGAACCTTTTAAGTGTTAATTGAGTAACAAATGCCTTTGCAATGGCGGCCTGATGAAAAGGGACAGTATTTACTGAAATTTATATGCCAATTTGGTTCTTCAACAGTTAAAAAAGGAAATAAATCATGTGTTGGTTTCATTTTTATTAACATTATATAGCTCTCTTTTAAAAGTGTTTAATCATTTTAAATGTACTGAAATTGCAATTTTATCAATTGCTTTTTTACCCCCAGAAAAACATGGTATTAGTAATAACTAATGTGAAACAATCCAAAATTCTGTATGCAATTTAATGGGGTGCTCTATCTGGAAACTCTGCTGTGTTGAAAAGTTTCAACCATCCATAAACTATAGTAGAAATCTGATGGCACGCACTCTGGCAATTGTGCTGAATCATTATAGTGGTTTATTGAGATCTCCACACAACATTTGGGAGGTACAACTTCCAGGCCCGGATTTGTGGAAAGGGCGGAAGCATGCTGCCGACCACACTCATATTAGTTCAAAAACACTGGGAATGCGCAGGAGATACAATAATTTTTTTAATTTCCCATGTGCCAATCCCCCATTCCCCATTTCTCCAGTCCAGATGATGAAAATTTGCACAAATAAAGGGGAGGGGATAGGGTCAATGAACGGCAGTGGGCCTAGGGGTGCCCTCTATGTAAATCTAGCCCAGACAACCTCCTTTGTTGTACCTCCGAAACGTTGTGTGGAGATCTCAATAAACCACTATAATGATATAACCACTATATTGATTTAGCACAATTGAGTGTGTGCCATCTGATTTCTACTATAGTTTAAACATGGTATTAATATGCTAAGCCACTATGTAGCTACTACATTAGGCGAGTTGAGTCCCTGAGGATAGTGGAGATTAAAGAAGGAAATTAGCATTGTTTAGCTATTGAAAGAACACAACTGAGAACATGAATTTGAAGTGGATAAAGTCAGGACCAGTTTGTGAATTTCTCTACTGGAGTTCAGCTATTCTGAGGTACCAAGCTGAGCTAGTGTGCCAAGGTTGGGGTTTAACTGTATCACTGTGAAGAGTGTTGGAAGGGGCTAGGGTGTCAAAGGCTGATGAAAGCTCATCATTGTAGAAAGAGAAGCTGCCATATTGAATCAGGAGGTTGTTAATAAGAGAGATCTGATTTGCTGCCGCTGATGTTGTGGATCAAATGTGTTAAGATTTCTGTAAGATTGGGTGGAGAGAGATGGTTTTGATAGAAGAGTTCAAATGGTTATCTGAAAGGAAAGTAATTTATGGTTAAAAAGGGAAAAAAAAGAGTTAGTGAAGTTGGAAGGGACGGTAGCAGGAGTGGTAGAATATAAGAGCAAGATTACGACCCTCACTGTGATTAAAGGAAAACTATACCCCCCAAACAATGTAGGTCTCTATTAAAAGATACTGGGTAAAACAGCTCATTTCTAAAACCCTGCTTCATGTAAATGAACCATTATCATAATAATATACTTTTTTAGTAGTATGTGCCATTGGGTAATCATAAATAGAAAATTGCCATTTTAAAAAATAAGGCCCCCCCCTGAGATCGTATGATTCACTGTGCACACATACAAACCACATGTTAGGTCACATGAGCCAATAAACAGACAGAGTTCTGCCTTTTGCTTCCTCACTTCTTCCTGTTACAGTTAGTGTTGTAGTATTTCTGGTCAGGTAATCTCTGAGGCAGCACAGATAGAGTCACGAAATGGTGGTTCAAGGCAAGAGATGTAAAAGGGCAATATTTATGTAAATATATATTCCAGTTTGGTAAGATTCTTTAATATGTCATTCAATTTGATATAAACTATCTGTTGCTTAAGTATTCATTTTGGGGGTATAGTTTTCCTTTAAGCGAATCAGCCTACTGAGGCCAACTAAAGTTGTTAGAGGAATTTAGAGGTAGCTGGAGAAGCAGAGTGGTCAGTGGGAAAGTCAGTCACCATGAATGAGAGCTGGTTTGTCGCTGGAAAGAAAGTGTGAAAGGTAAGTAGCAAAGTGATCAAAACAAGTTGAATAGGGACCAGGGGATGATTTATTACTGCAAAGGTAGGGAGGTTGAGGTAAATAAGCATATGCTGTGAATTTCAAAAGAATTAAAGAAAACAGCAGTTCATGTGGTTAGAGTTTGAAACCCTACAGTATATTCATTTTAAGTAAAAATGAGACATGTTTCAATAATATCTAGAAGATTTAGGGCCCGATTCACTAAGGGTCGAATATCGAGGGTTAATTAACCCTCGATATTCGACTAGGAATTAAAATCCTTCGACTTCGAATATCGATAGTTCGATCAAAGGATAATTCCTTCGATCGAACGATTAAATCCTTCTAATCGAACGATTCGAAGGATTTAAATCCAACGATCGAAGGAATATCCTTCGATCAAAAAAAGTTAGCCAAGCCTATGGGGACCTTCCCCATAGGCTAACATTGACTTCGGTAGCTTTTAGATGGCGAACTAGGGGGTCGAAGTTTTTTTTAAAGAGACAGTACTTCGACTATTGAATGGTCGAATAGTCGTACGATTTTTACTTCGAATCCTTCGATTCGAAGTCGTAGTCGAAGGTCGAAGTAGCCCATTTCATGGTCGAAGTAGCCCAAAAAAAACTTCGAAATTCGAAGTTTTTTAACTTCGAATCCTTCACTCGAAGTTAGTGAATCGGCCCCCTAAGTGATTTGAATTAAGGAGGTAATGAACTGCAGTGAGAATCTTGGCCATGCCTGACCCAAATCCCAGCCATTCTTCTTGCCATGCTTCCTGCTCTACTGCTTTGGCAATACCTGAGGACTTCAGGTGTGGATTGTATACTGTATATTTCAATGGAAGGGGTTACTTAGGTTTCAGTGCAAATTACTGACAGCAAGTCACAGGTGACTGGGTAGGGGGCTTAAATATGGGCGAGTTGATTTGTCTTAATTTGCAACATTTTTCATTTTACAGAGTAGCTGCTTCAGGCAAGGGTTCTCTATCGTTCCACAGTCTCCTTATACACCTATCTCTTCCTCTGAACATATTATTTAGGATGAATCAGTATCTGACAGATACACATGTGCTAACAGAGGGTCTGGCATTGAGGGCCCCCTCATAAACTCTACAGTACCAGGACCAAATGAGTCAGCTGGAAGCAGCTGCATGTGTTATTTCTGTTGTCAACAGCTATAAATTCAAGTCAAATTTGTGATTCTTGCCAGACGGGTGTAGAAACAAATAGGCTGTGTGTCAAGATTCACCCCTTCCATCCAGCTGGATGGGTCCCACACCCGAGTGCTTCTCATTTACAGTGATATTTTACTTGAAGATAATTGTTTGCAATCCTTAATGGTTAAATTCACTGTACCAAAACTTATTTTTTAAGATCAAGAAAGATAAACCCATACAATTATGCAGCCAAGTCACTCCACAGTTTATAAGCGTTGACTGGATGCAGCCGAAAGCCAAATTTACTTGGACTCAGTACATAGAGGCTTGAGAAGGATTGCCTGATACAAGAGGCTAATTTGTTACAGACTGCTTTTACTGATATGTTTGTGAGTGAGATTTTTAATTTTTATTAAACTTAGTTTATTCCCACTCATTCAGGTATAACCCGCTTTGTCGCACCAGCCAGTGCAGAGCCTCACACTCAGTCAGCATATTGACATACAGCGGCTGACTAAAGGACTTGAGTGGAGCTGGGTTTTTTCAACTCTTTATTATGGTGGATTGCTCTTGGCTGGAGCCCTTTAAAAAAGCAGGGAACGCAGTATACAAAAACGGACATAGCATACCTGTAAGGGAAACACACTACCATGGTCATGTACACAGCAAATAGGTTTGCCAGTGCCAACTTTTCAATTAAACGAATCTGGGCAGGGGCGGATGATGCTGGGGGCGGGACTGAAGACGTATCAATCAGCGATTGGCTGATCGACATGTCATTAACTTCAATGTCCTGTACGGATTTCCTAATTTGGAAATCTGGACAGGCGGTTTTCACCCAGGCAGCCCTTCCGAAAACTGGGCTGTCCAGATGAAAACCAGACAGATGGCAACCCTAACAGCAAGGCCACCTGTCCACCTACTGTGAGAAACACTCACCCAGGTGGTCTAGTGGGGCGGCGGGGACGCCCGCCACGCTCTCGTCGGGGACGCCCGCCGCGATGATCCTTTCTTCTGGCCGCAAGGTTGTTCTATGGGGCGTGCCGCGCGTTTCCCTGTTTTATACGCAATTGACACTGGCGCCATGATGTCATTGCCCAAAGGCACCAAAGTCAAATAGTATTAAAGGGAACTTGTAACAATAATGTTTGCCCGTTGTTAGGTTCATCTCCAAGAGTTCCTGGGTGTTATTCCTGTCTGTATCTAGTACCTGGTAACTGTTTTGACCCCTGCCTGCCTGACTAATCTGACTTCCGTGCTCCTGACATCTGCCTGGTAAACCAACTATTCTGTTATCCTTATTCTGACCCGTGCCTGTCCTGACTCTTCTTGATTGATCTCTCGGCTTTGACCCCTGCCTGTTTGACTCCGTTTGTATTCCGCCTGCACGACCCGACCTGGTTTTGACTACATTTTCTGTCTGTTCCCTGAACTGTGATCTTCTGCCCAAAAGACTTTGCAAGTCGTGCCCCTCTGCTCGTCCAGAACCCTTAGCTTGGCTCCTCTCTTTATAAGACCTGGCGGCATCCAATTAGCCGAGGGCTCCTCCCAAGGTGAAAGGCAGCTGTTAAAGGCGGAAGCAAGAGCCGAGACCAGGGAGCCTAGCATTGGTTCTGGATTCTGGGTGGCAATCGTGACACCTACATTACAACAAGCAATTATTACTATATATCCCTGGAAACATATTTCAGGATTTTTATAGGGAATACAGTATAACACATAATACATGTAAGATTAGTAGATAACAAACAATCTCCTTGCAGTTTGATGAAAACTCATAATCAAGGGTGCTGCTCAGACTGGGCAGATTTCTCATACAGCACCCTTCTTGGGATGCAACATGTGCCCTGCAGGGCTTCACTATAAACTTCAGCTAATCAGCAGTGCAAACACACAGTAAGTACAGCATAGCATACATAACATATTGCAGAAAATAAATAAGCTTCTAGAACAGAACACTGACACAGCTTTTACCTCTCCCATAGATCTAAAATGGCAAATTCTAAGAAACTTTTCAATTGGTTATTATTTATTTATTTCTCATAGTTTTTTTTAAATATTTGCCTTTTTCTTTTGACTTTTCAGTTTTCAAATGGGGGGCACTGACCCCATCTTAGAAACAAATGCTCTGTAAGGCTACAAATGTATTGTTATTGCTACTTTTTATTACTCATCTTTATATGCAGACCCTCTCTTATTCATATTCCAGTCTCTTATTCAAATCAATGCATGATTGCTAGGGTAATTTGGACCCTAGCAATCCAATTGCTGAAACTACAAACTGGAGAGCTGCTAAATAACTCAAAACCCACAAATAATAAAAAAATGAAAACCAATTGCAAATTGTCTCAGAACATCACTCTCTATATCATAGTAAACGTTAACTTAATGGGGAATAACCCCTTTAATGCACTGGGGAGGATCCAAACCATTTGACTGTATTCATGGGGTTTAGGGAGAGCCCATTACCAAGATATAGGGGTAGATTCCCTAAAGGGTGAAGTGACTAATGCTATTTCTGAACTTCGCCAATTTCTTAATGGGCGCAGGCATCACTTCGCTAGCGAAGGAGACAGACGCTATGGCGAATGGAATTAACTCCGCAAATTCAGTAAGATGCAGATTTTACTGAACGTCACCTAATTCGCCAGACTTGCCTTTGCCAGCTCAGACCAGACGAAGTGCAATGGAGTGCATAGATCTTCCTAAATTTTTAGTGCAAAAACGCTGGCATCTTTTCCTTTTTTCAGAGTAATAGCCTGCAAAGGTCCGTAAAAATTTTTCTGGGTAACCGGGTTCCCCCCTCCATTTTCTTATGGAACATAAACTATACACTGGGCTCATGTGTAGGGCATTATAACAACTCAATTTTATTTATTAACTTTCCCTGGACTTGTGTAATGTAATGTATTTGTTGCAACATATACGTCCATGTAACTTTATAATGCAAATTAGGCAACATTAGAGCATCTTCGCTTTGATTGCCGAAGTAATGCTAGCGAAAATTAGCCAGCGTTCAGCGCTCTGGGCGCAACTTCGCACTTTAGTGAATTAGCATTGTCCTAGCGAAGTTACGCTTGGCAAAGTGTTGCGATGGCTCGGAAGCAGTCGCTGGCGAATTTTCGCTGGTTAGGGAATTTGCCCCATAGCCTGGTATATGTTCTCCCCTGATTTAATCTACGATATCAAACAATGAGGTTTAACAGAAATCACTTATAACCTGTTTTGGTCAGGGCTGGATTTACATAGTAGGCGCCCCTTGGCCCACTACGGTTCGTCACTCCTGTCCCCTCCAGGGGAACAGGAGCAATGGGGATTGGCGCACAGGAAATTTCAAAAATGATTGTATCTCCAGCGCATCCCCAGTGTTTTTGAACCAATGTGGGTGTGGTTGGGCAGCATGCCGCCCCCTAAAATCCTGCCGCCCTAGGCCTGGGCCTAGGTGGCCTTTCCACAAATCCGGGCCTGGTTTTGGTCCTAATAAACAGTTGCATTAACACGTTTCCATTGCAAATCCTGGTAAGTGTGTTGGTACAAGCCCAAAAGTTTTCCTTCCTATTCTGTTAAACTTTAGAAAACCAGAAATATTTGGTGAAGATGCATATGTATAAATTCATTGTGTTAAACAGGTGATATCTTAACCTGCAGTTTTTAGCTCAAGATTGGAAGCAAAACATAAAAGCTCATTTAAGAGTTTATATTCTGGGATATCTCAGCAAGTCTGCTGAGATTATTGCATTATTTATCTTTTCATTACCAGAATGCAGCAGATTTAATGAAATTACAGCATAACTGTAGACGCTGAAAGTTGGCACTAGACATAAACTAGCAACACATTGAAAATGTAAGTAGTGCAAGGTTTATTTAACCCCGGTAGTAAAAGTTTTACATAACCCCATTAGTGCAAGATTTATTTAACCCCAAAACAAAAAAAGCAACTTTCGGGCAACCCAGACTTTTTATCAAGCCCAGTGTCTCCAAACACACATTTAGTACGTATTGTGCCCCAAAGCAGCAAAAAAATCTGAAAATACTTCAGCTAAAACCTGTTGAATGCATGTAAAAGTCAATGGTAGAGGTCCCTTTAACCATTTGAAGATATTTTTTGCTTCATGCTTCAAGGTGTTTTGGGGTGTTTTACTCTGGAATTCACACAAAAACTCGACAAATTTGAGTTTTTCACACAACAATTTGAAAATTCAAGCATCACATTAAAAAAGTCAAATGATTCGGATTGTTGTGCGATTTTGTTGCACCAATTTTTACCAACTGATCCTTCAAATGTTTCACAGTTACCTGTTTTTTCAAAAAGTATAAATGAATGCTATTTTCTATGCTGAAATCCAGCTTTTTAACAGTTCTTCTCTTTCTGCATCATTTGAAATCCTGGCAGGGAAGGAGGGACTAAACACTGATGTTACAAATTGTACAACTTCTCCACAGCTTACAGACAGCATGCAGGAACTACATAACCCACAATGCACTGTAATGTTTTGTTCCTTATTGAAATCTCGTGTGCAGAAAATTGAAAATTGAAAAAGAGTTTAGGAGGATGCAGGTTGAGGACAGCTGGCTGTTAATACAAAGTAACAGTAGTCAGTCAGCTCAGCAAAGTAGTCAGACAAATCAGCAGGAGAGCAGAGGGCTAGGCTTAGGGAACTGTAAGAAACCATTAAAAATAATGAAAAATCTGCATTCTTTTTAATTGATGTATATTGCAAAGTTGCTTGAAATTGTGTTTACTTTTCAAAAAGCTTAAGTTATGTTTTTGTGGAGTTCCCCTTTAAGAATGATGTTACTCACTTGTCTGCTCACTGTGGTACACTTGCTAACAAAGGCCACAAGAATCATATAAGACACCTTGAGTGCCGGTATCATTTTCTGCATAACAACATGGGGCAGATTCACTAAAGGGCGAAGTGACTAACGCTGGCGCAAATTCGCCAGCGTGACGTAATTTTGTTACTTCGCCTATTTACTAACGGGCGCTGGCGTAAATTCGCTAGCGAAGTGGACCTACTCTAGCGCTACTTCGCACCCTTACGCCAGGCGAAGTTGCGCTATGGCGAAGGGACATAACTACGCTAATTCACTATCTTGCGGATTTTCATGAACGTTAACTCTTGCGCCAGACTTGCCTTCGCCAACTGAGACCAGGCGAAGTGCGATAGAGTAGATAGGGCTTGCTTCAAAAAAAGTTCCCAAAAAACGCTGGCGTCTTTTCCTTTTTTAAGGGTGATAGGCTGATAAAGATCATTTTTTGGGGGTACCCTCCTTCCCCCCTACATTTCCTAACACATGGCACCTAAACTATACAATGGGCACATGTGTAGGGCAAAATAACAACTCTATTTTATTTTATAAAGGTTTCCCAGGCTTGTGTAGTGTAATATATTTGCTGTTACATATACGTCCATTCAGCTTTAATTTGGCGCCGTATGCAAATTAGGCATCTCTAGCGTAACTTCACTTTGCTTGACGAATTAACGCTAGCGCAAATTCACTACCGTTCACCTCCCTGAGCGCAACTTTTAGAGAATTTTAGAGAATTAGCGGCGCCCTGGCGAAGTGCGGCAAAGGCGTCGCTAGCGCATTTTCGCTACTTAGTGAATTTGCCCCATGTGTCTCTGGAAGCTGCTGAATATGGCATGCAGAGTAGGTCTTTTAAATGTCTCAGTTAATAGTCATGAAGTTTAAATTATGTAGCTTCAATTATTATGATTATGAAATCTCTGTATCAAAAATTGTTGTTATCTAATATTGGGCCAGATTCAATTCAGAGAGAAAAAGGTGTATCACAAGGATGAAATTCAATTTGAGATACAATTAAATTAAAACAAAAAAAGTATCTCTCGGTTTATCACGTGAAAACTCTATTGAAGTCTATGGGGGAAAAAACTGGAACTGAGTAAGGAAAAATGTTTTATTGATGCTGATATATATTATTATATTCCATCAAATACAAGGCACTCTTATTATTTTTTAAGAGCTTTCTGGATAACAGGTTTCTGGATAACTGGTCCCCAACCTGTACCCATAGCCTTTCAGCATATACCCCCTTCTTTTGAATTGTAGATATTGCTTGCAGCACAGCAAAATCTGTTTCATATATGCAATTCATGAATATGAGAGATTGATCAATATACTGATAATTTTATAACTCTTAGGTGGTACATGCTGGCTGCTCCAGGGTACAGATTCCACATGTAGTAGGATGCTGCTTAGCTCAGTGACATGGGACGAATGCTGCAGGGATGGGCACCTAGATACAGCGTGGTCCAACTACACTGAACCAATGAATAAGATCAGTCTTCTGGGCTTCCTAGGTCTGGTCAGTTGCCAGCCCTGTCGAGGTAAGGCTTTCTTGAGTGTGATCCTAAAAACATAAAGTTAAAAGACAATTTGGAGAATCAGGGACACAGTTGCATTTCAGTAATGTGCAATGAGTGCAGCCCCATTGGCTGAATTTTCTAGAAGCCTCCCTGATTCTTCACATGATCTGGTAATCTTAACAAAGTTTATAGTTAAGAGACCACAAAATAAAATGAATTTTTCATTGGATCAATGCAGAAACAGTATTGTGTAGAGTGCTGAGCTAATAAATATTATTCTGCATTTTTTTTACTAACTATCATTGTCCCATAGAGCCTACAGTTTATTGTGGGTTTGTTATAGGGCGAAAGGGTTAAAGGGGGTTGTTCACCTTCAAAAACTTTTTTCAGTTCAGTTGGTTTTAGATTGTTCTCCAGAAATAAATTTTGTGACAGTTTTTTTTCCAATATTGAAGTGTAAAGTTTAATTTTTCACCTTCTAAAGCAGCTCAAGGGGGGGTTGATATATTTATGGGCAGATTTATCAAGGGTCAAACTGAAAATTTTAATTTTAATTTTCAAGTTTTTTTTATGGCTAAAACTGTCAAATTCGACAAGGGAATTATTCAAATTTCGATTTCCAAGATTTATCTTGAACCCATAGGCTAAGAGACAGTACTTTGATTATCGAATATTCGAATATTCAAACTATTTTACTTCGAATCGAATTCGAAGTCATAGTATCCTATCCGATGGTCGAAGTATCCAAAAAATTACTTCGAATTTTGAATTTTTTTACTTCGAAAATTCCCTCGAATTCACTTCGACCCTTGACCGACCCCTTAGGGTGTTATTTATCAAAGTCCGATTTTATCTCAACATTTTTAGTTACAAACTCTGATCAAATCAGCTCGGGTTTTTTACACTCATTTATTATTACATTTTCCCGAAAATTTGCTTTGCGGGAAAAAAAAAATCAGATTTTCATGTTTTTTTCAAATTTTTCAGCTGAAAACTCAGATTTCTAATGCTTTTTTGCCCGAAAACTCTCAAAACTTTGGGGTATTGCACGAAACCAAGTGCACATCAAAAAAATCATTGGGACTTCTCCCATTGACTTATATGCAATAGGTCTAATATGCCGGATTTTCTGATTTTGACTTTTCCATCCTCAGGGTTTATTAAATTCTGAAAAATTTGTGAATTCTTTAAAAGTCACAAATCACAAATTTTTGGGATTTTTGCATTTGGAGTTTAGTAAATAACCCTTTACAGTCCACTATATATCACTTTTCAAAATGTGACTTTTAAGACTCTCTTTTCCATATCATATCCACCCAGATAGTTGTGAAGGGGTGCAGTGTCCTCCAGGGAAGACATGTTTCCTAAAAGACGGGCGCCCACAGTGTGAATGTACACCAGATTGCTTTGGTCTGGATGTTGATGTACCAGTTTGTGGCTCTGATGGCCACACATATAAGGATGAGTGTGAACTGATCACCGAGAAATGCCAGGGGCATCCAGATCTAGAGGTCATGTACTATGGAAAGTGCAAAAGTAAGTGACACTCTTTTGTGCATTTGTGTTTATGTATATACAAGTGTGCCTGCTTGGGCTTATTACTTATATAATGCCTTTCTTCCAATGCTTCTAGCAAAGGAACAGTAGACTCTCTCTCTCTCTCTTTAGTCACATTCTACTGCAAGTAGTAGGTGTAACTATATGGTACTGCCACTCACTTTTAGCATTTCGGTGTAAAAGCCTTTATCAAGGGGAAGTCACAGGATTTTACACTGAAACATTTTTGTGCCCAGTGTGTGTCTGCTTTCTCATATGCCTTGCCTGCCTGCACATAGTATGTATCTATTTGTATCTCTTTGGTGCTTTGTTTTATATACACTGTTTTGCTAAACATTGTTTGTACTATATATATATATATATATATATATATATATATATATATATATATATATATATATATATATATATATATATATATATATATATATATATATATATATATATATATACATGAAGAATACTTTTTGGAATACCACCTTGTTTGGTTTATTTAGTGTGCAATCCCAATCTAGAAAAAGTTTTAAGCTATGCTTTGTGTGGATGCTTGCACCTATTGCCTATATTTTTAATTAAACTAATCTTAATTCCCCTTAAGATCCTTCTCTCTAATGAAACATCCCCAATTTAGCCAGTTTATCTTCAGAAATTAGATATTTTATTCTCTGTATCAACTTTTAGTGACATGTTCTGGCAGAGTACAGTATACTGTTTAATATTTTGTATGTATACTGTACAATACAATTTAAAAAAACAGTTGTTTTTGGTTAATTTGAAGGTCTGTCCTGGGGAGAGGTTGGCAAAATAAAGCAGGGAAATTGGTTGGCAGCCAGAATCATGTATGCAAGAATAATATAGTCACAGACTTATGTACAGCCATAAAATACTGCCATAAAACGTGATTATTGTCCTATTAACAGTCGCATTAACAGTTTAATGGCTTGTAACAGAATAGTAATTAATTTAAAGCATTTTGTATTGTGGCATTAACTCAGCTATTGTTTTGGAGGCAATGATAAACTGAATATTGTAGGTCTTTATTAAAGTATGTCATATAAAACAGACCATTTGCAAAACACTTTTTCATATAAATTAATATTGTTATAATAATAGGTGTCATGGCATTTTCCCAAAATAATACACTGACATTTTAAGTACTAAATCCTTCCCTTTGACTCATATGTGCCACTGCACTCAGCTACAAACCACACATTCATGCTAGTTTAGATAAGCTCATGAATGGGCACAGGCAAGTCTTTAACTCCCTTATGTTACTGTAACTTACAACCTGCTTCTTTTTTGCCCATT
This sequence comes from Xenopus laevis, assembly GCF_017654675.1. Classification (NCBI taxonomy): domain Eukaryota; kingdom Metazoa; phylum Chordata; class Amphibia; order Anura; family Pipidae; genus Xenopus; species Xenopus laevis. The sequence continues at coordinate 96,228,443 of NC_054372.1, forward strand.
TATGTGAAATTACACTCATCACATATGTATAAGTCACACTAGTTTTTAGTAGCATAGGAACCACTAAATGTTTGCCAGAACATCACTTTTACCATCTACCTCATCTAACTTATGTTTCCTTGCTATTCCATGGTATAGATTTTATATCACATCTTTTTTTTTCTTGAATAACAGTGGTCTTAATAATACTTGATAAAAACCATCAGCTTTCTTCTTGCTAACAACTACCTTTTTTATTCAAATTCAAAGATCTGTTTATCTTCTGCATTACTTTGGCAAGTATCTCCTTGCACCTGTTTTAGTTTAGCAATAGTAAAATTCTCCATATTTCGGTGTACTCTAACTAAATGAATGAACATACTAACCTTAAGATGAGTTAACATAAACATTGTTTTCATGAAAAGAGAAGTATATATATATATATATATATATATATATATATATATATATATATATATATATATATATATATATATATATATATATATATATATATATATATATATATATAGTTATGCCATTCAGAAGCACCAGGAATGGTTCTAACACAAGTTACATAGTTAGTTACATAGTTAAATTGGGTTGAAAAATGACAAAGTCCATCAAGTTCAACCCCTCCAAATGAAAACCCAGCATCCATACACACACCCCTCCCTACTTTTAATTAAATTCTATACAGTATACCCATACCTATACTAACTATAGAGCTTAGTATCACAAAAGCCTTTGATATTATGTCTGTCCAAAAAATCATCCAAGCCATTCTTAAAGGCATTAACTGAATCAGCCATCACAACATCACCCGGCAGTGCATTCCACAACCTCACTGTCCTGACTGTGAAGAACCCCCTACGTTGCTTCAAATGAAAGTTCTTTTCTTCTAGTCTAAAGGAGTGGCCTCTGTTACGGTGGTCCACTTTATGGGTAAAAAGGTCCCCTGCTATTTGTCTATAATGTCCTCTAATGTACTTGTAAAGTTAATCATATCCCCTTGCAAGCGCCTTTTTTCCAGAGAAAACAGCCCCAACCTTGACAGTCTACCCTCATAATTTAAGTTTTCCATCCCCCTAACCAATTTAGTCACCACAAAACTAATTATTTACTGTATTTATACACCAACTATTGGGGAATAAACAGAATGTAGTGCATGATTTGCAGAATGGCATGCATAAAGAACCATAAACAATGATATTATACAATCCAGGGAATCATTTGTATTCTGAATAACACAAAGCATTTAATGCCGTAGTTATTCTTTATCCTTTTAATTAAAGAGGTGGTTCACATTTAAGTTAAGTTTTAGTATATTCTAGACAACTTTTCGATTGGTCTTCATTATTTTTTTTTATAGTTTTTTTAATCATTTGCCTTCTTAAACGTTCCACTTTCCAGCTTTCAAACAGGGCTCACTGACCCCATCTAAAAAACAAATACTTTGTAAGGCTGCAAATATATTGTTATTGCTATTTTGTTTTAAACCAGTTGCAAAGTATCTCAGAATATCACTCTCTACATCATACTAAAAGTTAACTCAAAGGTGAACTACCCATTTAAGATTGATATAGGACAAATGATAGCTGATCACTATAATGCAAAGTTATATCTCATAGCATAGAGAAGACTGGTATATAAAGCAAATGGAACTAATGGAGCAGAGAAAGATAAAGTATGATAAGTTTTCTAACAAATGGAGTGAGACGTATTATTATGCAAGGGGATTTAATAATGATCTGTTTCCCTAGCAAAGTGACAATGGCAGGGGATGTGTGCTTTCCTCCAAGTTTGTTATTTTTGAGTTTTCTCCTTTTTCTTGGAAAGTGAAAAGAAAGAAACACATTTTGTATTCTTAAGATTAGCAGCAGAAATCGGTGTAAACACTTGGCAGCAGGAGAAGGAACAGTCCGTCCGTTCAAACACATGTCTCGAATCTTCTCAGTTCCCGCAGCTTAAAGCAACACACTGACTACATTCATTCTCAGCTGGGGAAATAGATTTGAGGCTTATTGTATATGTTCGCAACAAGGAGTTGCACAGTGCAGTATGGAAAGAGGACTGGACACAGTTCCATACAGATGCGCACAGTAAGCCTGTAAGACTTTGGTTCTGCATCTGAAGAGCAGGGAGAGCATTTGCCTTGGCTCCCCATCTTCAGTGAGAGTCACTTGTTTAGAAAACATCATTGGAAAAAAATACATGTTACATATTATTCACATATGAAACAACTTTTGTTTGCTATTTCTGTCAGAGATATCCTTCATCCAGTGTGATGCTTGCTGTTGATTAATAGGCTATCCATTGTAATATACATGATATTATCCGTTAATGATAAGATATGGACTAGATATACTGTATGGACTTCTTTGACAAAGATAACATATATTTATCCTATCTGACAGACTCGTATGTCTGCCCATCCATATGACACATCACAGCAGTCATCAAAGTACTACTAAATGAAAGCACTCATTTGGCTAGTTGTTTTCAGTTGGATGGTAAGTACAAGACAAACTATGCATGTATATATACAGAACAATAATAAAGTTAGTTTTTTTTTCTCTTCTAGAGTCTTGCGCTAATGTGGTTTGCCCAGGGACTCATTCCTGTGTGGTGGATCAAACAGGGAGTGCCCACTGTGTTGTTTGCCGCTCAACACCTTGTCCACAGCCATTTGCTTCTGAAACCATGCTGTGTGGGAACAATAATGTTACGTACCCTTCTGCATGCCATCTTCGCAGAGCCACCTGCTATCTGGGAAGGTCTATTGGGGTTCGTCACACAGGCGGTTGTGCAGGTATACAACACTCCTTGAACAATCACTTCTGCTCATAATATTTGCCTTATGTTCCCTAGCTTGCCACCTTTAGTTTGTCATAGAAAAAGTCTCACTTGTAAACAAGGACTTGTTCACCTATGGCTAACAAGCTCCAACTTTTTCATTATCCCTCATTATGGATCTGTTTATACATATAACTTTCTCTCAAGTATGCTACAGCAATCTAGCATAAACAATAACTAACTATGAGCACTGTAGAAGTGTTATAAAAATGGCAGGAAAATATGTTTTGTATACACCATCTAACCTGGTCCTTCCAATTGTTAAGTATATACACATTCACAGTGGTTATCCAGCACTCTATATGCTAATTAATCCTTTATCTTGCTTGGGTGCACGCAACAAGTATGTTCACCTTCACATACCTCCAATTCAATGTGTACACGAATTGCAGCACTCCAATTTGGTATTAAAATCGCTTTTATTCCACAAATAGCATAGCGACGTTTCGGATACAACAGATCCTTTTTCAAGCTAAAAACAAAGTATCATCATCACTTCCTTTATACCCACAGACCCCTAGTGGTAATCACATAGTTTTGCATACATTATACATTACTAGATCACACTCTCATTGATATAGCTTTACTTGTAAAATAAATATATCTCCCATATATTCCAGGTATCAAACACCTAGGACATAATAATTAGAATATCTTAGAATATCTTATCTCAATAGGAGAGATTCAATCGGCAGTCTATTGGTCATTCATTCAGTGGACTATTCTGCATCACCAATCAGTGTTTCCTGTGGATGTTCTATAGGGGATAAGGAGTATAGGAAGATAAAAGCAATAATTAAAACAGAATAAATACTTATTAAAAACAATACATGACCCATCTATATTACTGTACTTAAGTCGTATTCTTTGTTCATACCTACCATTTAAGTAATAATTTTGTACGATCCCCCCCTCTCCTGGGTTTCAGCACTTGCTGCAATACTTGGAAACGTAACTGTGCTACGGCATGACCAGCCTCAATAAAATGTAGGGCTACTGGGCTTTGTTTCACTTTTCTCCTAATATCTGATTTGTGTTCGCCTATTCTATCTTTTAGTGGTCTTGTGGTTTGTCCCACATACATAAGTCCACAAGGACATTTTAAAGCATAGACCACATACGAGGACAAGCAGGTATGATACCCTTTTATCTTAATCGCTGTACCTCTATGAGGATTATATACAGTATCCCCTTTTAAACAGCTGTTGCAATGTTTGCATGACAGACAGGGAAAAGTACCGTTTTTCAACACTCCCAAAGTTTCCTGTCTGGATACTTTCTCTGGGCCAACATCAGCCTTCACAAGTCTGTCTCTCAGGGACCATGCTTTCTTGTATGCAAGTCTTGGCGGTCTTTGGAATATATTCAAACAGGGAAACTCAACACCCAGTAAACGCCAATGCTTGCAGACAATTTTGCCAATATGGCTCGATAGATTATTAAATTTACTGGAGAAAATAATTCTATCATCCTTGCTTTTCATGGTCTTTTTCTTGGTGGTCTGTCCAGTCATGACTTCCCCTTTACATTTCTCAAGGGTTCTGCCCGTGTAACCCCTATTTAAAAAATTTTTCTCCACACCCTTCCAATGGTTAACACTACAGAGAATACAGTAGGTAATTAACGTGCAACAGAAAGAAAAGCTCCATTGCATGGTCCTTTAAGCAAGGTTTCTTTCCTTCACATGTGACAAGAATGCAAGTAGACTGTAAAGAAGTGAACTCTGTTCCTATATTTAAAATATTTAAGACTTAGATAAAACAACTGACTAGATTTATAGAGAGAAAAGGATCAGTTTTTCAACATCTAAACCTAACTTGAATTGCACATCACACTAGAGGAAAAAGTTCAGCACTTTACATCAGAAGTTGAGCACCTAAAATACCAGAAGAAATTGCATTAGTGACTGTAATCCAAAATGAAAATGCTGGAGCTGCACAACTATCCTAGTGCTGTGCTGCAAACTTTACTACCTCTGGCCCAAGCAAATCAATAGCTTGTAAAAAGGTTGCATCTCTTCCCCAAAGCTATAAATGTATCACAACCAGGAAGTGAAGGAACCAGTAAGCGAAGGTTTCCTTCTTAACAGTCCCAATTCTAGTAATACAACTAATAATGCATGGTTCACACATGAAGAAATTCAAAAGAGACTAGAACATGTTAAGATTAACAAAGGTCCAGGGTCAGATGGTATTCATCCCAGGGTAATTAGCGAGCTTAGCTCTGTGATTGCCAAACCTCTTTACTTAGTTTTTCAGGATTCATTGAGATCTGGCATAGTGCCGAGAGACTGGCGAATTGCTAACTTGTTTATTAATGACCTGGAGGTGGGCATTGAAAGTACTGTTTCTATTTTTGCAGATGATACTAAATTGTGCAGAACTATAGGTTCCATGCAGGATGCTGCTACTTTGCAGAGTGATTTGTCTAAACTGGAAAACTGGGCAGCAAACTGGAAAATGATGTTGATAAATGCAAGGTTATGCACTTTGGCAAAAATAATATAAATGCAAGTTATACACTAAATCGCAGTGTGTTGGGAGTTTCCTTAATAAGAAGGATCTAGGGGTCTTTGTAGATAACAGGTTGTCTAATTCTGGGCAGTGTCATTCTGTGGCTACTAAAGCAAATAAAGTTCTGTCTTGCATAAAAAAGGGCATTAACTCAAGGGATGAAAACATAATTATGCCTCTTTATAGGTCCCTGGTAAGGCCTCATCTGGAGTATACAGTGCAGTTTTGGACTCCAGTCCTTAAGAGGGACGTGCAACTAAATTGGTTAGAGGGACGGAAGACTTAAATTATGAGGGTAGACTGTCAAGGTTGGGGTTGTTTTCTCTGGAAAAAAGGCGCTTGCGAGGGGACATGATTCCACTTTACAAGTACATTAGAGGACATTATAGACAAATGGCAGGGGACCTTTTTACCCATAAAGAGGATCACCGTACCAGAGGCCACCCCTTTAGACTAGAAGAAAATAACTTTCATTTGAAGCAACGTAGGGGGTTCTTCACAGTCAGGACAGTGAGGTTGTGGAATGCACTGCCGGGTGATGTTGTGATTGCTGATTCAGTTAATGAATGTGTTAAACAGTGTTGTTGAAAAACTGGTGGGGTTGAAGTGGTACTGTAGGGGCCCTGGCCATTTCTGTTGCTATTCAGCATGGCACTGGAACAGTGCCACTTTTTTGGGCATTGTTCAGAAGGCAAGAATAAATAAAAAAAAACCATAAACACTCCCAATAGTGTATCAACCTTCCTTAAATGTTTTGTTGGTGCTCCAGGTCCAAGAGCTTCTGCTTCTGTGTTCACTGCGCATATAGGTTCACATTAAGAAAATAGGAAGCTAGAGTAACACAAAGAGGTACAGGACATAGAGCCATATTCATTTAGGCTGTGTACTGCCTTTCCAAAATAAATATGTGCTGCCACATATTCATGTATACTAGCTCATAGGCCAGAACTGCTCATTGGCATATCTTTGCTTTATCTCAGTGGCAGAACTGATCCTCAGTGTCCTAAAGAAACACAGATATTTGTCTCTGTATTAGGAGGATGCCAGTGGTGTTTGCTGAGAGTAACGGTGGATATGTTTATGTTGGTGTTTAATCAGTATATTTTGTATCCTATTTACAGATATTCCCGTGTTTTCCATGGACCTGGATGACAGCGTGAAGAATTATGTCTGAGATCACCATGAAACGCCTGGCACATAGGCATTCCATGTGTATATTGTACATACAGTGAGGCATATTTATTAACTGGATGTGCTATTTATATATATATCAGACCGGCTCCTTATCCCATGAGCACATGGGCTCATTGCAGAAAAAGTGAGAAAAAAGAGAGAACCCAGCCCCAGATTTCTCAAAATAGAAATACACTTGGTGCAAGGCATGGTGAAACCAGTGCTATTTTTTTCTAATGAATTTGCCTCCTAAAGACTTTGCCCTCTTTTGTTGTGGTCTTTGAAATAAAAAGGTACAAAAGGTGAGACAAAAAGAAATGAAAGCTCACCATTCCTTTCCTATTTAATATGTGTTTATTAAGCATAGCTTTGTAATAGATTTAAAATTATGCTAATATTTTAACCCTATATAGGACTGTTGCTTTCATGATAATCTGTGCAGACAGTTGTTTCAGGGATAGTCAGTGCCCTATAGAACATATAATTTAACTTTTGGTAAGGAAATGTAGATATAGAAATTAGCACTGCATCTAGATCACCACTTTATCAGCACAGTGTACATGAGTACCAGGCATATAAGTAACTTTGAGGCTTCCCACTTCCTGAATGTCATTATGAAACAGAGACAACCAAAATATGGGAAAGGAAGTCTGATACATTGAGTGGAAGAAAAGCTATTCCTACTTCATACACCTTGCATGGTGATAATAAAGCAATTGATCCCTTTCTTGGTCATTCCCAAGTTTGCTGCTCAGTCAATTATTTTTGTGCATAAGCTGATAAATCATTATGGGAAATGTTATTAAACACAAACCATGCAATATACCCGACTGCTCCAGGGAGCTTCTAATCACTGGTTAACTTTGTTTGAATGTTTATATATACGTTGCCTCGTTTAAGTATGGTCCTGATACCCCATTGGGTTTTTTTTTTTTGCTAATTTTTATCTTTGTGTTTCTATTTTCTATTCATGGAAATAAAATAACTAAAATTATGTTTGATACTTTTTATTAAGTAAAGCAGTCCAAGCCAGCAGCTTTGCACTACTACAGTGTCCACTTGTATACATTCTCTATATGCTTGTGTAGAATACATGGGAAAAATAGTAGTCTTCCTTGCCCTCCAGTGGGGAAGCTTGGAATTTCTTCTTACTGACAAGTGAAAAAAGCTGCTTAAAAATAGTTCCCTCAGACTGAAGAAATAATACAATCGTATTGTCTATGTCACACTGATTCCAATATAAATTATACCCAAGCACAAAGAAGGTGCCTGTATCATTTTTGCTCAAACCAACATGGGGTTTTTTTTGTTCCCAGTTTAGACTATGGTAGGACAGGGTCTGTTAAAGGGTGGTTCACCTTTAAAGGAATTGTTCAGTATAAAAATAAAAAATGGGTAAATCAATAGGCTGTGCAAAATAAAACATGTTTCAATATAGTTAGTTAGCTAAAGGTGTAATGTATAAAGGCTGGAGTGACTGGATGTCTAACATAATAGCCAGAACACTACTTTCTGCTTTGCAGCTCTCTTGGTTTCCACTGATTGGTTACCAGGCAGTAACCAATCAGTGACTTGAGGGGGGGCACATGGGTCATAACTTGTTGCTTTTGAATCTGAGCTGCATGCTAAGGATCAATTGCAAACTCACTGAACCGTTATGTCCCATGTGGCCACCCTTATAGTTGCTGACTAATTCAGAGTTAGAGAGCTGAAAAGCAGGAAGTAGTGTTCTGTTATGTTAGATATCCAGTCACTCCAGCCTTTATACATTACATTTTTGGCTAATTAACTATATTAAAATTTTTTTATTTTGCACAGCCTATCTGTTTACCCAGTTTTTATTTTTACACTGAATTGTTCCTTTAAGTTAACTTTTCAGTATGATACAGAATGGCTAAATCTAATGCAACTTTTCAATTGATCTTCATTATTAATTTTATATAGTATTATTTGCCTTCTTCTTGTAACTCTCTCCAGCTTTCAAATAGCAGGGTCACTGACCCCATCTAATAATAAATGCTCTGTAAGGCTACATATTTATTGTTATTGCTACTTTTTATTACTCATCTTTCTATTCAGGCCCTTTCCTAATCATATTCCAGTCTCTTATTCAAATCAATGCATGGTTGTTAGAATCATTTGGATCCTAGCAACCAGATTACTGACAATGCAAACTGGAGAGCTGCTGAATACAAAGCAAAATAGTTTAAAAACCATAAATAATAAGAAATGAAAACCAATTGCAAATTGTATCAGAATATCACTGTCATCATGCTAACAGTTAATTTAAAGGTGAACAATCCCTTTAAGAGCAATTGCACACAGGGTCGATTCAGTGCAGTTTTTTGGAATTACCAGCAATTAGAGCGGAATCACTGCACGTGTTGTTGCCCTAAACCTTGAAATTGTGCCCAGGCAAATTTTAGAAATCAATTTGTGGCAATCATCTAGTGTAGGCAAAAATCTCACTGGATATAAGGATATGCATGGAGGGAGCACGCCGCTTTAAATCCTTACATGAGACATTATATTCTCTATGATATAACAGGATTTTAATAGTTTCTGCAGAGCAATTCTAGGCTGCACTAACTCTATACCATCCATTCATCACAGTTATTACTCATGTATGAACCTCCTCCCCTCACTCAGTCTCAAGAGAACCCAGCACCTCTTATTTTATGACTGATTTTGGCCTTCTGGTGTTTATTAACAAAATATTTAACATTAAATAGCAGCTAAAACCCCATACATTACACCAATCTCTGCCAATTCAGAATGACATTTCCTATGGGCTCCCAGCCCAGTAAAAGAATCAGTATTTGATGAGTCTTGGATAGCATGTTGAGCACAGCCATCAAAACAGAGTACTGTCATACTTCCTCCTCAGGGCCGCTGGCCCATCGTCAAGATGAATTGGCAAGAAATTCATGCTTCCTGATCACAGTGTTTTAAGCCTTAAATAGTTGTGGTCTTCCCCAGGCGAAGAGTTATGGCCTCTGCTAATCTCTTCTTGAAGTTCAAATTGCACATGCCCAGGCCTGTATTTTTTTTTTTAGAACATCAGATCAGGTCTTTTCAGCTAATCCTCATACTTTGGAAATATTGTGATATGTTTATGCCAGTAATAACAAAAACTTTTCTATGCTCCACTGAAAGAGAGAAACAATTGCTACTGCCTATAAGCCATTATGATTTTATCTTGTGATATCCTGACATGAATATATCACAGCCATTTTAAATTTGTACTATGTAGTAACTACATTGAAATGCAATAATAATGGTTGCACTGGTAAGCACTGCTATGGGTGCAATTGGTGCCAATAAAAGCACTGACAGAGCAGTGTTATCACCATGCACCAGTTGCAGTGCCTGTCAGCTCTTCTTTCATCACTTTTCTCACTGTGTGCTCAAACCTGCACCTATTAGTTCTGCCATCTGGGTTGTTCACACAACATGTCTATGGCAGAGCCTCAATGCTATTGGCACTGTTCTCGCAGGCTGCCAGTAACACAGAACTGCATCGCTCTTTCAGTGCCCCCATAGCATCATCTGTCAGCACTGCTATGGGTTTAGATTATAAAGAATAATAAAATCCTTTGGGAAATTTAAATTAAAAGGCTGTTAGAAGACACATGGGATTTCTGTGAGTTTTATAAAAGCATTTGTCCTGCAGCCTTGTGCTTTTATATGGTCATGGAACCCTTCAGTGACAGTTGCCTCTCAATTATAGTAAGTTGTACAATGTACATTTTTCTTTATAATCTAATAGTTGACTACATAATTTATCATTTACAGCAATACTGGAATTATCAGTATCAGTCATCATACTGTATGTATAAAACATACCTTGTATATGCCATATAGAACTAATAATGTAGGGTAATATAGAATATGCTGGGGTTGCTCTGTGTTACGGCACACAATAAACATGCAGGGTACTGTGTTTGCAGAAGTAGAATTGGCAGCCAAGAGAAGTCATATAAACAATTTTCATTTTGGAGTCCCTAAGGTCACATACTTAGGTAAATCTATGCATACTGGGCATCAACTGTCCATAAGAAGGAATTCCAAAAATAAAAATAGTAATCAGCTTTGCTTTAAAGTGGCTCAAAGCACAAAGTGTTGGTGGGTAAGGCTTATTATAATTATAATATACATTGCAAATTGTAAAATAGACCAGGGGGTGGTGACAGAGCCTTAAAGCCTTATTGCAAAGGTGCAGAGCAACCCCTAAAAAAAACTATGTCCCCAGTCACCACAAGTTTATACTGCAGTTTTGTATGGGTGAAATTAAACTTTTGCCCATGTTGATCCCTTAGGTCCCAAGATTTACTCACAACGTGTAGAGATTTAGATTGAGGTTCCTATCAAAATAGCATGCACTAATGGAATATGATGAAAAAAATTACTGAGAACAGTTTGTTAGGGTGAAGAGCATTTATTAAATCACAAATTCATTATTTTATGTAATTAAAAAGTAGTACACTTGGAATGCTACACATATGTAGAACTATAAGTTTTATAGCATGCATTACATTACTGTGGCATTTAGAAAAAAGTACATACATGATAGGATGACTTGAGATGCTATTTGTGGTAGAGCATGGTGGGTTTTCTTACATAATATTTAATTAGGGATGTACCGCACACAAAGCAGTGCCTCGCGTCCTAGTTCACTCAATAATCTCAGGTGCAAAACCTTTCCATATTGTATTTTTATTAAAACAAAATTGTTAGTGCAGTACCGTCTACTGGTAAATTAAGTCAATCACTTACAGTAGCAATTCCATTCCAATAGTAAGAGACTGATATATAGGAGGATACGTGCAGCTGCCTCAGTCACTCTCTCCCAATCACTGTTTGGATCCAAGTCAGGAAGGATGAGACACGAGTATACACATCTGGAAACCTAGCATTCCCACAGAACTGTCCAGAGAAAGACACAGCTCCTTCCACTCTATTTCTGCACACAAGGGGTCCTCCAGAGTCACCCTACAACATACACAGAGTCATCCTGCAACACATGCTGAAAACTTAGGAATACAATAGTGATTTTGAGATCAGGAAAAACTCAATCCGCACCCAGCCCAAACCCACAAAACCTTAACTCGCACCCAGCCCTAATCCACAAAATGTTGCCATTGTAGGAACCACGCCCATCCAGTACCTGCGTCTTCTCACTCTGTATGCTACTTCTGTGTGCACCTCTGGTCCCAAGACAGGGAATCTTCATGAGCAGAGGAGGAATATACTTCACCAGTCTGACCTGCACCCAACCCTAACCTGCAATGGTCGGCTGAATTTCAACCTGAACCTGCCCAACTGGTGGTAAATGTGCAGGTCACCGCTGGTTTCGGGCAACACGCACATGTCTAGAGTACATTGTTAGATATTGTTTATAAGGCAAAAGGTATTACAGGGATGGTTGGCAACTACATACTTACCGAACAGAAACCTTTTGCCCGAACTCCTTGGGTAGCTGCGCATAGCATAGTATTGGTGATGCTTCCACCCCAGGATCTGTTGCAAGCCTGAAGGCTGATGATATCTGCATTTGTCTCCATAAGCGCTACAGGTTTAGTGCCAAAGTCAGTGATTGCTCCCCATCCAGCTATTGAACAGTTTGACCTGGGTCCCACATCTGAATTAGCAACAGGAAGGCGAATGGCCCTCACAGCAGAATTGACAACTGCAGAGTCATTCAGCTATTAGAGATGGAGAGAGAATCAAGTGGGCTTTGACAATTAGTCACTGGGCAACAAAATACATTTACCAAACAATACAAGATCCTGCAGAGCTTTACTGCCTGGTAGGCTCTCTAATTTACCTTCAGCAAATGGAGGTCATTCTGAACGGTGTTAGGGTTATATTCAGGGTGCTGTACAGACTCTTGGATACGAAACTCCTGGACTAAGCTGTCTGGACGGCGCAGATTGTGAGCTCCAAGAACGACACGCACTGAGTCAACAGGCCTATAGCATACACAATGACATTTTATGGTATAAGTTATGCACTTTTTAATATTAGCCTCTAAGTATGTATAGAAAACTAACAAGCTTAGCCTTTGTTTTAATCAGGCAAGTTGATCAAGGATGCCCTGAAGGTATTAGACACTTGAACTAATTTACCACTTGTACAACAAGTGCAAGTGCTGGAGTGCTAAAGAGTGCTAAGCACACCCGTGCCAGTGCAAACTGGGCTCTGTGCTTGCTCAAAAAGCACACAATAGAACCCTGTATTTAATGATTGCATTAAAAAGCGCACAATAGAACCCTGTATTTAATGATTGTATTAATGCCTAACACCCTTTTTTCATCCATGCCATATATGAGTTCTGAATAATGTGCATGATAGGGGCATAGCAGAGGGTCATCATGCCATACCCAGTGCCAGCAGGTACTGCTTGTGCTGCATACACCAGAGGCTATGCCTAGAAGCAGCAAGGAAAATCCTAAGTGTATAAGGCTCAGTGTCTTGAAATGAGCCCTATATGCATTGTTTTTGGATATTGGAGTATTGTATTTAAAATTAGGAGTGGCAATCATGGTGATGCTAGATGTTGTTTAATATCCAAGAAATTAGGTACCTTATGGGACACAGTATACTTTTACATTATAGGGAGACCTATGATGCTATTTGTGGTATGGTTAGTAGTGATGGGCGAATTTCTCCCGTTCACTTCACTGAAAATTTTGCGAATTTTCCGCAACATTCGCAAAATGGCGAAAAAAATTTCGAAAACTTGTGAAATCAGAAAGTTCCAGTTCACCTGCGAATTTTCTCGGGAGATTTACGAATTTATTCGCTGGCGGCAAAACACGGAAATTCGCTGCAAATTCGTGCCAGGCGAATTTATTCGCCCATCACTAATGGTTAGAACCAAAATAACTGACAAATTGAAAACACTAACATCACCTTCGTTATGTATTTTTCCTATGTTTGTTCATAATGTTACAGAAAACTAAAATAATGTACTAACAGTCACTAAGTTTACATATATTTGCTTTTAAATAGGTAACCAGTAGTTGCTCTCTGCTCATTATTTGCTAGCAGTAACTAGACCTTGTGCAAAAGATGGATATCTAGCAAAATCTACTGCACCAGGTGCTAACAAGCAAAGAAATTATTTGAGGTTAAAGGGGTGGTTCACCTTTAAGTTAAATTTTAGTATGTTGTATACAATAGCTAATTTTAAGCAAAGTTCCAGTTGGCATTATTTTCTTTTTTTAATAGTTATTTGCCTTCTTTTTTTGACTCTGAACAGCTTTTAAATAGGGGCTACAAATGTATTTTTATCGCTACTTTTTAATACTTATCTTTATATTCGGGTCCACTCCTATTCATATACTCAAGTCTCTTATTCACATCAATGCATGGTTACCTGGGTAATTTGAACCCTAGCAACAGATTGCTGAAATTGCAAACTGGAAAGCTGCTGGATAAAAAGCTAAATAACTCAAAACACCTAAATAATAAAAGATTAAAACCATTTGCAAATTGTCTTAAATATCACTTTCTAAATTATATTAAAAATTAGTTTAATGGTCAGCTACCCCTTTAAAGTTTCTTTAACCGAGAAGACACCTAACCTCGTCTTTGATGCCTAGAAGGAAAAAGTGAAGAATAATGGAAACAGAGAAATGTGTAATGCAGTGCAGAGACTTACGTATCTTCCATGCAGTGTGCTGCTGTTAGGATCCATTTTGGATTGATGAGCGCACCCCCACAGAAACTAAACCCCCTAATCTGCAGGGAAGCCATGTAGGGTCTGGAGTGGGCTCTTGCCTCACGACCACCAACAATGCGAGATGCCCCTGCATAAAGATAGCAGTAAAGTAGTGATTATGTTATGAGCTTTCTGGGCAGTGATTATGCTAGGAGCTTTCTGGGCAGTACAAGTATGATATATTGATGTGTTCATTAGTGGAGAGGTGGAAAATTAATAGCAAAAGAAAGAGGAAAAGGATTGTGGTGATAGAATGTAGAACTGGATATGGAAAAGAGAGACCAAACAGTTAGAGAGAATAGAATAGAAAACAGTGACAAAATATGTCCTGTTCTAAAGTGTATTCCCCTCAGTACAACCTAAGCCAATACATGCTATCAAACATATACAGCAAAATAGTTAATATGAAGATCAATACAAAAGGAGCATGCCAATGTCAATATGTTAGGCTTATGAATCAAATTGTTATAATTTTCCCTGGACCAGTGCTTAGTGTTTTTTAGTAAAAGAAGTACTGAGCAACATTTCTAGCTAACACTGACAATGGAAATGAAGAATCAATCTCTGTGTAAATGGACAGAGTAAATCAGAGATACTTATTCTGTAATATGGGACCCAAAATATGGACCCCATGTTGTTTAGGGTTGGTTACCATGATCTCCCTGTGTAGTGAAATAACTTCCTACTATAAAAGAAATAGTCACTAAAATGATGTACATAAACTATATTATGGCACATGAAGCTAATTCTCCAACTTAATACCAGGTCCCTTGATAAAAATTAAGCACTGTCCTGAAAAGTAACAACCAAATGCTACAGCAATGGTAAGCCTAAGAATCATGCATGGTGGTCTCCATGTGTATCCATGTGCTCTTCAATAAGATAATAATGGAAGTTAATGCTAATAGAAGCAAATATAAGTACCTGAGAAGGACCAAGTGCACAGGACTATGGTCAGAAGCACAAGAGGTTGCATGGCTAAATGCGTCATTTCTGTCTGAGCTGCCAAAGCAAAATATGTGCTTACATAGTTTGGAAAGAAATGTCCGTTGGGAAATTTCACCAGAGTTTGGTGTTGAAATTTTTTACTACAAAAGGGTAGAAGAAGGGAAGTGGGATTCTATAGCTTCCTGAGCTAGATTTCAAGTCATTGTTCTGTAGTTAGTGAATATCTATGGTGCACTATGTAATATTCAGATCACAATTACACCAAATAGTATTGTGGCAACACACAGAAGTCCTGGAATGGATTATAAGGGCACATGTTCCCTGGAAAGCACCTATACAGCTGCACTGACTATTTGCAAAGCATATACGAATATGAGTAGTATCTTATACAATCTACTTATTATTATTATTGTACTTATTATTACTATATGTCATCAGTTCATTTGAGGTAAAGATGGACTTCATGGTAGATTCGTGCGTTAGGAGCATTTTGTAATCTATTTTAATCAGTTAGGGACAGAGGTGCGCTGCTGTCTCTCTGACTATTCACTTCCATAGAATAGGTTCTGTACCTTCATTAGCCTCACACTGTTTTCTACAGCCCTTTTTACAGTACAGTCAGCAAAGCACACAGAAATGTAATGACCCAAGGGACCACCCAAGGCCATTATCCTTTTAAAGGAATGTAGACAGCCCTGTTTCACTCAAACCTGGGAAACACATCTTTCTTTCTTTGATTAGCAGAATAAATTACCAGTTGGATGAAATGGGACAGATTGGTAATGGTGGCAGGGTTTGGGCACATTGGCAGCATATTTGGATGGAGGGAGAGACAACTGGAAAACTTAGCATAGATTTTGTCAAATTACCTTGCTATATGGGGTAAAATACTAACTGGGGGCAACTCTAATTGCAGACACCATAGGCAGCTTTAGAATAGGGTGTGAAATGAAAAAGTCACTTTGCATTTAATCAAATCTGCTCCTTTGTACCATGGGGTCCATCCCTCTAATTATCCTCCCATTGTAAGACTCTACTGGTGTGCAAATCAGGGACCATCTGGTTGTTAGTTTTTACCTGGTGTCCTGCCAACACAATCCAAACCTGGCTGAGGGCCTTTGTTTCAATGTCACTGCTGTACTGAAACTCCTATTAACATTTGGAAGATGTATAGCAATTTCTGCCTAAAAATATATACTTTTTTACCTTTATTGAGCACTGATGGTTAAATTGGGAATGGTGTTAGACAAGGAAGATGCAGTGTATCTGTTCTTTGTTCATACAGGTACAGGATCTATTATCCAGAGTTCTTGGGATTTGGGATCTTTTTGTAATTTGGCTCACTGTTCTGAGAAAAATATTTTAAACATGAAATAAACACAATAGGATTGTTTTGCCACCAATTTGGATTCATGCTGCTTAGTTACCATAAAGTATGTTTTATTATTACAGAGAAAAAGGGAATAATTTTAAAAATTTTTGATTATTTGGATAAAATTGAGTCTATGGGAGCTAGCCTTTCCGTAATTCGGAGCATTCTGGAGACCGGGCTTATGGATAACAGATCCCATACCTGTACATCATTCCAACTACATTATGTATACTGTTGTTTTTTTGCAAATTCAAAAGGTTGTTCTGATTACATTTTAAAGTCTTTTCATAGGCTTGCTCAACCATTTATTGGGGATAGGATCTTTGTAGAAGTCTATTCTTTAAAGCATCTGCATGCTGATGGTGGAAATCATTTGTAAAATTTTAATTATTTGCTTAAAATAATTTGCCTTCCCATAATTAAGAACTTTCTGGATAACATTTTTCATGATAAGGGATCCCATGCCTGTATTTTATTACACTTGAACAGATTGTGTTTATTAAATTTCTTTTAACGGTCCCTATAAATCCACTATTTGAATTTGTGCATGACAATTACCTCTAAATAAATACCAACATAACTATGCATGAAACATTGATTGGATATTTGTGCATAGTAGGCAACACCCACAATCTAGAATAGAATAGGAAGTATTTCGACTTTGATTTAATGCACACTGACAATAAGGAGCATTCTGTTTTTATTGATATATTAATCATGTTAAAAATAAGAAGAAGCCTTACTGTTTCTTTAATGGTGCAGTCTGTGCCATGCTCTGCAACATGTTGCAGACAGAGAGACAACATTTACTATAATAGGAATGGATATGAGCTGAATGCACCATTAAAGCGTTTTCTGCAGGCAAATTACGTATTCAGTTTATGCACAGTATATTGTGTAACATATTGGGCTAGATTCAGTATAATGAGAAATACTTATCTTCTAATTCAATTCCAGATTGTCCCATAGAGCCAGATGCAATTCAGCGAGAAAAACTTATCTCACTGTTTATCATATGAAAACTCTGTTGAAGTTTATGGAAAAACTACAACTAAATTTCAGTTATTGCAATGGTTCTAAAAAAAAAAAAGCAGAAGTTGAGTAAAATTTCCAGTAAAGTGACAGAAGTTACTTAAACCCAAAAAGTTAAGCTGTCAAGAACATAAATAACTCAGGAATACTTTGAACTTCATATATAATGTCTTATTTACTCAGCGCAGGGTACAGTGCAAGATACAGAAATAAATGGCATAGGCAAGTGTATTTATGTGACGACTGGCACCCAATACCAGAACAAGTGCCAAGTACCCTGGTCTGAGCCCTCAGCTTACTTGGGTGCCACCTGGACTTAACGAGAGGTGCAAGGCGAGATGTTCTGGCTGGCAAAGGGGCACGGCTGTTAGCAGAGTCTTTTGGGCCGAAGGTCACGGTACAAAAGGCAGAAGGATGGTCAGACAGGCTGCGTCGAGGCAGGCAGATATCAGAATTATCAGGCAGGCAAGGGTCAAAACCGGGTAGTCAATCAAGGGGTTAAGCTAGAAGAGTTGTCGTAGGCAGGCAAGGGTCAGGTTACAGATTGTCGAAAATTGTCAGAAAGCAGGCTGGGTCAAACACTGATAATCAGATCAGAATACAAAACAGACACTCAAGGCTCAGGAAACCACAAGAACTAAGTTCTATCATGGGCAAAGGGCTGTACAATGAATGGCCCTTAAATAGCATTCAAAATTCGCGCCAAAATGTTACATAGTAGTTACATAGTTACATAGTTAAATTGGGTTGAAAAAAGACAAAGTCCATCAAGTTCAACCCCTCCAAATGAAAACCCAGCATCCATACACACACCCCTCCCTACTTTTAATTAAAATTCTATATACCCATACCTATATTAACTATAGAGTTTAGTATCACAATAGCCTTTAATATTATGTCTGTCCAAAAAATCATCCAAGCCATTCTTAAAGGCATTAACTGAATCAGCCATCACATCACCCGGCAGTGCATTCCACAACCTCACTGTCCTGACTGTGAAGAACCCTCTACGTTGCTTCAAATGAAAGTTCTTTTCTTCTAGTCTAAAGGGGTGGCCTCTGGTACGGTGAACCACTTTATGGGTAAAAAGGTCCCCTGCCATTTGTCTATAATGTCCTCTAATGTACTTGTAAAGTGTAATCATGTCCCCTCGCAAGCGCCTTTTTTCCAGAGAAAACAACCCCAACCTTGACAGTCTACCCTCATAATTTAAGTCTTCCGTCCCTCTAACCAATTTAGTTGCACGTCTCTGCACTCTCTCCAGCTCATTTATATCCCTCTTAAGGACTGGAGTCCAAAACTGAACTGCATACTCCAGATGAGGCCTTACCAGGGACCTATAAAGAGGCATAATTATGTTTTCATCCCTTGAGTTAATGTACTTTTTTATGCAAGACAGAACTTTATTTGCTTTAGTAGCCACAGAATGACACTGCCCAGAATTAGACAATGTGTTATCTACAAAGACCCCTAGATCCTTTTCATTTAAGGAAACTCCCAACACATTGCCATTTAGTGTATAACTTGCATTTATATTATTTTTGCCAAAGTGCATAACCTTGCATTTATCAACATTGAACCTCATTTTCCAGTTTGCTGCCCAGTTTTCCAGTTTAGAAAGATCACTTTGCAAAATGGCAGCATCCTGCATGGAACCTATAGTTCTGCACAATTTAGTATCATCTGCAAAAATAGAAACAGTACTTTCAATGCCCACCTCCAGGTCATTAATAAACAAGTTGAAAAGCAAGGGACCTAGTACAGAGCCCTGTGGTACTCCACTAACAACACTGGTCCAATTAGAAAATGTTCCATTTACCACCACTCTTTGTAGTCTATCTTTTAGCCAGTTCTCTATCCAGGTACAAATACTATGTTCCAGGCCAACATTCCTTAATTTAACCAGTAACCTTTTGTGTGGCACTGTATCAAATGCTTTAGCAAAGTCTAAGTAAATCACATCCACTGCCATCCCAGAATCGAGGTCTCTACTTACATTCTCGTAATGTAAGTGCGCCAAAACGTGCTGGCGCAAACACGCCAGCGTGCCTGCGCTTTTAAGAGGCGTGCAGGCGCGACACGCACCCTAGAACAACATGGTGCCGGTGCTGAAGGACCATGCGGCGGCCATCCCCGCCGATGGCGCGGCGGGCGACCCCGCCTCACAGGTACTTTTATTATATTACCCCCCTGTCCAGGGGGGGCTACTGGACCCCCAGGCTTACCAGGAAATTTTAGATGGAATTTCTTCCTGAGTTTGTCAGCCTTGATGTCCTCTACTGTCAGCCTTGATGTACTCTACATAGCCCTTCCACTTAATAATGTATTGTAGCTTACCTCGTACGAGGCGAGAATCGAAGAACTCTTGGATCTCAAACTCAGGCTGACCTTCAACCAACACTGGGGGGAGGAACAGACAAAGAACGAATATCAGAGGCAGGTTTCAGGAGAGATACATAAAATGAATTGGAAATCTTAAAATTAACAGGTAATTGAAGGCGAACTGAAGATGGGTTAATGATTTCAGAAATGGGATATGGACCGATAAACCTGGGTCCTAGTTTGAGAGAGGGCACCTTTAACTTGATATTTTTGGTAGACAACTAGACCTGATCCCCCACTTTATACTGGGCTGCCTCTCCATGTGATCTGTCAGCAGCTTTTTTTTTAGCAGAAGTAGCTGCTGACAGAGATTCATGCACTTGAGACCAAACCTTAGAGAATTGTTCGACAGAAGAATTGGCAGAAGGTACAGGGGAACCAGACCCAGAAAAAGAAAAAGCTTTGGGATGCAAACCATTTACAATAAAGAAAGGGGACTCCCCAGAGGAAGAATGGTGTCACGGCCGGCACCCAATACCAGAACAGGTGCTAAGTACCCTGGTCTCGGCTCGGCTTCACCAGTAGTGTGACCACTGTTGGGCTCCGGGAGGAGCCCTCAGCTAACTTGGGTGCCACCTGGACTTAACGAGGGGTACAAAGCGAGATGGCTAGCAGAGGGGCACGGCAGGTAGAGAGTCTTTTGGGCCGAAGGTCACGGTACAAATGGAGCAGGCAAGAGAATCGTCAGACAAGCAGAGTCGAGGCAGGCGGATATCAGAATCGTCAGGCAGGCAAGGGTCAAACCGGGTTGTCAATCAAGGGTTAAGCAGGAAGAGTTGTCGTAGGCAGGCAAGGGTCAGGATACAGATTTCAGAATAGTCAGGATACAGGCAAGGTCAAACACGGATAATCAGACAGACGAGATTCAGATCAGATGCACAAGGCTCAGGAAACCACTAGAAACAAGTTCTATCCCGGGCACTGGCTGGGAGTATGAATGGGCCTTAAATACTTTCAAATTTCGCGCCAAAACGTGCGCCAATGCGCGCTGGCGTAATCACGCCGGCGCGCCTGTACCTTTAAGAGGCGCGCAGGCGCGCCGCGCGCGCCCTAGGAGACCAAGATGGCGCCAGCGCTGGAGACAGGGGAAGGACCGCGGCGGCCGTCCACGCCGCCGTACCACTAGACCACCAGGTAATTGTATTACATTACCCCCCCCCTCTAGGGGGGGGCACTGGATCCCCAGGCTTCCCAGGAAATTTCTTATGGAATTTCTTTCTGAGTTGATCTGCTTTGATATCATCGACTGAGACCCAGGAGTTCTCCTCAGAGCCATAGCCCTTCCATTTAATAAGATACTGGAGCTTACCCCGTACCAGACGAGAATCGAGGAACTCCTGGATCTTAAATTCAGGCTGACCTTCAACTAACACTGGGAGAGGAACAGGAATATGACGAACTTGAGTGGCTGGTTTGAGAAGAGAAACATGAAAAGAATTAGATATTTTAAATTCTGCAGGTAATTGGAGACGAACAGAAGAGGAATTGATTATTTCAGTTATTGGGTATGGACCAATAAACCTGGGCCCCAGTTTGAGAGAGGGGACCTTCAACTTAATACAGAATCTCCCACTTTGTATTGAGGAGCCACTCTACGAGATCTATCTGCAGCTTTCTTTTGAGCAGAGGAAGCTGCAGAAAGAGAATGATGAACTTGAGCCCAAACCTTAGAAAAATGGTTGACAGAGGAATTAGCAGAGGGTACAGAGGAATCTAAACCAGAAAAAGAAAATGCTTTTGGATGTAGCCCATTTACAATAAAGAAAGGAGACTCCCCAGAGGAGGAGTGAGTGGCATTATTGTAGGCAAACTCTGCCCAGGGCAACAATTCGGCCCAAGAGGACTGGTTATCAGAAACGTAACACCTGAGATATTGCTCAAGGGATTGATTCACTCTCTCCGTTTGTCCGTTGGTTTGGGGATGGTAAGCAGTTAATCCCAACTAACGAGCAGAAAGCTCTCCAAAACTTTGAGACAAACTGAACCCCTCTGTCAGATACAATGTTAACAGGGAACCCATGTAACCTGAAAATATGAGAGATAAACAGATCGGCTAAGGTTTTGGCAGAAGGGAGGTGTGGAAGGGGAACAAAATGGCTCATTTTACTAAACCTATACACCACCACCCAAATTACAGTTTTACCCAGGGAAGGAGGCAGATCTACAATGAAATCAATCGAAAGATGGGACCATGGCTTCTCAGGGATTGGTAACGGATTCAACAGACCTTGTGACAATTGAAGAGAGGATTTAGACCTTTGACAAATTGGACAAGAATTTACAAAAACCTTAGCATCCAGTTTAAGAGAAGGCCACCACACATGACGGGCTTACAAAGAAATAGTTTTGGAAATGCCAGGATGCCCAGCCATTTTGGAGTTATGAACCTCTTCGAGAACTTGTTCCCTCAACTCCTCAGGCACAAACATTCTCCCAGAAGGAGTGTCTGCAGGAGCAGAAGATTGGACAGGGAACAACAAGGTGGAGAGGTCAGAATCCAATGCGGCTACAATCAACTCCCTAGGAATGATGGGGATGCACTCACTAGAGTCAGAGGAGGTAGATTCAAAACTCCTAGAGAGTGCATCAGCTTTGGTGTTTTTAGATCCAGGCCTATATATACCAGGTTTAAAAATTAAACCTGGTGAAGAACAATGCCCATCTAGCTTGCCTAGGGTTTAGCCGTGTGGCCGATTCAATGTAAAGCAGGTTTTTATGGTCTGTATATACGGTTACCATATGTTTAGCACCTTCAAGTAGATGCCGCCATTCCTCAAAGGCCCACTTGAAAGCTAACAATTCCCTGTTCCCAATGTCATAGTTTGCCTCTGCAGGCAAAAACTTCCTAGAAAAAAAGGCGCAGGGATGTAATTTGTTGGTAATCGGGTGCCTTTGGGAAAGGACTGCCCCAGCAGCCACCTCAGAGGCATCTACCTCCACAATGAATGGTAAAGCAGTACCAGGATGCTGCAAAATAGGGGCAGAACTGAACTCTTTTTTGAGGCGTTCGAAAGCTTGAACTGCCTCTGGGGGCCAAATACTAGGGTCAGCACCCTTCTTGGTCAAATCGGTGATTGGGGCAACTACCAGGGAAAAATTCTTGATGAATTGGCGGTAATAATTTGCAAAACCGAGGAATCTTTGGGTTGCTCGTAAAGAAAGGGGTTGGGTCCATTCCAGGACTGCTCTCACCTTCCCTGGATCCATCTCAAGACCCTTGTTAGAAATGTTAAAACCCAAAAATTGAACAGAGGTAACTTCAAAAGTACACTTCTTAAGTTTTGCATACAGATTATTTTCTCTCAGTCTACGTAAAACCTCACAAACATGATTGCTATGTTCAACTAGATTAGAAGAGAAAATAAGAATGTCATCAAGATAGACCACTACGAATATCCCCAGCAGGTCCCGAAAGATGTCATTGACAAATTCCTGGAACACTGTGGGGGCATTACAAAGACCGAATGGCATTACCAAGTACTCGTAGTGGCCATCCCTGGTGTTGAACGCTGTTTTCCACTCATCCCCCTCCCTGATTCGAATCAAGTTATAAGCCCCCCTAAGATCAAGCTTGGTAAAGACTTTTGCACTTTTAACTTGATCGAAAAGTTCAGAAATTAGAGGGAGAGGATAGCGATTTTTATGGTAATCTTATTAAGCCCCCTATAATCAATACAGGGGCGAAGACCACCATCTTTTTTCCCAACGAAAAAGAAGCCCGCCCCCGCAGGGGAACTAGAAGGTCTGATAAAACCCCTTTCTAGGTTCTCTTTTATATACTCTTTCATTGCCTGGGCTTCGGGCAATGAAAGAGGATAGGTTCTACCACGAGGAAGAGTTGACCCAGGGACCAGATCAATTGGGCAGTCATACTGCCGGTGTGGGGGTAAGGTTTCTGCTGCCTTTTTAGAGAAGACATCAGTGAAGTCTGCATATGCAGCAGGTAACCCTTCTAGTGAAGTAGTTGCAACTACAGAGGGAAAACATACCCCACCACACATAGTACCCCATTGAACCACCTCCCTTGAGACCCAGTCAATCAGAGGGTTATGCCTCTGGAGCCACGGTAACCCCAAAATAAGAGAAGAGGAAGCACCCTCTATGAGGTAAAAAGCTATCTCCTCACAATGCAAGTTATTAATACACATGGAAAGAGTTACCGTCTCCTTAGAGATTACACCTGACCCTAAGGGTCTTCTGTCCACAGCCATTATTCTCATGGGGGCACTAAGAGGAACTACAGGGATACAGAATTTAGCTGCAAAAGCAGTATCCAGAAAATTACCCTCCGCCCCAGAGTCCACAAATGCGGACAGTTCAACAGAGCCCGTAGGCCAAGTTAGTTTAATTGGTAACAAAATTTTAGAGGCAGATTGGGGAGAGGAAACTCCTGCACCCAAATGGAGCTTCGGAGTTTCCCGGCCTCTTAACACATTGGTTCAGAAAATGTCCCTTTTCACCACAGTACATACAGAGACCCATGGAACGCCTGCGTGCCTTTTCCTCAGGAGTTAGGTGGGATATGCCTAATTGCATAGGCTCCTCCTGAGGCAGAGGCACAGAGGGGTTAGGAGATTTCACATTAGTCACCACATTGGATCTTATATTGGTAACCCCAGGGAAGTTTGTACTCCTCTCACCCCTTCTCTCCCTTTGCCTTCTATCAACCTGGATGGCGAGGGACATAAGACCATCCAGGTTAGAAGGCAGGGGATAATTAACCAGACTATCCTTTACAGAATCGGATAACCCCAACCGGAATTGACTCCTTAGAGCCAAATCATTCCACCCAGTCTCCACTGCCCACCGGCGAAATTCGGTGCAGTACACCTCCGCATCCCTTTTCCCTTGGCGCAACTTACGAATCGCGGTATCGGCAGATGATGCACGATCCGGGTCATCGTAAAGAATGGCCATGCTGTTAAAGAAGGTGTCTAGGGAATAACGAGCAGGGTCTGAGGAAGGCAGCCTGAGGGCCCAAATTTGGGGGTCACCCAAAAGCAGGGTCATTATGAACCTTACTTTCTCCTCATCAGATTGGAAAGAATGAGGAAAGAAACTAAGGTACAGCTTACATGCCTCTTTGAAAACGAAAAATTTAGTACGATCCCCACTGAACCTTTCGGGGAACACAATTTTGGGTTCATGGGGTTTAGATGAGTCTCCCCAATTGGCAGAGGAACCCACAGAAGGTGTTGGAACAGGAACAGATTGCTGCCGCGAAGCTTGCGTACCCTCCAGCTGTCGGGTTAGATTGTGGAAACCTTGCAGGAGGTAATTTTGCTTCTGTTCATGATCCTCCAAGCGCTGTAACAGAGTGGTAAGCAGCACTTCGGTGGTAGTTGGAGGAGCAGCAGCGGCAGCAGCTTCATCGTGACTTTCGTCCTCCATGGCCCGTGATAATGTCACGGCCGGCACCCAATACCAGAACAGGTGCTAAGTACCCTGGTCTCGGCTTGGCTTCACCAGTAGTGTGACCACTGTTGGGCTTCGGGAGGAGCCCTCAGCTTACTTGGGTGCCACCTGGACTTAACGAGGGGTACAAAGCGAGATGTTCTGGCTAGCAGAGGGGCACGGCAGGTAGAGAGTCTTTTGGGCCGAAGGTCACGGTACAAATGGAGCAGGCAAGAGAATCGTCAGACAAGCAGAGTCGAGGCAGGCGGATATCAGAATCGTCAGGCAGGCAAGGGTCAAACCGGGTTGTCAATCAAGGGTTAAGCAGGAAGAGTTGTCGTAGGCAGGCAAGGGTCAGGATACAGATTTCAGAATAGTCAGGATACAGGCAAGGTCAAACACGGATAATCAGACAGACGAGATTCAGATCAGATGCACAAGGCTCAGGAAACCACTAGAAACAAGTTCTATCACGGGCACTGGCTGGGAGTATGAATGGGCCTTAAATACTTTCAAATTTCGCGCCAAAACGTGCGCCAATGCGCGCTGGCGTAATCACGCCAGGGCGCCTGTACCTTTAAGAGGCGCGCAGGCGCGCCGCGCGCGCCCTAGGAGACCAAGATGGCGCCGGCGCTGGAGACAGGGGAAGGAGCGCGGTGGCGTGGCGGCCGTCCACGCCGCCGCACCACTAGACCACCAGGTAATTTTATTACAAATGGGTAGCATTATTGTATGCAAATTCTGCCCAGGGTAACAGTTCCGCCCACGTGGACTGGTTGTCAGACACATAACACCTGAGGTACTGTTCCAGGGACTGGTTTACCCTCTCAGTTTGACCGTTGGTTTGGGGGTGATAAGCAGAGGAAAAGGATAACTCAATCCTAACCAAAGAACAGAAGGCACGCCAAAACTTAGAAACAAATTGAACCCCCCTGTAGGAAACAATATTTTCAG
The DNA here is from genome assembly GCF_017654675.1 of Xenopus laevis. NCBI lineage: Eukaryota > Metazoa > Chordata > Amphibia > Anura > Pipidae > Xenopus > Xenopus laevis. The sequence goes on from NC_054372.1 coordinate 96,254,772, forward strand.
GAAAACCATGAAACTTAAAAATGTGGTTAACAAATAGGTCAGCCAAAGTCTTAGCAGAAGGGAGGTGTGGAAGGGGAACAAAATGGCTCATCTTGCTAAACCTATCCACCACCACCCAGATCACCGTTTTCCCCTGAGAAGGGGGTAAATCAACAATGAAGTCCATTGACAGATAGGACTAAGGTTTTTCTGGAATGGGTAAGGGGATTAACAGACCCTGGGAAGAATTTTGAGAAGACTCTGATCTTTGGCTGACTGGGCAGGAGTTAACGAAGGCTTTAGCATCCTGTTTGAATGATGGCCACCAAACATGACGGGATAACAGGGACACCGTCTTTGAAATGCCTGGATGCCCTGCCATCTTAGAATCATGAACCTCCCTCAATACTTGCTCCCTTAACTCCTGTGGTACAAACCATCTCCCCGAAGGGGTATCCGTAGGAGCAGATGTTTGAAGAGGGAGCAATAGAGAAGAAAGGTCAGATTCAAGGGTTGCTATGATCATTTCTCTGGGAATAATGGGAGTACACTCACTAGAGTCAGAAGAAATGGATTTGAAACTCCTAGAGAGTGCATCCACCTTGGTGTTTTTAGTCCCAGGTCTGAAAGTCAGAGAAAAATTAAACCTTGTGAAAAATAGAGCCCACCTAGCCTGCCTCGGATTAAGGCGTTTAGCAGACTCTATATATAGTAGATTCTTGTGGTCAGTATAGACCGTCACCAGATGTTTTGCACCCTCCAGTAGATACCGCCATTCCTCAAAGGCCCATTTGACTGCCAACAATTCCCTGTTACCTATATCATAATTCACCTCTGCGGGTGAAAACTTCCTGGAGAAGAAAGCACAGGGATGTAACTTGTTGGTAGTCGGGTGCCTTTGAGAAAGGACTGCCCCAGCTCCCACCTCAGAGGCGTCAACCTCCACAATAAAAGGAAGCGCAGTGTCGGGGTGACGAAGGATTGGGGCAGAACTGAACTCCTTTTTTGAGGAATTCAAATGCTTGAACAGCCTCAGGGGGCCACATGCTGGGATCAGCGCCCTTCTTGGTTAAAATTAGTGATGGGAGCCACAATGAGGGAAAAATTCTTAATAAACTGACGATAATTATTAGCGAAACTGAGGAACCTTTGGGTTGCACGTAACGAAAGGGGTTGGGTCCAATCCAGGACTGCTCTCACCTTGCCTGGATCCATTTCTAAACCCTTGCTGGAAATTTTAAATCCCAAAAACTGAACAGAAGAAACCCCTAAAGTACATTTCTCCAGTTTCGCATAAAGATTATTCTGTCTCAGTCTTTGTAAGACCTCACGAACATGTTTTCTATGTTCCTTCGTGTTGGAAGAAAAAATCAGGATATCGTCAAGATAGACCACTACGAATATCCCCAACAGGTCCCGGAAGATGTCGTTGACAAACTCCTGAAACACAGCGGGAGCGTTACAGAGACCGAATGGCATTACAAGATATTCGTAGTGGCCATCCCTGGTGTTAAATGCAGTCTTCCACTCATCACCCTCCCTGATACGTATCAGGTTATAAGCCCCCCTAAGATCAAGTTTGGTAAAGACCTTAGCATCTTGAACCTGATCAAAAAGTTCGGAAATCAAAGGGAGGGGATTGCGGTTTTTTATGGTGATCTTATTGAGCCCCCTATAATCAATACAGGGGCGAAGACCACCATCTTTTTTCCCAACAAAAAAGAAGCCCATCCCCGCAGGGGAACTAGAAGGTCTGATGAAACCCCTTTCCAAATTTTCCTTAATATACTCTTTCATTGCCTGGGCTTCGGGCAATGAAAGAGGGTAGGTTCTACCACGAGGAGGAGTTGACCCAGGGACGAGATCAATTGGGCAGTCATACTGCTGGTATGGGGGTAAGGTTTCTGCTGCCTTTTCAGAGAAGACATCAGCAAATTCTGCGTATGCAGCAGGTAACCCCTCAAGAGATGTAGTTGCTACTACAGAGGGAAAGCATACCCCACCACACATAATACCCTTGAGACCCAATCAATCAGAGGGTTATGCCTCTGGAGCCACGGTAACCCCAAAATAAGAGGAGAGGAAGCACCCTCTATGAGTTAAAAAGATATCTCCTCACAATGCAAATTTTTAATACACATGGAAAGAGTTACAGTCTCCTTAGAAATTACACCTGACCCTAAGGGTCTTTTGTCTACTGCCATATATGGGGGCACTTAGAGGAACTAAAGGTATACAGAATTTAGCTGCAAAGGCAGAATCCAAAAAATTACCCTCCGCCCCTGAGTCCACAAATGCGGACACCTTGACAGAGCCCGTAGGCCAGGTTAGTTTAACTGGTAACAAAACCTTAGAGGCAGATTGGGGAGAGGAAACTCCTGCACCCAAATGGAGCTCCCCTTCTCCATTTAGGCTTCAGAGTTTCTTGGCCTCTTAGAACATTGGTTCAGAAAATGTCCCTTTTTACCACAGTACATGCAAAGACCCAGGGATTGCCTGCGTGCCTTTTCCTCAGGAGTTAGATGGGATATGCCTAATTGCATAGGCTCCTCCTGAGGTAGAGGCACAGAGGGATTAGGAGATTTTACATTGGTCACCACATTAGATCTTATATTAGTAACCCCAGAGAAGTTTGTACTCCTCTCACCCCTTCTCTCCCTTTGCCTTCTATCTACCTGGATGGCAAGGGACATGAGACCATCCAGGTTAGAAGGTAGGGGATAATTAACCAGACTATCTTTTACTGAATCAGATAACCCCAAACGGAATTGACGCCGTAGAGCCAAATCGTTCCACCCAGTCTCCACTAAGCACTGGCGGAATTCGGTGCAGTACACCTCCGCATCCCTTTTCCCTTGGCGCAACTTATGAATCGCGGTATTGGCAGAAGATGCACGATCCGGGTCATCGTAAAGAATTGCCATGCTGTTAAAGAAAGTGTCAAGGGAATAACGAGCAAGGTCAGAGGAAGGCAGCCTGAGGGCCCAAATTTGGGGGTCACCCAAAAGCAGGGTCATTACGAACCTTACTTTCTCCTCACCAGATTGGAGTGAGGGAAAAAACTAAGGTATAACTTACATGCCTCTTTAAAGACGAAAAATTTTATGCGACCCCCACTGAATTTCACAATTTTAGATTCATGGGGTTTAGATGAGTTACCCCAATTGGCAGAAGAACCCACAGGAGGTGCAGGAACAGGATTAGGCGGCAGCTGCGAAGGCCCCAACTGACGGGTCAGATTGTGGAACCCATGAAGTAAACAGTTCTGCTTTTGCTCTTGCTCTTCCATACATTGCAGCAAAGTAGATAGCAACATCTCAGTGGAAGTTTGAGGAGATGGTGTAGCAAAGGTAGCAGCAGCTTCGTGACCGTCGTCTTCCATGGCCCGTGATAATGTCACGGCCGGCACCCAATACCAGAACAAGTGCCAAGTACCCTGGTCTCGGCTTCACCAGTAGTGTGACCACCTTTGGGCTTCGGGAGGAGCCCTCAGCTTACTTGGGTGCCACCTGGACTTAACGAGAGGTACAAGGCGAGATGTTCTAGCTGGCAAAGGGGCACGGCTGTTAGCAGAGTCTTTTGGGACGAAGGTCATGGTACAAAAGGATTAGGCAGAAGGATGGCCAGACAGGCTGGGTAGAGGCAGGCAGATATCCGAATCGTCAGGCAGGCAAGGGTCAAAACGGGTAGTCAATCAAGGGGTTAAGCTAGAAGAGTTGTCGTAGGCAGGCAAGGGTCAGGATACAGATTGTCGGATTGTCAGAAAGCAGGCTGGGTCAAACACAGATAATCAGATCAGAATACAAAACAGACGCTCAAGGCTCAGGAAACCACAAGAACTAAGTTCTATCATGGGCAAAGGGCTGTACAATGAATGGCCCATAAATAGCATTCAAAATTCGCGCCAAAATGTGCTGGCGCAAACACGCCAGCATGCCTGTGCCTTTAAGAGGCGTGCAGGCGCACCGTGCGCGCCCTAGAACAACATGGCGCCGGCGCTTAAGGACCATGCGGCGGGCGACCCCGCCGCACAGGTACTTTTATTACAATTTATCAATAATTGTACTCAAAAAAATCTCTATAAAATCGTAAAAAAAATCTGAATAGTACAATTTTGCAGATTTGACACCCAAAAACCACAAATTATTCAGATTATCGTGATATCTTACATTGACTTCTACACGGTCTCTGCAGGTTTGAGATGGAGTACTTTTTTATTTGGGCTTTTAACAGCAACAGTAATGGAAAATTCAAGGTTTTTTTTCTACAAAAAAAATAGTGTTTTTCCCCTCTAAAATTGCAACCAGAAAAAATTTGAATTTAGAAAATAGCCACTTTAGAGTCACCAGGATCTCATGGTAGCTTTGGACTTTTAACAGCATCAAGGTTTAGTAAATAATGGAAAATCCAAGGTTTTTTTTTCAAAAATTCAATTTAGTAAATAGCCACTTTAGAGTTACCAGGATCTCAGGGTAGCTGTTGCTCTCTGCTCACATTGCATGCACAAGAAATGCAAGGCAGAAGTATTGGCATGCACTCTCAGTGCCGCCCCTATTGCTATGCATTGCCTGTCTTTTACTAATTATTGGTCTACATGGCTAACAAGAAGATGCCTAATTCTATGACAATTAAACTTATACCTATGCTTTTTTCTGTTGCAGCCATCAAGGAAGCTGCTGTGTCATTTTCCTATGCATGATTATTATTTATATAGTGCAACTGCTATCTTCTACTGCAGTGCTTGAAAAAATAAAGACAATTATCTTTAACCCGGAAATGCAGCTCTTCTAGTGCAGAGAGCGCAATTGCTCGGGACAGCGACAGACCCAAAAATGTAAGGATAGTCGTGGTGTAGGGCGTGGGTCTGGGCCACTGGTTTTTCCCCGGTGCCCTGCTGGCCCAGTCCAACCCGTATAGACAAAAATTGCACCAAAACCGATTGAGAGTGAGGTGGAAGTTGTTAGGAGGCAATAGGGAGAGGGCCCTGCCCACAAGAGTTTACATCATAACAGGTTGTAAGCTACAAAAGGTTGCTCAGTTAACCCACTGGACACCATATAGATTAAAAATTAAGTGCACTAAATTAAGATTAAATGTGTATCCTTTCCCCCAGGGATGTCACAATTTAAAGGTAAGGTCGACACAAAAAAACATTGCTTAATAAAAGAACACATAATCCTAAAAAGCTTTGCAATATACAGTACATTCATTACACATTTTCTATGGTTCCAAGGCTATTTGTATATTTAATGCTACAGAAAGCAGTGTTTGTTCCTTTCTATTATCTGTCCTGTTGGCTCAGGATGTTGAACAATGTAACACAAGGCAGCTGATTAACAGACTTGTCTTTGCTGGGGAACTAAGACTTTTGCAACATTGTTAAAAAAGTTGCAACCAAGAGTTAAGCAAATTCTGCTTTCAATAGTGATTATTTTTTCAAATAACTTTAAAATTCAACATTTTTGAATAAATGTATATTGTAAAGTTACTTAGAATGGCGTTATCCTTTATTAGGCAAATGTTTATTTTGGGGTTTACTTGCCCTTTAATAACTTTACTAATTTTTCATATTTCACAAGAAACAGTATTTCATGATACAGTGACCCCCCCCCCATATTTAAAGACACTGTAACCTTAGCACTTAATTCCATTGTGGCCCCAGACATTCGTAACAAACTGCCCCAGCAATATAAGCACTGTGGTACTTGTATCTTTCATCTGGAAGGTCAAGAGATAAATGAGTGCATGGTTTCCAAGTATAACACTATAATGCTTGCACTCCTGCTCAAAATAACGATTTTTTTGAACCGTTTTTGCAAGTTACACTCATTATGACAAAATGTTCCAGATCACTTTGCACTAAAAAAAAGCAAGTTGGAATTTCTTTTGCCATTGATTTCACAAGACGGATAATGTATCACAACTTGCAACTGTAGAATAAAATTGCATCAGGTAGAATAAAGAGCTGCTAACCTGAAAACTTGTGACATTGTGTAACATCAGTGTCTTTACTCGCAACTTACTATTTCCTCAGTATAGTTCCTGGCTGTCAGCTAAAATTGTGGTACATTAAAATGTTATTGTCCCTATCTGTCACAAGCTATAAAATGGCTTATGGAGCATTCAAAGGCTAACTCCCATAAAGGGATCTACCTACAGCCCTTATCAATTATAATGCACCTGAACACCTGACTACTCCAACCTTGAACTGGGACTGTGCCTGTTAAAAAGTTACTGTTGTTTAGGCATTTACATTGATTGATGGCCAAGGGTGTCAGATGGTTCTCAAGTTCATCTGAAGTAGGAGCTCAGCTTCTTTGGACTCCACTTGCTGTAGAAAGTAGAGGCAGGAGGCTCTGGTTGGAGGTAGGCTGTCCAATTCAAAAGTGCCTGCATGAATTTCAGAAATCTAAAACTGGACAAAACTCTGAACTGGTTGACATGGGAGTCAGTCAGTCATGTGCTACTGAGTCATAGGCCTGTCCTCTGACATCATAAGCCTACGCTCTAAACATCATCATCAAGCCCCTGACATCACCACCCACATTTGGTCTTTCAACACCACAAAGATGGTAAACCTAGTTGAATAATCTGTAAGGTAGGACTAATATGAGGATCAGCCCTTGTTATAGCACTCTGTAGGAGTAGGGTTGCCACCTTTTCTGAAGAACAATAAGGGACTGAAACAATTTTCCTAATGATTTTAAAGGATGGAAATATTTTCTATTCTGGTCACTAGAGGGTAGCACTCAACTAAAAAATGTAATCCACAGTGTAATTGTACTAGATACTTGCTATGATTGCAAAGATGGCTTGAACAGAGTGATTTCAATTTTTATTTATGTATCATGCTAAATAATATCCCACCCAATGCAAGGCAAGAGAATATGGGGCCAAAAAGACAAAAATGGCCTTGGGTTGGTTGGTTTATAAACATTAAAGGGAAGACACAACAAAAAATCAATTGGATTGTAGTATATAAATGTATGAGAAGTGATATTTCAGATGGAAAAAAAGTGTGTTGTCTATGATAAATAAGCAAGGCTTTGCTAAAATAATGTATACTGAGAGCCTTGATTTAGTTTATTGGGTCTTTACAAGTAGCATCCCTGTTACAGGCTGAGCTTGTAATGTTATATGAGGTGCTACCCAGGTACTCATAGATTCCTCTTAAATGATTTCTGTGATCTCAGGATCTTGTATAATCCAGTCCAATCCAGTGTTTTTTAATCCAATTACATTATACTGCCAGCTTTAATACTGCTATTTTGTGTACAAATACAAGTACAATGCTTTAAAACCAATAAAAAAAAAATTCAGCAAAAAAGACAAATTGTTTTTTTATGGAAATATTCCAGGATGTTCAGCTCTGCCAATTGTAGAAAAATTTGCAAAACCTTAATTATTTTCGCTAGTATGGTAAACTGGTAAAAAAAATCCTTTTCCTTAAGTGTATTGTAGAAGTGGATTTTTAACCCCAAAATGTTTTTTTGTTGTTAATGGTTAAATATATACAAACTATGTCACTTGTTTTAATCTGCATTATTCTACTAATCTTTTATGCACCAGAGCAGCTGCAAAGAATGGTTTTAATGTCCTAATGCCTAAAAATACTTTTCTCTGGCATATTTAACAGAGACAGACAGTTCACCACAGTTTGCCAGAGGATAACTCTAAAAATTCTAAATTAATAAATGGAGCTGTGAAATTCTACTCTGGCAAACTGTGGTGAGCTGTGTGTTCACACTAAATATGACCCCCTAGTGAAAACATTCACTCTATACATTTAAGTTAAAAAAGCACAGAAAGTCTATACACAAAGCATACATATATACATATGCACACAGTAAGTAAGGGTGCACCATAAAGGAGAACTAAACCCTAAAACCACTATGAATGCTGTATTTTATATACTGAGCTAATTCTCTAGCCTAAAGCTTTAGCACTTTTATATTAGTAATACTCAAAGGAGCTCACCATCTTGGATTTAGTTAGGAGTCAGTGACATTCACATGCTCAGTGTGATCTGGGCAGCTGTTGAGAAGCTAAGCTTAGGGGTTGTTGCAAATTATCAAGCAGAAAATGAGGTTCGCATGCCATAGAAACTGATGCTACAGGGTTAATGATTAAAGTGTAATGCAAATTGCACTGGTTTCCAAACTGCTGTGTAATGTGAATCTGAATTCATTACTAATTAACTTTGTATTGTGACTTTTATATTTTATATTTCTCCTTTACTGGCAGCCCTTACGCCCCATAATACTTTTTCTTCCAGGAAGATGTGTACCAGGGGACTCCCTGTATGCAGTATTGTTAGGTGCAGCCAGGCATTGCATACATGTCACATGTCAAGCGGAAAGGTTTGTACCTCCATTGTAAATAACCCCTACTAGTCTATGCAAGTATGGAATAACCATTTGAAATAACCATGTAATACAAATACTATGTAAAGCACTGGCCAGCCACAAATTGTCCTTGGAAATTATTTTATGTTGATTATGAAGATACAGAATGTGAACTTTTTCCCTCGTGCCTTAAAGGAGAAGGAAAGTCGTTTACCACTTGGGGGTGCCAAATGTTAGGCACCCCCAAGTGAATATATACTTAGCTGAAACCCCTGGCCGGTGCTCTTATCAGAAGAAAACTGCACCGGCCGGGGTTATTCCAGTGAGCACCACGGAGTGCTTCTCTTCCAGCTTCTTATTTCTTCAAATTTCCCGGGGCAGACGCATGAGCAGTAGAATGAAAGTCGACTTTGTAGTTAAAGTTCAGCTTTTCACTCTAATGTGCATGCGCAGCCGCGAGAAGAAAGAAGAATCCAGAAGTGGAAAACGACTTTCCTTCTCCTTTAAAGGAGAAGATAGAATTGGGTAAAGTATCTGCTAATTATATTTTCACTTTTTAACTATTGCAGCCAGATGTCTTCCTTCTGAGGTGCAGTGAGTTAAGTTACGTACATTTATGATCAGCATGACTAATTGCTTTTGTGAAAGAACCTGTATTGCGTCTCTCCTCATTTTTTCCACACAGTAACATGGAGACTGTAAGTGATGAGCACAAGGTATTGCACATATCTGGCAGAGTTATTATAAAGAAGGTATTTATGAATTTTATTACAGTTTCTGGCACAGATAGTTGTGTTGCTTCCAGTTCAGATGTTCTCTCTCTCTCTCTGATATCATTCAGCTATTTCTGCTTCATTTACACAAATGCAGCATCCGCCCTGACCTTCTTAGATTTACTTCCTGGATTTTACTATGTGTCCAATATTTTTCTACTATTAAATTGAGCAAGCAACCACAAAAACAGTCTGCAATGCAAGGCATATTTAACAGTGATACATTAATGCCAAACTAAAGAATTGGAAGAACTTTGTCTGATGTCATATTCTTATTCACTTACTGTCTCTGCTTCTACCATCACCTTATCTGCAGTGTCTATGTGTTAAGAAAGAATTAGAAGTTAGACAGATACAAATAATATCTAGTTTTGGGATAGCTCAAAACTCAACCCCCCTGGCTACATTGAATAGTTTGTTTCTTGATTAATGCTGTCCCACAATGCAATAGCAATCCTTACTTCCCTGGCTAAAAGCACACTTCCTGAACCCATTAAAAAATAATGAAAATATCTGTTCCTGCATGCAATGAGTAACTTAGTTGTTAATATGGAAAACAAATCACAGTGGCTCAAATTCTATATAAAATATACACATGCCAAATCAGCCAAAAATTGTATTACATTGTACATTGAACACCACTGGATCTGTTAATACAGTGAAATAAACAGGGCACTGGGTATGTGGTGGATTTAAAAGTTGTATCTTCATGAAAACATTTCTTTTAAAGAAACTCACTACGTATATGAGGAGGCCCAGGTGCTCTGCCCCCAAGCCTTCAGCATAAGGGAGCGTACATCACTATATTGTTTGTAGGGTAGACTCAAAAAGCAATCCTCCAGGCAGTTGTAGTAAAAAGGTCTTTATTGAAGTACAAGTATGGATTACAGCATTACGCAGTTCGTGTTTTCAACACAACACTTAATCATAGGCTTTAAAAGTTGTGTTTCTATAAATGTGGGGTTCAAAGAAAACCAAATCCTTCATTAACCTCCCTGAAAAAGAGAGAATCTACAATTTAAAATAAGACAGCATACTAATCTATAGCCAATGCTAGATGACTAGGGTGGCACTCTACAGGTATGGGGCCTGTTATCCAGAATGCTTGGGGCCTGGGGATAATTTGTTTAAAATGTAGTCTATGGGTGATGGCCTTCCCGCAATTTGGTGTGCTTTTCCTTTAATTTCTCCCCAGTAGGAAAGGTAAGCTCCAGGAATAAAAAGAGAGGATTTTCACTGTTCAAAGGCTCTTTAGTTGCCTGATACTGACACCTGTAGAGTTCTGGAAGGAACAGGCAAGCCAAACACTCCATTCCATAGGTTCGGCTCCCATATTGGAGAGGCCTTCCATGGGAAGGCTGTCCTGTGGAAAGGTATTTAAATCTACTGAGAGTGTTAGGAAGGTCTCTCTGAGCAGGACACAGAGCAGGAAGGTTACCTGTCTGGGTATGAACTCCCAGAGTGGCTGGGGGTGCTGCCTGACACTGCATGAGAGTCAAAAGTGATTGCAGTAAGCCAGAAGGTGAGGCTGGTGAATTGGTATACCTGGCAAGGAGAGTCAACAGGGCTTAGTGAGAAGCCCAGAATATTCTAGAGAGTGGAAGCCACCCTGGTGGTATGGTGAGAAAAGTCTTGAATGTGTGCTGTTAAAATGCTATTGAGCTGTGTTCCTGTAACCTTTAAGTTGGAAAGTGTTTCTTAAATAAACCTGTGTTTTTGCCTGGAGACCTGGTGCCTCTCCTGATCCTCTGCTTACTTGCCTACCATAGCTAATCCCCCCCCCTATATATATATATATATATATATATATATATATATATATATATATAGAGAGAGAGAGAGAGAGAGAGAGAGAGAGAGAGAGATTTTGTACATAATCTATGTCGGATCTATGTACCGAATAAAACACTTATTTTGATGAAAAATAGTGGTGTGCGGTTCCTTATGTACAAATCTCTATATGAATTTTTTGGACCCTGCACCCACAAAGATTATACCAAGTCCGGTCTTCAGAGTGCAGTCGTTTGACACAGACTATATATATATATATATATATATATATACACACACACCTGAGGCAAGTATTGTAGAGGTATATTGTAGAGGTATTGTAAAAGTATATATACTTATATATGTATTATGACAACCTATTAGGCAGGATACTCTGGTAGCAAGAACTGTCTACTATCTGCTGCCCTAAAGACTTGGTGAGTGTTAGCAGCTGCTAAGAGAGTGCAGGGAATCTCCAAAGTATTTTCATATACATGAACTGAATTAATTTGTCCCAAGTGTGGCTGTCCCTTGAAAAAGACAGATTATTTGTCAGCAAGAGGCATTTGTGGGCCAACAAGTCAATGCATTTTAAACATTTAAGTTTTGTCTACACCAATGCCAGGCCAAGCTGGGCGGGGTACCCTAGGCAACCCGGCAGGCCACCTGTACCACCCAAGGATTGAGTGTATGTACATGCATGGTCACAGTGCAGGGGGAGTGCACAGGTAAGTGCTACAGCAACGCACCTGGGGACAGGTAACTCTGATGTGCAGGTGCTGGGGGAATAAGGGGCCAGAGTAGGGCGAGGATAACTGAAGAGATACGTGACTGCCACCATCCTACCGTTGTACCCCAAACATGTGTCCCTACCCCTAGTTCCAGCCCTGGTCTACACCTTAACGTTAGAAGGTAATGCTATTCTACACCAATGCCTATGTGGATTATTTGCTGACAGCAACAAGGTATAATTGGAAATATGCACCAAATGTACCTAAATAGTAAGTGAGAACTCTGCTTGAACAAAGGTTTAAAGAGGACCCGTCACCCAAGAAAATTATTCCAAATTCTATTTTATCATGTTAGTCAAGTAAAATGAACTTTTATTACACTATATAAATTATTTGAATCTTGTTTCCGTTAGTCTGGGAACTCATAATTATAACAAGCAGGCAGGAGCCATTTTGTGGACACTGTTATTAAGACAAGCTTTCCATCATCTCAGAATCTTGTTTGTCCCCCAGAATTGGGGACCTGATGTCCATCCCCATGCACTGGCTACACAATTATATGGTTAAGAGAACTGGGGGAATGTGAAGAAAGCAGTGACATCTAGGAAGTGCTCACTGGAAAGTGAAAGTAATTGTCTGCCCCGCCTCTATGCCTAAGGCATAGAGGAGTGGCAGGCAATATTTGATTGACAGCTGAGATTTTTAAACGAGCTATGAATACTTTAATAAAAAAAAAAGAATTTGGATTTCATATTTAATTTGAAAAGGACTTTAATTATACAGCTTTTTATGTCTGGGTGACAGGTTCACTTTAAAGTGATGCTGACACCAAAAAATCTTTTTTTATATCCATCATAATATTATCATTGAATACTATTTATAATTTTGCCATAAAAGTATTTGCCTGATGCTTTTATATCACATTTCTTACCCCCATGTTCGTGTATAAGGGGGCTGCCATATTTGTGCAGTAGTAGTCTGTTAACATTAAAAACTGAGAAGGCTGAGAAGGGACAGTCAGGTTGGCAAAACAGTCAGCTTTAGGAACTTCGAATAACAGTAAGTTACAAAAGCAGAACTACAAGCAAAAAATGATCAATGTGACCTAAAGGTAACTTTTAGGGGCCGATTCATTAACTGTCAGATTTCAAAATTGAATATAAAAAAATGTTTGCTCTTTTGAGAAAGGGATTTCAGCACAAAATTCTGCTGGAGCAGCACTATTAACCGATTCATTTTGAAAAAAATGTTTTTTCCCATGACAGTATCCCTTTAAAGTGACTCTTATCGGAGCCTATAATATGACTAATTAGTCTAAGTATTTACTGTATCAATAGCGTCATATTTTTCCTTAATATCCAGTAATAACTGACTGTTAAGTTCACCTCGGAAGTCATTTAAGAAACATGTAGCTCTGAATCAACACTCATGCATTGCCGACTCACCTTGCTATACAAAGTACACGATGCATCAAACTCTGTTATTTAAGAATGTATTGTTCCTTGCCATAAAAATTGAGCAATATAAACCATCTGGTGTCATACATATCTTTCATCCCTCCATTCCATGCTATGACACAATCCACAAAAATTGCTTAGCAGATTGATTTAGAACCATTGTGGATAAATTCCACATTACTTGCTTCTGCAGCAGACAGTATAAACGTTTAGGGGTGAGCAGTGTTTTACCACTACTCACATTAGGAGTTGATGATTTACATACCAATCCAGTTATGTAGACATACAGTATGGTTGCATGGGCTTACACATTTTTTAAGTATGGATCTGATACTAACTGGGACAAGGAGTCTGTTGTCTATGTAATGTAAATTCTTTCCGAGCTTCAAAGCCTTCATCTCT